>NC_142127.1:92759065-93403128 GCF_024610735.1 Ursus americanus
TTTTCCGTGTTCAAGATCATCCGGGTGCAGAAAGGCACCTTTGTACAAGGCAGGCTGCAGCAAACATCAGTTTGGGTTGGGTGGCTTGTAAATGACTCGACCCAAGGGTGTGTTCTAGCAGGTTCCCAAGTTAATCCCATCGAGAAAGGCACCTTGAGGCTGTCACTAGATGGAGCAGGGCGGCTTACCTGAGCGCTTCTTTTCCTGGAAATTTGTTCAGCTCTTGGAGTAAACGGGGGATGGATGGTATGAAAGGAGGGAGGAACTACCCAGAACTTGCACTCTGCTGAAGGCTAACATCATTTGTACGCTAGAACAAGATCACGGGTTGTATATTGTGGAGGCCATAATGATAACAGTAATGATAAACTCATTGCACTGTTAGAGGTCTACACTTTTGAAATGGTCTCACATTTTGAATGCATAGGTCAGTGGTTCTCCGCCCTGGTTATATATTAGAGTCACTGGGGGAGCTTCTAAAAAATACAGATGCCCAGGCTCCAGCCCTAGAATCTCTTAATTCATTCCATACGGAATGGAACCCGTGCATCCATATTTTGTGTATCTATGTGACTATATAAATGTGTGTGTGTGTGTGTCCTCACAAGCCAAACCGTGAGACAGGTGTGGTAGCATTACACTCCGAGGAGCAGAGGACCACTGACATCATAACAGACACACTTATTGAGGGCTTAGTGTGTGCCACGTCCCATTCTGAGCACTGTTAACCCTGCGATCTTCACAACAGTCCAGTGAGACAATGAGACAAGGAGTGTTCATTCCTGCGCTCATTGGACAGATGAAAAAACGAAGAGGTGAAGTAAATTGTTCAAGGTCACACAGTGAGTTGGAACGGGAGGAGCCGGGTGCAATCCCAAGTATTCTGCCCAGGGTCCCCGGTTTAACTGCTACGTCGCCCACTGCAATGGCTTGAGCTTGGAGACTGTCTTCCTTGCTGATCAGTTGCACACGTTTGGTGGCCCACTGTCCTTTTCTTTCATGGCACTCGTCATTGCTTGCATTTGTGTATGTCTGCGGTTACTTGAGAAAGGTCTGCCTTACCATCCTTGTCCACCAGCTCAGGGAGCATTCAGCACATGCCTGGCCCCTGGAAGGCACGAAATAAATACTTGTTGAATACTGTCTCCACTCTCACCAGAAGGAGGCTATCTGCCCCATGCGTCTCTAGTTGTATTAACCCGCGTAATCCTCACAGCAACCCTGTGCGATAGGCACTACCCCTGGACTCATTTTACAAATAAGGATGCTCCAAGGTGAAGTCAATTGCTCAAGGTCACATGGCTCCAAGTAGGTGGGGGAGCCACAGGTGTCAAATGTGAGTGAACTCGTGACTTAGGTATGACTAATGATTCTTAATTTGAGTCAGGCTAGAGTGGCTTGCAGTTAATTGCTTTTAGTGCATGCATTTGACATTTGTATTACTAGGAGCGTATTATCTTGTACTATATATAGCGGTGATTTTATTTTGAAAACTTTCAAACATGCAAAGAGTAGAAGTGTATGAACTCTCATATACCCATAACCTGGGTTTATAATTATTTTAACAATCTGCCATATTAGTTTTAGGTCTTGTTTTTGCAAAACTATTTTAAAACAAATCACAGTATATTTTAATCCTAAATACTGTGGCATGCATATATAAAATTAAGTATTTTTTACATAATCATAGGCCACTTGTAGCATACTTAACAATTATTGCTTAAAATCAATTAAACTAAGTTCGTATTTCCTAAGTTGTGTCAACAATACACTTTTCTTGGTGATTTATTTGAACCAGGTTCCAAACAAGACCCTTGTGCTACATTTGGTCTTTACATGTCTTTTAACTTAGAACAGTGTTCCCTATTTGTTTTCTTGTCAGTGCTGCACTAAAGCAGACAGGTTATCTGTCCTGCAAAGGTGTCTCCCCTTCAGGGTTTCCCTGTTTGCTTCTTTATAATGTGAACCTGTTCCTCCATCCCATGTATTTCTGATGGAAGTTAGATCTAAGGCTTGATCAGATTTATTTATTTTTAAGAATTTATTCATCTGAGAGAGAGAGCTCGTGAGCACAGGCATGGGGAGTGGGAGTGGGAGAGGGAGAAGCAGGCTCCCCACTGAGCAAGGAGCCAGATGCAGAGCTCGGTCCCAGGACTCTGGGAGCATGACCTGCGCAGAGGCAGGCGCTTAAACCAACTGAGCCATCCAGGTGTGCCAAGGCTTGATTAGATTTAGATGAAACCTTTGTGGCAAAACCTCTTCCCAGGCACTGCTGTGTGCCTCACATTGCATTGTGTCAGGATGTACGTAATGTCGAGTTGTCCCATTAATAGCAGCTAAGCGTGATCGGTGGGTGCAGATAAGAAGTAATCTGAGGGCTGGTCATTGGCATGTGCAAACAAAAGTTCTTCATTGACCATTGCCCTTTCACCTAGTGGTCTCCAGTAATGATCCTTGTCTGTATCAACTGCTGTTTGGGACTGCAAAATGGTAGTTTTCTTATTCTGTCATTCGTTCCTCACATACTAGCTAGAATTTATGCAAAGAATAGTTTTCCCCCATCATCTAGGGCCATTTGACTACTCTGCAGTTCAGTTCTTACTGGAAAGGAAGGATAAGAGCTTACTTCTTTCTTTCCATTTAATTATCAATCTTGAAGGAAGGAATCCGTGTAGTAGCTACTTTCAGTGGTGTCAAGAGGGTATTTATTAGTTGCGTACTTTAAGATCTCTAAATCAAAAACTTGGAATGCATTTTTCTTTCCAGGAAATGAGTTTAAGCTATTAGCCCTTGATATATATTTTAAAAATTGCAGAATGTTTCATTTAGTCCTGAAATCAGACACTCTTTCCTTGAGATAAATGTTAAATACCTGTCATCCAGTCTTATGACATTGTATTAGTTTTAGGTGGATGACATAATGATTTGATACTTGTGTTTATGACAAAATGATTGCCACAATGAGTTTAGTTAACATCTATCACCACACATAGTTACAAATATTCTTCTTCGTGATGAGAACTTTTAAGACTTACTCTTAGCAACTTTCAAATATAATATACTATTGTTGGGAAGCCTGGGTGGCTTAGTCGGTTTAGCGGCTGCCTTTGGCTCAGGCCATGATCCCAGGGTCCTGGAATAGAGTCCTGCATGGGGCTCCCTGCTCAGCAGGGAGTCTGCTTTTCCCTCTCCCTCTGCCTGCTGTTCCTTCTGCTTGTGCGCTCTCTCTCTCTCTCAAATGAATAAATAAAATTTTTTTAAAAACCCACAAAACAGTATAATATTGTTGACTATAGTTACCATGCTGTGCCTTCCATTCCCAGGACTTATTTATCTTATAACTGGAAGTTTGTGCCTTTTGACCCCCTTCACTCATTTTGCCCACCTCTCCACCCCCCTGCTTCTGGCAACCGCTAATCTGTTCTCTGTGTCTATGAATTAGTTTTCTGTTTTTGTGTTTGTGTTTTTAGAGAGAGAGAGACAGGCAGAGGAGTAGAGGAGCAGAGGCAGAGAGAGAGAGAGAGAATCTTAAGCAGGGCCCACGCTCGGCGTGGAGCCTGATCTGGGGCTCAACTTCCCAATCCTGAGGTCATGACCTGAGCTGAAATCAAGTGTCTGACACTCAACCGACTGAGCCACTTATGAATTAGTTTTGTTTGTTTTCTTTTTGAGATTTCCCACACAAGTGAGATCATACAGTGTTTATCTTTCTCTGTCTCACTTATTCCACTTAGCATGTCTTCAAGATCTATCCAATGGTATCACAAATGGCAGGATTTCCTTCCTTTTTTTTTTTTAATGGCTGAAATATATATATATATATATATATATAAAATTATTATTATATAAAATCACATTTTCTTTGTCTATGGACACTTAAGTCGTTTCCATGTCTTGACAGCTGTAAGCAATACTGCAGTGAACACGGGGGGGTGGGGGGGCAGATTTCTTTTTGAGATGTTGATTTCATTTCCTTTGGATAAATCCCCAGAAGTGGGATTGCTGGATCACCTGCCATCTGATCTTAATATTCAAGGAACTGAAACATTACCTACTAGCTTGTGGGCTACCAGCCTGCTAACTGGAAAGGAAGCTGACAAAGAGAGAGCCAACATTTAATGACCATCTTCTACCTATAACCACTTGTGTCAGAGATGAGTAGATTTTTTAGATGAGAAAACGGGAGCTCAAGAGGTTAAGTATCTTGTCTAGGACGGCATTGGATTGGACCATGATCTTTTACTGAATGGGTTTATTTATTTACTTGAGCAGTGTTCTTGAAGTATGGTTGGTATACAGTAAACTACCCATATTCAAAGTATACAGTTTGTAAGTTAACATATATATGTCTCCAAGAAATCATCACGCAGTTAAGATAACGAACATAGCCAACATCCCAAAGGGTTGTCCTATCCCGTTTGTAATCCCTCCGTCCCACTGTCCTTTATCTCCAAACATCCACTGCTGTGTTTTCTGTCCTACAGATAAGCTTGCATTTTGTAGTGTTTTATATAAATGGAGGCATACCATAGGTACTCTTTTTTTGTGTGGTTTCTTTCACCCAACATTATTATTTCCAGATTAGATCTTGTGTGTATAAATAGTTCACAGCCTTTTTGTTTTGAAGGGGTATTCTCGTGAACGGATACATTGCAATTTGTTCATCTGTTGGTGAATGTTTGGGTTGTAGCTGTTATGAATGATGCTGCTATGAATTTCTGCCCACAAGTCCTTGTAGGAACATGAGCTTTCTTTATTCTTTATTTCCAGACCTGGGAACAGAATGGCTGATCATGGTATGGCAGTTGCAGGTTTTACTTTTTTCTATAAGATTTTAATTATTTATTTGAGATAGAGACAGAGCACACTAGTGTGGGGGAGAGGAAGGAGGGGCAGAAGGGGAGGGAGAAGCAGGGAGCCTGAGACAGGGCTCATCCCAGGACCCTGAGATCATGACTTGAGCCGAAGGCAGACACTTAACTGACTGAGCCACCCAGGGACCCAGGTTTAACTTTTTAAGAAACTGCCAAACTTTGTTCCCAAGTGGTTGTACTATTTTCTGTTCCCACCAGTCAGTTGCTCCAGATCCTTGCCATCACTTGATATAGTCATTTTTAAAAATTGTTCAATTTAATAAATATGTAGTAGTATTTCATTGTGGTTTTAGTTTGCATTTCCCTGATGACTAATGATGTTGAGCATCTTTTCATATGCTTATTTGCTATCTGTGTATCTTACCTTTTGAAGTACCTGTCTAAATCTTTTGCCCTTTTTTAATTGGGTTGCTTGTTTTCTTTCTGTTGGGTTTGGAGAGTTGATTGTGTTCTGGATACAAGTCTTTCGTCAGGTATATACTTTGTATAGAATTTTCTTCCACTCTAGGAATTATCTTTTCATTCTCTAAACAGTGTAATTTAAAGAGCAGGTGTTTTTAATTTTGATGGAGTCCAATTTATCCATATCTTCTTTGTGGATTGTGTTTTTGGTATTTTATGTAGGAATTTTTTTTGCTTCATCCAAGACTAGAAAGATTTTTTAAAATATTTTCTTCTACATATTTTATAGTTTTGGTTTTTATATATAGATTTGTGACCCATTTGAGGTTAATTTTTGTATATGTTATAAGGTCTAAGTTCATTTTTTCGGCATATGTATAATCTGGTCATTCCTGCTCCATGTCTTAAAAAACAAAACCAAAATCTGTCCCTGCTCTACTGTAGTGCCCCGTGTCTTTGTCAAAAGTTATTTATTACGTGCTCAGCTATCAGAAAGAACGATTTCTCAACATTTGCTGCAACATGGACAGCACTGGAGGAGATAATGCTAAGTGAAATAAGTCAAGCAGAGAAAGACAATTATCATATGGTTTCTCTCATCTATGGAACATAAGAACTAGGAAGATCGGTAGGGGAAGAAAGGAATAAAGAAAGGGGGGGTAATCAGAAGGGGGAATGAAGCATGAGAGACTATGGACTCTGAGAAACAAACTGAGGGCTTCAGAGGGGAGGGGGGTGGAAGAATGGGATAGACTGGTGATGGGTAGCAAGGAGGGCACATATTGCATGGTGCACTGGGTGTTACACGCAACTAATAAATCATCGAACTTTACATCAGAAGCCAGGGATGTACTGTATGGTGACTAACATAATATGATAAAAAAAATAAATTAAAAAAAAAGTTATTTATTCGTATATGGCTGGGTTTACTTCTGGACTCTGTATTCTGTTCCATTCATTTGTTTGTCTATCTTGATGCCAGTACAACGCTGTTGTGATTGCTGTAGTTTATAATAATTTGTGGAATCAGATCTCATTAGCCCTCAGACCTTGGTGCTGTTTTTTCAAAGTTGTCTTGATTATCATATAGATCTTTGTGTTTCCATTTGCACTTTAGAATTAGCTTGTCAATTTCCACACACACACACACACACACACACACAGCCTGCTGGGATTTTCATTGGGATTGATTTTTTTATTGAGATTAATCAGTAGATGAATTTGGAGAAAATTGATAGCTCAAAAATATTGAGTCTTCCACTGTGTGATTTTTTTGTTAAATATCAGAAGTTTTTAAACTTTAGAGCCTATTTAAGAATCACTTGGGGATTTTTGTTAAAATACAAATTCCCCAGAGATTTTGATTCCGTAGGTCACAGGGAGGGGCATTACATTTTTTAAAAAAACTTTTTATTTTGAAATAATTTCAGAAGTACTCATTGTAGAAATTAAAAATTCTAGAAAATTACAACAATTCCAAATATTCCTTCATCAGATTCCCCAAATATTAACATTTTACCATGTTTTCTTTCTTTCTCTGTGCCTGTCTCTCTCTCTCTCCACACACACACACACACACACACACACTCTTACAATTTTTTTTAAGTCTTTAAGGATGTTACAGACATGGTTTCTCTTTATCCTTAAGTACTTCAGTGTGTATTTCCTAAAACCAAGGACACTCTCTTATATAACCACAGTACAATTATCCAAATGAGAAAAATAACTGATCGAGTTCAACAGTCTAATCCATGCATAGACCCTATTCACATTTCGGTAACTGCCCCACAAATGTCCTTTATAGCAAAGGAACCCACATGTTGTATTTAGTTATGTCTCTCTTTAATTATGGTTTTCAGTTTGTAGCTGTATCAAATAGTTGTGTTTATTTTGTCCTTCAGATTGTAAACATTTCAGAAATATTAAGAACATAGGGCTAGTTTCAACTGGATCCTGGTAATTTATGTGCATTCATTAGGTGAAGAAGTAAGTCCAGTCATGAATTTGCTTGTAGACAAGAAAAATGCAGTTCCCTCTCCCTAAAACTTTTAAAAAGCAGTGTGGAGCAGAGAGCTGCAGAATTCTGCCGAGGGGTCTGAGGTTTGTCTTCTATCCTAAGAAACTCTGGGAGGTAAGTTCCCTTAAAAAAGGAATTTTAAAAATCAGAAGTATGTTACGCTTACATTCTTATAATCAACAGATGGCTCTGATTGTGTTTTGAAGTACAATGCCTCGGGAACAGGAAAGAAAAGAATATGGTGTGCTAACCTCTGAATTCCATTTTCTTCCTCCGTACTCAGTTACATGGTTAAAATAAGTACAGAAGCACTTTTCAAAGGGGAGAAATGAAGACTTCTTGGATACAAGTGGGAAGGATGCACATACAAATTAAATATTTTCAGTATTTCTTAATATTGGTTGCTATTTTATCCAAGTAAATAAAACTTAGGTCGTTTTCGCAGTATTTTTCTGATGCTGTTTGCTCATGGAAATTTAATAGAATCGTGTTCAAGACAAGAATATTCTTATATCAATAGATTTGTTTACAGTTTTGTTTTCTTATTTCTTTCTAGGGGAGCTATTTTATTTCTTTTTAAAAAATAATCTTTTGATTATAAGATAATTCAGACTAGTTATTAGAGGAATTGAAAAGAGTAGAAGGGCTTTGAAAGATCCTAGAGAGATTCCATATTCTTATTCAGAGGTGATTATTAATATTTGGCATATGTTTTCCTCCTGCTTGCCTGTTTTTAAAACTTCCTTTTACTAAAGTAATATATGCACTGGAGAACAAACCAAATAACATTTTGGATTGAACCATGTGCCACTGGATTTTTTGAAGGTCTCAAGCAGTCAGTAGGGGCCAATAACGTTTATGGAGAGTTTCCCATAGACCATCACTATTCCAAAGGCTTATCTAAGTTTCATTAACCAATTATTTTTCCATGTTATAAACATTACTTTCTTAAATTTTGAAAAACTGATAAACCTAGAACATAAAGGAATTTACCAATTTATGTACATCAGGTCTTTGAAGACGTGCTTATAGGTAAAACACGTTATTAGGATTCATGGACTTTTCAAATTCTGCTGACATTGACGGGGCATTTGCCCTGGATTAGACACCGCACTGTGCCTTTGCATTTGTACTTTCTTGTTCAGCGCCCTTGTACTGCTTGTCCGCATCCCGGTGAGAGCGCTGGAGCCAAATGGGTGAGAGTAGCAGAGGAAGACCATTGCTTCATGCTGCAGAAATGGCATGTGTCCCCCTAAGCACTGAAGGACCCCCCCCCACCTCAAAGCGCAGACATTGCCACCACTCTTTGCCAGAAGGCTTCAGTTCACAGAAAAAATGTAATCTTCATCCCTGATTTTGCTAGAATACTGTTCTATAAAGCTAGGGAAACCTATAGGCAGCATTGAAGCTGAAAGTGGGTCATTGAATCAATCATTCCCTCTACGTGGGAAAGGTGGCAAGTCAAGATTTTTTTTTTTTTTTTTTTTTTTTGCAAAGGCAGGGCTGGTTCTGTGAGCTTCTAGCTCATTCTCAGCCAGGCAGCAGTGCTTAACCTACTATGATCAGTTATATGTGTGGTTCATATATTCCCTCCCATCTTTTAATTTTGGAAAATTTCAAACCTACAGAAATACTGAAAGAATAGTTCCGTAAACATTTTTTTTTTTTTGAACCTGGATTCACCAGCTCTTAGCGTTTTTTCCACATTTGCATGTGCGTGCAGTTTCTCTCCCATTCCCTCCCTCCCTCCCTCCCTCCCTCCACACACACTTTGTTATTGTTGCTGTTGAACCATTTGAAAGTAAGAAATTAAGTTGTAGACATCATGGCACTTCATGGTAAATACTATAGACTGTGTCTCTTGAAAACAAGGTTTTTCTGCATAATCACAATCCCATTATCATACCCAAGAAATTTGTCAGTGTTACAATAATCTTATTTAATATATGGCTCATATTCAAATTTCCTTGTCTTCAAATTTTCCTTTAAAGCTAGACCAGCTCCTATACCTTTTATTTGTTGTTGTTTTAAAGATTTTATTTACTTGTTAGAGAGAGAGAGAGAGGGCACCAGTAGGGGAGAGACAGAGGGAGAAGCAGACACGCTGCTGAGCAGGGAGCCTGACATGGGGCTCGATCCCAGGACCTCAGGATCAGGACCTGAGCCGAAGACAGACACTTAACCAACTGAGCCACCCAGGCACCCCACCTTTTATTTGTTTTTTAATCTCTTATCACTCTGATATTTTTCTGAATAGCCCTAGCTAATTATCTTATAGAAGGTCTGATTAGAGTCAGGTTGAGCGTTTTTGGCAAAAAACAAAAGTGATGGGGTGTATTTCCCATTAGATCATATCAAGAGGCATCAGGTCATTTTGCCTCTTTATTGGTGAGAATGCCATACGTTTTGGCTGAGCCTTATTTGTTTCTGACTTTTAGTGCTATTGAAGTGGGTAGAATTACAGTAGCTGAAAGGTGGAAACAACCCAAATGTTGAATGGTGGCTGTTGAAGAGATGAATGGGTGAACAAGTTGTGATTCAGCCACAGAGGGGAATATTATGCAGCCCTGAAAAGGAATGAAGTATTGACACGCTTCAGGATGGGTGAACCTCAAACACCTGATGTTAAGTGAAAGTCTACAGAAGCTTACATATTGGGTCATTCCATTTGTATGAAATATCTAGAGTAGGTAATTCCTTAGAAACAATGCAGATCGGTGGTTGCCGGGGACAGAGAAGAGGGGAATAGGGAGTAACTGCCTGATGGGTTTCATCTTTGAGTGATCTAAGTATTTTGTAACTAGGTCCAAGTGGTAGCTGTACAACCTTGTGAATGTATTAAGCGCCACCGGATTGGTTTCTTTAAAATGGTTCATTTCTGTTACGTGAGTTTCACTTCAATAAAAAAAAAAAGTGAGGGGGAGGCAGCTTCTTGATGATGCAGAGGAAGTGGACTCTGTGGGCATGAAGTTATAACAGGGTATGAATGATAGAGGCTGGCTTGTGGTTTTTCATTCAACAGACACTTTGGTCAAAGCGACTGAAATTCAGGCCTTCTGTGCAACTTGGTCTGTGGTTCAAGACATTTTTAAAAGGTATCAGCATCAGTTTTGAGAATTGCACAGTGTGTTGGAGTAGACTTTTGTATCTTTTCTCTTTAACCTCCCATTCAGAAGAATCATGTTACCGTGGATTGCTTCATGAGATAAAAATAGAAAAGAGAGGCGATCCGGTCACCTAGTTTTTTTTAGTGTTTTCTCCTTTCAATCCAATCTAGGATCACGGGATTTAAAAAGCTATTTTGGTGCTGTTTATGATATGAAAGATTAAAGAATGTGTGCAATGTGTGGAGGGGGAGTTTAAATTAGAACAGCTGCTCTGGATGGCGAGCAATCAGAGTGTCTCAAGTGACGAAGGTGTTTCTGCTTGGTGATCCAGGGGTTTCCTGACTGTCCTCTAGGAGTAAACTAAAATGTGGGGAAATGTCGTGCAAGATTTTGTTTATGTAGAAAATTTGTTAGAAGCCCGCATGTTCAAAAAGAAAAGAATGGTTGAATTGGTTTTGCCCTTTAATGGAATGCGAATCAGTCATCAAAAATATCACTTATGAAGAGGTTTTAATACCAAATTGAAAATATAAAACAGCTAGTGTGAGATCACTATAAGAGAGACAATACAGAAATTTTTATTTTTATGTTTTTTTAATGATTTTATTTATTTATTTGACAGAGATAGAGACAGCCAGCGAGAGTGGGAACACAGCAGGGGGAGTGGGAGAGGAAGAAGCAGGCTCATAGCAGAAGAGCCTGATGTGGGGCTCGATCCCATAACGCTGGGATCATGCCCTGAGCCGAAGGGAGACGCTTAACCACTGTGCCACCCAGGCGCCCCAATACAGAAATTTTTTAAAAATGTGATCAACCGCGTTAAGGAAACATAACCTGTTCATAGGAAAAAAAAAAAGGACTGCAAGGAAAATTTTAACAGTATTTTTTATTAACAAGAATGGGGGTGCTATTTTATCTGCTTTTACTTTTTGCATTTTCTAAACATATAATAATAAACACAGTCGCTGTCACACCGGCTCCCATTTGCCAAGTGCTTGCTATGTGCCCGGCACGATGGCATCTCTGCATTTATTTCCCCATAGTCCTTGGAGGCGGGTGCTGTCCCTAGCTCATCTCACAGGTAAAGGCCTTAAGGTTCAAGAAGTAACAGAACTCGCCCCGGGTTAGGCAGCTAGTCGGTGGCAGATTCCGACAGAAGCAGTCCAACTCCAGACCCATGTGTTAACCGTCAGCCACACAGAACGTTTAGTGGCCGTGGAAGAGACATGCAGTGTGTATTCAATTAGGGCGTGTGGGGTTGGGTTGGTGGAACACTGACTTGGTAGCCCGGGGACTTTATTTCTGGATCTGCTCTGGACTCCCTTTGTGGTTCAAATTAAGTTACTCTGCTTTTGGTCTCAGTTTCTCCATCATTAGAGTAAGGAAAACAGAACCTCCCATTTGCCTGATTTCTTACGCTTATGAGCCTGCCTAGGCGCTGGTAATAAATACTTGTAAGTTTCTGGAGCTGTTGCCGTGAGCTAAGACTAGTTTGGTTTTGTTTAAGAAAAGGAAAAAAAAGTGTGATGGGTTTAAGAATTAGGCAAATCCAGGTTCAGGTCTTTTGGACCCTCAAAACCCCTGAGCCTCAGTTTCCACATCTGCAAAATGGGGACAGGACTGTGTCCCGTGAGGGTTCTGAGGAGAGAAAATGCCATTGCCTGTGGGAGGTAGTCGCCGCTCAGCACCTGTCCTCTCCTGTCCCTGCTCCATCTTAGCTCCCCTGATCTGGCGTAGAGTACAGCGTGATGAGACCTACCCAAGTGTCTTTGTACATTTTGGACACATTCTAGTAAAATAAAGAGAAAATTAACCAACAGTGGTAAATTGTCAGCACTCAGACCTGGGTAGACGGAAGCAGGTGAAACAAAAGGAAATGATCCTGGTAGGAATGAGGGCAGAGGACACTCTTCTTGGCCGTGCTTCTGGAGTCATGGAAACTTCGCTGGCCGTTCCAGAATGCAACAAGACACCCTGCAGAGGGGTAGAGGGCACACACTTCCTTCACCTTTCATGCACTTTTCTTTAACAAACTTTAACCTACTCTGGAGGGAGCAGATCAGTCCTCTTACAGGGGTCAATTCTGTAGTTAGGTAAAAATCTATACTGGGATATTTATTGATTTGTGTATCTCCAGGAACAAAAATATGTGTTCTGTTTTTGGCAAAAAAAAAAATTGTGACAGGTCAAGATGCTGTTAATTAAATGACATGATGGATGGTTTGGGAATAAAACTCTTTGTAACAAAGTTGATAGGGAGTAGACAGGAGTTTGGGGGGCTGAAATCAGCTCTAAGACCAAGACTGTAGCATATAACAAAAAAGGAAGAGCCAGTGGCACTCCTTGAAGTCATAGTAATGGGTAGATTTATTGAGCACTTACTGTATGCCAAGCTTTATGACTTTATGCTCCCCTCCCCCTTTCTCATTAATATTTCTCTCCCTCTCTTTTTTAAAGATTTATTTATCTCTTTGAGAGAGCATGTGAGTGGGGGGTGGGTGGGAGAGAATCTTAAGCAGGCTCCCCACAGAGCATGGAGCCCACGACCCGGCACTTGATCTCAGGACCCTGAGATCAGGACCTGAGCCGAAATCAAGAGTGAGACGCTTAACCACCTGAGCTACCCGGGCGCCCCATATTTCTCTTATTATAAATATTTGTTAGTATAAGATCACAGACATAAAAAGAAAACGCCTAGCTTAGCTTAATGTATTACTTCAAGGCAAACATTCTTGTCACTACTCCCCAGGTCGAGTGTTGCCACTTCTTGCGTCAGACATTTTGAAGCTATGTCATTTGGTGCCTAAACAGTTTGGATTTTGCTTTGTCATCAGGAAATGTTGCAAGTAGTGAAAGATGAACTAAGATGCAAGGAGTTCCTCCTACGCTGTTTCTGTCTCTGGCAACAGAGTTCCTGAAAACGGAGTTTGTTGCTAGAATGTTCCCTCTTTGTGGGCACATACATAATGGCTTCTCAGCCAGGTAGACATCTGTAGTGGGAACTCCTCTGCATCCCGTCTTTCAGCAGCAATTCCTCCATACATCACGTCAGGGAGGTGGTGTAGACCAGGGGCTTTGACAGTGGGCTGTGGAACTAGACCAACCACTTCCTTCCTGTGGGGTTTGGGCAATCCATTTAACCTCTCTACGCCACTTTTCTCTTCTATGAGAAGGACTGTGGCTGCTTCATTGATACTGTAGCTATATAAGGATTAAATAAAAATATTTTGGCAGAGTACCTGATACAATACTTGGCATATAGTCAATATTCGATAAATGTTAAATATTACTCTCTCATTGCTATCTTGTTACATTACCTCACTTGAACTGAGGCTCAGCGTAACGCACCTTGTGTATTCATTAAATCCCCGTGGACCACTGATGATACAGTACGGTGAGCAGATGCTAACTGACCCTGACTCCTGAGGTCTTTCCCTTTCTTACAGCACAGGTGTGTGTTGGAGTCATCGTGATACTGATCGTATATAACTATTGGTTCCTCTACGTCCCTTATATGACATGGCTTTACTTTGACTGGAGTACCCCAGAGCAAGGAGGCAGGAGGTCCAACTGGGTCAGAAGCTGGACCGTTTGGAGGTATTTTAAGGACTATTTTCCAATTCACGTGAGTAGAATTGTTTTATGTTGTAGTATCTTGAGCTGGGAGAATGGAAATTCGTTTTCATCACAAATAGTTGAAGCTTCTTTCTTTTCAGAGGGAGAGAGCCTGCAAATCAGCCCAAATTACTAAATGGGATCTAAGCTAAATTGACACCATTTCGAAGGCTGTGTGTGTGTGGGGGGGGGGGCTCTGGGCTCAGGAAATTGTTTAAAAATTTGGAAACAGCTCTAACCCAGAGAGCTAAACAAGTTATGTTTTCCATTTCCTTTTTTAAAAAATAATTAATTAATTAATTAATTAGAGAGAGAGAGAGAGAACGGGCAGAGGGGAGAGTGAGAAGCAGGCTTCTGGCCGAGCAGGGAGCCCAATGTGGGGCTCGATCCCAGGACCCTGAGATCATGATCTGAGCCAAAGGCAGACGCTTAACACTGAGCCACCCAGGTGCCCCTCTATTTTCTTTTGACATTAAAGCTAATCATGAGTTTCTTGGTTTCTTATTGGAATCTAATCTGGACCATTTTACTAATTTTTTTGTCCTCACTGTATACTGTAGCTCATCAAAACTTGCAATTTGGATCCAACTCACAACTATATATTTGGGTTTCACCCCCATGGAGTGCTTGTTGCTGGAGCCTTTGGAAATTTTTGTACAAATTATTCGGACTTCGAGGAGCTGTTTCCTGGCTTCACCGCGTATCTTCACGTGCTCCCATTTTGGTTCCGCTGTCCGCTCTTTCGAGAATATCTGATGACTAGTGGTAAGTGCGGGCAGATCGTTATTTCTCCAGTGTTCTAGGGCGGTGGGACCACACAGGATGTCCCCTCCCAAACACAGGTTTACAGTTTCTTAGTAAAACCCTGGGGATGTATCCCTGTCTGATACTTCCCATGCTGCTTCGGTGATTCTTGTCTCCCCCACTGGACTGGAAATTTCAGAAAGACACAGACCGTGTCTTTTTTTTCCCCACCCCAAGTGTCTAGCGTAGGGCCTGGGATATAGGAATGTTCAATAGATGTTAGTTGAATGAAAGAATAAATTGATGAATGCGTTTTGTGTATACAGATGTGGGAGAAAGAATCTTGTGATTCTTTGTGAAACAAACAAGGATACATTGCACCTTTGGAGAAGCCCTTTGCCTGTGTTTATGAGCAGCAGAGAAGGAAAATGTCCTCTAATATGTCTTGAAGTAATGGCCATATAGAAACAAAGCACATTTAATCTGTCTTTTTCTCCCCATATTAAACAGAACTTGGCTCAGAAATGAGTTCATTCTACTCTGCTACTCTGAGCTAGAGGGAAACTAGCTCATTGATTAATGAAACCACAATTCTACCAATTCCAAGAATAAAATTTAGCTGAAATGCTATAAAGACACTATATGAGTGTGCGCAGAGGCTAAGCTTGTGGTAACAGCTCTCACGTCAGTTTGAGGGGTTTGGTTTATTTGGTTTTCTAACGGGACCAACTTACTGACTCAGCATGAACTGCAGTACCTTACAAAGTGCTTTATGTTTGTGGTCATTCTCTACATTAACTATTGTTGTCTTGCATTTCTTGGATATAAAGACAAGTGGATAGTCTCATTTTGGGAACTTTATAATTTCAGGACGAATAAGTAGCATATTCAGAGGTAGGATTTTGCAGGGTTTTCCAGGTTTTCATTACTTCCTATTAATTTCTCAAGTCTCTGTTGTCATTATATACCTGATAGGAAATCACTGAGCACCAGAGGACCAGGATCCCTGGCTGGGTGTTCAGGTTCTGTGTGTGGACCTTCACCCATATGGCCCTGGGCTCTCTGTCCAGCCTGGCTGTCACTGCATCTGGCCTCTAGAGGGCGCACCAAACCTCCAAACTACTGTAGAGGCGAAAAAAATCCCTTCCTATTTTTGCAGACATTGATTGGGTTAGTTTTATAAAAGGAAAAAAAAATTAAAGGGAAATTTTTTTAATTTCAAAAAAGCACAGAAATATATTTACAATATATACTGTTTGCTGATTCCAAGCCACAAGTGAGGTTGGGTAGTGGTAACTGAGAGCAGGTGTGGCAAATTTATGGTGCAAGAGATGTAGGTCCACCCCTCTCCGTGGCCATGTCAGATACCTATAATTAACCCTAAGAATCTTTCTCCATATAGTGCCCTCAGAGTCATTGCCATTTGCGTGAGCTGGCGTTTGAGATTAAACTTGTCTGTTCTTTCTGGCTTATGACATCATGGGCTCTTTTCCTTTTTGCCGTAACCCGAGTTTTCCTAAACGCTAAATAAAAATATCCAAACTTGTAGCTGGTAGAGCTTTAGGGTGTCCTTATCTCAAAGTTTGGAGAGTTCTCAGTTTTTTTCTAGAACCAGCTTCCAGGACAGCTCCTGGTCCAAGGCTGCCCTTCTACTCTGTGCCTTTCTTGGTGGGTGTGAAAGACAGACAGACATGTGTGCCAAACCTTCACGTAGTAAAGAACCAATAGAGTTTCAGAGGTCCTTAGCTGACCAGTGCCTGTTTTGCCCTTACCCAAGGGGTTTTGCCACTATAAGTCCCTGTAAGTCCCCCCCCCCCCAAACTCTTCCTCCTGGTGCATTTGGGTGAATCTGTACTCATCAAGTGTCAGCCAGGGCACATTCTGTGTTTCGAGGCTCATATTCTTTCCCATGTGCCTAGTAAGGCTCGGCAGGTAGTAGAGATCAGATCACAAAAGCCACATACAGAGCCCAGAGGAGGTCGATATGAAAAACAGCTGATGGATTGGACAAGACTTAGTGATCGATGCGGCCTCAGGAAGGTAGCAACTATATCTGTCGTATCATCAGCATCTAGCAGTGTCCTGCCTGTAGCAGGTGCTCAGTAAGTGTTTGGAATGAAGGGATGAGTGATGAGTCAATGCGGTTGCTAAGAAGAGGGGAATATGTATGGGAGGAGCCTACACCTCTGACTTGGGTGACAAGATCCATGATGGTCCCATTACCTTGAGGGGTCATGTTGCAAGAAGAATACAGTGCATTGGGTTTGGAAACATGGAGTTTGAGGTGTCTTTGAGTTGGCAGGGTAGAAATGTCCATTGGGCTGTTGGAAGTGTGGGTGGAGAGCCTCGGGAGGAAGATGGCCCAGGAGAGAGAGTTGGGAGAGCTCAGCGCACGTAAGTGGTCCTTGAATCCATGTACGTAGAAGATATTAGAAGGTATTAGAAACTATGAAGGAGCCTGTCTTAGTTCAGCCTGCTATAACAGAATACTGTAGACTGGGTAACTTAAATGATAGACATTTATTTCTCATCGTTCTGGAGGCCGGGTGTCCAAGACCAAGGCACTGACAGATCCAGTGTCTGGTAAGAGCTCCTTTCCTGGCTCCTTGTTATGTCCTCACATGACGGAGAGACAGCACCCTGCCTCTCTTCCTCTTTTTATAAGGACATTGATCCCATCTTGGGGGCTGTGTTCTCATGACCTCATTACTTTCCAAAGGCCCTACCTCTTAATATTATCCTATTGGGGATTAGGGTTTCAACATAGAAATTTTAGAGGAATACGAATTTGCAGTTCTTAGAGCCCTAAGACATAGCAGCATTTAAGGATGGCCTATAAAGGGAGCCCCGAGAGGGAACTGAGACGTGGCCAGAGGGGAACCAGTGTCTGGAAACTCAGAAGGCTCTCTTTCCAATGGAAGTAATGCCTCCAGCTCCCACTTGGGGCACACAGGGCAGAATGGCCAAGCCTTGAAGTCAAGAAAAGTTCAAACCCATTGAGGCTCAGGTTCTCTCCCCTCTAACTCACCACCCTCTGCCTCTTTAGTAAGTGGTTGGTCACTCAAAATCCTGCATTATTTCATGTTCCTCCAGTAATAGGCACTTACAGTAAAATGAGCATATAATTGTCCTTTGAGAAATGAGGTATGTTGTGTTTTAATAAAGCCTGTCTGACACATTCTTCTATGACTCAAAAAATGGGTATAGCCATGAATGGAAGGAAACAATAAGACTTTAAAAAGTAATTATCTCTGAAATACAGGTCATGAGTGGCTTGTATTTTCATTTTTTTTTTTTTTTTCCTTTAAGAGTTCATGGCCTTTTCCTACAAGGGTACATAGTACATTTAAAATCTGAAAAGGAATCTTTAAAGTTATTTTTATGTGGGAAAGCCTGGTACAAAGACTGAACAATTATATAACTATCTTAAATAAACAATTTATCAAAGTTAGACTAGACATTTGGGAACCATGTAAAGATCTGGTTATTTGTCAAATGTCTGCATTTTTAAAATCATTTACATTATAAATCTAGGTTTGGGAAACAAAAATCCACATAGAATATCTGAAAACAGGACCTTCTGTGTTCAAAAGATCCAGTGCAGCCTCTTGAAAAGGATATGCTTTTTGGTTCTGAGCCAGGATTCACCAGGGTAGTGATCAAGGCTGTACAGCTCTGCAGGTTGTGCACTGAACAACTGCAGAGGGCACCTTTCGCTTATAGTGCAATATGAACAGAGTCCATAGAGTTGAGCAGCGTATAACCTACCCAAATAAGTGGTAGATCTAATAACAAGTGACATTTTAAAGACCTAACCCATCACCTGCCAAAATGTTGTATTTTATTAATGGAATATATTACCAAAGATCTGGCTGTGACAAAATTATAAACTACAAGATGTTCTAGATGTAAGCAGGTTAGGGAATTTTGTTAAATGTTCACTGATACCATTGAATATTATGATAAAAATGTTTTAATTTAAGATAAATACTTAGCCCTTTTGTTTTATTCACTAAGGGTCAGTCTCAGTTTCTAAGAAAAGTGTGTCCCATGTGCTGAGCAAGGAGGGAGGTGGAAACATTTCAGTCATTGTTCTTGGGGGTGCAGAAGAATCACTGGATGCCCATCCTGGAAAATTCACTCTGTTCATCCGCCAGCGGAAAGGATTTGTTAAAATTGCTTTGACCCATGGGTAAGTAGCTTCTCATTTCAGGTACCTGGGTCAGAGAAGTTAAGACATTATTAAATGAATACAAAGAAATAAAATAATTTTTCTAGTCCTTAAAGACAGACTTCCTCTTAGCTGACTTTCCAATAAAAGCAGGTGTGGATGTTCATGGGAAACGGAATACAACCTTCCCACTAAGGTAGTTCGTGCCATGTCATCCACAAGTTAAACTCACCTTTAAAAACAAAGCAAACAGGGGCACCTGGGTGGCTCAGTCATTTGGGCATCTGCCTTCAGCTCAGGTCATGATGCCAGGGTCCTGGGATCAAGCCCACGTGGGGCTCCCTGATCAGGGGGGAGTCTGCTTCTCCCTCGCTCTCTGCCCCTCCCCCCATTCATTCTCTCTGTCTCTCAAGTAAATAAATAAAATCTTTTTTTAAAAAAGCAAACAAATAAAAAGTACAGAATTTTTATATACAGAGTATACGTTTGTAGACAAATGAACAAACGCATCATGGCCCGAACTCTAGGTGGAAAAGACGCTTCCCGGAGCCTTGATTTTCTATGGAATAAAATTCCATGAATTGCTAAACTGCTGAGGTACCGCCCCAAAGGATTTCAAGTATAAGTCGGTTGCATTGTGTGGAACATGAAATTAGCAGTATAGGGAGATACGGGAACACTGCAGAATTGTTGGCATATGTTGCAAAAGTCATCTGAACGGAGTAAAATACTTAAATTGTTGTCCTTAAAAATTCGTGTTCTTCCGCTTTGTTTTTGTAGCGCGTCCTTGGTCCCGGTGTTTTCTTTTGGAGAAAATGAACTATTTAAACAAGTTAACAACCCTGAAGGCTCATGGCTTCGAACTGTGCAGGAGAAGCTCCAGAAGATCATGGGGTTCGCTTTGCCGCTGTTCCATGCCAGAGGAATTTTTCAATACAATTTTGGCCTGATGCCCTATAGGAAACCTATCCACACTGTTGGTATGTACATCAAAGACTAAAGGCTTGTTAGAAAAACGAAAGTGTTACCTTACTTGGGCAATGTTCCTGTTACTGATTGCAGTGCTAATGCAAGAGAAGCGGCTTTGGGTAATAACTTCCTAAAATAAGAATCCTATAGATGTTATTTGAGTTCATTTACAGTATGTCTTGTGGCTCAGAAATGACTGTTTTTTCCATTTGGGAATTGATTACTTTCAAGAAAACTGTTGAACTACAGGGAGAATCCAATTTAGACATAAAGTTCCTAGTGCTCTATGTGAATCTATTTCTCTGTACCAGCAGATTGTAATGTAGCAATTCTTTGATGAACACATTACATCAGTCTGTGGATATATGCAGATTTCTGTGTAATAGATGGCTGCGTCGTGTGCAGTTCACCTAGGCACCAGTTTCTGGGGCAGAAGCATTTTGGGGGGGCCACTTGCTATTTTTACATGTATTCTAACATGAACTGATTTTATTTTGAGAAGTGGTATCTTGGGGGAAGTTGAGGTGGGGGAGGATGGTGGCAGACTATTGATAGAAGGACCGAGGAGCACAGTAACGAGCTCTTCACACTGAAAGTGAGCTGGATTGCTGAGCAGGAAAAAGTGCAGAGCCAGATGCTAGTAACAGTTAACCAAACTATATCCTTCATCTAAAACTGGAAGTAATAGTTTCCCCGTGGATAGTCCATTAAATGACATTCAAAATGTTTTTAGATCTGTTTCATTAGAATGGGATTTTACTACACTGTCAGTTTCTGGGAGCTTTGCATTTCACGTGCAATCACTTGACACTCTTTTTATGCTGTATTTAATTCCAATGGAATGTTAACAGACTGTTGATTAGTTAGTGTAATGGGAACGCAGAGATAAGTGTCCAGTTGTGTTTTTTCAAGATTAGCTGGGTACGTTTCTTTGGCATAATATATATATATATATATATATATATTTTTTTTTTTTTTTAACCAGATAATCAACACGGGTTAGACCATGATTTTTCTTTGTAGTAATATTAAGTAGTCATTTTTGGTCCCTTATGTGCAAAGTACTGTAGTTGGCACTTTCGGGGATATAAGGAAAATTGAAAGACGTGATTTTTAGGAACTAAAAGTTTAATTAAGTGTAACTCATACACACATGAAGTAAGTTGCCGGTGTTGAAAGTCAAGTGTATTTTGTTGATTTAAATGATTACGGTTATCGCTTGGTGGGGGTAAACTTTAGTTTTAAGTAAAGTGGTCATCATATGATACAGCCTAGTTATAACTCTACTGACAAATCATTAATTGGTCAGGAGTCAAATGGAAATGACCAAGTCTGAATTCGTTGTTGAGCCTAGAAAACCTAGAACTCTGGTTTTTCACTCATGCCTGTCTAATGCACTTCTCTGCAAGAGTTAGAATAAGGGGAAATTGCTTCAGTCCACCCCTCTGCTTACCTCCCAAATGATTACATCAGAACTACCGTATCTAGTCTCTAGCATCCTCAGTATCCTGCTGTTATCTGAAGCCTCTTAAAATCCAAGCTGAGACTCTAAACGTTTACATAAAATCTCAGCTGCCATGAGTTCGATTAATGGTGGTAGAATGGGAGTCATAATTGAGAGCAGCCTGATTTGGGGGAACCAGACCCTCACAGACTATCTGCATTTAAAGATTTTTATTTGACGTTAGTTGGTAGCACACACGACTCTTGATCTCCAGGTCACAAGTTCACACCCCACGTTAGGTGTGGAGCCTCCTTAAATAAATAAATAAATAAATAAATAAATAAATAAATGAAGACTTTTATTTGAAATCAGTGAGGATAGGATATTGACAATGCCATAAACAGAAGCAAAGCTATGTATCAATCCAATGCAATGCGATATGGTAACAGTGATCTAAGTTACTATGCTCAGCTCTATTTTACATCAATGCACTTCAAGCCCAGAGCTGTTTCTTTGCTGACTCCCCAGCACAGCCCAGGCACAGCAGGTAGAGTGGGGACCAGCAGTTACTTTGTGGGCCTTCTGCTTCCCTTCCATTTAACTGAGAGTTTGTGAACTTAACTCTACCTCCTAAGAACTCAGTAAATATTAGTTCAGTTCATCCTAAATCGTCACTTCATCTCTGACCCTCTCGCCCACAGCTGTCTGGAGATGTGCAGATTCTCCATCCTACGGTCTCCCCACACATTTGTGAGACCTCACTTTCTCCGTGACCTCAGAGCGTTCATCTCAGTTGTAGTGATTCTTGAATACTAGTGAGAATTCCTAACACTGCAAGGATTTTGTCTGTTAATAGCCTACTCATTAAATCCTTTTAAAAATGTGTTCTCATTAAACCCAAAGTTGCCATCATCAGGTCACACTTACCCTCTCTGCATATTTCTTACACCACACCCTGCTAAACCATCAGGTTTCTCTGCACCCTCCATCAAAACCATCTTTCGTAATTTTTTACGAGATTGTATTTATTTATTTGAGAGAGAGAGTGTGTACACGCACGTGGACGAGCGGGGTGGGGAAGGGCAGAGGGAGTGGGAAGGACAAGCAGACTCCCCACTGAGTGTGGAACCCAACATGGGGCTTGATCCCAGGACTCTGAGATCATGACTTGAGCTGGAGTCAGATGCTTAACCAACTGAGCCACCCAGGCACCCCCAAACCATCTTTCCTCTTAGCTGAGGGTCACTCAGAGGAAATAATTTGTAAAGAAGATACTATATATTAGCTTCTGCACAGCAAAGGAAAACAATCAACAAAACTAAAAGACAGTCTACTAAATGGGAGAAGATATTTCCAAATGACATCTCTGATAAGAGGTTGGTGTCCAGGCGCAGTCGTTAAGTGTCTGCCTTCGGCTCAGGGCGTGATCCCAGTGTTCTGGGATCGAGCCCCACATCAGGCTCCTCTGCTGGGAGCCTGCTTCTTCCTCTCCCGCTCCCCCTGCTTGTGTTCCCTCTCTCGCTGGCTGTCTCTCTATGTCAAATTAATAAATAAAATCTTTAATAAAAAAAAAAGGGTTACTGTCCAAGATATGTAAGGAAGTTATACAACTTGACTCCCAAATAATCCAATTAAAAAATGGGCAGAAGTCATGAACAAATGTTTCTCCAAAGAGGAAATACAGACGGCCAATAGACACATTAAAAGATGCCTAGCATCACTCATCATCAGAGAAGTGCAAATCAAAGCTACAGTGAGATATCACCTCACACCTGTCAGAATGGCTAAAATAAAAAACACAAGAAACAACAGGTGTTGGTGAGGATGTGGAGAAAGGGGAACCCTTTGCACTGTGGGTGGGAATGCAAACTGGTGCAGCCACTCTGGAGAACAGTATGGAGGTTCCTCAAAAAGTTGAAAATGGAACTATCCTATGACCCAGTAATTGCACTACTGGGTATTTACCCTAAAAATATATGTATACACTAATTAAAAGGGATACACCCACCCGTGTTTATTGCAGCTTTATTTACAATAGCCAAACTATGGAAGCCACCCAAGTGTCCATCGTTAGATGAGTGGATAAAGAAGATGTGGTGTATATATACTGTGGAATATTATTCAGCTATAAAAAAGAATGAAATCTTGCCATTTGCAGCAACATGGATGGAGCTAGAGAGTATAGTGCTAAACGAAATAAGCCAGAGAAAGACAAATACCATATGATCTCACTCATATGTAGAATTTAAGAAACAAAACAAACAAGCAGAGAAAAAAAGAGAGAGAAACCAAGAAACAGACTTAGCTATAGAGAATGAATAGAGGAGAGGTCAGTGGGGAGGATGGAGGAAATAGGTGATAGGGATTAAGAGTACACTTATCGTGGGCGCCTGGGTGTCTCGACTGGGCATCTGCCTTTGGCTCAGGTCATGATCCCAGGGTCCTGGGATCAGGTCCCGCATCGAGCTCCCTGCTCAGTTGGGAGTCTGCATCTCCCTCTGCCTGCCGCTTCCCCCACTCATTCTCTCAGTCTCTCTCTCTCTCAAATAGATCAATAAAATTTTAAAAAGTATACTTATCGTGATGAGCACTGAGTGATGTGTAGAACTGTTGAATCACTATATTGTACACCTGAAACTTAATATAGCACTGTATGTTAACTCTGCGGGAATTAAAGTAAAAAACTTAATAAAAAAGTAAAAAAAAGAAGATACCATATATTTTCTTTACACATTTCACAAATAGTATGTAATTTACATGTTTCGTTATTGTCAGCTTATGAAAATATAAAATGTTCACATATATCATGTTTCGTTACGTAAATAATGGAGAAAAACTGATGTAAATATCACATCCATCATGATACCCAGGAGGGATAATTGAAAGAAGTTTATACTCTAAAACAATGCTTAAAGAATTGCAGTTCCTTGGAATTGCTCTGTTTGTTTCTACAATACAGAGCCCCTGGAGAGCAGGGATTTTTGTCTTATTGTTCTCTGCTGTATTCCCAGTGCCCACAGGATAGGGCCTCAAGACACATTTGTAAACAATTCATTCTTTAGTTATGCCTTTCTGATTATAATTCTTAAGTTTTCAAATATCTAACAAGTACCCGTTAACAATTTTAAGGGAAGCCAATGTTAAGTTCAGGTTGTAGAGCCAGTATGGGTAGTATGATGGGAAGTTGCATGTTTGGGGAAGAAAGTAAGAGACATGGAAACTTGTCATTGAAAGGGGGAGGTTTCGTGTATCATGGTATGTGTGGATTTTAATTTTTAAAAGTTTATGTTGAAAAATGTCCAAGGTTCAGAAAAGTTTCATGAGTAGTAAAATGAACTCCTGTGTGCCTTTCTCCCACACTCACCAGTTGGTAACATTTTGCTACAGTTTTTCTCTCTCTCTAATGGTGTGATAAACACACTCTACTGTTATCACTGAACTGCTTGAGTATGTGAAGACATCATGACATTTGCTCCTATGTGTCTCTCTCAAGAGCAAGATGATTTTTGTCTATAATGTCAGTGCAATTCAGGAAAGTGAACGTTGACAAGTACTGTTAGCCAGTGTACAGTGTATATTTAAATTTCACCAGTTGCCACAATAATGTCCCTGTTAGCTGTGCTTTTGGGGGGCGGTGGAGGTGGGGGTCGTGTGTTTTTTCCCTCAACAGTATCCTACATTGCATTTAGTTTTCACATCCCTTCAACCTGCTTCAAACTGGGTTAGTTGTTCAACTTCCTCTTGTCTTTAGGACATGAGCAATTAGGAGGAGTGTAGGTCAGTGGGTTGTAGAATGTTCCTCAACTTGGTTTGGTGTGTTTCATCGTGATTATATTCCAGTTAGGCATTTGTGGCAGGAATCCCACAGACATGACTTGTCCTCCTCAGTACGTGATGTCAAGAGCCTCTTGATGTCAGTTTGTCCCGTTGTTGGTGATACTCAGTTTGAGCACCTGAGGGGGGTGTTTGCCAGGTTTCTCTACTATAAAGTTAAATTACGAAGATTTATCTATAGAAATCTTTAGATGTTCATGTATATAAATATATATTCTATTTCTAAAGGCTTTTTCCTTTTCATTAGCAAGTCACCTGGGGATAGTGTTACTTAGACGCTGTGTAATTATTCTGTTCATCAGACTTTACTTGGTGGCTTTAATATCCATTGATAATTCTTGCCTGAATCGATTAAGGCAGTCATGGTTGCAAACCGGTGGTTTTCTAGCTCTGGTATTCCTTCCACATTCATTAGTTGGCTCTCCCTCCTTCCAGTGTTAGATTATTTGAAGTCTGGATATCCAGAGAGGCTTATCCGCTCCCGTCCCGTTCTGTCCAGCCTCACAGCTTCCACTGACTTCAAAACTCCTCGGTCTGTCTTTTGATTATGGATGTGATGGAAGTGCTTGTTTCATTTTTTATATTTATGGCAAAACTGAAAAATATAATCACTACCATTAAGAAATTGGCTCTTTCCATTGTGGGCCCAGCATGCTGGTCGTGGCTAACACTCAGGCCCCAGCCCCACAAAGAAACCAATATTGACATTAAGGAGCTGTTTATCATGCATCAGCTAAATCTACAGAAGGAAGTAATGTGGGTTTGGGGTCTGATTCAGAGTGACTTAGACAGTTTCATTTCTCTTCTCAGAGCCTCAGATTTTATAACTGTGAAGAAGAGACTTTTATAATTGTCCCGTCTGGTCTCAGGGTTGTTCTGGGGATCAAATGACATGGAACTTGGGAAAGTGCTTCATAGGCCCCAGGTGCTAGGGGAGTACGGATTGGTGCGGGAGGCTTCCTGGCCAGACTGTGGAGAGCTGTTAAACGTGTTTCCGTCTCCCCGTGTAAGTATTCCTGCTGGAGTGTTCATCTGAATCAAATCGTGAGGAAACAGACAAATCCAGATTCGGAGACATTGTATTAAACAACTGGCCTGGGTTCTTCAAAAATACCAATGTCGTGAAAGACCAAAAGGACAGAGCACTCAAAGACACAACAGCTGTCCTCAGGGGAAACAAGTGTAAGGATATCATTGAGACAACTCATCACGTTTGAATGTGGATTCAGGACAAAATAATGTGTAGAGGTTAAACTCCTTAGGTATGATAATGGTGGTGTTAAAAAAGGAGAGTGTTCTTGTTCTTAGGTACTTGATGCTGAAATACTGAGGGATGATAACGGATTGAACCATTGATATCTGTAACATTTTCCCACGGGTCTACAAAAATAAAAATAATATATATGTATATTTACACGGGGAGGGTGTGCACAAAATGTTCAAAACTGGTGAGTCTAGAGGAAGAATATGCAAGTGCTTATTGCATTATTCTTTCTATAATTTTAAATTTTTTAACATAAAAATAGGGAAAGGAATGTACTTGAATAAGATAAAACTGGTTTGAAACCATTTGAGGACAAAAGCGGTCCATTATATTTCAAGTCATTATTATGTCCTGATGGGGAACAAAAAGCAGCCTAAGGGATTCTCTGAAATACAAGGAAAGGAAGGGGAACCTAATTTAAATTCAAATGTAAAGTAGGGATTTAAGGAGATAAAAATGTTAAGGGGATTAGCTTGGTGCCCAATACAACCCATTAAGTGTTCAGTAAATGTTCTTGAGTGCGTGTGTGTGCACACACACACTCTCTCTCTCCCTCCCCACCCCCCACGTCTGGCATATTTGAGCCAGCACCATAAGCCAGAGGTTCAGTGAACCCAGATTTCATTGGCACCCACATTTTGACTCTTCCCAGCCCCCTCTGCCAACAGATTAGCCTTTTTCTGGTGTTAAGCTATGTAGCATCCAGACAAAGACTAATTCCTGTATGAGACCATTAGAGCGATAAACTCTGGAATTTTCATAATTAAAGAAAAATAGAGCAAAGATTTCTTATTGCAAAAGATCTACTCTTTGCCTCAGTGAGAAGAAAATAATGCCCATTTCCAGATTCCTCTCCAGCCACGTATACAGCCCCTGGGAAGCTGCTCATTCTTCGTCTTAGGTAAATACAGCCCAGCACCATAGAAATGAGGGCGAGACTGCTGTGGGAGGCCGTAAGTGCGTAACTAATCTTGACTTGCTGGATGGAATCGGGAAATGGAACAAACGCGCACGCCAGCTATGAAAAGCACCGAAACATAAACAGGAGTGCTAATTCCCGACTCTGCCACAAGGAGATGATGGCTGATTTTTCCAGGGCAAGTTCTGTTTCCAAAAGCAGCCTGATACAGCTGTTTTTTTCCCTTTGTGTTGTAAAAAGAGTTACAGGGCAATTTGCAGCTGACTTAGTCTTAGCCTTGTTTGCTTCTCCTTAGTGGTAAAAATCACCTTTTTGGGGAGAGAGAGAATGAGAGAATATTCTGGTCTTCTAGGGCTTTGGGGACCCTTCTCAGATTTGCAGGTTTTTGTTTTATGACCTCTGTCTTTATCCCTAAAAAGTAATTGAGAATGATTTTTTACTCTCTAATCCGATTTTGGGTAAGTAGGAGGGGCAGAAGAACTGGCTTTACATCCTAAATTCTGGTTCTTTTTGTGTAGTTGGGAATTTCCAGCATCTCCATTTCTCTACGCATAAGCAAGAGAAAAGCAAGGATGAAGCTGTCCATCTCACACTTTAAAGGGTGAAGTCTTATAATAAGTTCAATATATATGGGCATGTTTGAGCTCTCTGGAAGAACCATCTGAAGTACAGTGAACCCATGAATAAGAAAACAGGATTGGAGTTAGCTGTAGTATAGCTCATAGGAAGTAAGACTTAATTAAGAATTAAGAATTCACGAGTCTCAATTAAGCTGGGAACAACACACTTCATCTTCTCAGACCACTAAGTCTCTTTCTAAGTCCCTTCCCTCCCCCACTCCCACCCTGAATATTTGCACTTGACCTTTCTTTTGGACAATTTCACTTAACAGAAGCTAGTTCTGTAAAACTGAATTTGCTAGTAGATTGCCATTGCCTAATAGAATCTCCCTTCACATGTAGATTTCTCAGTTCTTTTCTTGAAACAGAAGGGTCAGAGTTAGGAGACTTTTTATCCTATGCAGGTGAAAATTAAGGCCAGAGAGGAAGCTACTGACCAGCTCAGTGTAGTGGTCTAGTCTAGCGCTCTCTGTGGAACACCAGCTCCCGTTCCACCCCATCACCCCCTTCGCCTGTCCTCCTCTGTATTTCCAACTACAGCTGACAGCAAGACAACTCCAGTTCTTTCTGTTGAATTACAAAGGACTGATGTCTCCTCTATGCAAATTTGACATCCCTGCTATCAAAAGAGAACTGTATATGAGATTCTTGAGGCTATATCTGATTAAAAACTTAGCAATTGGAGAATATTAATGCTGCAGTAAGGTGCTATCTATCTACTATGTATGTCTGTATATACCTCCTTACTGCAACATTAGGTAAATAATCTTCTTAATAATACATTTTGTTATATATGTGTGTGTGTATATCACTCTCTTCTGTGCTCCCATACCTCCCATACTGATGTCATTTATCACTTCCTTCTTTCTTTGTGACTTAACATTTGCTTGGTTTTCTCTTAACTCACCACCTTCTGTTACTGACATGGATTCGAACCTTGGATGAAGCATGGAACAACCTAGAGTAGGCCAGAGGAAACCTCCTCTCTCCCCTCTGAGTTCCATTCTGTTCCCAATGGCCCCACTTGACCTCATGCCCAAGTTAATAGAGGGTAATAAGAAGCTGTTTGCTGCCCAGCAGGCCGCCGAACATCCTATAGGTTTTCACCTCTTGGCATCATTAAACAGCAGGGGGCGCAGTTGGGAGCTGGAAGGAACCAGGAAAGCAGGTGCCAAAGCCACGTGTATCTTGTAGTTTCAAACAGACTGAGACACAACCTAAACACCTTTTTAAACATGTATAGAAGTTGCCAGGTTAAATAATAATGAGCTCATTTTTAATTACAGGTTAAACACACATGCATTCTCATTGTAGAAAATTCCTACAATACAGATCAAGCGAAAAGTCCCCCATCTCTACCTTCCTTCCTGGAGGTAATGGTTATCCGTCTCTCTTTCTAAACTTCTTAAATGCACTAAAGCTTACAATGCACCTAGGAATATAAATATCTTTTCATAAATGGGATCATACTGTATTATTTCACAACTTTTACCCCTACTTCATACATTTTGGACCTCGACGTGTGTGTGTGTGTGTGTGTGTGTGTGTATACACATATTTCATTTAAAAAAATTGCTGCCTAAGATTCTGTTGCATGAATGTTCTGTGGTTTATTTCATAAATTTTCTGCTGAGACTTCTGCTTGGTTTTGTTTTCCACTCTTAACAAACAATGGGATTCTTGTCATTGTGTGTGTTTTCTACTGCGGATTCTTAGCTGTGAAGATATACATTCCTTACATTTTTTAGAATGATGTTAAAAAGAGTCCAAGGAGAGGGCTGATGACTCATAACTCGAGACTTTGCAGTCGGTCACAATAGGGTACTGTGGCCGGGCCACCAGCTGTACCAGAGGGACAGTGCTGGTGACGTGCGCACACAGCAATGTGCTCTTACCTCACAGCTGTGGTCAGCCCAGTAGTTCACTTGACTCAAAGTCAAAACCAGCAGGGTCCTTCCACTCCAGCAACTGCCGAGAAGGAAAGTTCTTTATTGGTTCTCAGATGGGATGGTGTGACTATTGGAGGCAGCCAGGAAGATGAACAAGGGATTGGAGCAGGCAGGCCTGATGGATTCTGACTGGCAGATCTTTCCAGGGCCGTCCATGAGAGGCAGCTGTTTGTGGTGGAGTGGTTTCGTTTTCTCACATCAGATGTATTCTCTGTTTTTGCAGTTGGCCGCCCAATCCCTGTGCATCAGACTCTGGACCCGAGCGCGGAGCAGATTGAGGCGCTGCATCAGACCTATCTGGAAGAGCTGAGGGAATTATTTGAGGCACACAAAAGGGAGTACGGTGTTCCCGAGCACGAGACTCTCATTTTTAAATGACTATACTCTTAGAAGGCACACGAGAGGGTGAGAGAACATCCCATTGGGGGGATACATAATTTTTTTCTTTGACTCTGGAATCAGAATTGCAACTGGAAAATATTATTTATGGTGACAGATGTTGATGTGTATCCGTGGGAAATACAAATACAGTGGGTGACTGTCGGAGAATGTTGGACATGACTATACCCCTTGTGATAATTCTCCTCATTTGGGAAGGTGCAATCATTTTACGGGTTAAGAGGTTTAGGATTATTCATGTGCTCAAAAAAAAAAAAATAACAGTTTCAAAAAATAATTAGACCCTTTTACCAAAATCACAAGAATTTAAGGTGGTATTTTCACTAAGTATGACAGCTTTTGTTTAGCACAGCTGGAACAGTTCGGAGACAGTGTGTAAACTAATTTTCCATATCAAGCTAGAGGAGATCATTTCTTTCTTTTTTTTTTTTCTTTTTCTGCTTGAACAGACCATTTTTTTGGTGAATAATGTTACTTTTCAGAGTTAGATAATTTGATCCTTTAGGTCACATCGACAAACGCATTTTTATACAGTAGTGCAGAATTTTTGTGCAGGTTTTGAAATAGGCTGAATCTACCATCTGGAAACCCATGTGGATGAGAGCATGTCTCCTCATTTCTATTCATGCTTAGAAATATTCATGCTTGTCATTTGCTTAGAAGTATGTTCATTTGCTATAGACATGGAGGTCTTTTGGGAGACGTGCTTCAGAATATTAAAATTCCAAAAGGTTTTCATGGTAATAGAAATGGTTTTAATTTTCTTCCCAAATGGCCTCTTTGAGTAAGACCAGCTATGAAAGAAAGTGCCCTCTCTGGTTGTGATGTGTCCCGTTACAGCTGTCTGGTCCGGGAGAGTGGGAACCCTGTTCCTCCTGTTCACTGACCTCTCCCTAGTGCCTGGGTCAGGCACAAGATCAAGTACTTGTTTAGTGAATGTATTTACAGATGAACCCACAAACCAACTTTGCCTCAAGGTGAAGAATTTTTAAAGCTTTATTTACCATAGCAGGAACCTATTATAAGAAGGAGAGAATATGCTGGGTCTCTTTGTCTCAGGACAGTAATTGACAAGTAAGTCAAGTAAGTCTTGTCAATTACTGCAAGGAAGAAGAATGTCTAGTTTCCAAATGATCTCCATTGTGGCTGGTTACTTCTCTCCCTCCCCCACTCTAGGTATTTGCGGGCAACCTCACTGAGTTCTAATTTACCAGTCATGTAGCTTCAGGCCTCTGATTTTTAAAACATCAACTTCTGGGCTAGAACCTGGACTGAGGTCAGCATCAGCCTGACAGAATCATGCTGGGTAATGCCTTGAGTAGGAAAGCATTTCACACAGGAAAAAGTGACCCCCCTTCCTTGGTCCCATTTGGGGTTGTTTTGGCCGGCATCACTTTGGTTCACGCTGGTTGAGCAATCCAGGAGTCCACTGACCCGTGGCCTTGAAATTAGATCAATTTTTTAATCGAAGCCGGGAATAGGGCACAACCTATTTTTAATAGATGCAGAAAATTTGACTATGAATCCTTTTTTGGTATTACTCAACACCAAAGGGCATAAAGGAGCACTGTTTACGGAAAGTGAATGACACACCCCCACTGGTCCGGGCTCAGTCTTCAGAATGGAGCTGTGAAGGCCACGTAACCACAACAACTAAAGACCTTTAAGTTATTATAAAACCGATCAATTTGGACTGGGTGAATAAAATAAAAAATAATGATAGTAAAAAAACCAAAACCATGAATTTCATTCCTTTAGAGAAGTTTATTAAGCGCTTACGACACATAGTCATGATTTCACGTGATTTCACGAAGGTATGATTTTAAATCTCCTACTTGGTAGTGGGGGCTAAGCTGAACCCCCCAACATCAGCTGGATCATCTCGGAAGCAGTTAAAGCCCGCATGTAGTAAAACAGAGGCACCGAAAAATGAGATAAGTTTTGCTCTGATGAATTTATCTTGAATTTTGCCATTTCAAAAATCCAGACATCAGCAGCTTTAATTTTGGCATCCACAAAATCTTAATTTTTAGGTACAAATTAGGGATTTTATCTCTTTTTCTTTCTTTGGGTTTCCAGAGGTCTTATTCCAGCCAGAAGTCCTTTCATAAAGTCAGAGCATAGTAAGAAGTTTCTTACTGTCCTACAGATGGCAGATGAAGTTTTGGACATGAATTTTTGCTTCAGCACAAATGTGGGCCATATATTGTATTCGCTAATACAGTGTGACAGGGATTGCCTCTGTTTTAAAGATTCTCATCTACTCTGTAATTGCACATAAAATTTAAACGGCAAAGCAAAACAATAACATCAAGAAAAATAACCGCAGGACACGGTAAGAGAAACTGAGCTAATTGCCTTGAGAAAATGTGCACTTATGATTTGCTCTGGACATTTCTGTCTCCTGTTTCTCTTGCACACCGGGCACAGGCTGAGTCATTTCCTTTGTCTCGCAGCTAGAAGGATTGAAATTATCCATATCCAGCTAAGTCGATTATGCTTACGTTGAAGGTTGCAGTTTCGGTGCTTAGGAAGGCCAGCTAGTTTTGCTGTGTCGCAAGGGGAACCAGGGCAAGGGATGCTGCATGATTTATGAAAACCCTTCACTAGGACTGTGGAGACAATCAAAGTATATATACTTCAGGGACGATGGGTAAGCCTTTATTGTATGCATAGCATTTGAAGTACAATCCCTCCTTTCAGTAGAAGGTACGCTTCTGTCCTGGGAAGCTCGGGAGGTGGAATCGAGATGCAATGTCCACACTTCTGTAACTTCGCATCTCTTCCGAGCCACCCCACCCACGGTGCTGATTACCGAGGTTTGTGACAAATACGAAAACGCATTTTGGGTGCATTTACTCTGTCGTCTTTCCCTTGGGCAAGAGACAATGTGCATGGGATTTGTTGATTGTTTTTGTTTGTTTGTTTTGTTTTCCGGTAGCCCAAGATTTCCAGTTCTCATACTGTATTTGTCTTTTTTTAAACTAAGTGATAAAATGTCTCTTTCTGGAGCTGGAGAGTTACTTCAAATAGAATTTGTATATCTTTTTAAAGGGAAAAAAAAAAAACAGGGCACCTTCTATATAACCAACTAGTTGCGCCAGTTTCTCTGGGATGGCAAATACAGAAGCTGTTTTTTATATATTTATTTTATATTTTGTATTTATATGTCAGTTATTTGACTTCCCTCACACTCTCAGCCTGGTGCCTTAATATCTTCTATGGAAAGGCGGAGGTCCAGCTCCATCCGTAGTTTGCTCATGAGAATACGTGTCTTGTGAGCGTTTGGTGCTGCCCCCACGGAGCAGGCCCTCGGCGCACTCGCAGTGAACACTGACGGCGCTAACCCAGAAGCTTGAGACACGGTGTGCATAGCAGCCAAGGTCTAGAGCTAGAAGGGGCTTCGTGTCTGGCATTAGCCCTTCTGCAGATGCAGCAGCTGAACCCCCACGGCTTAACGTGGGCTGGCCCTGACTCTGTTCCTGTCCTGACGGAACAGGGGGGATACAGCTCTCCCATCATTGTTGATTCATCAACTGTGAATCCGCCTATAAAACCGAAGTGTCCAAACACGGAGTAGGATTCAAGGTACTCCCAGAATGCCAGGGATTTAACCGCTCCGAAGCGAGCTCTGTCTTCTTGGGACCTAGAACATTTTTCTTTTTTGAGACCGGTACACTGCATTGTTGATTTTTCCCTTCTGCAAGAGCTATTTTGGTGGTGTGCCCTGGGGGACATCCAAGTTTTCAACCAGCTAAACTGCTAGAGCCTTGCGCGTTGAGCTGCAGGATAAGGCAGGGTGCTTTCTGCCCAGCGTGAGGGAAGGATCCACCCTCTCCGTCACCTTGTGACCATGAATACAGTTCAGAGCAATCCCATTACTCAGACAGAAGTGGGAGCAAATCTTCTGTCACCTTCCTGACAGCCCTAAGCCCATTCTGGCTCTAGCTTCATCCAGCTGGGCTGTTACAGCTGCTTTTTGTTGTTGTTGTTGTTGTTTTAATAGCTCTTAGGTTCTGGTTAAGAATTATCTTAGGCTCTCTTAAGAATGAAGATAAATCTGACCTTCTTGTATTCCCAAGGGCTGTGTAATTCTCCCCTACTCCGTTTCCAGACCCACTTGGAGCCTTCGGTCTTTCTGGTTGGATTCCAGCTGTCCAGTGTGGGGTACAGTCCTGTGGAGACAACCAGAAAACACAACTGTGCTGTTCTTTTCTACCTTCCAGGGGCTTCTGTTTCAAATAATCCTTTAGCCTCTGGTCCTCCACTAACTGACTGGGTGACTTGGGTTGCTTCCTTCCTCTTAGGAGTGAGTGATCTCTAAGGTCCCGTCTGGCTCCATCTCTGTGGTCTCTGCCTGGCCCTTGATCTGTCACGGTAATCACATCCAGTGGGAGATGGAGATTTATCCGTAGACTTCTTTTCCCTCTGCCATCCTCCCTTGTATTCCTCTGGACATGCGGAGAGTTCAAATGACTATCTCCCTTTCTTAGTATACATAAAACATGAATTGCTACAGAGATTTCTCCAGCGTTACAGTGACCTTTAGGCATGGTGTTCCTAAGAAACAGTTTCATTCTCTAAATAAAAATTGGAGACGTTTATCAAAGAGGTTTCCTTCTCTATATCGCTCAAAACTGTGAAATAACAGTTTATTTCTTGTTAAGATCTTTATAGGAGATGGTGAATTTTTCTATTTTCTATATTGTACATGTTGCTGTGTGCTTTTTAAAAACCCTTGGTTTATAACGTTTTGACCAATAAATGTGTTTTATGCCCAAGTTGTAACTGTGTGGGTGTGGTGTTCTAGCTTGTGTGTGGGGGGGGGTCCTTCCCACGCCTTGCCAAGGCTGGAGCCGCTTGGACCTGGGGGTGGATTCAGGCAAGGGAACGGCGGTGGTATAGTGAGCACTGCAGATTCTCTACTGAAGAGCCAGGCCTGGAGATGCCCTCGACCGGAGAAAAGACAAAACAGAAAGCAGGACCAGGGCTAACCGAAAAGTGCAGATGTGCCAGATGAAACGAGCAGAGGGCAGGAAGAGGAAACAAGCCAGGGCGGGGTCGTGGTCGAAATAGGAGTGAAACTTGTCAGACACAGAAATGTTCAAAAACTGGTAGAAAAATGGATAGATTCCAAATCAAGTGAATCGCTGCTATTAAGTTCGGGGTTTCCTTTCGGATGATGAAAATGTTCTGAAATTGGATGGTGGCGATGGCTGTACCCACCCTGCGAATATCCCCAAAACTCCCAAACTCCTCTCTTCAAACGGGAGGATTTTCCGATACATGGATTATATCTCAATAAAGCGACTTTATACACACGAGTCAGTCATACGCTTTGGCAAAATAACGGAAGAAGCTAAAAACTAAGTTTGTTTTTTTAGGTGTCAAAAGTGAATTTGCCTCTCTTGGATGCAGGCGTTTTGGATGACAAAGTTTACACTTTGATTTTTGAGGCCTGTTGGTGTGTCTGGTGTCTGTTATCAAAATAGGTGTTTTCAATACTCGTTTAAAATATTTTGTTGGCTAAAGAACATGCTGAGTTATTATCGTGTAAAATACTGCTTGACTTTAATTTTTCCCAGTATTAAAACTGTAGTTAGAATAAATAAATAAATAAACAAACTGGTTAATACTAAGTAAATATTATCCTATAAAAACCATTAATATTTATTGACCACCTATAATGTGTCAGATACAGGACTAGGGACTTTATGTACATTATGACATTTAACTCTTAAAATAGCCCTGTGAGGTCAGTACTATTTTTATCCCATAAAGAATGGGGGTTCAGAGGGACTAAGAACTTTGCTCAAGGCAGCCCTCATGGCAGGGGGCTGGAGTTCAGATGTGATGCCAGGTCCTCTGGCCAGAGCCCGTGCTTCGGACATAGGGCTCAGGAGCCCTGGGGTATTCACCATCTCTGTCACTAACTTGGGTAAGTGACCTTGACCTGTGGAATGAGAAGGTACATGACTGCAAAGGTTCTGTACGGGTCCATCTACTGGTGATTCTGTTCTAAAGCCATCTACATTTCCGAACACCATCCTCAGCCCTGAGAACAGCCCTGAGAACCAGTTGTGAGATGCAAAAGTGTTGTGGTTGCCGTTAGAAGGATGGAGTAAGAAAGTTTCATAAGTGGCCTAATATTTGTTGTCAAAGTTAAATGTTTAAAATGTTAGATTAAGAACACCTGTTTAGCTAAAAATCTTGATTTTTTTTTTTTTTCTGGTAGCTGTGACTGCATGAAGCATTTCTCCAAACTGTATTTTTAAATTCGTTTTATTTCGGGCACTCGGGTTTCTCAGTCGGTTAAGCATCTGCCTTTGACTTGGGTCATGATCCTGGGGTCCTAGGATCAAGTCCTGCATCGGGCTCCCTGCTCAGTGGGGAGTCTGCTTCTCTCTCTGCCCCCCGCCCCCCGTTCATGTGTGTGCAGGCACTCTCTCTCTGAAAATAAAATCTAAAAACTATCCTTGTTAAAAAAAAATCATCTTATTTCTCACATGTGTATATGTATGTGTATGTTTCCAAGTACCTCTTAAAAGTTTTCTTCATAAAACAGTTGCTGCATGTTCCAGATTGAAGAAGAAACGTCTTCGGTCTGCCCTCTCCTTGCCTGCCTTCTGCAGTTCATCAACAGCATCTTTAAAAACTCTAGGAAAGGAAATGTGATCTTTAGTCTGACCTGGCAGGACATTTACGTGTTACTGAAGTAAAGGAATGCCGTGATCGCTCTTAGATTGCTTGACTCCCTGAGAGCAGGTTCATATAATTTGTCATTTCAAACCCACTTAACTTGAAAATAACATGGAACCTGTAAATATAGAATGTTAAGTCATATTAAATAATTTTAGTGGGATTTGTAGAAGGGTTTATATATTACATATATAGATAGAGACATCGATACGTAGATAGTCTGCATTGCTGTTATTGAAATAATAATACCAAATAAAATGTAAATCGCGGGGAAGAGAAGCAAATGTGATTCATTTGGGAACTAGCTATACTTTTAAAGATGAATTTGATTTATATTTTGAATAATATATAGGTGACTAAACTTAGTGCTATTATTATTGCAAATAAATGTGGGAGATGGGACATAGTGGCCGTCCACGATGTTTCTGCAGGAGGCAACACACTATTGCATACCAGGACACAAGCCTATCCAGGCCTTAAGTGCAGTTCCCGAGGGAGAGGTTGAATTACAGGAAGCAACTAAGGAACCGTCCTTACTTTCTATCAAGAGTTAAGGTCAAGGACAATGAAAGTAAGGGAAAAGTTGAAAAGGAAGTGAGGACCATGCACGGAGGAGGGACAGAAGGACAGAAGAGACAGACATCTTACTGTTATACACTTGACCTTCAAGGACATTTCACGTTTCAATCCATGGTGTACCCTTGTCCCAGGGCAAGGGTCTTTTCAGTAACAGATGACAGGAACGCATCTGGGGCTGCCTAAGAGAGATGATCTCTCGGAAACGGTATTCTGCCGAAGGAAGGCTATGTCCTCTTGGGGGCCCCTTCTTGGTAACGAGGGAGTGAGTCCCGCAGTAGAAGTCCACACTTTCCTTCCTTCCAGGCCGTTATGATTAGGATCTTTGCTGATGCCTGATTACTGTCGTGACTCCCCTCTTTACCTAGACAGCTAGACCGCTGAACATCTTAGCTGAAATTTATGGGAGACGCTGAAAGCCCTTTCTGCCCCCGTGACTATGCCAAGTCAACAGATGATATTATAGCAACGATCCAAAGATCAAATAGGCAAATGAAAACAGAACGGTAGAATCGTGTTTGTCCAAATCTGCGTGGGCATCGTGACCTTTACGTCTGTCTGTTTCCACTATCCCCATTGAGAGTTCTGTAAAACAAACCAGCAGGATGATTTGGCTACGAAGCTGAGTTTCGATGTTTAAGGTGACAGAGTGTGTATGCAAGGCAGCGTGCCCTGCTGGTCCATCGTGACCGGAGAAAACGCTTTTCATAAGGAGCTGTGGAGACTGAACTTTGGATTCGCTCTGAAGCTCTTACCACATCCTTTTGGCCTAACTTTATTGCAGGGAGGTTGTTTCTTTTTCCACATCTTGATAGGCTTAGACACTGCCCCAGGGCCGTGATTTCAAAGGAGAAATTTCTCTTCCATCCTGCCTGTGATTTCTCTTTGCTCTGGGCTCTCGTTTCTGTGAAACAGGGATGCAGAGGCTTGGGTCTGACCCTCTGCCTGGGGTATGTAATGTGTTTTCTGCTCATTCATGGAGTTCCATCAGGGAGAGTCTCTGCCAGCATTCTTTGGCAAGAATCCACCGAAGAATTACTTTCAGCTTTGTTTGTGGTTACTAGATTCAATTGGAATTTCCTGCATCTCCCGGCGATTCACAGATTCTCATGGAGGGGTGGAGGCCGGGGCTGCAAGGTGTGTTTCTGCTAGTAAATGCAAGGAGTCTGGGGACCGTGGGCAGGAAGATGCTCAGGGCCCAGTCATTCTGAAAGTCTTCCCAGACAGCTGGACAATCTTTTTTTTTTTGTTTTGTTTTAAGATTTCTTATTCATTTGAGAGAGAGAGAGCGCGTGCATGAGAGAGCACCAGCCGGGGGAGGAGGGGGAGAGGAGAGGGAGAAGCAGACGCCCCGCTGAGCAGGGAGCCCGACATGGGGCTCGATCCCAGAACCCCAGATCATGACATGAGCCAAAGGCAGATGCTTAACCGACTAAGCCACCCAGGTGCCCCTCAGCTGGACAGTTGTGATCAAGCACTGACTTGGTGAAAAGAACCAAGGCATGCGCCCCATGTATTGCCTTCGCTCAGCCCATAATTAGAAAACTGTCTAATTACGGAGAGAGGGAAATGAGTGTCACAAGAGCAGCCGCAGCCCAGAGCTTTGGTCCTGTGAGGAGATGCGTTCTGGCTGGGGATCCGAGGGGAGCTCTGGAGGGAGCAGAGCCCATCGAGGCCTGCAAGACAAGGGAGACTTAGGTGAGCACCAAGGGAAAGCTCGGGCAGAGGAGTCAGGATAAGGGTGACCAGCTCGTCCCAATTGGCTCCGAACTTTCCTGTCTTTAGCAAGGAAAGCTCCCGTCCTGGGAAGCCCCCTCAGTCCAGGCCGAGTGGGACCCCCCAGGCAGGAAGGCAGAATGCCATATGGCCCTTGTGTGGAGGGCACCGCTAGCCGCTCTGTCTACCTTTGGGACGGATGACAGGGAAGCATTATTTTCCAAAAAGGCTCCAGAGAGCAGCTTTTAAACTGCTCATTTTTGGAACAAGAATATCCAGCTCAGCTGTGTAATCCTATGATACTCTGAAATGCCTCGGTTTCTGTGAGTTCCATGTGAATGATAGTCTCAAGGCTCTGGGACGTCTCCGTACATGGAGGGAGATTTTGTCGTGAGTTCTCCTTAATGCGCTGTCTTGTCTGAGTGGCCTCAAAGCTAATGACAGTGACTGTTCCCTAAGAGTCTGGGTCCTGCGGACAGGGCTGTGTGCATGTGTGACTGCGACTGTCTCTTCTGGGCTTCAGTTTCTTTCTCTTTAAGAAGAAGTTATTTTCTCCTAGAATGGATTTCGAAAATATTTTTAATGAAGGGGTGCTTAGGCACTGGAACTTTTGAAACTGGAGATAAACTTTGAAATCTGAAGTGTTAGGAAATGCCCTAATCTTTGCATAGACTCTAAGTTTTTATTTTGTTGTTTTCCACTACCTTTTACTTGTTAAAAATATACGTATATATTTAAATCTTACTTATTTTTTGTGCCTTGTTCCCAAAAGGACCATAGTTGGAATAGTTCTCTAAGAGATTTGAGAATCTTATTCACCACATGAAACTTAATAAAAATGAGAATTGAATATAGGAATATAAAATTTTGAGTATTCATTCACAATAAAATTATATCTCCTACACAAAGATCCACTGAGTAGTAGAAAATAGCTATCATTGGGGCGCCTGGGTGGCTCAGTCAGTTAAGCTTCCGACTCTTGATCTCGGCTCAGGTCATGATCTCAGGGTCATGAACTTGAGCCCCACGTTGGGCTCCATACTGGGCATGGAACCTACGTAAAAACAACAAACAAAAGAAACTAGCAGTCATTGGTACTTTTACTTCTCGGCCGCAGTTACATGAACACATTTAATCTTGAAACACTTTTTTTTAAATGTAACAGGATTTTTTAAAAATTTTTATTTATTTATTTGAGAGAAAGAGAGAGCATGAGCAGGGGGAGAGACAGAGGCAGAGGGAGAAGCAGACTCCCCGCTGAGCAAGCAGCCTGACGTGAAGCTCCATCCCAGGACCCCAGGATCATGACCTGCGTCGAAGGCAGACGCTCAACTGACTGAGCCACCCAGGTGTCCCTTGAAACAGTTTTAATACTTCTTTTTATATCCTTCCCACTCCAAGTACCTTGGGAGATTTAACTTAGGCTGAAGTTGAACTCCCCTCAATTGGAGTCCAGGGTTACGTGACCACGATCAAATTCCTAAAGAAACAGAAAGTTTCCCATGTCTAAATTATTCTATCCACAGTAACTATTCTTGAGATTAGGTTTAGAAAAACTCTAGATTGCTTCAAATCAATTCCAACTCCAGAGACTCAAGAAAGCATTAGATCTTTGACCAACATAGCCAGTTAAATAGGCGATAGAAATGTCAACCTCACGCTTGTTTTATCATGGAGGCAAAAAATACCACCACGCTTCCAGCTACCACATGTATCTTTAAGGCAGGAAGGAGAAAGGTGCCCACTCTCTTCTCTGACTTTATTAGAAACCTTGCTTGACATCTCATTGGTCAGAAATGTGTCCCATGGGTTCCCCCCCCCCCTGCAGATAGGGCTGGGAAAGTGACTACTGATTATCCATTCTCTATAGTAGGGGTTAGCAGGCTTTTTCAGTGAAGAGTAGGAGAGGAAATATCTTACCCAATAACTACTCAGCTCCATCATTACAGTGCAAAAGTAGCCATAGATAATTGTAAATGAATGAACGTGGCAGTGCTCCAATAAAAGTCTATTTACGGACCTGGAGTTTTGAATTTCATGTAATTTTCATGAAATAGTCTTCTTTTGATCTTTCTTTAACCATTTAAAGCTAACACCGTTTTTGGTTCACAGCCTATATAAAAACAGGAGGCTGACCTGAATCAGTTTGCGGACCCCAGAGGAGGGTGGGAATGGTTTGGGGGCAGGGGTGGGGGTGGGCACACCATAGTGCTGCCGCAGATAGGCTCTATACCTTGAATATAGAATATTGGAAAGTGATGACAAGCTCAACCCATCAAGCTAACCTTAATTTTCGTGAGATCAGCAAGCAAATTCTGCTTCCAAATCATGTTCTTTGTCACAAACACATTAAATCTACCAGGTGTCTTTAACTCAGAAAATCTGTATTGCTGATATCCAGGAGATCTTTATATATTTTTACATATTTTCTTTTAAATTGCCCTATAATGACTGCAAAACTGGATCAGACCTACATGAACAAACCCTAGAATGGAGTCTAGAACTGTAACCAGAAAATTATTGACTCTGTCACATAGATATTTGTACAATTGCTCAAAGGTCTGTTTGTATGAGCTTCATGAAAATTCAGAGATAATACTACCCTAGGTACTGGTTAAAACAGAAGAGCGAAATCTTAGGTATGTTGATCTAATGATTATTCTTTTTGAAACTATTTCTAAAAAGTTACTTTTTCATCCCCTTAGAAACATTCTATACGTTCTCTTTTGAACTTTACAGTTAATTTTATAATTATGCTGTGTGTATGTGTATGTATTTGTATGTAAATATAAAAGTATTATATGTGTACGTATGTATACATATATACACATACAACTAAAGCATGATATATATCATATACTTCATATAGTATATGCGTATGCATATAATTTTATATATTATATATATACGATATACATATGTATACATAATAGCACTCTCTCCCTCCTAATAAAAGAAATTTGAGTTACGTAGCTAGAGAGTCTAGGGATTCAGGCTTGGATCCTGATGCTCAAATGATATCACCAGAACTCAGTCCTGCTCCATCTCTCTTCTCCCCACTGTGTTGACTTCACTGCCTGATCCCTTCGTGGTCGTAAGATGGGCATCAGCAGCTGCAGACACACATCCTACGGGGTCAGCCCTCCCAAAGGAAAAAGAACTGCTCTTTTCCCTAGAATTGGGTCTCACTGAACTGACTTGGATCATGTGTCCATCCCTGAACACATCACTGTGGTCAAGAGGTTGGAATATGCCGACTCGCCTGGGCTCCGTGGTTGAGTGCCCCTCCCCTAGAGATGGGGAGGTCAGGGGGCCCGCTGGCTTCCTGAGCCACATGGACGGAGAATAAAGGATAAGTGGTTCCCCAAAGGAAGTCAGGGTGAATGGATTCCGGGAAGACAAAAATAATTGTCCACTACGATAACATTAACATTTGACTTTTAACCAAGGAATCAGGAAGAGAATATGGAGATGCAAAGGAAATGGATGAGAAATGGGAAAACCATGGGAATGTGAAGGAAGTGTTTTATAGTAAACTGGGCAAGGGCAGTGGTTCATAATCTTGGCAATGTATCAGAAAAATCGAAGTGGTTAAAAGAAAAAAGAAACAGATTTCTGCACCTTACGCCAGATGTCTGAAGCAGAATCTGGGAAAACGTGATCTGGAATTCTGTGTCTTTGTAAAACCACAGGGAGTAGATCTGCAGCTTAATCATGACTTGCTTTGGGAACTACTGAACGAGATTGCGCTCGAGCACGGGCTATGCTGCTGTAGCAGAAACACCGCAAACTACAGAGGTGGGAAGAAATTAATTTCTGTCTCATATAATAGTTTGGAGGTGAACAGTCCAGGATGGTGGCCGTGTTTATTCAAAAGCAGAGCTCCTTCCATTTGTTGCTCCTCCTCCCCTCCGGTGTTGTCCTTGTCTGTACAGTTGAAGCTGGCCACTGCCACATCCACATCCTAGCCACATGGGGAGAACAAAATGAGGGCAAGGAAGTGCTGAGTTGTGAAGGTCAAGGCTCCAAAATGCACAGGTCACTTCCACTTTCATTATATTGGCCTGACCTTAGTCACGTGGTGCAGCAAATGCAAGGGAAGCTGGAAAGTATAGTCTTCTTCTCACCTAAGATATCAATATATATTTTTTTCTTGTTTCTCAAAACACACCCTCCCATATATACATAAGTAGCTAGGTGGGCGTATGCCCAGCTAAAATTGGACGCGTGCAAACGAAACATTCATGACTTTCAGTTAAACGTGACAAATTGAATCTCATTACTCTTTACTTCTTTGTGAAACTCCTCTGAAGTGAGAATAAAGGAATAAAAGTGGTGAAGAGTCAAAGACAGCAGGGGAGGAGTGAGAGGAGAAAGTGATGTCAACACTATTTTGCAAAATGAAAAACAGATGGGCAAGTGGTAAGTGACTTGGCAGCACAGAAAAAGCAGAAACTTAATGCCAGAGAGAGTCGAGGGGGAGAGTCCAGTCAGAAGCAAGCGATTGCCGTTGCAGGATCTCAGGAAGACCGAGCATGGAGGCTACCACGTATCGGAAGTCAGGTGTGGAGAGAATCAAAACCAGAGGGGTCATCAAAAATGTTTGAGGAGCAGACTGTCAGATTCTCCGCCCTAATCCCAGCAGCTTGTCCATACCTGAGCAGAGCACAAGAGTTTTGCTCTTGGAAATTCTAGAGAAACACTAAGCTCTGGAATACTGGCTTAACAAAGAGGGATGGGGTCTTGAGGGGCCTCTAAAGCAGATTGAGCAACAGCCTCCATTTTGAATGGTAATTCCAATTCCCCCGTCCCGCACAACATTCCCAGGATCCTCAGCAGCCAGCTTCCTATCACTCCAAGAGGAGAATGGATGATTCTTCTCCAGGGAAACCCACCCACCCAAGAGAGAAGACCCACAGACTCCAATGTTTGTGGGTCTCCATCTGCCACAATATACTGAGGTCTACCAATGAATAAACTATTTACACAGAGCTGCTGGTCAGCTTTTTAGTGTCAATAACGAACATTCAAGAATCACCAGACGTTCCAAGAAAGGCTTCAGTGGGAGATACAACAAATGAACAGGAGAGAGAGGGAAACGGCAGAAGAAAACTTCAGAAAATGGTTAATTTATACCTTTAAAGAGATAAGAGAAAATTTTGCAACAATAAAACAAGAACAGAATGCTATGCAAAGAAGAGTGTTTAGAAAAAGAAAGTGACATAACTATGGAGCATGATGGGGGGAGGACAAAAATAGACACAGGAACGTATGAGGGAGCCGAATCCTCGCACTGCATGGGAGAGAGCCAACAGTTGAAATCTCAAGTTAAAAAGAAAGAGCAATTTTAGCATGTAATTTAGGGACGCCTGGGTGGCTCAGCTGGTTAAGCATCTACCTTCAGCTCAGGTAATGATCTCAGGGTCCTGGGATCGGTCCCACATCGGGCTCCCTGCTCAGCAGGGAGTCTGCTTCTCCCTCTCCCTCTGCCCCCCCTTCCCTCCCCTGCTCTTGCTCTCTATCTCGCTCTCTCCCAAATAAATAAATAAGATCTTTAAAAAAATTTTTTAAAGCATGTAATGTAGAATGTAGATATAAATACATAAAGGAAAAGGTAAATGAGCTGAAAATGATTGACTCCAGAAGTGGGAATGGAGGGTGGGGGAGGTGAGGCAGGAGACTGCAGCTTTTCATTATAAGCCAGTACTTGGCTTGCTGATTTATTTTGCGAATCCATGCATGGGATAACAGTAAAATACCTTCTAAGACCTTTACTAGTTTTAACATTATTCTAACAGTTTATATATACCTTAAAATAATTAAAAATATTGATATCTCATTATCACAAAAATTACTTCTTCACAAGATGTTGAGATATAAATGTTCGAGAAGCCTCTATGTGAAGTAATTAGTGAGAAGATACACAGATGGACCAGGGGAAGAGGCAGTTTATGAGGGAACTTGTTTATGACATGAAGGCATTTGAAAGAGTCCGGGAAATTTCAGGAGGGAAAGTGAGAATTCCTATTTTAAGAAATCTGAGCAAACCATTGTAGACCAAACTGCCAAATATCTACAGAGAGTAGGCAGATGTTGTAAAAATCATAGATGCTCTGTTTTTTTTAATTTTGTTTATATATTTTAATAATAAGTCATTTTGTTTGGATAATATTGGGAAATGAAGACGTGTTTTTCCCTTTAAGCTATAAACAGAAATGCTTTGCAGAGCCATAAGTCAGACACATACTAATTGGCTTCTCAAAACCCTGTCTCGCTGACTGGCACTCGCTCACTGGCACTGCTCAACAGGTCAGATACTTGCTTTCTCAGTCTTCCTCTGAGCTAAGAGTGCCCACATGTTCCAGTTCCGGCCAACGAAATATAAGGGAGTCTGGTCAGGGGCCTCTGGCAGGTGCTTTTCTTCCTGATAAGGAGTTGGTGCACTGAAAGAGAGATTCCACGTGATGCCTTTGGACAACGTGATGATGTTATTTTGGAGCTCCCTGCGGCCATCTGGAAACCACAAGGGCAAGACCAAAGGAATTTCCAAAGGCACCGATCCAAAGCTCTGGCAGCAACAAATGTTAAACCAATACCAGTAACGAACTCAAGCCTCCCTGTTATGCAAGAATGAAAAAGCCAAGTTTTCTGTTTTGTGTGACAAAATCATTCCTGTTTTCACTATTGGTCCCAATATGTCATCATATTATTTTTATAAATAATATTATGACCTCAGTGCCCCCAATACTATAGGGCAGTGCCCCAATTGCTGTAGGGCAGTGTCCCCTAGAGTAGTTGAGTGAAGGACGGTAAAATGATTCACTCACAACCACATGATCGTTCCGTGACATTTGTACACTTGCATGAAAGTTTAAAACAGGTTTTCGAGAAGTATGCCTTGACACACAGCTATTGCAGGTGTGATGACTTAGGGACTCCCTCATCCCTGGGGCTCGCTTAGAGGGGCTTGGGGTGGTAGGCGTCTCTAGGACTGCTGGTGTCCCTGGGGCAGTGAGAACTCCTTCTGGGCTGCTTTATCCTTTTGCCCTCAATGCCCTCTACAAATACAATCCTTTTTTTTTTTTTTAAGATTTTATTTATTTATTTGACACAGAGAGAGACAGCCAGCGAGAGAGGGAACACAGGCAGGGGAAGTGGGAGAGGAAGAAGCAGGCTCACAGCAGAAGAGCCTGATGTGGGGCTCGATCCCAGAACGCCGGGATCACGCCCTGAGCCAAAGGCAGACGCTTAAAGGCTGTGCCACCCAGGCGCCCCTACAAATACAATCCTAACTCTGAGTGCCATTGAGTAAAATATGCCAGGAAGTCATGCTCTAGGATTTACACACAGCGTTTATGTGCACTCTCTCTCTTGGTCTTTGCAGGAACATTGTGAAGTTGTTATGAATCTCATCCTCTAAATCCTCAGCTTCAGTAGAAACTGAGACCCTGGATAAATTAGATATTTGGGGGTTAAAATAAGTCAGACATTGTACCACTACAAAAAGAACTTTACCACATGAAACTTGATTTTTAAATTTCAATCACCCATTCTCGGTTTTGGCCATTTTCATTTTATCTGTTGATTCCCTTGACAAATGCTCAGCAGGCATTTACTGAGTACCTGCTATGTACTTTAAAGGCCTAAGAGGAGAACACGTCCATGGAAATTCCCTGAAAAACAGGCCAGAAATAGGCAAAAATGAGAAAAGGCTTAAGCCTATTAGGTGGTGAATGGCCAGAAAGACGTAATCCTCCTCCCCAGGTCTTTCAGCATTAGCATCCCCAAAAGAATATTATTATACAGGAAATAAAGTTTACTTCTTGACTTCAGTCCCAATTAAAAAAAAAAAGAATAGTCAACTGTCCCAATGCACACGGCCATTTGGTAGCAGAGTCAGAATTTGGCACTGGGTCTTCACTGACTCTAGTTGCAGAGAGAAGAGGCCTATTTATTATCCCCAGCTCTCCAATCTTATTTTACTCTTCCCTCCGAGTCTACTGGACAATACCGAACGTTGATTGCTCAGAGGGGGTGGTGGGTGGGGGCAGCGAACGGCGCGATGGGATGGAAGGGTGTTTTGGCAACCCCAGAGCTGAAAGCTGACAGAATGAGGGTGATCCGGCCAGCTCAAATCTCTTTATTCATGGTCCGTGGAGATGTGACGAGACCAGAGAAGCCAGAACAGAAGACAGTGGCCACATTGTTCTGCTGGACTGAGGGCCCATGTGCTTCCTCGCCATTTGTTTCTTTGGCCTCCTGAACTCCACTCGATGGCATTGTACTTGTCCCCTGTGCCAGCTGCTTATGGCGAGAAAACCGGGAAGAGTCTGTGTGGGCGCAGGCTGGGCTCCGTCCAAGCGTGTGAGGCATTTCTGCTTGTTTCTTTAACTTCTGGGGCTGTTTGTCTGAGACCCTCAGCCCTGGGGCCATGGCTGGTGAACCAAGATGGTGGGGCTCTGGTAGGGACGGAGAGGGCGTCGGGGGACCAGAAGGCCAGTCCAAACTTCTCTGTAGACACATGAGAAAAACAAGGCCCTAACGGGCCAAAGGAATTTCCCAAATCCCTAAATTACTAAATGACAGAGGCCAGAAATTTTCCCTGCTTGGGGAGCCTGCTACCTTCTGGGTCTGTGACTCAGCCCAAGAAACTTGACTTCTCCAAACTGCCGCGTTCTCAGCTGTAGAGATTGTAAAAGAATGTTTTCTATAGGGATAGGAGATGTAGTTGAGATCATGCACGTAAAGAACAAGCTGGAAATGTTTGCTTTACATTCATACTGCTTCCTAGCCTGTTCCTTTCCATTCGGATCTTCACCTCTTTACTGTGCTAACTGTGGCAATCACAATAAAAAGCATTCCGTTTGTCAAAAATCATGGAACTACCCACCGACAAAGTGTGATTTTTATTACACCTAGATTATAATTTAATAAACGTGAGGTTTTTTTAAAGGCATTTATTCCATTTCAAACTATCAAGTCTCATGAACATCAAATCACCCTACCATTTAAAAAGGCCCTTACACAGTTACAGTGGCCACCTTAAAACAGGAAGGATGAAGGTATCAAGTTAGAATAGGATTTCAGTACTTTGCTCTTACTGTAAGTATGGACATGGCTGAGGGCAATGTGGGTGCAGTTATATATATTTGCCCAGAAGATGGGTTACAAGTATTCAAAAAGCCTCAGCAGCCAATTAAGAAAAAAATGCATTCTGGGGCGCCTGGGTGGCTCAGTCGTTAAGCGTCTGCCTTTGGCTCAGGGCGTGATCCCGGTGTTCTGGGATCGAGCCCCGCATCAGGCTCCTCCGCTATGAGCCTGCTTCTTCCTCTCCCACTCCCCCTGCCTGTGTTCCCTCTCTCGCTGTCTGTCTCTGTTAAATAAATAAATAAAATCTTTAAAAAAAAAATGCATCCTGTGGTTAGAAACAGTTTGGGTGATTTTAAGGAAACTGCTGATTTTCCATTACAGTTTATGTTTTTTTTTAATAAACAGAAAACTTGCATTTCAAGACTTGAACAGTTTCCATGAACTCCAGAAGTTCTTTCTCTGAAGCTTTGTGAAGTCACAATATATTTTCCTGCTTTCTTTTCTCCCAAGCAGACGTGACTTCACTCTCCTGGAACTTCAAGACATGTAATGGTGTCACCAGGATCAACCCCACATCATAATTAATTGTGACTCTGTCTTATTTCCTCGTCTAGATTTTTAGCTTTTTGAGGTCAGGGTTCTATCTGAATAATGTTGCCATTCCTCATGGTGCCTAAGCTTGCGCTTGCTGAATGAATGAAAAAATCCATCATTGTTAACGGAGAAAACAGATTTAAGAAGGGATGCATTGTTTCATTGAGAATGGAATGAATGAAAAAAGATCAACAAACAAAATGGTATTTCATTATTGTTAACTGGTGGGGGGGCACTAAGAACAGTATATTGTGTCAGAGGGAACTATAGGTCCTTGATTGACCAAATAGACAATCTTCCATCAACATATCCATTATTTTTAAGAGAATGCTCCTGACTAAACCTGGAATCAGGACATGGGGACTGTAATCCCAGCTCTGTGACTGACAAACTGGGGGAACTTGGCCAAGTTACTTGAGCCTCTGAATATCAGTTTCCTCCTCCATACAATGGAGGGATTGAAGTCAATATTAGATCATCACCAAAGTTCCTTCCAGTTTTAGCGTCCAGCAAGCGTGGGGCTCTCTGTGTCTGTCTCAATGTTTTGGGCACAGTGGACCCTCAGGAAGTGCTTCTGACTGAATCGAAGCAGTCAGTGAAGAGGTTTAACTTCAACATTATTTTGCAAACTCTTCATTGACCAGCCAGATCTCCACATTATATTGAATTTGGAGGTCTTATCACTTTTACGTCTCTCACACCTGTTCCATGAATTATAGTCTTGCTTTGTTTTTAGATAAAAGGGACATTTAGATATTATCGTGGCCAAGGATTCTGAATCTGGAGTGTCTAAACCCATGGACTTTAAGGGCTCTATGAACCCCTAAAGTCCTGCCACTCTTTATTGCTTTTCTCTTCTTTTTATTGAAAGCACTATCATTCTTGAAATTATCACGCATTTTTATGTTTTCATCAAGTCTGTGCCTGAGCTGCACACATGTGTCTTGAACTTTCTTTTCTTTTTCTTCCCCAAACTCTGACCCATACTGGCTCCCTCGTCTTCCTCATTTCTTCTCTCCCGCCTCTACTCCCTGGCCTATTCTTTAAAAAAAAAAAAAAAAATTGAGATATAATTCTCACACAATAAGATTCACTGTTTTAAAGGGTACAGTTCAGTGGGGTTTTGTATATTAACAAGGTTGTGCAGTCATCACCACTAATTCCAGAACATTCTCATCACCCTATAAAGAAACTAGTACCCATTAGCACTCATTCCCCATTATCCCTTCCCTCCCTCCCCCCTGGCAGCCACTCATCTGTTGACTCTCCCTGGATTTGCCCCTTTCTGGACATTTCACACAAATAGAATCATATGATATGTGGCCCTTTGTGGCTGGCTTCTTCCACTCAGTGTGACGTCTTCAGGGTTCATACATATTGTAGCACATATCAATCCCTCATTCCTTTTTATGGCTGAAGAATATTCCATTGTATCATTTTGTTTATCTGTTCATGAGAGGATGGCCATTTGGGTGGTTCCTTCTCCTTGGCTCTTAGAAAGAATTTCAAGCTTTTCTGTGAACAGCTTTTTCTGTGTTTTCAATTTTCTTGGGGACTATACCATTCTGGTAGTAAGAAAACTCCTTCCAAATGGTTTTCCATAGCTGCTGAAACACATTTGCATTTTCACCATCAGTGCACAGGCCTTCGAATTTCTCCACATCTGTGCCAACAGTGGCTGTGGTCCACCTTTTTTTAAAATCATGGCCATCCTAGCGGGTGTCAGGTGGTTTCTCATGGTGGTTTTGATTTGCATTTCCTTAGTGTCTAATGATACTGAGCATCTTCTCATGAGCTCATTGGCAATTTATACCCCTTTGTTAGGGCTATTTCTAGTCAAGTCTTCTGCCCATTTTTAAATTGGGTTATTTGTCTTTTTATTGCTAAATGGTAAGAGTTCTTCATATACTCCAGATTCAAGTCCTTTGACAGATATATGATTTGCAAATATTTTCTCCCATGCTGTAGGCTGTTTTTCTTGATGATGCCCTTGGAAGCAAAAAGTTTGTAATTTTGGTGAAGTACAATTTTATCAACGCAGATCTATCCTTCCTTATCTTCCACATTAGCTCCGCTGTCCCTTTTGTAAGTCAACCTAGCCTCTCTTGTTACCTCCAGTTCTTCTCTACAGCTTACCCTGACCTGTAGCACAAAGGCCGTAAGAGAAATAGAACAAACGCAGTGTTTTCTTGAGAGTATGAAGTGAGGAGGAAAGTCTGTGACCTCCTATTTTGTCACATTACTGTCCCTTTGGGATATTCAAAAATATGTAGGCACCATGTTTACTTTTCTGAGGATACAGCCTATAAATTTATTTTATCAGATTTTCAAAGCTACCTTTACTGCCAAGAATATTTTAAAAAATGCATCTCGCTTCATTCCCTTGTTTTACAGGAAAATGAGACGTAGAGCGGTTGAGTGATGTGGCCAAGGCCACCCAGCTTATTAGTGACAGTTCTGCAGACATTCAGGTTTCCTTACTGCCGCCACCCTTCCCCCATCAGCACTGTGTCAGTGTATCATGCTGTCTCTAGAATGTCCACGTGGCAGGTGGATTCCTCTTGGAGCGGCATATTAATCCAGCACTGACATTTTATCACATAGTTATTCATCAGAGATGGAGGCTAGGCCAGACGGACCTGGAAGGGGGTGTGGGAGCTGGGGAACAGGACAGGTCTAGGTGGGGTGCAGAAGCATCCATTCTGAGACTTCCCTAAGAAGGTGGCAAGCCTGGATGGAGCTCAAACCAGAAAGTCACAGAATTAAAAAGGGAGGGGAGGGATGGTGATGGTGAGATCCATTATCACTTTGGCTGGGCTCTGCTGGAAACAAACTGAAGACTGAAATCATGGGAGTACATGTACCGAGGAGTGGACAAGAATTCAGAGAAGTTGGATCACTTAGCAAAGTGGGGGAACAAAAAAGAGAGTACAATTGATAACCGTAATGCTCCCTTCTACCACTCAGGCAATTACAGAAATTTCTTTGAGTGCTACAATGGGAAAAAAAAAGAGAGAGAGAGAACGAGAGATACTTTTAGAAACTTTCTGGTTGATTGTTTACTTCTGGACCTTTTTTTTGCCATCAGTGAAGAAATTTTGAAATGTTTAGAGGGGCATCGAAGTTACGGCTAAAAGTTTGGTTCAGTTTAGTTGGTGTATTGTATCAATACGAATTTTCTGGCATTGGTAACAGTAGTCCATTTAGGTACGATGTCCATGTAAGTGGAAGTCCCATGAAGGGGATACAGGGATTCTCTATTTTTTTGGTAACGTTTCTGTACATCTAAAATGATCTCAAAATAAAAACTTAAAAAATGTTTAAAAATGGGCTTGATTCAGAATTATCAACAATAGCCAAACTATGAAAAGAGCCCAATGTCCATCAACTGATGAATGGATAAAGAAGATGTGGGGTGTGTGTGTGTGTACATATATATATATATATATGTACATATATATATATATATATATAATGGAATATTACTCAACCATAAAAAAGAATGAAATCTTGCCATTTGCCGTGACATGGATTGAGCGAGAGAGTAGTATGCTAAGCAAAATAAGTCAGTCAGAGAAAACAAACACCATGATTTCACTCGTATGTGGAATTTAAGAAACAAAACAGATGAACATGGCGGGGGAGAAGGAGGCAAACCAGAAAATAAACTCTTAACTATAGAACACAAGCTGAGGGTTACTGGAGGGGAGGTGGGTGGGGGGATGGGTTAAATAAGTGATGGGGATTAAGGAGGGCACTTGATAATCAGCACTGCCTGTTGTACGTAAATGATGAATCACTAAATTCTACTCCTGAAACTAATATTACACTGTATGTTAAGTAACTGGAATTTAAATAAAAAATTGAAAAAGAAAAAAAATTGGCTTGATTTTTTTAGTATTCTTGTATTTCCAGAAATGTATATTTTAGCAATACATTCTTTATGGGATTATAATGCAAAATATTAACTAATAACTGAACACAGCAAATTTTATTAAACTTACCTGTTTATTTTATATTTTTTAGTATTTTGAGCCAGTGGTTATTACTAATATTCAAAAATTTTAAATATTAAAGGATATTCAGTGAAAAATTTTTCTCTGCTTTCAGCCACCCACCTGGTATGTACCCTTCCAGAGAGATTTCATATATGTATGATATATATATATATACCAGGGTTCTCTAGAGAAACAGAACCAATAGGATATATAGTCATCCCCCCTCATCCTCAGGGTATACGTTCCAAGATGTGCAGTGGATTCTGGAAGCCACAGATAGTACCAAACCCTATATATACACTGTTTTTTCCAAAACAGCTTAATTTATAACTTAGGCATAGTAAGAGATTAACCACATAACTAATAATAAAATAGAACAATTATAACAATATATTGCAATAAAAGTTACGTGATTGTGGTCCCTCTTTCTCTCAAAATGTCTTACTGTCCTGTACTCACCCTTCTTGTGCTGATGGGAGCGGAGAAAAGGCCTTCCTGATCAAATAAAGTGACGCGAGCAATGTAGGCGCTTGGACGATCGCGGTGTTAGGCACGTGTGAGCAAGCCCTGAAATGGACTCTCGAGGCACGTGCTCAGGTTTAACCAGTTCTCTCTGGGTGATTTTTTTTCTTTTTATAGGGACATAATAAGGATCTAAAACACTGGACCGTGACTGTAAAAAGGTCAGTGAGTCAGGTTATCCAGGGGCACCATTACCGTCTTTTATTATCAGCGGTGAAGAAGTAGCATAATTGGCCCTCTTTTGGCCCAATCTGCCCCCAACAGAGTTTGAGACAACTTGCAAGCGGATAGTTTATTTGGGGATGTGACCCCAGGGAAAGGGGCGTGAAGAAGATGAAAGTTAATGCAAGGGAGCATCGCTGAGCTGGTGGCTGCTCGTCCCAGGAGAACCCTCCGGGGAACCTAGCAGGCTGGGCCTCCGTGCTCTCCAACTGAAAAGGGGGAAATTACCAACACCTTCCATCCCTCGAGGACTGTACCGGAAAGTGTTAATTTTCTTACACTTTCAGTTTTGTTCATGCACCAAAGTTGGCAAGTGGGCTCCAGCAGGACTCGCATGGGCACAAGCAGAGCAGAGAAGTTAGGACGGAAAGCAGGACAGGCACGACGCGGCTGAGGCTGGGGCCAGGTGGTTTCAACAACCGGAAAGCGAAGATGCAGACCGAGTTCTGATGATGAAATGCCTCCAACCCTTTCCCTGAAATGGGATCCTTACAGCAACTTGAAAAAGAGGCTTAATGCACAGGGAGAGGGGACCCCTGGGTGGCTCAGTCTGTTAAGCATCCCGCTCTAGGTTTCGGCTCGGTCATGATCTCAGGGCCACAAGCCCCTCCGTGGGCTCTGTGCTCAGCGGGGAGTCTGCTTGAGATTCTCTCTCCATCTGCGCCTCACCCTATACTCTCTCTCTCTCTCTCTGTCTTCCCCCCTGAAATAAATAAATCTGTTTTTTTTTTCAAGATTTTATTTATTTGACAGAGAGAGAGAGGGAATGCAAGCAGGGACAGTGGGAGAGGGAGAAGCAGGCTTCCCGCGGAGCAGGGAGCCTGACTCGGGACTCGGTTGGAGAACCCTGGGATCATGACCTGACCTGAAGGCAGATGCTTAACCCACTGAGCCACCCAGGTGCCCCTGAAATAAATAAATCTTACACACACACACACACACAAAACAAAACAAAACAAACACAGAGAGTCCAAAAAAGCCTTTTCTTTCAGTCAAGAATAGTTCGCAAAAATCTCTGCCATTGAGATGTTCGCAAAGTCTGTAAGGAAGCCTGGCACGTAGCAGGCACTCAGTGTAGTTCTTACCTCCTTCCATTTCCTCCCTCCGCCTCTCATTCTGAGACTTCTCACATTAAGTAATTTGCAAACTGACTTTTCGTCCCACGTCAATATTAGGAACCATGCCCAGTATGCCCTTTGGCAGAAGAGAAGGATAGCGGTTCTTGATGTCCATTTGTCGTGGCAAATGCCATCAGAGGACCCTGACTGTCCTCCTGCTGCCGAATCCCAAAGGGCTGTGTGAGACCCAGCACGCTGCCCAAGCCCTTTGCGGTTTCCACTGTGTATTTTAACCTTAAGAGTCTCTGAAACAAAGTTTTGCTGTACGATCCAACCAATGGCATCAAGACCTACACTGAATTAGGGAAGCTGAGCTGTGGTGGCTGTTCATAGGGGCTAATCATGAGAATACAGGAAGTTGGCCAACAGCCCGTTGCCCCTTTGGGGTCTGGGCAATGGTTGCTGGCAGGCTCCCAGCTTCCAACAAACCTGCTACTTCCTTTTCTGCCTTTCCATCCTCAGATTTTCTTTCTCTCTTACTCTTAGTCATCCACCGTGGGACATGCACCTGTGTGTCCCTATTGTTCACCCACTAAGTACTGGACCGTGGAGGCAACTTCCAGGACCTTCTCTTTCTCCATCTGCAAACTGAAGAGGGGAAGTTCTGCTTCCCAAGCCTCTGTAACATTTGAGACCATATATGTGAAAGGTCTTTATCTGGGAGCTACCAACACTAAAGTGTAATAAATATTCACTCTCTACTCTAGATTCTTCTAGTTCTTTCCCTTTTTGTCTTTTTCCATCTCTCCTTTCTCCCCTTCTCTTCTTTCTCTTCCTTCACCTCCCGTCCCCATGCTCTCCTTTTCAGTTTCCCTCTGACAGGCCTCTCGCACGGGCCGCAGAGCAGACTTTCTTTCACGTCACTTGTAAAACACAGTTGTACATTCCCGATCAGAAAAGACAGTGGACACGGAGTGGGACCCTACTGGACCATTTTACCTGCAAAGTCTAAGAGGAAATAAGAATGAGGGCAATTAAAAGATAGAAGGCGCTCCCTGTCATCCAGTTTGGAACTTTGATACACTCAGTTCAGAAAAAAATGCTCTCTGGGTTCAGATGGTCCTCTAATGTGGGCACCAGCTGCCCACGGTGGTTCAGGTCAGCAGGCCGAAGAGCAGGAGTAGTGAACAGGTGGCTTCCGTCTAAACCTGCCCCACTGACCAGTCTCATATAAATGCCAATTCCTAGTGTCTCTTGAAAAATGAGAAAACCTGGCAATACTGGGTCCACATTTCTGCACGGCAACAATTGTCAGGAGATGGGTCGTAGGTGTACTTACTAGAAAGACGCTTATGTTCTCTACCTTACCCCCATCCCTGCTCCTTCCTACTGTAAACGCTTGGCTGATGTCACTTATTTATGTTACCAGTCTGGTCCCCTGAAAGCATTTGGGTTCAGGAGATCTGTGTTTTCCTTTCCCTAAAGGCTGTCCTGCAGGACTATGTCGGTAGAGGGTATAGAGGAAAATAGGACAAGAGAGGAGACACTCCAGGCTTCTTCTTCTTCTTTTTTTATTTTTAAAGATCTTATGTATTTATTTGAGAGAGAGTGTGCGAGCGTGCATGAGGGGCTGTAGAGGGAGAGGGAGAAGCAGACTCCCTGCTGAGTAGAGAGCTGGAAGTGGGGCTCAATCCCAGGACCCCTGGATCGTGACCTGAGCTGAAGGCAGATGCTTCACTGACTGAGCCACCCAGGCGCCCTTCTAGGCTTCTTTTTCATTGCCGTAAAATATACACAACATGGAAATCGTTCTTTAACCAGTTTTAAGTGTACAATTCAGTGGTATAACATTCGCAGTGTTGTGCAACCATAACCACTACATTTCTAAAACTTTTCACTACCCTAAATAGAAACTCTGTGCCCATTAAGAGGAACTTGCCATTCCTCCCCATTCACTCAGCTCTGGGAACTCCAGTCTACTTTCTGTCCCCATGAATTTGCCTGTTTTAGGCACCTTCTACAAGTGTAATCACACAATGTCTGTCCTTTCGTGTCTGGCTTATTTCACTTAGCACGATGTTTTCAAGGTGTCTCTGTGTGGTAGCAGCTGTCCATACTTCATTCCTTTTTATGGCTGAATAAAATGCCACTGTACGAATACAGCACGTTCCGCTTACCCGTTCACCCACCCGCTGACACTGGGTTGCTCTCACTTCTTGACTCTTGCGGCTAGTGTGGCTTTGAACACAGGTGCACAGGGATCTGTTGGAGGCTCTTTCAATCCCTTAGGGTATATATCTAGGAATGGACTTGTGGATCACATGGCAATTCCAAGGTTTGCTTTTAAAGGAACCACAAACCGTTTTCCATGGTGACCACATCGTTTTACATTCCCACCTCTGAACTTTAAACAACCAATCATATTTAACGGAAGAGAGTTGTATTTACTTCATTGTTCTTCCCCATTTTTCTTTTTTTTTTTTTTTAAAGATTTTATTTATTTATTTGACAGGATAGAGACAGCCAGCGAGAGAGGGAACACAAGCAGGGGGAGTGGGAGAGGAAGAAGCAGGCTCACAGCGGAGGAGCCTGATGTGGGGCTCGATCCCATAACGCCGGGATCACGCCCTGAGCCGAAGGCAGACACTTAACCGCTGTGCCACCCTGGTGCCCCTCTTCCCCATTTTTCTTAAGAAGTACATGACACCTTTGGCTTTTTAGGGCCTCTTGGGTGGCTCAGCCGGTTAAGCATCTGCCTTTGGCTCAGGTCATGATCCCAGAGTCCCAGGATCGAGTCATGCATAGGGCTTCCCACTCAGTGGGGAGTTTGCTTCTCCCTCTGCCTCTGCCCCTCCCCCCCCTCGTGCTCTGTCTCTCTCTCTCTCTCTCAAATAAATAAAGAAATAAAATCTTAAAAAAAAAAAAAAGAAGATGTACATGTCACTGTTGGCTTTTCAAAAGACCACTGGAGAGACCTGTTGACCAATCAAAGGTATTTTACTAAGCCTATTACATAAAAATAGATTACTGTATCTTTAAATGTTTTAACAGAGTCCTGGAAAGGGGAAGTCAGTGGATATGCCTGGTCCTGGTGACTTTAAGGCAGGTCTTGGAAGCTGAGTCACTGGTTGGCATTGGTAACTCTGGACCGGTGGGCACAATGAAGTGAGTGTCTGGAAGCCGGTCTTCATTAAAAAGCCGTTGGTCTTGATAAGTAAGCTCTTCTAGTTAGCTCATAGTCTTATCTTCCAGAAGCAAGCATTTATTTCCTGGAGCAAGTAGATAAAATAGTTTTTGCCATGGGGGCAATATGCTCCATCCCAGTATTGTTTAACACAGGCACTGGGAATCCTGTTGGTTTCCATCCTCACAGGCGAGGAGGGAAGACTCTGTACTTTCATATCACAGACTCATTGAGTGGAAGTCCCAACAGGAGAAGGAGGGATGTAAGGACCGTCGGTGAAAGAGCTGGGATGAGCTGTCAGGTGGCAATTGTAAAGCTTCAGGCCAGTTCTCTAAACCTAGATCAGGATGAATTTCTGGACTCTGCTTGAATCCTACCTTGTGAATGCCTTCTATTAGAATTGTATAAACCCTATGCCCAATGTTCGCGGTCTTGTCAGCCATGGAGGTAATGGGTCTTACCTCTCCTCTGTCAGAAAACTAACACTCACACGCACGGTCCCTCTCTTGCCCACATCCTCCTAACCTCCACTTAGTCAAAAACTGACAAAGGGCAACGAGAAAAACTGGGACAGCGTCACAAGACTCTGCATTGTTTAGAAACACAGGACAAAACAGCACATTTGTTCACTTTAATCTGATGGGTAGTGGCGTGAGCTGTTGTTTCGGTCCTCACAATATGTTTTATGTATTGAAATTCCTATATTTTAAAATAATAAAATCAGAATCACATCACAGTTCTTTGACAAAAGGCCCACACAATGATGGGCAAGATTTTGTGTTAAATATGACATCAAAGTTTACCACCGTCTGTTGAAACAACCAGTGAGAAGTCAAAGAAATGCATCAGAATTCCTTTTGGGAAAGCATTTTGGTTTTTGGAAAAAAGATTTTGATAAGCACCTTGGGCTGGGAGGGTAAGATCCCAAGAACACTACTGAATAGTGATAATAACGTCAGTCGACTGCTTCCTGCTGTGCCTGAATTCTGCTAACAGGAGGCCAGGGGTGCAGCTGAGCTAGGAATTGGTTTTGTGCATGTCAGTTTGAAAGTAGAAATAAGAGGAAAGCAGAATTTCTCCGTGTAATAGAAAGAGAAGACCAGGCGAGGTGGGGCATTGCTGGAAGAAGGAGAGAGTGAAAAACAACGCTCAGCCCTGGTACCACAAAGGGCAGGTGGAAACGACATAGTTAATATTTGCTATACGATAGAGGATTGTAAAATCCAGGCCAAAGTTTCTCACCTGCAGCCCTGTTGACGTTTTAGGCCACATGCTGGTTTTTTGAGGGGACTGTCTTCTGCGCTGCGGTGGCTTGAGCACCATCCCTGGCCTCTAACCACCAGACACGAGCAGCATCCTCCCCCTTCCATCTGTTGTGACAACCAAAAACATCTCTGGGCATCGCCACATGTCTCCCTGGAAAGCAAAATCATCCCTGGTTGAGGAACACTGTGGTGTATCTTCAGCAAAGCCGACTTCGCTCATGGGGGACGAAAGGCCAACGAGATGAATGTGCTAGTGGGAAACAGGAAGGGACTATCGGCTTACGTCACTGGGACGCTTTATTCCTGGACTACCGTTGTCCACGTGAGCCCAGCCGGCACGCCTGCGAGTTTCTAATCAACAGTCTGACACCTGTTGCAAAGGCAAGATGAAACGGAGTGAGATCTTAGGAGGGTTCCTAATTCCTCCGTGCCTCTTGTTAACTTCAAACGTTTCTTTATTATAGCATTTTACCTTTTTCCCTCACACCTGCATTTCGGATTCCTGTGGAGGCTGCAAGCTTTTCTGTTACCTTAACTGCCCAACACAGTGTCTAAAAGACGCTAAGCCTAAAGTCACACACTGCCAGGCCACACGCCTTACGTGGCCTGTGGCTATGTCTTATTTAGCGCTTTTAAACATTGAGAATGTTGACGTTAACATGGAGAGTTACAGATTTTGTGGAATATCATAAGATGGGTCAACAGTAGACCAGCACGGCCACGTTAGCAGGGATCCGTAATTCTGGGAGCTGAAACTCAGCTTCCTCCTTAGAAGAGGCGCCCACTCAGCATTTTGCAGAGTACCCTCCATCCTCTTGCTATTGCTGCTGCGTCTTATCTCGTCTCTGTTACTGGCCTGGCCCCCGAAGGTATGTGAGTTTTCAACCACTAGTATAAGTGCCCCTAAAACGCTGACAATAGCTGGCCTTTGATTTCGCATTAGGTATCCTGATATTGTATGGTAAGGAAAGAAAGAAACGCAGATCACCTTATAGCAGTTGGAAACAAAGCTGAATTTATTTGTTTGCCTGACCAAGGAGAACGACTTCACTCAAGTGCAAAATCAGCAGGTTTTTCTGAACAAAAACGGAAAAGGCTAGATATGTGTCGAATATGTACTGAGTATAAGTCTGATGGCTCCTGAGACAGATTGTAAATTCCTCTTTGCAATTGGTCATTGCACAAAACAGGAGGAAAGTTCTGGAAGGGAACCACAACAAACTCTGTAAGGCACAAGTCAGCTTAGAGCCATGTAGATCTGAATGTGTAGGCTGAGGGCCTGTAGAAAATTGTAACAATGATAATGGTAACTATGGTTACAATTTACCAACATTGGTAAATAATAGTAACTTTTTTTAAAAAGATTTATTTATTTATTTGAGAGAGAGTGGGATGTGGAGAGGGGCAGAGGGAGAGGGAGAGGGAGAGGGAGAGAGAATCGCAAGCAGACCCTGCACTGAGCATGGAGCTGACGTGGGGCTCGATCCCTCCACCCTGAGATCACCACCCGAGTTGAAATCAAGTCAGGCGCTTAAACAGACGGAGCCACCCAGGCGCCCCCAAACTATTATTCAGACAGTCAGGTGGCTATCTGAATGACTGAGACAAAAGGTCTCCCAGGGTGTCCTTTGATCTTCAACACCGGTCCTTTCTTTCTGGATCACTAAGAACGTTTAGTGATATTAGTCGGAGGCCATTCAGTATTTTGGAGTTGGGCTCCTTGACTCCTGCAGCCCATTCTCTTTTCACACCTCTGGGGAATTTCCCCAGCCCTTGAATTTCCCAAGCCCAACACTAGTGCATTGTACCAAGCAGACTCCCAGCTCACAGCTCCATGGGGAAATTAGGCCAGGCTGGATATTTCCCGAAACAGGACTTTCATTTTCTCCAGCCAATGTAATAAATCAGTCAATCTCATGCCCATGGATTTTGGACATTAAAATAAGTTATTGCTCTGTCAGTGGATCCGCTTTTAGGCACGCACATCAAAATAAGCTTCATTCCCCCTGATCAGTAGTTGACAGGATGACTAATAACCACTTGACATTTTAAAAGTGAATTCTCAAGGCATGATAAATAGATGGAAACATTAACCAGGCAGCATGTTTATAAAGTACTCATCTCCTGTGAATCTAGTACTGTGATGGTCTTTCTGATTTGGTTCACTAGATTATTACACCATCTTTTCCTAAAGGAAGAGAGAAAAGGAACCCCTCTAAGATGTTTTAAGTATGATAGCATTAAAGGAAATGAAATTTGGTATGCTTGGATTGTTTATGGCTTCTAGTTACTTGTTAAATGTTTTAAAATTTCTGTTCTTAACATTAAAATTTCTGTTCTTAACTTGTTTACTTTTTTTATTGTGGTAAAATATACATAACATAAAATTTTCCATTTTTACTATTTGTAAGTGTATAGTTCAGTACTCTATTTCTTTTTAAAACTGTTATTTTGCAAATAAAAAAATTTGGAAGACTAATTCATTTAGGTCTAGTTTCACCTCTGTAAATGGGGACCCAATCTATGCCAGCAAAAACCCTATGCCCTAATTCTTTCCCCCTCAAAAGCCTCTGAAATTAAAGAGGTAAGACCATGGTTAAGTACAGATTCCACTGTTTATAAGAAACGGAACTCCAGGGGCTCCTGGGGGGCACCATCTGTTAAGCATCTGACTCTTGGTTTCAGCTCAGGTCATGATACCAGGGTCGTGAGATGGAACACCCCCCCCCCACCCCGCATTGGGCTCCGTGCTCAGTGGGGAGTCTGCTTGAAATTCTCTCTCCCTCTCTCACTGCCCCTCCCCCTGTTCTAAAATAAATTAATAAATCTTAAAAAAAAACAAACTATCAGAACTTCAGTTATTCTCTTTTCAAATCCAAAATGAGGTGGTTAGGTTATGTAGAAAAAATAAGATTATATTAAGATTTGGTGAGATGAAAAATGCTAAACTCAAGTGAAGAAGCCATGCCCAAAGAGTTTATCAACCATTGGTTAATAAGTTTCAATCTGTTTTATTTGTATGGTTTCTAAAAATCACACAGAATGAAAAATAAAACATGCAAAGCAGCAGTAAATTTTGAGTAAACAAGTATTCTTTACTTACCTTAAAAATGATTACTCTTTTAAAAATATAAGCAGAAATAGGAGTGCCTGGCCGTCTCAGTCAGTAGACATGCAACTCTTGCTTACAGGGACGTGAGTTTGAGCCTCAGGTTCAGGGTAAAGCTTACCTCAAAAAAATAAAAAAATAAAAAATTATGTATATATATATATATATACACACACACGCACACACAAATGTATATATATGCACACATATGTACGTATATATATATATATTCAGAAATAAGATTGGATGTGTATTTTGAACTTTTTTGTCTTCTCATAAAGCAAAGAAAATAATTTGCTTCAAATGTATTTGAGGCACTATATAGGCCAGGTATTCCCAGATAGTGACGTAAAGACCACTGGTAAGGAGTTGTTGACTGACCTCACCGTCAATCATTGGAAACCTAGGGGCGCCTGGGTGGCACAGCGGTTAAGCGTCTGCCTTTGGCTCAGGGCATGATCCCAGCGTTATGGGATTGAGCCCCACATCAGGCTCTTCCGCTATGAGCCTGCTTCTTCCTCTCCCACTCCCCCTGCTTGTGTTCCCTCTCTCACCGGCTGTTTCTATCTCTGTCAAATAAATAAATAAAATTAAAAAAAAAAAATCATTGGAAACCTGCAAACCAAATCCCCTCCTGGCAAGGTCCCAGTATCCACCCAAGTCCCATAATAAAAGAGAAGTTTTTCATTTTTCTCAGTGGGAGTGCTGCTATGGCATTTGCTCCGGATAAAATATTTCATTTCACTTCAGTTCCAGCTCTTCATGGTCCTCAAAATTAATCTTCATCAATATAGGATTATTTTTATGATGCAATCATTCAGTTCATTCACCTTCCTGTGTGGTATCAGTTTATAAATGAGGAAACTGGAGCTATTAAAAGGAGAGAAAAATCCCTGTAACCACACAAAATATCGTTCCCTAACAGAAGCCTTTATTTTCATCTTACATTTCCGTGGCCTTTTTCTTCAAGGGGATAAATCAGATTTGAATTGATTGTACCCAGGGTGTTATTTACCAAAGCTCTTTGCCTGCAATCCCAGAAGCTGCCACCAGGTGGTGGTGAGCCAATTTGGATGCATAGACTCTTCCCAGGGAGGTGTGAGGGTCTGACAAAGCTCCAGAGTTTTTTGCTTCAAAAAAAGGAGCGAAGGGGCACCTGGGTGGCTCAGTCATTAAGCGTCTGCCTTTGGCTCAGGGCATGATCCCAGAGTCCTAGGATTGAGCCCCACATCAGGCTCCCTGCTCAGCTGGGAGCCGGCTTCTTCCTCTCCCACTCCCCCTGCTTGTGTTCTCTCCCCTGCTGGCTGTCTCTCTCTCTGTGAAATAAATAAATAAAATCTTAAAAAAAAAAAAAAAAAAAGAGGAGAGAGAAGAGGAGAGGGAGAGGAGAGAAGGGAAGAGATCAAAACAAAAAATATCAGGACATCATTATAAATTAACAAGTATTTCATAAACGAGTTGCTAGGGGCCAACTTCCTCCTCCCTCCCCACGCTGTCCTCCCCTTCTTGTCTGCTCCTGGAGTTCACTGGCAGCTTCCGTGGACGGCTTCTAGCACACTGACGAGCTCCCACCTCAGGGAGGGGGGCACCCCCTGCTTTTCTTTCAGGAGTTTCTCTCTAGCACAAAAAGGCTTTGCTGTCAGTGCTGTTTACGTGCCCAGAGGGAGGCCTGGAAGACTCAGGAACTTGAGATCAGGGGCAGCCCTCAACTGAGGAGGGCAGGGAGCCAGTGGATACACACCCAGCTTCCCCTCTCGGTGGGGCCCTTCTGAGAAGCTTCCGTGTGACTCCTCAGAGGGTCCCCAGGGGAAGGCTGCTCATTTCCAAGCCATGTATTTATGGGCCGTTCTGTCTTTCCTGCTCCCTCCCTGGTACTTACTGAGATCACCTCCCCAAGAAAGTACCTGCCCTAAGTTGTCTCAGGGTCTGCTTTGAGGGCACCTGAACTAGGACACTCATACAGGTGAGCTCTGCTAGCCTGTCAGTCTTATGAGCTACTGTTTTCATATTAGGATCCGGGCACTGGAGATCATACCCGGACCGGTTTGCACAGACACACCGAATTAGTCTTGTTTTTGACCCTGTGAGCTGTATTCTGGCAAAACCACAGCTCTACAAGCTGACACCCAAATGTTATTGACTTGCTAATTGCAATTCTCCATTGAGCTTCGCCTCTCTGTCTATGTACTTGAAGCTGTTGGATTTCTTGGAAACCTCTTTCTTGCTTGGTCTCATTATGGCTAAAAACAAGAAAAAAGAGAGTAAATTACACATAAATCACAGTGGCCATTATATTATTCTATGTTTATAATTTGGCTTTTTACCTATGATTTTCCCTTTTAAACTACTGGGGTTTTTTGTTTTTTGTTTTCTCCTAAATGAACTTTATTTCTTACAGCAGTTTCAGGTTCACAGCAAAATTGAGCAGAAAGTATAGGAGATTCCCATATACCCCCTAGCCCCCCCTCCTTAGGCAGGGCCTCCCCCACTATCAATGCCCCCACTGTCAGTACTGTATTTATTTATTTATTTATTTATTTATTTATTTATTTATTAAGATTTTATTTATTTGACACAGAGAGAGAGAGCACAAACAGGGGGAGCGGCAGAGGGAGAGGGAGAAGTAGACTCCCTGCTCAACAGGGAGCTTCACATGGTGCTCAATGCCCAGGACCCCAGGATCGTGACCCGAGCCGAAGGCAGACCCTTAACCGACTGAGCCACCCAGGTCCCCAGTACTGTTTTTAAATTAGATTTTTTTTTGTCTTTTTGAAATGTAAAACCATTTTAACATCAGACAGATTTTAAAAGTAGTAATATGGTGATTCACTAACACTGATTCTGTCTTCGATCTCTTCATGCTTTTCCGTTCTCGGCCCGCACTCCTCATAGGAAGGCGGCAGAAAGATCCACAGGGCTCAGTGCTCTGGCACTCAGAAGGGTCAGGGGACTTCTTGCCAGCAGAGAGTGAGGAAGGTTGATTTTCATCAAGCCTAAGCGATAAGAAAATGACAGCCTTCTGTCTGAGTTAGTAAAGACAAATCACGTAAAAGCAAAACTGAAGTAAAAATTTAAAGAAGAATTCAAGTTTTCACTAAATCTTGGAGCCCTGTTAACAATGAATGTGGCAACTTGCTCCAAGTAGTAGTTCCTGTGTGAAAGGCAGAGAAGTTACCAGAAAGCATGTGGAGATTGAACAGCGTTTAGGTTTGTCTCCACACTTAGGATTGAAGGCTTGCGGGTTTTCTGTGAGTAAGAAGCCGCTACTGCTTCTGTCCATGCCACGATATTACAGGGAACTCAACAAACCCTCACTGGTTACCTGCTGCATGCAAGGCCCCGAGGGACACACACTTCGGGGGGCAGGGGCGGGGGTGTCAGCAGTTCAGGGACACATTTGTGAAAGGTGTTCTGCTGGATGTTTTCACGGCTTCTCATTTACTTCTCATCGGAGTCAGGTAACGAGGAGTTTCCCCTGTTTTACAGTTGAGGAAATCGAGGGCCAGAAAGGTAAACAGCTGGCCTAAAATCATGACTTTAACTTCAATAGGCAGAAATTAATTTGCACTTGGATCCATTTGACCTCAAAGCCTTTTTTTTTTCTCTCTCTCTCTCATTCCAGCTCACCACACCACCTCTGTAACAAAGAAATGACTTTGCCACCATGTTTTCTGGGTAGGATCCTATATCTCATATTTATTTGAAGACATATGTACAGGGTGGGAGGCACCAGGCTGGCTCAGTGGGAAGAGCGTGTGACTCTTGATCTCAGGGTCGTGAGTTCAAGTCCCAGGTTGGGTGTGGAGTCTACTTAAAAAAAAATGTTTCTTGGGCTCCGGTCTCCAACCTGTCCTTTCCCCTACCCCTTGCTGTAACACACAGAATCCACCGGGGCCCCAATGACACTTAAAACCGATGTAGTTTGACTTGAGATGGGCTGTAAAATACACATAGGATTTTGAAAACTTGCTAAGAAAAAGATAACATTTCATTAATGAAGTTGTTATATCGATCATGTGTTGAAGTAATATTATGGCCATATGACGTAAAATACAATATTCATTAAAATTAATGTCATCTCTTTCTTCGTACCCGTCTAATGTGGCTACGGAGAATTTCAATTTCCCACGAAGCTCCCATTCCGTCTCTAAAGGACAGCTCAGCAGCCCAGGCTTTAACTTAGATCTCTTCTTTGTTGCCCTCTTCGTAGATTAAGTTGCTATTACTGGGAGTTTAAGGAGGATTTGTGGAAGGAGGGCTGACAGCTTCTCAGCGGGCCTGGGCGTTAGAGGGGATCCTAATACCACACACTTAATACAGCTAATCTGCTTTAGCGGGAAATGAGCGGCCTTGGTCATTAACAGTCTTAAGCCCTTTAGGGAGCTTGGCCTTCGAAAACACTACTTGTCTTTTTGGATTATATCTTATGGAATTTTAAAAAAGAACATGGAACTTTAGATCAAAAACTAGGGATGTACTGTATGGTGACTAACATAATATAATAAAAAATTATTAAAAAATAAAACAAGTGTGTACATCTTGCAAAAAATAAAAAATAAAAAAATGAAAAGGACGGGGACGAAATAGTCAAGGAACAAAACAGACCTATTCTCACTCTGTTTTGTCAAATGACGGGCCAAGTTTGAGGTTTCTAAATTTGTCCTGAGTTTACCTGAGTGTTGAGAGCTCCCCCATTGTTTGCTTCCTCTTAGAAAGAAAATGCCTATAATGACTGTAGTCCCCTGTTCACGCGAGAGCTAAAAGGGATGGAAAAGTACCTTAGCTTTGGAGAGGCAAAGAGACAGAAAGAAACCCTGCAGGGAATATCACATTACCCCCTCCAGCTGGGAAAAAGACTGGCTGGCCCAGGATGGGATTTCAGCCCTGTGGTTAAGTAAGCAAACAATCTAACCATGTCATAGAATAATAATAATACGAAAGGGGAGAGATAAATCCAGGTCAACTCCATATGCAGCAGCTGGAGGCCCAGAGGCCCAGGGAGCCGGGGCTGGTTGAGGTCACTTAACATCACCACGGGATCGATCCTACCTCTGCAGGTAGTGGGGGTGCGATAGAACTTCACCTGTAATCCGGTTCAGGGTCCAAGCTGTGTGCATTAGAATCACCTGGAGATCGTGGACAGTCCCTATGCATAAGGCCCCTTCTCTTCTGCCTCTTGACTTTGCACTTTGCTCTTCCTGAATTCCCAGTCCCCCACTGTTCCTACATCTCCTGGCTTTGCCTTGCTCCGAAATGTCCCTTCTACAGATCCCTGCAAGGGCTGTCTCCCTCTCGTATGACCTTCCCCTGCCATGCAGCGCTTCCCGAGAGAGAGGCCTGCCTGGCCACCTGCGGCAGCCTCCCATGTCATCATCACATCACTGTTTTTCTTCCAGGGATCTGCTGAAACACTCCCACCAGCTCAAGGCCCACTGAAGGGGATCAGTACGTAGGTGTCTGTGGCCTGGGGGAAAGGGGAACAGACTCTTAGCAGTGACACTCTCCTGGACATTGTCTCTTCGAAGGGTATAATTTCAAGGGAAATATACTTCCAGTTATGTACATTGGAGAAAATATTATTTAATTTTGAGAAATGTATTTTCCATTTCGACTCTTCCGAATCACATCTGTTGCATCATGTGAGGCTCATCTGAGTGGACGATTTGCAGATACATCAGCTCTAAGATAGACTCCTGGGCTATTGAAAGGGACATTTTACCCATGATCCAAAAATGGACTTTGATTGGATCATAGAGTGTGATCGGCATCAGAGTATCCCATGACCGCATGGAAACATCGGCTTCCAATGAAGATCAAATTACAATTGCAGTTCTTGCAATCGAAAGGATTAACAATGTGGTAATTAAAGAAAAAGCTTTCCAGGTGAAGAGTACTAGCACATAAAGCAACACAGGTGGCAGGTAGAAGATCACGGCGTTCGATACATTTGTGCGTCCCCATGTTCATGAATTCTGTAAACCGGTATAAAGTGATCCCGTAAATACTCAGAGGTCACAGCCAGTTCTCAAACGCGTTAATGGAAAGCCGCCATTGCCCACTGAAATCAGCACTCACTTTAGCACTTGCGACCTGCGGGGTTTAAAGCCTGATTTTTCAAAAGCATTGTTCCTAGAGGAACAGCAACACTAAAACTTGTTGTTACAAATGCAAAATGCCAGCCTCTGTGCCCCAGTCCTACAGACTCCAAACCTGCATGCTAACAAGATTCCCAGGGAATTCGTACACACACACACACACACACACACACACAGAGAATTTGAGAAGCATTGGTCTAGCATCAGACTCTAGACTAGTGGTTTGCACCTGGGACTGGGGTGTGGGGTGCAACTTTACTTCCCAAGGAACATTAGACAAAGACTAGAGCCATTTTTGATTGCCACGCGTGGGGGAGGGGAGGAGGCGGGGACGTTACTGGCAGCTCGCGGGTAGAGGCTGGGGTTGATGGCTCATCATCCTTAGAATTAGCAGGACTGTCCTCCGCACCGAAAAAGAATGATCCAGTACGGGGGCACCTGGGTGGCTCAGTTGGTTAAGCGTCTGCCTGCAGCTCAGGTCATGGTCCCGGACACCCGGAATCGAGCCCGCATCGGGCTCCCCGCTCATCGGGGAGTCTGCTTCTCCCTCTGCCCCTCACCCAACTCTCATGCTCTCTCTCAAATAAGTAAATAAAATCTTAAAAAAAAAAAAAAAGAATGATCTAGTACAGAAAGTCAATAGACTCTAGAACTTAAAATGGTAACATCATTATGTGTAATAAAGCAAACTGTAGCTTATAAACATTGGTCAATTAAGAACTCACCACCAGATTCCACCTATCAGAAACTTGAAAGATGAAATTATTTAAAAATCAATAATTCAATAGTCATGTGCATAACAGATTTGTGGCCCAAACAAAAAACAGAAGCCACGGGTTTCATGGGAAAGATATTTTAAAATAAGTTAAACCCACCGTCATCAACCTCGCTGTTCCCGTCTCCCTTCTGCACCTTGTTCTTTTTTTTTTTTTTTAAAGACTTTATTTATTTATTCGACAGAGATAGAGACAGCCAGCGAGAGAGGGAACACAAGCAGGGGGAGTGGGAGAGGAAGAAGCAGGCTCATAGCGAGGAGCCTGATGTGGGGCTCGATCCCAGAACGCCAGGATCACGCCCTGAGCCGAAGGCAGACGCTTAACCGCTGTGCCACCCGGGCACCCCTCTGCACCTTGTTCTAATTACGTTTGCTTCCTGCTTCCTTCAAACGCTCCAGGCTCTCAGGCAGTGCTCTTTCCCCTCTCCCGTGTCTGCCACAGCCCTCCCCCTCCTAACCCTAAAATGTCAGCGGGTACTGCGTCCTCTGGGCTCCCCCTCTCCCAGTTCCTCTCCCAGCCTCCAGGACCACCCCCCTGATGCACTCAGTCTAGACTGCTCATGTCTGGCTATACTTACCCCAGTTCACTGGGGCCTGAGTCCCAGCCCCAGATATTTTCTGGGCGTTGCTCTGGGTGTGGCCTGGGCATGGGTCACTTCCAAGCTCCTCAGCCGGGGTTGAAAACCACTGTTTCCAGATATAGGTCAATCTCCTTAACTAAGGGGGAGTCCGAGGCCATCCTGCCCAAGCTTCCCTTTCGGGCTTATTGCCCCTCCTCCATATCTTGACCTCTTCACTTTCCATCCATGTTCCCCAATATGCCATGCACTTTTTTAAAAAGTGATTTTTCCTTTTTAAAAAATGTGACAGTCTATTTGTACAGTTTGGAAAAGACGGCGCATGATGAAGGTGAAATTGACTTACCTCTAATTCCAGAACTAAGAGGTAACCAGTGTCGTATTTCTGTATGTCCTACCAGTATTGCCATGGGCATAGGCACACATAGGGCCAACTCTGTCCTGCACCCGTGCCTTGGTTCGTACAGGTCCTTCTGCCTGGACGACCCTTCCTCCTCTTCCATACCTTAGCCTCCCAGCAAACTGCTACAAACCCCCCAGTGCCCATCACATACAAGTGCTTCTCTTCTACAAAATCTTTCTGGACCAATGTCCAGGCAGATGGAATGTCTTGTCCCATATCTCTGTTCCCAGCTCCATACTTCCTTCATGGTGCTTATCGCCTGGGGGTTGGGTGCTAGGTCATTGTCTGCTGCTCACTTTCCACTTCGAGACTGTGAGATCTCTGAGTGTGGGAAGTCATGACTTTCTTTTATGTATTACTTCTGCTTGTTTGTATTTTAATCTCTGATGCATAGTGCAGAGGAAGGGGAATTTTAAATGTTTATGGAATTGATGGATTTGCTTCCATAATTAGAGAACAAGGTATATATGTCCCTTGGTGGACCCATTCTGGACCGTAGCATTTTAACAATTGGTCATGATCTGTTTTTGTTGTCTTTTTAAAATTTGGCTTTATTCCTTTCTGTGCTTAACTCTATTCATGGTTCTTTGATCTTGGGTGACTAAACAATTCTATTTTAAATGAAGTCAAAACGATGGAGAACAACCATAACGAGTTTTTCTTTTTTATTCGTGTTTTGTACAATTGGGCTATGTGGGAAAGGGGTGGATGGAGGAAGTGGCACAAAAGTAGTTGCTTTGACCTTATCAACAAGGAGAACATATAGCCATGGCCTTGGCCTTATCAACAAGGAGAACATATAGCCATGGCCTTGGCCTTATCAACAAGGAGAACATATAGCCATGGCCTTGGCCTTATCAACAAGGAGAACATATAGCCATGGCCTTGGCCTTATCAACAAGGAGAACATATAGCCATGGCCTTGGCCTTATCAACAAGGAGAACATATAGCCATGGCCTTGGCCTTATCAACAAGGAGAACATATAGCCATGGCCTTGGCCTTATCAACAAGGAGAACATAAAGCCATGGTTTTCCCAAGCCCCAAAGATGACATTTGAACTGCTAATGTAATAACTCTACTTGGCTTTACCTAGCAGTGATACCAGACTATGCTTTAGTTTTAAAGGTGCTCCACAATTCATAGCAGACGTACTGCAGAGGAAGGATGAAAAGACTTCTGAGTTTTCATATTAATAGCTAACTTTGCTCAAGAGAGACACAGATATACATGCGTTTTCCTATTTCTTACCTGGAGCATAAGGATGCTGAATAGTGACAGCAAAAATCAGCAATTCTACTTACAAAATATTTAATATTTTAAAGAAAATATTAAATCTACCGAAATTATATTCTTTTTTTTTTTTTAAGGCAATGGTAAAATACCAGGAAGTAAAATAGGTAATTGAAAGATTCAGAAGAGAACACAAATGCTGAATTCTGAGCCAGGCAATGTCCTTACACGAACTCTTTATCATTATTGACAATTAAGATTATAGGACTGTCCTCTAAATCCTTCCTACCAGCTACCATTCCATCTTATTATCATCAAACTCTTCAATCCTTGCATTAGACCTGTTTTCAATTGTGTACTAGCAATTTGTTGGCTCCTAGGGGGACTCAGATGTAAAAAAAACCAATGAGCCGTTTCAATTACATTTCAACAAAAATGGGACAAGTTGCTGTTTGCGTCTCCTTGCCAGCCAAATTCCAAGGAGCAATTTGAGGATGGGATTTGAATTTGGGCTAAAGCTGATTTCATTGTCCTGTTTGGCCAGGCCTTTTGATTCTATGCTAGGTGAGGGCTGCCCCTGGGCCTAGGTGGCTTCTAGAACTTTTTAGGAACACAGATTTGGAGGCAGACGCCTTCAGTATGACCCTCAGTCAGTGATTTCACTTATCTGAGCCTCAGGGTTTTTTCAATAAAAAAAGACAGAATAATATAAGTACAAGCCCATTCCCAAGGATGTTTTGGGATTAAATATGGTATTACATAAAAACATTCGGCACAATGTTTGTACATAGGATGGTCTCAATAAATGGTCGCAATTATGATAATTCCACATCATATCCACCATAATATATTAGTAAAAGTCCTGAATATTCTGAGTCAGGTCTGAATCTTTCCAGGGTTCCATTGGATCCCCTGGAGAAGCCATAGGCTTGCCCACAGTAAACCTGGTTGACCATCCTCATGTCTGGACTAGGAGTTCTAGAGAAACTCAATAACGGAAAACAAAAGATTAAAGGAAGCTCTTTTTTTTTTTTTTTTTAAATCAGATCTCTGGAACTAAGTAATGGGATGTCACTCTCTATCAACAATAACCTTCCTTAAGAATCTAGATGATATTCTGAAATTCCTGGGAACGAATTTTCCTAGATCTTTAATTTTAAGGACCTTCAATTAATACATTTTTATGTTTTTAATTGAGTCTGATTGACTGAAGGTTTGGTTGGGAATATTGGTTTAATGCTGAACCAGAGACTCTCAAAATATTGGTGATTAAATAAGACAAAATGTCATTTCTCTCTCACATAAAAATCAGGATATATAGTCCATGACTGGCATGGTGGCTCCATAGTCATCAGGAACTGGGCTCCTTCTACCTTGTTGCTCTACTGTTGGTCATGGGAGCCTTCCAGTCCATGGTCCAAGACGGCTGCTCCAGCTCCAGCCACCCCAGCCAGTGGGAGAGAGATAGAAAGCACAGCAATAACTCTTTCCTTGAAGGGCAAAACTGGAACGCTTCTCAAGTCACTTTTTACTGTATCTCTCTGTTCTGAAATTAGTCACATCTCCATACCTACCTAAGAATACTGGGTGATATTGTCTTGATTCATTGGCCTGGCCATATGCCCAAGTGAAGAATGGAGATTCAGTTAGTATGTGAGAAAAGAGCACAAGCAGGGGAGGATAACCAAGAATCTTTGTCACACTCACTGTCTATACCAGCCTGTTGCTTTCAGAGACAAATGGGGATTGTCGCAGCTGAAGGAGAAGCAGAACTGGCTCAAAGGCCTTCAGCTATTCTTTCCTTTTTTTTTTTTTTTAAGATTTTATTTATTTATTTAACAGAGATAGAGACAGCCAGCGAGAGAAGGAACACAAGCAGGGGGGGAGTGGGAGAGGAAGAAGCAGGCTCCCAGCGGAGGAGCCTGATGTGGGGCTCGATCCCACAACGCTGGGATCACACCCTGAGCTGAAGGCAGACGCTCAACCGCTGTGCCACCCAGGCGCCCCTCAGCTATTCTTTCCCAATTGTATGTCCCACATTCAGAAAATTCTCTTCTGGGTGAAAAATAAAAGCCATGCCAGTTACTAAACTTTCTGTCTATGTTACTAAGGGAATTTTTCTGCACTGAACTTTAAAAGAGAAACAACGGGGGGTTCCTGGATGGCTCAGTCGGTTAAATGTCTGCCTTCAGCTCAGGTCATGATCCCAGGGTCCACATTGGGCTCCCTGCTCAGCAGGGAGCCTGCTTCTCCCTCTGCCTGTGCAGCTCCCCGCACTTGTTCTCTCTCTCTCTTTCTCAAATAAATAAATAAAATCTTAAAAAAAAAAAGAAAAAGAAAAAAGGAGAAAAGAAAACAGTGATTATAAAGGTAAAATACAGGAAAAAAATTTAAGATAAAAACAAAAACTCCTCTATAGTTTTATCCATCTACAATAATAACTGTTAGCACTTTGGCGGACACTTTTCATATTAATTCATATTATTTCTCTTTATAGGTGAGAATTTTAACATAAGAGTGAGATCATGCTGTACAAACTAGTTTAAAACTTAATTTTTCAGACTTAATCAGTTACTAATACCTTTTCTTCCCATTAGCAATTCTATAGCACCATTTTTCCTCTGTTTTATTTTTTAAAGTACTTTTCATATAAAATAAAATGGGCCAACTGTAAGTGTGAAGTTTGATGACTTTGGGTAATTGTGTACCGTCTTAAAATTATGACCATCCACAAGAAATAGGACAGTTCCTCGCCTTAGAAAGTTCTCGGCTCTGGTTCCTAACCATTCATTCCATCTTCTTACACCAGGTGCTACACCCCCTGGGACGTATGCTGATGTGAGGGTTTTCGCACCCTGTAGATGTCTGTTATCCTTCTGTACTGCTATGCCATACTGTTCTTAGATTTAAAAAATTATTTTTAATTTTTGTAATACAGACACGAGAGGTAGGTTTTGCCTTCATCAATAATACATTTCTCATGATAAATTTCTACACGAGGAGCTACCTAAGCGATAAAATGCTATGCAGACTTTCAAGGCTTTGGGGAAGGTGAGACATCCAAATTGCTCCCCCCGGGGTTCTGGTACCAGTAACATATGTGAAGGGTCGTTTCCCTATATCCTTGATGGATCAGTTTGGTGAACTAAGCCTCTCATCTTGATTTGCATTTTTAATAACACGAGTAAGTCATCTTTTCTCTCTATGCGTATGGATCACACCATTTACCTACTTCAGCTAAAGGTTTTCTGTGGTTCAGGCTAGGGGCAGATTCACATAAAAAAGAACCATTCCCATTCCTGCATCACAAGTCAGGATCCAAAAGTAACAAAAGATAAATTTCATTATCTTGTCTCATCTGTGAAGAGCATGGAAGGAAATCCAATCTACAACCATGTTGCCATGCCGCACGGCCCTTCCTCCAACTCCTCAGTTCTCCGGCGCTGCTTCGGTCATATCCCAGGCTGCTAAGACTCAGCCCTGAGGGTGTCCTTCTCTCTACCCACCGACCTCCCTCCCTGCACTGGCTTCTCTTGTAGGTGGAGTTGGCCTCCCTTTCAGCCTCCCAAACCTCTCACCACCGCTTGGCTAGAGGAGCAAGGGAACAAACAAAGATGAGATCTCCCTATGGGCAGAGTCCCAAATGGACCAGCATCCTTTGGGTTACTTGCCCCACCCCCACCCCCACCCTGCTTACCGACGGACAGTTGTTTCCACAGAGAAGGCGTAGTTGAGAAGTATGTGTGCTTTAATTTTCCCTTCTCTTCCTGCCCACCTCCCGTCTCTCATTCTATCCCCAAGGACACGCTCATCGCCTACCTACCCTCCACCGCTCTTAGCTTCCCCTTTTCCCTAAAAAAAAAAAAGAATCTCTGGTGGACCGGATGTGCTAGATTTGGAAAGGTGGACTTTCAAAGACCCTGCCAGGGTTGACGCAAGTTCCCCCACCTGCGAGAAAAATGGAACAAATTTTGGCATTTTCACTTATGCCAAAATCATGATGGATGTGAAGTCCCACACCAGCCCGTGCAAAAACAAGAATCCCATTTACCATCCAGTTATTTCTGTGAGTCCCAAATCCGCATCCAAACGTGTGCCCCTAGGCCACACTCTGGGTGGCCGTCACTGGAGCGTGCCTGCGCCATGCCTCTTCTCCAGCTTCTCAAAGCCCGCTGCCCAAGAGCCTGCGGAAAAGAGCCTTGACCCCTGCTCTGACCTGGACCCTTGCAGAGGTCCTTGTCATGCCCAAGGCCATGCAGATGTGGGAAGAGTGGCCCTCTCTCCTGCACTGTGTCTCTGGCTACCACCTGCGATGCCAAGCAGCCCAGCCCACGCTCCGAATATCTAAGAGTCATTCCTAAGACTCTCATCTGTTCCTGGCTCTCACTTCTCTGACCAGAGGCTTCAGGCCCAGGCCAGGCAGCTGGGAGAGAAGCAGAGTCAGGCCTGGTGCTTTTCCCCATTATCCTTGCAATCCTTCTTTGTAGGACCTCAGTTCCTTATCCCCTAAACACAGCCCTGAGAGGGATGAAGGCATTCATCCCTGTGTGAACAGGGACCCAGCTCTTCTTCACTCTGCAGTGGGGGCCCAACCCTTCTTTGTGCCATGCCCCCTTGTCAGTCTGGTGAAGCCGGTGGATAACTTCTCAGAAAACCATTTTTTTGATGCATAGAGTAAAATATATAAGATCACAAAAGAAACCAACTATACTAACATAATTATGAATATATTTTAAAAAGCAAATTGGTGGTAAAGAAATACACATACCTTTTACTGCATGAGATAACAAGACCTTGCAATGGGCTAATAGTTACAGTCATTTCAAAGTGATGCAGGTAAGGGGTATCTAGTGGCACCTGCAACTTTAATTTGGTGTGAAAACGTCCGTGTTTCTGTTAGTGACAAAATGACAGACACTGCTACCCCTGCTTTGATTTGTTGTCTACATCACATTTGAAAAGTAATATAAATTACAGTTAGAAGTTACTGCAAATACGGATGGTATTTTTTCCCATTTCACTTGAAGCCCCCCATACTATGTGAAGAGAACCCCCCAATTTCTTCCCTGTTCTCTTCCAAGATTCCCCAAGTGCTGCTATCCAGTCAAATGCCTCAAAGCTGACAATTCTGAAGGTACTTAGGTGTGAGTGTGGACAGAGTTGTAAATTATTCTCAGTGTTGTACGTTCTTTCCATCCTATCCATTAAATATCACAGACTGGTCTCTGTGTTTTGGGGGGATTGGGGAAGGTTTGGGGCGCCTGTTTGCAGCAAAGACTCCTGATGGAGAAGAGTGCTGACCACCCCCCCTGCCCCCACTGATACCAGACAGGTGGGGGCAGCAGCTGGGGGCAGTGGTTAGGGAGGCTGCTGGGGGACAGGAGGTGGGGAATGCTGTGCCAGCTAAATGATTTCACAAATGTCATCAGCCAGGTGGCATGAAGAGGAAAGAAAGAGTGTGAGAGGTTTGCTTCTGGGCACAGGGGATGTAAATACAGAAGTGCTGGGGGTAGTGAAGAGAAGGGCCATATGCACCCCAATGTTCATAGCAGCATTGTCCACAATAGCTAAATCATGGAAGGAGCCGAGATGCCCTTCAACAGATGACTGGATTAAGAAGTTGTGGTCCATATATACAATGGAATATTACTCAGCTATCAGAAAGAACGAATTCTCAACATTTGCTGCAACATGGATGGCACTGGAGGAGATAATGCTAAGTGAAATAAGTCAAGCAGAGAAAGACAACTATCATATGATTTCTCTCATCTATGGAACATAAGAACTAGGAAGATCGGTAGGGGAAGAAAGGGATAAAGAAAGGGGGGGGGTAATCAGAAGGGGGAATGAAACATGAGAGACTATGGGCTATGAGAAACAAACTGAGGGCCTCAGAGGGGAGGAGGGTGGGGGAATGGGATAGACCGGTGATGGGTCGTAAGGAGGGCACGTATTGCATGGTGCACTGGGTGTTATGCACAACTAATGAATCATCGAGCTTTACATCGGAAACCGGGGATATACTGTATGGTGACTAACATAATATAATAAAATATCATTAATTAAAATAAATAAATAAATAAAATAAATAAATAAATAAATAAATAAATAAATAAAAGAAGTGCTGGGGGACCATTCAGAGGGGGTCAATTTTCTGTCCACAAATAAACAGGAGTTCCTACCAGCATGGAAAGGGAGCCCCAATACATGAAAGGTGGCTATAGCCCTAGGGTGATGAGATTATAGTTTCTGTTTTCTTCTCATAAGTGATCCTTATGAGTCTAAAGTTAAATTTTCTATAATGGTTACATTTTTAATAAAACAGAGAAAGTAATAAAGGCTACTTTTTAAATGTTATCCAAAATGTCTATGTTTCTTATTTACCATTGAAAGGCAGAATGGGGTAATAGAATGAGGCCAAGTAACAAAATTGAAAATCTGAGATTCTTGGGCCAAGTCTGACTTGCTCTGGGACCTTGGGCAATCACTTACTGTAAAATGAGGTATATTACATTGTTAGGGTTCCCATGACAAAATACCACAGACTGAGTGAATTCAACAGAAATTTATCTCTGTTCTGGAATCTAGAAGGCCAAGAGCAAAGCGCTGGCAGTTCAGGTTTCTCCTGAGGCCTCTCTCCTTGGCTTCCAGACGGCCATCTTCTCCCTGTATCCCCACATGGCCTTTTCTCTGTGTGCGCACATCCCCGGTGTTTCTTCTCCTTCTGTGTGTTGTGTGTGTCCTGATTTCCTCTTCTCACAAGGACATGAATCAGATTGGATTAAGGCCACCCTAATGACCTCATTACCTTAGTTACCTCTTTAAAGGCCCTATCTTTAAACCCAGTTGTATTTTGAGGGACTAGTGTTTGGAACTTCAACGTATGAGTTGGGGCAAGGGGACACAACTTAGCCCAAACTCATGGGGCTTACATTTGTTTTCCTGTCTCTTGGTATTGTTGAGAGGATAGACACTGGGAATACTGTAAAGCTCTAAGCTATACAATTGTAAAGATCAAACATTAGGAACTGAGGATATTACACCTGTGAAGTCACTGTTCTTTCCCCCTGTGACCAGAGGTCTCCACAAGCAATACTTTGCTCTCCATCACAGCTACCTGACAATTGGCTGGCTACCTGATTGGCTGTCAGCCTCCCCAGTATAGACTTGAGAGGGAACACCTGGCCAAATATGCCCAACCAATTGTCCCTCCTCCTGCTCACTTCATTTGGACACCATGTTTCCCCTCAAGTCATTCTACCATCCCAGAAATCACGATTAAAAAGAGTTCATCTCGACATTCCCACCCAATGACTTTTGAGCCTGTGTTTTGCTTACACCATGAGTTAGGGAAGAGACTCCACTGGCTCAAAAAATGGAAATCTGTGATTAGCTAACAGAGTGAGGCAGGAAGTGGGGCCCGAAACGCTTAGGGAGTGATCTGCACACAGGCCCTGAGAGTAGCCGAGATGGCCACGTCCGCCGCTAGCCAAGATGGCCACCTCCCAAACCCTCTACAGTTGTCGAGGCAAGGCAGGGGTAGGAAAGGTAGGAAGAAAGGGCAGAATAAGCACTGGATTTTTTAGGTAAAATCTAACCCGTCGGTATTAACAACTCTCATAAACAAAGGCTCACAGGCCAGTGGAGATTTGACTTGATCCACCTTTAGACAAACAGGTGTGTACCCCCTCTATGCAGATCCTGCCGCTCTTTCTCGCTCTAGCCAGAGGACCCTTGTGAGCGTGTGAGTGCACATGTGTGTGTGTGTGTGTATGTGTGTGTGTGTGTGTATGCTCCCATGTACCCCTGGGAGCGGGGGTGGGACAAGAACCTGACTTCGAGAACAAGAGAAAAATGGACATACAACTGATGGCATCAACCACCTGCAAAGTGACCATGTTCACAGGTGGTTTGAAAATTCATTCCAAGTCTCCATTAAGAGGCTCATTAATTCTTTTAGCAAGCTTAGCTGTGTTCCTTCACTGTTTCCGGCCCCTGGACCCTGGGGATGCCGAGATCAATGAATTACAGTCCGAGGCCCCAGGAGCCTCAGCGTCTAGAAGGATAGACACTCGAGCCATCCCATTGTGCCCGCTTCCTGTCAGCAGCTGAGCTAGCCTTCCGCACACTTTCCATGCCTGAAACGTAAGTGGGATCCTGACTCTGGCTCGCCATAAACAGCAGAGCCCATTATTCTCCAACCTCTTCCTGCCCCAGACCCTGCCCGGGCTTCTCAGGATTGTTCTAGCCACGTGCCTCACCGCTCAGTGCCCCTTGCCCTTCACCTCTCGCGTGGGTTTCATGTGGAAACTGGTCTTCCCAGTTACAGCATCTTGCCTTGGGCTCTCTTGCAGAAAGACGTACGATCCTTCCCCAAATCCTTCTGTTGAAATCCCAGCCCCCAGGACCTCAGAAAGTAACCACATTGAACATCAAGCCTTTAAAGAGGTGATTACACAAAAATGAAGCTTTGGGGGAAGCTCTTCAAGAGATTCCCTTAAAGCTGTGAGGCAATATTGCTATGATTCTCTCAGGAGGGACTTTGGTTTTCTCTGGTCTTTATTCTCAGTCTCAGTGGCAACAAGATAGTGGGTCAAAATACACGCCCCTGCTAGAAATTTTCCCATGGAATATAACTCCTCTCGAAACGAGAACCAGGAATGGTGCTTATGTCATCGAAGCAGCGACTGCTTTTGCAGCAAATACAAGAGCGTGATCTGAAGAAACGCTGATCTGCTCTCGGGGGGAAAGTTGCAGCTTCAGCATCGTCTGTTTATTTAGAGGAAAGGTCCCTAAGTTGGCAGCTTCACACCTGTCTGTTAGCCCTGCTTCCCACATACTTCGGTTTTGATACCCAGGACTGATAGTGGGGATTTCTTTCAATGAGATCACATTAGTATTTCCCAACTCCGTTGCCTTACACAGTCTACAGTAAACCTTGACAGCAGATGAGAAATATATTGGCTTTTTGGCCAATGTGCTGAGCTTTTAAGAATTGCTTCTTGGAAGGCGATATGCTTTGAGCTTTGTTTATAGTTATGGAGACAGCTTTTCCTCATTCAATAATCCTTTCGTCTCTTACAATTGTTCTCTCTTATGATTAATGGCATTCATAATGAAAAATGGGGGTTACAGCTCTAACGAGAGTCATAAAACAGCAAAAGTTTCCCTGGCCTGCCCAGCTATGACCATGAGGCATTTAGCACCATGGATCGGCCACAAGATTTCGCCTCTTCTGGTAGGCCTGTAGGTATGTCTGTGGTCGTTCTATCACGAAAAGAGGCAGTTTCTCTCCCCTACTGAAAATAGTTCTCTAAAGAATACTTATCAGGGGCACCTGGGTGGCTCGGTCTGCTAAGCGTCTGCCTTCGGCTCAGATCATGATCCCGGGGTCCTGGGATCGAGCCCCATGTTGGGCTCCCTGTTCATTTGGGGCGTCTGCTTCTCCTCTCTCTCTCTGCTCCACCACCCCTCCTCCCCCCCCAATCGGTGCTCTCTATTGTATGCATGGGCTCTCTCTCTCTCAAATAAATAAATAAAATCTTAAAAAAAAAGAATACTAATTATTTTGCTCCTTAAAGATTACTGAATTTAAGTTCCACGAATACGATAGTTCGAGGATTGTGTCTGAGAATATGAGGGAGGAGAGAAGAGGCAACCCCCCTGTTAATATGTTCTGGAATTATTGCACAGGAAGATAAGTGTAAACCAGTAAATAATTTAACTATTTGCTTCAGGAAATTCCTACAGACTGATTTATCCAAGTAAATAGGTTGATTTTCTGGGGAAACAGCTCTCCTATCAGGAAACAGATTGCTCCTCTGTGGAACAAAAACTTACCTATGAGGCAACCACTTACTCATCAACACCCTGACCTTGCTGGGTCCACCAATCGTAAACTATTATGTCATCAATTCTGCCCTCTGTAAATTGGTTCCATGTATTGAAAAACTATCCCTATACCATTTGAGCCCCAACTCAAACCCAAATCCTATAAATAGCCTTCCTTGGTATCCTCCCTCTGAGACTCTGTGTATTCTGTTAAGGTGGTGTTTTCCTTTGCTATGCTAAATGTAACAAAATTAGCTTTTGAGGAGTTGACAGTCAACAGAAGGGAGAAAAATAGTATTTATTGAGTATTGGTGTAGGCGCTCATTATGTGTCAAGCTGGTATGTGTTACGATCCACTTCCTTTATTAATTTGTGCAGAACACATAAATCAATGCTTGGTTATGCTGTCACTTGGGCTGGAAAAGATATAACAAGTCTTATTTCTTGTTATTTATTGTAAACACTGAGATTCTTTAAAAAAGGCAACGCATACTTGAAGCCTTCTTACTATGGAAGGGCTAAAATATGGCGAGACCGTAAGGCCTTAAACGAGGTGCCACTTCTTAGCCTCCATGTGCATCTCCATGTCTCCCTACAAACGTCGTGTGATCCGAAGTGGGCGTGGAAAATTCTTCCTTTCCACCCTCCCGTCTGCCCAGTGCCCACCTTCTGACGGTAGCTTCTGTGGCCATTATCCGTGTTCATGCAGCCGGTCTAACGCCACAGCTCTTCGCTCAACTCCAATGCAATGGGTTGAATGTTGTCCCCCCAAAAGATGTGTTGAAGTTCTAGCCCCCTGACCACCCCCCAGCTGTACCTCAGAATATGACCTTCACTGGAAATAGGATCTTTACAAAGGTAGTTAATTATTAGGATGACTCATCCAATATGACCAGTGTCCTTATAAGAATGGGAGATGTGGAAGAGAGGCGAGGACACAGAGAGAAGATAGCCATGTGCCTAGAGGGATGGGTCTACAAGCCCCAGGATGCCAAAGGTCGCTGGCAAACACCAGAATCTAGAAAAGGTAAAGAAGGATCCTCTTCTAGGGGTGTTGGGGAGAGCATGGCCCTGCCCATGTTGTGATTTCAGTCTTCTAACCTCCAGAACAGCACTTTTCTGTTGTTTTCGGCCACCCAGTTTTTGATACTTTGTTACGGCAGCCCTAGGAAAAGAAGGCACCCCAAGTCAGCAGTTTAAAGGAAAGGATGATTACATAAAACATTTCATTACTTTTTACTATATATGTAATTCATTATAAACTTTTGCTTGTTTAAACTGTTGCTTGTTTAAACTGTTACTTAGGGGCAATGTTAATGGATACAAAGAACTAAATGCTGCATTTCTGGTTACCTATATGGACTTCTAATTTAAAAAATTTTTAAAAATTTTTATTTATTTATTTGTCACAGAGAGAAAGAGAGAGACAGCATAAGCAGGGGGAGCAGCAGGCTCCCTGCTGAACAAAGACCCCAATGCACGCTTCAGTCCCAGGACCCTGGGATCATGACCTGAACGGTTAAGGCAGACGCTTAACCTGCGGATCTTTCTTCCCGCCTTTGTACGAGGAGTGCGGGCTGAGAATGGAAAAACATGAAGAAAAAGATCAAAGACGGAATCAGTGTTAGTGAATCACCACATTACTATTTTAAAAGTCTGCATGATGTTAAAATGTTTTTAATTTTCAAAAAGACAAAAAAGACCTAATTTAAAAACAGTACTGGGGGGCACCTGGGTGGCACAGCGGTTAAGCGTCTGCCTTCGGCTCAGGGCGTGATCCCGGCGTTCTGGGATCGAGCCCCACATCAGGCTCCTCCGCTAGGAGCCTGCTTCTTCCTCTCCCACTCCCCCTGCTTGTGTTCCCTCTCTCGCTGGCTGTCTCTATCTCTGTTAAATAAATAAATAAAATCTTAAAAAAAAAAAAAAAACAGGACTGGGTACCTTCGTGGCTCAGGGTAAGCCCCTGGGGGCCTCAGTCCCTATGTGGACTTTTTATATTAATTTTTATACAGTAATTTCCCTTTAAAACTCTTTGAAATAAACTATCTCTTCCTGAAACATGACTGACTGTAACATAGACACCCGGGTACTTTACACATAGGACTTAAATTGTTGACACAGTTATCAATAACCTTTCCTGAGGATAGACAAGTAAGTCCACAAGGTGAAGTCAGTCACGCCAACTAACTGACATTTTATTTATTTATTATTTATTCATTTTTTAGAGGGGGGTGGAGAGGGAGAGAGAATTTTTTTTTTTAAGATTTTTAAAATTTATTTGAGAGAGAGAGCAGAAAGTACAAGTGGGGAGTGGAGGGGAGAGCAGCAGCGGGAGAGGGAGGAGCAGACTCTCTGCTGAGCGGGGAGCCCAATGCTGGTCTCTATCCCAGGACCCTGAGATCATGAAGCTGAAGGAGGACGCTTAACCAACTGAGCCACCCAGGGGCCCCGAGAGAAAGAACCTTAAGTAGGCTCCATGCTAGGCTCGGGGCTCAGTCTCACAGCCCTGAGATCATGACCTGAGCTGAACTCAAGAGTCAGGCGCTTAGCCAACTAAGCCACCAGGTGCCTCCACTTTTTTTTTTAGAGGGTGGGGGAGCTAACTGACATTTAAAACAAAGTCTGCCTTTCAGCTCCACAAATTCATTATTATAGGAATTAATCACATGGCTCAACTTACAGCAAAGGGTCATCATAGGATCGATACCCAAGGTCATGAAAGAGAAGGGCTGCTTTGGAAAAATAAATGTCAGTGGCCAAGATCTTTTCTCTAATCTTTCAAAGAATAGCGTAATATTTAATCTAGAAAGATTTAGATTCAAATCTACTAGGTGTCAAACCCTGTACTAGATAATTTCACCGATAATGACTTTAGATAATTTCATAATTTAATTTTCGTACCAACAAAAAATGTAGTACTTACATTAAGATTATAAAGGATTTATATGAAAACAGCACAAATTGAACCTTGCTGATAAGCAGGGTGCTTCTGATTCCTCTACTCTTCTTTCATTCACTGCCAGAGATGGGCTTCCCTTAGCACCTTTCATTAGTCGAATGCAGTAGTGCTCCAACTTCGATGCAGGGAAGGATTAACAAGGCACACAAGTCTCTGTGAGTCACGTGAGAGCTTTTCAAAGATTAATGACACAGACTTTTTGCCCTTGTGCTAACCCCTGGTTTAATGTGAAATTTCATAGCTGGTGCCAACTTTGTGCCAAGAGTTCAACAGTACACTAGAATCTCTCAACAATGCCATTGTAAGGAAAGATTATTTTATTTGTGAATCAGTCTTCTATAGCAATTCTAATACAATTTTGCAACTAATGGCCCTTTATACCCAGATCCATATTTATTCCAAACACTCACTGCTCATGGCATGCCAGGGCTTATGTTCCTTGGTCTGGGACCTGTGAAGAGGGTTTTGGATATTTCCAGTAGATCCCACACCCTTAGGTCAACACATCTCTTTCACCAGGAGGGAGAGGGAATGCCACAGAGAAGCTACTGGGAAGGGTGTCCTGGGAAAGCAGAGAAGCCAGGGTCAGCAGTGGGAGGGAGGGAGCAAGTCTGATAGAACAGAACCAAGGCTGAGGTCAACTTTGACCACAAGTCGAGGCAGACACCATCCTGGTGCCTTGGTAGTGTCCAAGGGCAACAACTCCGAAGGAAGATGGGTGAAGCAAAGGGACAGTTATCCTGAGGATGCTGCCTTGCTTTGCCAAGAGCACTGGCTTCCCAGGCAATTTGGAGGACGGACAGGAACCACATCCCCCTAAGAGATGGGAGAAAACCGCTGGAAACATAGCTGGGAAGTCTGGTTCACATTCCAGGGACTCTGGCTGTGGGTTTGAACTGGAGAAAGCTGCCTTTGTAAGGCAGGTCTGAGGTTCCCAGCGGCAGCAGTCCCAGGTTGTCCTAAGAAACTAGGACACTGCAGGTCAGGCCATTTGATACTTTTCAGACTGTGAACTGCAACCCATGCATGAATCATGAAATCAACCTAGTGGGTCTCTGACAGCATTTTAAAAATGAGAAATAGAATAAAATAAAATAGGTTGGAAAGAAAACATCAGAGCACATTGCCTGTAGTGAAGGTAATGTGAAGCTTGTGTGTGTGAGAGAGAGAGACAGCCTTTGATGTAAAACACGTCTCTTAGTGTGGCTGAGGGTCAAAAATGCTTGAAAGCCACTGATTAAGAGGCTCACTGCCTAGATAAATACTTAATTTGAATAATAGAGTCTTCAGAACATTTCGTATCCTGTTTCATTTCTATGATTAAACTAACAGGAAGTAAAGTGACTCAGGGCATCGACCAATATTAATTAAACAAATGTGTCCTGATTTTGGAATGACATGTTCTGGTTTCCTATTGCTCTTTTGGCTCACCCAAGTGTTCATACTTTATTCAGTGAAAAAATTGTTTGTTCTCTTGCTGCTCTTATTTCCTTCTTTCTCATCGATAGTAGTTTATTTTCTGGAACATTCTTTAGCTTCATTTTCATAGTTTTGACCATTGGCTCCAACATTCCTCCTTTCAATCTGATACAAATTCTATTTTTTTTAATCCATTTATTTGTTTAATTTTGAGATCATTTATTTATTTATTTATTTTAGAAAGAGAGAGAGAGAGAGCAAGCAGGGGCAGGAGCAGAAGGGGAGGGAGAGGGAGGGGAAAGAATTTTCCAAAACGGATTGGCAGATGCTGGTTCTAGAGGGGAAAGATTCTGATGAAGAGGGGAATAAAGGGACGCCTGGGTGGCTCAGTCGGTTGGGCATCTGCCTTGGCTTTGGGTCATGATCCCAGAGTCCTAGGATGAGTCCCATGTCAGGCTCCTTGCTCAGTGGGGAGCCTGCTTCTCCCTCTGCCTGTCACTTCCTCTGCTATGCTCTCTCGCTCTCTCTGTGACAAATAGATAAATAAAACCTTTTTTTTAAAAAAAGAGGCGAATGAAGAGTTCTGATTAAATAGATATTGTTTTTTAGAGAACTCATACAAAATAGAGTCATGCTGCAAAACAGAGATCTCAAGGATCCTTCTAGTTGATCCATCTCTGATTGGAAGCAGCACTGGGTATCCCTGGTTGGGTGATGCCACCAACACCAACATAGGCTCAGGTCTTTTAAAACCTACTGTGGCCTGTAGATGGGGCTGATAAGAAGAACTGAAATAATTTTTGATTAAAAAAAACATAAGCACCAGACTGTAAGCTTTTATTGGACCACAAGATTCACTGGTCCCCTTCCCCCTGCTCGTTCTTTCTCTCTCTCTTTCAAATAAATGAATACTTAAAAAATCTTAAAAAAAAAAAAAAAGACTCACTGGTCTCAAACCTTCCTGTGGTGTCAGACTCTCTTCCCCAGTAAAACTTTCACCTGCTGCTTTGGCTCCTACTATGGATGGAAGGTTTGTGTCCCCCCAAAATTCACATGCTGAAACCTAACCCCCAGTGTGATGGTATTTGGAAATGGGTGTTGGACAGGAGGTGGTTAGGACATAAGGGTAGAGCCCTCATGAACGGGGTTATTGCCCTTAGACAAGAGACCCTCGAGAGCTCACTCACCCCTTGAGCCATGTGAGGACAGAATAAGGACACAGCCATCACACTGGAGTCCCCACCACACACTGAATCTACCAGCACTTCGATCTTGGACTTCCAGATCTGTGGCTTCCAGATCTCTGGACTTCCAGATCCAGACTTGGCCTCCAGAACTGTGAGAAATAAATTTCTGTTGTTTACAAGCCACCCAGTCTGCGGGATTCTGATACAGCCGCCTGAATGGAGTAAGACAGCCCTCATCCCTGTCCGCTGACTTTCAGCTTCCTTTGCCCGAACCCGGCTCTGACCCTCTACTGTTCTCGTGTTTTTAGCTTTGTCTTCTTCTAGTGATTGTACCAGGTCCCCATCTCTGCCACCTTTAATGTAAGTCTTGTCTATGCCAGGCTCCCCTTTCCTACAGCCCAGAGGATTTTGTCCTCTGCTTCATTTCCCTCTACCCTGGCCCATCACTGAGATGATCTGCTCAGTAACTTGCTTTTTCTGCTCCCCACCATTATCATCACTAATAAATGAATATTTGGTATTACGATGTAAGAAAATTCTGGTGATAGTAATTGCAATGTTGGTTGTTAATGTTCTGCCAGTCACCCTTTTTAATTAAGTTAGTTTGGGATTTTTTTTCTGGCCTTTGTAACCAAAAGAATCTTGACTGCTAACGTGTTAATTCCTATTCTGCCACCAACCAGCTGTGGAACATATGATGTAATCTTTCTGGTCCTCAGTTTCTTAATCTGAAGAGTAAGGGAGTTATATTCGATCGTTTCCAAAGTCTTCCTCCATATCCCAAATCCTCCAAGCATACTTTTTACCAGAGTTGAAAAGAGGCAGGGCGCCTGGGTGGAGCAGTTGGTGAGTATCCAGCTCTTGGTTTTGGCTCAGGTTGTGATCTCAGGGTCGTGAGATGGAGCCCCACCTTGGGCTCCACACTCAGCACAAGTCTCCTTATAACTTTCTCTCCTTCACCTTCTGCCCCTCCCCCACTGCACCTGCACTCTCTCTAAAAATAAAAAAATAAAATCTAAAAAAGAAAAAAGAAAAGAAGCAAAGCAACCAGAAGATTTGTTTTAAAAATTTTCTTTATTTATTGGACTGAGAAAGAGAAAGAGAGAGAGAGCATGAGCAGGACAGGGAGGGAGAGGCAGATGGAGAGGAAGAAGCAGGCTCCCCACTGAGTAGGGAGCCGGATGTGGGGCTCGATCTCAGGACACTGGCATCATGACCTGAGCTGAAGGCAGATGCTTAACTGACTGAGCCACCCAGGCGCCCCTAAAGCAATTTGAAGATTAGAAGTCCAGAACCAGAGATTATCAAAGAAATAAAAATCCACAGAATGGGCAACATTTTTTGCAAATTATATATCTGATAAAGGACTTGTGTCTAGAACATATAAAGAGCTCTTACACCCCAGTAATAAAAGATAAACAAGCCAATGAAAAAATTGGCAAAGGATCTGAATAGATATTTCTCCAAAGGAGATATACAAATGGTCGAGAAGCACATGAAAAGATTTTCAGGGGCGCCTGGGTGGCACAGCGGTTAAGCGTCTGCCTTCGGCTCAGGATGTGATCCCGGCGTTCCGGGATCGAGCCCCACATCAGGCTCCTCTGCTATGAGCCTGCTTCTTCCTCTCCCACTCCCCCTGCTTGTGTTCCCTCTTTCGCTGGCTGTCTCTGTCTCTGTCAAATAAATAAATAAAATCTTTAAAAAAAAAAAAGATTTTCAACATTGTCAGCCATTGAGGAAATTCAAATCAAAACCACAATGAGATACTACCACACACCCATTTGGAGGGTTAACATAGCATCAAAAAGACAGATGATAACAAGGGTTGGCAAGGATGTGGGGGGAATTGGAAGCCTCTGTATACTGCTGATGGGAATGCAAAATAGTGCAGCTCTTATGAAAAATAGTGTGCCAGGTCCTCAAAAGCTTCAACATAGATTTATCATATGACCCAGCAATTCCACACCCAAGTATATATACTCGAGAGAGGTGAGCACACATGTCCACACAAAAACGTGTACGCAAATGTTTATAACAGCATTATTCATAAGAGCTCAAAGGTGAAAATAATCCCAATGCCCGTCAACCAATTAATGGATTGACAAAGTGTAATGTATCCATGTAATGGAATATTATCCAGCTATAAAAAGAAATGAAGTACTGATATATTTCACAACACGGACGAATCTTGAAAACTGCCGAGTGAAATAAGGCAAAAAGAAAAGGACCAATACTGTCTGATTCCACGTATAGGAAATGTCCAGAATAGGCAAATCTCTACATTAGTAGTGGCCGTGAGATTGGCTTGACTCGGGGACCTCACCCCCCAATGTCACATCCCCTTGACGCCCCCATAATACATTTCCATGTTCTGTCTGCACAGGTGTGCCTCTTGGTTGTTTAGGATTGGCCTTTACAGCGCCATTCCCTCTTCTGTTCCTTGCTTAGATGGTTTTCCTTGGTTGGCTCATATGGTGCCATCCATCAATCGAGACAAGCTTTCTGTGAGTAACCACGAATTCCAACCCGTGAGCCTCTGAGAGAAGAGCTGGACAGACTCGGGGCAGATGCTTCCAGGAGCCGACGGTCAAGGCTACAGTTTCTGAACTTTCCTAGGCAGTGTGAGCCTGAGTTGCTGTAATAATAGTTCATACCCCATAAGAATCTGGGGCTTCCAAGCATTATTTCAGGGAATCTTTGCAATGATCCTATTGGTGTATGATTTTCCTTATTCTACAGGGGAGCATGAAGGCTCAGAGAGTTGAAGTACCTGGCCAAGATCACCTCACCAGTGCCTGTTGGAGCGGCGGAATGGGAACAGCCAGAGCAGAACTCTGTTCCAAGCAGGGATATGCGTGTGCACTTTGTAAGCACGGGTAAGGTGGATAACAGTTCAAGACGTGTTTGGGGGCACCTGGGTGGCTCTGTCCGTTAAGAGTCTGCCTTCGGCTCAGGTCATGATCCAAGGGTCCTGGGATCGAGCCCCACATCTGGCTCCCTGCTCAGCAGGGAGTCTGCTTCTCCCTCTCCCTCCGCCCCTCCCCCTGCTCATGTTCTCTCTGCTTGCATGCTCTCTGTCTCTCTCTCTCAAATAAAAAAATAAAATCTTTATGAAAAAAAAACATGCTTGGGTATCACCTCTTAATCTATAAACTGTATTTCCTTGTTGGCTTAAGAATTAAATTAGCACAATTTGTTCCAAATTAATGTAGTATACCATATTTCGATACGAAAGTCAGTCTTATAGATTTCTGCTTTTATTCTATCTGCTGTTCAGTAAAAGCGAAAGCTCCTATTTTCCCACTAAAAGAAAAAAAAAAGTCACCTGAAATCAACTTTAGAAGTATATCCTTGCAATTGATATTTGAGTGTATGTTGTTCTTTTGTTCTCTGTGGTCCGGAGTTCTGTTTTCTGTGTTCAATTTTCAAAGAGAGGCAAGGAGTTTCCTCATGAATATTTCCTAAAAGGGACATGATTTGGACGGAAATGGGACGAAAGTGGCCAGTCCTTGGTTCGGACCGCCCTTTCTCTTTGTTTGGCCCCGGGGCCATTCCCCTCATCATTGTAAGTAGGACAGTGGGTGCCTTAGCCCTGTCCCCTCATTCAAGCGGAATTGTGCGGAACAAAACAGCTGCCTTTGACCAGGAACGCGGTGCCTGGACACTGTGTGCTCCCGACTGTGCAGAGCCCTGTTTGTTGTCCGTGGAAGTTTCTGCCAAGTCTTTAACACTTGCAGCCAATGAAACACAAATTCCTAATGTCCGCAACTTCTATTTGCAATGATTTAATTTATCACAGGACTTTCCTGACAAGTATTAGAATCAAGGCCAAACTCTGTCTTAACAACTGAAAGGGCCAGTTTCTAAGCCCTTGCTCCTTCTCTACTCAGCCCACCTCTCGCCGATCCTATAGCCAGCACCGGGGCTGTGGCCTTGACCGGAGGATTCCTCTGGTCAGTGACAGCCCCTCCTCCTTTTCTGAATATAGCCTGTCTTGGGGTGGAGAATGTGTGCATTCAGCACAAGGTGCCCCTGGAGATACGTAAATGTGAAAAAGAATGACTTTTTGGTTGAAACATGTCAGGCGATGAAGATGGCGAGATGATGCTTGAAGGATTAGCAGGGCGATGGAGATTTGGGGAGTGTGAGCAGGGGCAGGAAAGCGGGTCAGCCGTGGAACAGGCAGCCAGCTGCATTTCTCTTCTTTTAAAATCTGTTGCTTTTCCAAAAAAAAGATGACCTAATAAGGGGGAAGAATCCCCTTATGTGAAAAATGTGAACCCGGGGTAAAAACTGCTGTGTCACTTTTTGGAAACCCTCCTTTTTCTCTTTATTTCCAAAATAAAGCTTCTCCCTCCCCTCCCTCCTTTTCCTCCTCCCTCTACTCCTCCTCTTCCTCCTCCTTCCCTCTCCTCCTCCTCCTCCTCTTCTTCTTCTTCTTCTCCTTCTCCTTCCTCTTCCTCTTCTCCTTCAATAAAATGTAATTTCTGGATATGGTCAACGTTCAAGAGGTATAAAAAGAGATACTGTAAAATAGTATGTTAATAGGATGTCAACTAGATTTATCATGGTGATCACTTTGCAATACATTGAAATATCAAATTATTATCTTGTACACCCGAAACTAATATAATGTTGTATGTCGATTAGACTTTAATAAAAAAAATCGTACTGAGATTAAAGTGCTAAAATACCCTCCTTAAAGCATAAAGTCTAGACATATTATTAAAAAATTTCACCTTTGTCTTTAATTCTACCTCTGAAAAAGTTATTATTACTAGTTTCTTGTGTATACTTGCAAAGATAGTCTATATATGAGTGTATTTTGACACATTGGTTTGAGCCCCGCAAAAATAAAACAAGATTTACAACCCAGTAAATGACCGTCCTCCTTGTGCCCAAGGACAAAAAAGGTCATTATGTGGATTACCTGACGTCGTGAGGCACCCTCCTAGATTTTCTGATCCATGTAGAATTCTCTACAGAAGGATAGCCCTTACGATCCATAGATCAAAAGACACGCTCCATCCCTGCTGAGGTTAGACGCAATAAGATAAAGTTTATTCAGAGTATTTCCTGTTCTAAGTCATGGGGCACAAACCAGTCAGGGAATGTGCCAGCAGCGTCCACATGGATTCATCTTTGGTCTACGATGTAAATCAGTCAGCCCGTGGTCAGCTAGGCTGGCCATAACGAAACAGCACAGGCTGCGTGGCTTAAACAATAGACATGTATTTCTTATTTTTTTTCAAGGTGCTGGCAGGGCTGGTTTCTAGTGAGGCCTCTGTTCCTGGCAGGGCTGGTTTCTAGTGAGGCCTCTGTTCCTGGCTTGTAGATTTCTGCTTTCTCATTGTGGTCTTTCCCCTGTGTGAGGGCAGAGAGAGAGGGAGAGAGGGAGCTCTCTGACGTCTCTTTCTCTTCTTGTAAGGGCACCATTCTTATCAGATTTGGGCCCTACCCTTATGACCTCTTTTAACCTTAATTACTTCCTTAAAGGCTCTATCTCCAAATACATTCACATTGGAAGTGAGGGCTTCAACATATGAATTTGGGGGAAACACAATTCAGTCCACAACAACGGTGGACCATTAACAATGGTGATAACCATTTTCGTGAAATAACAGCAGAGACTATTCAAGTACCTACTATGTGTTGGGCAATGTACAGCTTGCTGTATGCGTATGATTCATGGTTCTCACAGTAACTCCGCAAGGTAGGCATTATTACCCCAGGGTGATACTCAAAATAGTTAACGATCGTTAAGGTTTGAGCGCTGACCAATCAGAATGAACACTGACTATGAACCAGGTTCCAGTGCCTGAGGGCTGAGGAGGATCCCCAAAAATTCCATCGCTCAGGTGAAAAAGGGGAGATTTGGAGAGATTAGGCGAATTATATACTAGCTCCTACAGCTGGCCAATGGTAGATCAGGGACTGGAAACCACATCTGTCCGACTCAACATTATTTTGTCTCTCCACCATCTCCACGGGAGCTATCTGCAGAGGGTCTCCGTATTTCTCCATCTCAGTGAGCCGTGGAGTGTGTTCCATCATATCCACAACTGACTTACAGGGCCTGTCGTGGAAGAGGCTGGCTTAGTATCAAGGTCAATGTGCCTACTGGCTCCTCTTAGAGCTGACCCAGACCTTGGTGCAAGGGCCTTCCTCGCTTCCGCTCTGGCTCACATCTGACAGTATTGCAGGGTTTCTGGATCTGGGTCTTTGCACGGGGCCCAAGCTAAGACATATCTGGGTCTCTGGGGTCCTTTGTGTCCATGAACTTGACCTCTGGTTGTCCCCACCAGGTGTGTGCTACTCCTGCTCATGGTACAGCTTACACGTTTATTTAATCCAATCTTGGGTCTTGGACTCCACCCTGATTATCCATCATGAAGCACCGAACACCAAAGACAGTCCTCCCTGAGCACTGCACTTCTAGGCTAAATCCACTCTTTGAATTACTTCCCAATAACCTCCTCTTCCTGTTCCAAGGGCTCCTCATTCTCTCTCTCCTTTCTTTGTTTTCTTCTTGCTTTCATGTTCCTATTTTTCCTCTTCTCCTTTCTTCTGTTCTCCCTCTGATTTAGGGCTGTGTTAGCACGTATTCAAGAAAGCAGACTTGACTTTTGACATTTATGACTTAAGAGCATTTCTGCCTCCTGGTCCTTCAGGGGCTCAGTGGATCTGTGGGACATCATATGAAACTTTCCATCCAACACTCAACACTCAGTGATATCTGCAAGCAACCTGCAACGGGTCCCAGTTCAAGGCACTTTCATTAAAGATTAAAAAGCAGGCTGGCTTATCCCAATCTCTACCACACTTCCCCCAATGTCACCTTGTCCAGAGGAAAAAAGAAATGTTTTATTATCAGTGAATTTGCTATCACATTGAGACTTTACCTGGATGCATCCTCCATTTCTGCAGCAAAGTCTCATTGTGCATAGTATAGTATTCTTTGGTCCAAAATCCTGCTGTGCTCGTTGTTACTAGAATCAATATTAGTAGTATAAGCGGAAGTTGGCTCTGAGGATAAATCCAAAGGATAATTAGTGCTCTGATAAATGAAAAGCCATTTTTACGTGCCCTTTGTTTGATAAGCACCCAGTGTTGTATTTTCTTTCTGGGTTTTATGTAATGTGCAAATTCCAGGCACTCCTTGACCTTGTAATGATAAACTACCTCGATAAACTACCTCGACGATGATGACACTGGAGAGCCTTCCCTTCCACGGCTCCAAAGTCTCCAGTCTAAGGATGAGGTCCTGACCACTTTCCCTTTGGCCCCATGAATGAAATGACCATGAACACATCAGCTTTGCCATTTAGGAAAATTGCCTAAGGACAAGAAGGTGTGCTGTTCACCTGCCAAAACACCCACAGTGAGGTATGAGTTACGCAATCAGGTGAGAATTGCTTTGGGCAAGGACATCTTTCCCACACTGGCACTGCTTTCCTTGACACCTAGATATTAAGAAACATCAGGAAAAGGCCGTGTGCATACTGAACCAGATATCTCAGAAGTGGCTCCAGGCTGCCCGAGAGCTGATGTTCATTCCTTTATCATTCAACAAATATTTACTGAGTCCAGCCTCTGTGCTAGACACTCTCCTGGATGTGAGAGTCCAGCAGTGGGGGAAACTGGCTTGGGTGCCGGCTGTGGGGAACCCCCAGGAGATGGCCCTTGGCTCCTTGCGGTGTTTGTCATCCGGGACCCACAGGCAGTGGCCTGAGCTGCCGAGCTGGAAAGCCAGAGCCCCGAGCCCTGCTCCTGCGATGCCCCATAATCAGGCCCTGGGGAGCCTCCTGGAACTCTGCACGTGAGCCTCAGCTTTTCGAATCTGCGTTTAATGTGTCAAAGGCCTTGCTTTCTTCTGGTTGGGAAATTTTTGACCAAAATGTATTAAAACAGGAACCCGACTGACAGGCATTTCCTATACTTAGCGTTAAGCCTGGGATCCAGGCTTCAGAGATCATTTGCAAGAATGCTTAATCTTGTTAGGATGGATTCCTGTGACCACCGCTAAGTTCTCTGAACGCTCAGCAAGTAAACGCAGATGACATTTGCTCAAGTTAATGCTACCTGGGACGTATAAGATGGTCATCATCTTTCCCCTAAGCTCCTTCCTCCCCCAAATTAATCTTCCCCAAAGCTTATCTTCTTTGGCTCCAGGAGGCAAAGGTTCTCCCTGAAGTCCTTCTTCCTTTTGAACGTAGTGCCGTCTGCCTTTTGCAAAGAATTGTCCAAATATTTCTCTTTTTTTTTAATTTTTTAAAGTTTTTATTTATTTATTCGACAGAGATAGAGACAGCCAGCGAGAGAGGGAACACAAGCAGGGGGAGTGGGAGAGGAAGAAGCAGGCTCATAGCGGAGGAGCCTGATGTGGGGCTCGATCCCATAACGCCGGGATCACGCCCTGAGCCGAAGGCAGACGCTTAACCGCTGTGCCACCCAGGCGCCCCTGTCCGAATATTTCTTTTGAAAGGAATTATTTGAAGTTCTAAAAGCTGGCAGGTTTTGGCCTTGTTAAAATCACACACACACATACACACAACTCTAAACTCAAGTCCTTGAGTGACTGACTCTCTGCCTATTTATCTCCGCCATTTATTTGCTTTAAAACAATTATAATTCTTAAAGACAAGAAGGCTTAGGTTAGAAACAGGATGATTCATGACTTAATTTAATTCTGGTGACTAAAACACTGTAAACTCCCTGTGTCTGCGTGGCACTTAGACAGAAATGTAACTCCTCCTTTTCTTTTATATTATTTCAATTTTCTAGACACTGTGCAAAGAATGGGGGTGGATTGATAACCCATTGGGTCCCATGATTGATACCCTGTTGGGTCCCATGAAAATCGCAGCCGGTCTACTACTCAGCCAATCCTTTTGAGTTGATACACTGGGAGGTGACTCAACCTGGTGACGGGGGATTTAGTGTTCCACCTGCTCTGTTTGCACCTGAGTCACCAGGAGCTTTGGGAGCCACAGCGAACCTGGAGGTATAGGTTGGTCCGGGTGCAGCTCATTGGACCAAAGTCCCCCGTCACTTGATGCATCTGCCCCTTTCAGAGCTGACCTACCACTTGGTTGCAGAATGCTGCAGCAGGAAGGGACTGGTTCTGCAGTGGGAATCTCTCCGAGGTACACAGTTGGGTCCAGTCTGAATCCCCACCCAGGAGCCTCTGGTGTGCGGTGGGATTTGGATGTTGGGCGGGATGGGCCCATGGCCTCATGAAGATTGCTGGCCTTCATTCTAGAGTCAAAGGCTCACAAACACCTTTCATTTTCAAATGTAGACAAGCACTGTAGAAGAAGCCCTGTTACCATGTTCTGGAAATGAAAGCTATGCACACCTTTTTGAAGTTATTGGCAAATTGCTGTCCATAGAAAAAGTTCTTTTCTACCACACAATTCAGGCTTTTCCATTTCTAAAGTCAGATAATCATACTGCTGTACGTTCAGGTGATTTAAGGATTAATTTAGTAAAATGTGACTTCATTTCATTGCCTTACAATGTGAATGCAATTTTGGAAATCATATCACTGTATCAGATGATTGCATTCTTAATAGAGAGGACATTTCTTATAGGTCTTTTCAGGTTATTACCTGTGTGCAATTTTGTGATTACTTTCTCGGGGTCTTTGTCATATTAACAAAGAGAAACTAGTTATTTTCATCACTCAAGAAAGGCTTAAGAAGTTTATTTAAGGGGTGCCTGGGTGGCTCAGTCGCTTAAGTGTCTGCCTTCGGCTCAGGTCATGATCTCAGAGTCCTGGGATCGAGCACTGCATTGGGCTCCCTACTCAGAGGGGGGTCTGCTTCTCTCTCTCCCTCTGCCTCTCCCCACTGGCTTGTGCTCTCTCTCTAGTTTGCACTCTCTCTCTGTCTCAAGTAAATAAATAAAGATCTTTAAAAAAAAAGAAGTTTACTTAAGGGGATATAAATATTTTCTTAAATGTTGTATCTTCAAGGGTACAATAAGCTAGTTATAAAGGATCTAACCTAGAAATTTGATCTCGTACTGTTTTCTTAGTCCTGCTGAGAACTGTAAGTGTATCTGTGTGTGTGCGTGTATTGGCAGGGGTGGGGGGATGGGGGAATTAGAACAGAGGTGCACAGAGGAGGTCAAGTACAATTCAGTGCTCAGGCAGTCAACTTCAGTAGGATGAAATTTAAGTCTCTTTAGACTTATCTGCGTGATTCTGACCCTTAGCTCAGTTGGTTGATCTTGCCTGACATGTGGCTTTTATCTTTCTGAAAGAAGGCAAATCACATAGACAAACATTCATTGTACCCTCGCTATGTGAAAGGCACGTACTAAGTAAGCTCTTCGGGGGAATACAAAGGAATATAAGGCATAATCTTTGCCCTCTTGAAGCTTTTGATTCAACTGGAGTGAAGTTAAACACCATTAAAGACAGTGATGAAGATAACACCTATAGCAGTTAGGGGGATGGGGGTCAGGTTTATCCAGAGATAACCTCAAACCTGTCCCCTCCAAAACTCCTCCTAGGGCTTCCTACACGCCCTCGAATGAATGGGAATAAAATAGCTCGTCAGTTGCAATGGACAAAGGGCCTCTTTTCATCTGTGCAAAGCTCTTCCCATCCATAGTGCTTGGACTCCAGAGCCTAAGTGAGGATTCCCTCACCTTACTCCTTACCCTTAACCACAAGGCTGGACACATGGAGCCACCTATATCCCAGCCAGTTACAGGAAAAGGAGTTGGTCCAGAGAGTCTACAGGGATGGCCTACCTCAAAGACAAGGGACAGGAAGAGTTCTGCTCACCCCTCTATCTCCAAGGCCAGGCATAGAGCAGGTACTCAACAGCCAACTAGGTGAGCGAATAATGGAATGGCACATGATGAACTGACAGGTTCTTGCCCTTCGTCAAGGACAGTGTGGCACTGTTGTTTCTTAGGCCGAACATTGCTGATTAGACATAATATTCTTGCTGCACTTAAATCAGAACCACTAGAAAATTAATTTCAATTTTAGTAAACATTTTCCCCTTAAGCCATAAAAAATTCCTTTTAAAAATAGTTTTTTCTAGAACCCTAGGAGGTTAATACACTTAATGCACATTAACTAAGGAGATGAAACAAAGGTTATCTTTGGATAAACTCTATTTTCTTTTGCCTAAGAAAACAATTAAGTATTTCTAATGGAGTGTTTGTAGTCTGGAATACAAAGTACTATGATTTTAATGCAATGAGGAAATTTAAACCATTAAGAAACCTTGTGGCATTACGCAAATGTTAAGAAAAAAGTCCTGGGAAATGCTTAAGATATTTTCATTTAATTATTTTTATGCTGAGGATTGCCCAATTGTCAGTTATCTTTGCTGTATATCAGAATGCAAACAATTGATTTCTTGAAACTGCTCTTTAGAAATAGTGACAAGAAGTCAGTCATCAGGGTGCCTTGCCTAGCTGTTTACTTCACTCATGCATGACTACCCATTTTGACGGAAAGACCTAGAAAGAGAAATTCAGTTTTGCATTAAGATCATTTGTATTAGAAATCATGACTTCTTCTCAAGGCTGTCTTCTGATTTATGGATGTCTATATTCATCAGCCCACTTTTTTTTATATTTCTAATCTGTTTTTTAAAATAAAATGTGATTTCTTAAAACTATAGAAAGAATTATACTAACTATAAAAATGCAGATAAGTGAAATTAAAGTTTAATTATCCTATCCCCAAAGGTAATCACTGTTAAGACTTTAGGGGCGCCTGGGTGGCTCGGTCGTTGAGCATCTGCCTTCTGCTCAGGGCATGGTCCCGGCGTTCTGGGATCGGGTCCCACATCAGGCTCCTCCACTGGGAGCCTGCTTCTCCCTCTCCCACTCCCCCTGCTTGTGTTCCCTCTATCGCTGGCTGTCTCTCTCTCTCTCTCTCTCTGTCAAATAAATAAATAAATAAAAATCTTAAAAATAAAGACTTTGATATATATTTTCTTTCTAGTCTCTTTTCCAAGCATAACAAAAATCATGCTTTTTAAAAATAACATAACGCTTTTTTTTTTAAAGATTTTATTTATTTGAGAGAGAGAGAGAGAGTACAATCAGGCAGAGGGAGAAGCAGATTCCCTGCTGAGTAAGGGGCCAGATGCAGGACTCAATCCTAGGTCATGACCTGAGCCAAAGGCAGAAATTTAACCAACTGAGCCACCCAGGCATCCAAACATAATGCCTTTTTCATTTGAAATTTTTCCCTGTCAATTTTGTCTGGAATAAATGTATCCCTCTAAATTATTCTGCAACACTCAGATTATGGGCAGTATTTTGAGCTTTAAGATGAACATATGCAGGAAGATGTTTTGGACACAGTAACATAAAACAACATAAGGGCAAAATTAATGTTGCTTTTCCCTAATCTAAGAATGGTACATTTTTCTCAGACCCAGTGGTATAGTTTGGATAAAACAGAATGAATAAATTAAAAATGACAACAGTGTCTTTGTCCTAGAGCTTCCTTTCTCTCCTAGCATTAGGATACGAGTGAATTTTTATATAAGGGTTGATTTTATTTAGGTTTCTGGCACTTACGATGCATTTTTTAAAATACAAAAGATGTCACTGGGTGCCTGGGTGGCTCACTGAGTTAAGCGTCTGCCTTTGGCTCAGGTCATGATCCCAGGGTCCCAGAATCGAGTCCCGGAGCCTGCTTCTCCCCCTGTCCCTCACCCCACTCATCCTCTTTCTCTCTCTCTTGCTCTTTCTCTCTCTCAAATAAGTAAGTTTATTTATTTAAAAATAAATACATAAAAAGAATAAAAGATGTTATTGGGGCACCCGGGTGGCTTAGTTGATGAAGCATGTGACTCGATCTCAGGGTCGTGAGTTCGACCATGTTGGGTGTGGAGCCTGCTTAAGGGAAAAATAAACTTTTAAAAAAACCCAAAGGATGTCATTACTATTAAAATTCTTTTGAGTTTGTTTTTATCGGATCCCAACCTAGTGGAGGAATTGGACAACTTACTGAGTGTGGCCAAAGAGGAATGACATGTTTTGTCATTCAAAGTTAGTGTTTTTGAAGACAGAGAATCTCATTGTTCACAATAGCTAAATCGTGGAAGGAGCCAAGATGCCTTCAACAGATGACTGGATTAAGAAGCTGAGGTCCCTATATACAATGGAATATTACTCAGCCATCAGAAGGAACGATTTCACAACATTTGCAGCAACATGGTCAGGACTGGAGGAGATTATGCTAAGTGAAATAAGTCAAGCAGAGAAAGACAATTATATGGTTTCACTCATGTATGGAACATAAGAAATAGCAGGAAGATGGGTAGGAGAAGGAAGGGAAGAATGAAGGGGGGGTAAACGGAGTGGGGAATGAACCATGAGAGACTGTGGACTCTGGGAAACAAACTGAGGGCTTCAGAGGGGAGGGGGGTGGGGGACTGGGAGAAGCGTGTGATGGGTATTAAGGAGGGCACGTATTGCATGGAGCGTTGGGTGTTATACGCAAATAATGAATCATGGAACATTGCATCAAAAACTAAGGATGTACTATATGGTGACTAACATAACATAATAAAAATTATTATTAAAATAAAAATAATAATAATAAAAAAAATGAAGACAGAGAATCCAATGGAATACCTAGAGAGACACACACCAAAAAATCACTCCCGGGTCATAGTTCTAGAATAACCGTGCCACGTTAACTAGGGAGCTGCCATAGGCAGCTGGCGCGTCTGAGGCAATGCCGTCCCTGCCTCTCACCAGGAGTAGCTGTGCCGGTACGCAGTGCCCGCTTCTCATCGTCTCTGTGGCGAAGATGGATTAGAATCAGTTGAAAGAGCTGAGACCGTATTAATATTTTGAAATCTGTGAATTATAACTCTTTCGTAAGTGTGGCAGGAAGCTGCACTCAGAGCTATTGCTGTGTCAAAGCACTGTCAGCCAGTAGACCTGTTTCCTGTGCCACAGCCCTTGTCTTCCCTCCAGACCACAGCAGCAACATGTGGGTGACAGTCTGTGGGCCGAGGATCCTCGCTGGGCTCTTGTGACAGGCTCTTGCACACAGCCCAGGGATCAGAACGGAGGCCGAGGGCCACCCTCTTTGGAGCTCAAGGACAGGTGCTGCTCACGAATCCAGTTCTCCATCTCCTGTGTTTTTGGCTGTGACGTTTGCTGCCATTTTGATGAACCCAAGGGCAAAGTGATTTCCTAATAGAATAAACAAGCCCACATTCAGGGCAGTTTGCTACCCCAAGCTGTCTCGGAAGAATAATGTGTTATGTATCTACATAATTTAAAGTATAGTCCCAAGATTAACATGTAGTTGTGAACTGGGGCTCCTGGCTGGCTCAGTCAGTAGAGCATGTGACTCACTTTTCTTTTCTTTTTTTTTTTTTTAAGGATTTTACTTATTTATTTGAGAGAGAGAGAGATAGCAAGAGAGAGCACGAGATGAGGGGGAGAGGAAGACGATGTGAGGTTAGATCCCAGGACCCTGGGATCATGACCTGGGCTGAAGGCAGACGCTTAACTAACTGAGCCACCCAGGCACCCCAAGCATGTGACTCTTGATCTCATGGTCGTGAGTTCATGCCCCATATTGGGTATAGAGCTTATGTTAAATAAAAAAGCACACACACACACACACACACACACACACACACGCACACACACACACACACACAAATAGCAGTGAATGTGCATGTTGGCTAAACAAATTACATCAAGTTAATATTCTTAGCCAAGAAATTCAATGACAAATATATGGACACTTCGGCTCTTCGAAACCCTCAGCACAGCCCCTTCCCCTTGTGAGAACTTTTATTAATTTCATGTAAAACCTCTTAGCATTTCTCTATTTACAAGAGAAAAGGAGACATTTTTATTTTCCCCCTTTCCTACTCAAAATATTGTATAATAAGTTGAATGTACCTCACTTTGCTCTTTTATTTAATATATCCTAAAGATCCTCCTATATCAGTATTAAGAGAATATCCTTGTTCTTTTTTAAAAACAGCTTTATCGAGATATAATTCACATACCATCCAATTCACCCATTTGAAGTGTACCGTTCAGTGGCTTTTAGTATATTCACAGGGTTGTGCATCCATCACCACAGCCAATTTTTATAACATTTTTATTACCCCCCCAAGAAATCTTACACTCCTTAGCTGTCACTCACCAACCTTCCCTTACCAAATGCAATCACTCAACTACTTTCTTAAGATTTTTTTTTTAATTTATTTGAAGAGATAGAGACAGCCAGCGAGAGAGGGAACACAAGCAGGGGGAGTGGGAGAGGAAGAAGCAGGCTCCCAGCGGAGGAGCCTGATGTGGGGCTCGATCCTGGAACGCCGGGATCACGCCCTGAGCCTAAGGCAGACGCTTAACGACTGCGCCACCCAGGCGCCCCAACTACTTTCTATCTCCATAGTTTTGCCTCTTCTAGGCATTTTTCCTACAAATGGAATCATAGACTACGTGGTCCTTTGTGACTGGCATCTTCCATGTAACCATGTTTTCAAGGTTCATCGATGCAGCATTGCTCTTCTTTATAGCTGCATAGAACTCTCTTGCGTAGACTACCATTATTTGTGAGATCATTCTCCTATCAGAAGCATGGGTTCCTCCCAGTCTTTGCTACAGTGAGTAACCTTGAATACGTGTCACTTCCTATGTCTGCTGGCACGTATGTATAACACATTCTTGGAAGTGGGAATTCTGGAGCTCATAGTAAATGCAACCGTAATTCTGTCAGATATTGCTAACTTACTCTCTACCACACTCCCACTGGCCATGTCTGAGAAGCAAATCCCTCATAGCCTTACCAACAGAGCATGCTGTCAAACTCTTGAGTTTTTGCCAACTTGGTGGGTTAAGAAAGAAAACGTTAATCTCTGTATGGTTTTCCTTCGCATGTTTCTTACATTGGTTAAGACTGATATTCACATATATTGACAACTCTTATGATTTCCTTGTTTGAATTACTTTCTCTTGGCTTCATTGGAGGGATGGTTAGAGTGGCTTCACATATTGTCCATTTTGCCACAGGGATCTGGTCATTTTAGTACTGATGGTTAGCATAAAGATATATATTTTTAAGCATAAGTAATTATCTTTATGAGTATCAAGGGGACTGTAATTTGTTTATTTCCAAATGTTTGCTTTTATTTTTAGATTAATTGAATAAGAAATTATCTTTCACTAGCGATGGTTAATTTGATTAGCAACATGACCGTCCTTATTGGGAGACTGCAACTCACATGAAATAAAAACAAAACATCTATTTATAACCAATTGAATTACTTCATTATATGTTAGATGCCCATTACCAGTCCCATTTGGAATTTCTCTGAAAAAATTGACTCTAGCCTAGTTTCCTGAGGGGAAAAAAAAGCTGTTTCTCTCAATATTCTCCCCTTTTCGTTAGACATTTTATCAAGTGAATTTTTCCATTTGAAACCGAGGTTTCCTTAAAGGGCAAGCAAAGGCATAGATGTTTTGATTTACTTAACATGAAATGTACTGAAGTTCTGAGACTTGTGTACAAGGTTTATGTATTTTCCTTTTTTAAGATTTAAATTCAATTTAATTAACATAGAGTGTATTATTAGTTCCAGGGGTAGAATTTAGTGATTCATCAGTTGCATATAACACCCAGTAATGAGCACTTCAAGTACCCTCCTTAATGCCCATCACCCAGTTACCCCAGCCGCCCACCCCTCTCCCCGCCAGGAACCCTTAGTTTGTTTCCTAGAGTTAAGAGTCTCAGGGCGCCTGGGTGGCTCAGTGGGTTAAGCATCTGCCTTCATCTCAGGTCATGATCCCAGGGTCCTGGGATCGAGTTCTGCATCAGGCTCCCTGCTCAGCGGGGACCCTGCTTCTCCCTCTGCCTGCCGCTCCCCCTGCTTGTGCTCTCTTGCTCTCACTCACTTTCTCTCTCAAATAAATAAATAAAATCTTAGAAAAAAAAGAGTCTCTTATGATTTGCCTCCTTCCCTGTTTTCATCTTATTTTGTTTTTCCTTCCCTTCCCCTGTGTTCACGTGTTTTGTTTCTTAAATTCCACATACGAGCGAGATCATGTGGTATTTGTCTTTCTCTGACTGACTTAAGTCGCTTAGCGAGATACCCTCTACTTTCATCCATGTCGCTGGTAGTGGATCATGGGTCTCTCAAAGACCACTGCTGACTTGAGGTCTAATCTGCATAATCGCCTAAGGGACTCTTGGGTGGGTGACCCCAGATCTCCTGAGAGCAGTGATGAAAGTAGGATTGATGGCCAGTCCCTCAGGGCTCTGACATTAACACTCTCAAAGCAAAACCAGAAACAAGCCTGCCTTAACTTGTAAGTGGACTGGCCTGGTGCTTCCGGACGACCAGGCATGAGACAGGAGCGTGTCAGTGAACAGGTGTCAGAGTTGGGAACCATGATTAATTGCAAGCGGGGGCCAGCAGTCCTCTCGAGGGTGCTAAGAGTGGAAGGGTAGCTCCCCAGCATCCATGGCGGGAAGACGTATTCACTGAAGGTCCAACCCTCTTGCGTAAGGCTAGAAAGTAAGCTGGAATTCTCTGAGAGAACTTAGTATTAGGCACTTATTATTAGACAATAATGGCAGGAGCCACAATAATAATACAGCTGTTTCTACTTATTCATGGTGGTTCTACGTCGCCACGGTAAACTTCGAGTTAGCAGATCCTGAACCATTAGGCCCAGGTGTAATATGGGGTTATATTCCTATGAGCTCTGGCAAGATTTTTATCAACCACCCAATACGGAACTGGTTTTACGTGTGAACTCACAGTCAACAGCTCCATAACGCATGGCTGAAGGAACGACATCTACCACAGAAGTCTCCTTGGCGTTAGGGACACTCGGTGGCCATTTTAAACAGCAAAATCAGCAACAAAAGCGCCCAACTTCCAACGATGTGGCACTAAATGGACCACGGGAAGGACACTTGTTTCCAGTCTGAGAGCTGAAACGAGAAAGCAGAGTGTCCCCTTGTCTGAGCTCAGCTGAGAACGTGTGTGACTCTGATTTTTGGCTGCCTGTCTGCGAGTAGGTCAAACACGGCAAGTGTTGACTTGGGGGGTAGAATAAATGTTAGCCAGGAGGGAACCTGTGAGTACTGAGGAGGGACTGTAATTGTCATCACGGAGGAGAAAAGAAGGCCTCTCTCCATGTGAGGAACCCGGCACCGGGCACAGAAGCCAGGGAGCAGTTAAGCTGACCTGGGAAGGAGAGCGGCCTGAGGGCCCTTGTGGGGCCGCCGTGGGGCCAGCCTGGGCTCTCCAGCCGGTGTTCCGCAGCCCCACTAGCCAGGTCATGGGATCTCACTGGGCCTCAGTTTCCTCATCAGCAAAAACGGACGTTAATTCCTGACCTACCTACATTCGAGGGCATGCTTTGAAGTTAAACTGTAGGAGGCCTTTAAAGAAGTTGGAATAAATTAGAAAGAAAAAAAGAATCCGAGGGCCTCCAGGGGTGATTTCTGTGTGAGTCGTAAAGGCATTTTTATCTCCTTCTTTGTGCCTCTCTGAAGTATTTCACACTGCTTCCTACTGAGTGTGTGCGGTCCTGATCCGACACAACCTGAAAAGGACAAAGTGCCCAGGAGAGTGACGTTAATGCCTAGCAAACTGCTTCGAAGCAGGACCGTGACAGCTAAGAACGAGTTGTTTTCCCTGAAATACATCAATCTGTACGCTGGGTTCGTAAACGCCGGTGAAATGCCCACCCGCTCTGTCGTGCAGGGAAAAACAAGTCCCACCGGGTTGGAGGAGCTCCCCTTGTCAGAGCCTTTGAGTCGGCCCGGCTTTTACAACGTTTCCGAGGGGGCCTGCCCGCCTCCGGGGCTGCCAGCACCGCCCTTGACTTCACTGGTACTGAAAGAAAAACAAAGAGGGAGGAGGGCTGAGTTATCCTCCCCGTCCTCACAGCAACCCCGGAGAAAGGGAACGCAGGGTAGCGTATGGTGGCAGTTGGCACCTTGTGTCCCCGCGATTTAGTAAATGCAGTTGGTAAAATGTCAGGCTCAGCTGTGCTTTTGGCTCCAGGAACAAACTCACTGCCCTGTTTCAGAAGCACACGTTCCTCTCGGCGCCGTCGAACAAAGAACAGGTTTGTCTCACTCAGAAGTTCGCTGCCTTCCATAAACAGTCTTTTACACGCTGCTTCTCCCCGTCCTTTCCCCTGGCCACGGGATTCATTTGCATTTTCTGGTCTACAGTGTCCCCCGGGCATAGCTGAGGGCATTTCAGTGGCTGTGATGTTTTGTGATAAGGGATGGTTGGCTCTGCAGGCTAGGTAATATGATCCTGAAATAGATTAGAGAACAAAGCCTAAGCCCTTCGGCTCCGGCCTCGGGCTGACATAAAACACAAACCTGGCTGATACGTTTTAGCTCTTCCTGGACAATGAGGTCTCCTGCAAAGTTCAGCAGAAGCATCCCTGTTTACAGATTTAAAGGCATTTTAGATATGCCAGAATGGAAACAAAAAACGAAAACCAAACAAACAGAACACCTTGCAGAAATAATAAAAAATGATTGCATGGTTATTATCTAATAAGAAGAAATGTAATTAGTGTCTACCAAAATGAACACTGTTTTAACATTAATTCTGCTTACGTAACGCATGTACTGTGTTAGGGTGGATTTAGAACATTAACTAAGTATGTTCCATGCAGAAATCCACACAGATTTCACATAAAAGTCTGCAGTTTCCCAATAATCCTTCAAAGGGTCACTGGAGGGGAACCCAGAAATGCTAACCCATTTGGTGAGAGAGCAGAGAGCAGCAGGAGTTTGGGGTAATTCACAGGCTGGATGGAATCTTTTTGCACCTCTGCAAATTACTTAGAGCAATCGAGATGAGATCTGTTCCTAGAACTGTCCAAATGCATGAGATTTTGTTTAAACCGTTCACAATTTTGTATCCGGATTCATTACAAAGACTGCTTTCTACAATTCTCTTTTACATAAAAAAAAATCCAGGATTATATTGCAATTTGAGAATCACTAGATTCTCAGTTCTCATGCTTACATGAGGGAGGCAGTTAACCCTAATCTGAAAGAAGGAAATTTGGTTGTGGCATTTGTAAGAATACTCTTGGAGGGAAACTCAGTTTGGAATATGACAAAATTGATAATGATAACCCTGGAGGAAACCAGTCTATTTTGACCTATTATTCCACATAAAGGTCCTATGTGAATATATTTCATATAACCTAGGTACAGTGCAGGCATCTGAGAAGAGTCTTGATTGTTGGATTCTCACACTGTTGGAATTCCATGAACTCAGGGAAGAAAGAGAGAGACAAACAAGTGAAAATAAAATAAATCATGGGCCATCAGACATAGTTTTGGTTTCAAGGAACATTTAATTAAATATACAGGCAAAGTATCTTTCCTGACATGGATAAAATACATCCTTCTTTTAAAGCATGGGACATAAGTGGATGTCAAGAAGAGATAAAGGGAGGTAGAATCTTGGGTTGGCGGAGCTCAGAGGGACCCCTGACATCATCCCACCAGCCTCGTCATCTGAAAGCTGGAGACCCTGAAGCCCCCAAGAACTTAAGTGGCTTGCCCAGCTGAGGCTTTTTTCCCACCATGCCTCACTTCTCTTGAAATAAAACACGCTAAAGAACCCAGCAGTTCATCAGCTGCCTCTTGACCAGAAGGAGGAACAAAAGGAAGGGAAGAAGGGAGAGGGGGAGATCCTTGTTCAAGGAGGAAGCCATTCTTCCTGTGGCTCAGCCCAAAGCCCCCTAAATAAATTTGTCTTCGATTTCAAGCTGCCTCTCCATCTGTCCTCTTACTCCTGTTAATCTACGCTGATATCATTAGTTACTGAGATTCTGTGCCCAATTAAAAATAAACTGAGTGTGAGGATAGAATGTAAGAAAATCGGGGCGCCTGGGTAGCTCAGTTGGTTTAGCATCTGCCTTTGGCTCAGGTCGTGATCCCAGGGTCCTGGAATCGAGTCCCACGCCAGGCTGCCTGCTTGGCGGGGAGCCTGCTTCTCCCACTGCCCCTCCCCCTTCGCCTGCTCATGTGTTCTCTCTCTCTCTCTGACAAATAAATAAAATCTTAAAAAAAAAAAGGAAGAAAAGGTGGATAGAAAGTAAATTTAAAAAAAAAGAATGTAAGAAAATGTTACAGACAGCACATGATATATCCATATTGAAGAATACATTGGCTGTTTAAATTTTCATCCTAATGAATCCATTGTCCTACCAGAAAAAAAAAGTTTATGAGGGTGCATAAATGCTAACCTAATAAATGCTCCATGACCTGAATGTCCCTAATATTAATTAGCAGGAGGGTGAATGCCTGCAAGCCTGAAAGAATGATTTAGGAGTCTTGGCTTTTGTCTCTAATTTGTTGTGTGACCCTGGGCGTGTCACCACACTTTTGTTCGAGCTTCTCTGTCCATAAAAAGGATAGTAAAATTGCCCGCCGGGTAACCTCAGAGAAGTGCCCATGCGGATGAGTGATGTCGCTGCTGCTGCTGGCTCACACACCTGAGATTAAAGGCAGGGCATAAAAATGTAAAGTCATGTTGTTGTAATCGTTGTTTCTGCTCCTGCTCCACGAGCAGCGTTAGCTCATTTGCTGCCACTCAACACTGGCCCCCTGCACAGCGCCCCCCAAACATGCAGGGCGGCTTTCACACGTGCTCCCAGCCACGGCTTGTCTCAGACTTTCCTTCATCCACTGGTTCATTCACCTGGGCACTCATTTATTTATTGAACAAGTACTTTCTGAGTCCCTGGGACGCCATATGCATTCCGCTACATACTAAGATACAGCTTTGAGTAAGACGACCCTCCTTAGGGACCTTGTATTCTAATGACACCTCCATTTCTTCTAGTCCCGCTTCTCTTCTCCTGGACCCTATTTGCTTGTCTCCTGCTGCAGACAGGGCCCTTGAGGTGGCAAAGCTCCCCAGACCAGTATTCATTTGGAAAATGGAGGACGCACCTCTCTCCCTCCATGTGTTGGCACTAGCTTGAGACCTGTACTAGTGTGTACAATTCTCAAGCGTGACAGATACCACCTGCGGAAGGATTTTCTGTGCCAGGCACTAGGCTAGGTGTTTGTTTTTTCAGGATCTCATTTACTCTTGCTCAACAAGGTAGGCACAATTACTAACGCTTCTTGGCAGATGAAGAAACTGAGGCACAGGAGCTTTCAAGCAGCTTGACCAAGTTCTAAGACCAGTCTGTGACTGAACTGGTATTCTGGGGTTTAAAGCCAGCATTACCTGACGCTGTGTTGCCTCTTTGTCTCAAGGACGTTTTGCTCAAGGACCTGTTTTGTATTTAACTTACAGCCCCTCTCTACCCAACCCCTTCCTCCCTTGCCTCTGTAGGGTGAATAGGCACTGCAGAGACTGTACGAGACGGAGATGGGACCTAGAAGCTTGGTGCTCCCCCAGGGGACATTCCTTTTCTCCCCTCCAGTGTCAAGCCTCCCGGGCATGGCTTCCTCTTCCCTTAGCAGAGGCTAAGCCCCAGAATATGAAAGAGGTTTATATTATAAAATCATTCTCTTGTTCCCAAAATTACCATGGGCACACTTTGGCTGCTGCTGCTGGCCTTTTTTTCTTCTCTTCCTTCTTTTTTGTTTTTCCTTCAGTTTTAACAAGTATCATTTGCTGATGTTCGATAGTGAGTTAATGGACTTACACCTTCTTTCGTAAGAAGATGGTTTTCTTTGGAAATCTCATTTTTATTTTATTTCTTTTATTGCTTTATTTTTTGAAAGAAAACTACAAGTTTTAACTGAAAGATGTAAGAGATAATAAGTAAAGGGAGGGAATGTACCATATCCCTGAAGGCCCACACTAAACAGCATTGCAAGTTTATTGCGAATTGATTTTCATTCCCTTGCGCCTACACTTTGCTTTTTAGTTTTGTTTATTCAGTCCTTTTGCTCGTACTTATCTATTACATTTAAAATTTCCAAGATAGGTAGGTATTTTTTTTCTATGATACCCTCTCAAATCTTTCTGAGGATGGTAATTTTTATAACAGTATTTTTTGAGGTATTTTTTCTATTTTTATTCAATTTGGTGACTTTTTTTTTTTTTTAAAGATTTTATTTATTTATTCGACAGAGATAGAGACAGCCAGCGAGAGAGGGAACACAAGCAGGGGGAGTGGGAGAGGAAGAAGCAGGCTCATAGCAGAGGAGCCTGATGTGGGGCTCGATCCCATAACGCCGGGATCACGCCCTGAGCTGAAGGCAGACGCTTAACCGCTGTGCCACCCAGGCGCCCCATCAATTTGGTGACTTTTTATGGTCATGTTTCTTCCTAAAAACTTGGAGATACTTGGTTTCTGTTGATCTTTGTACTGAAATTTTCTGGCCACCTGCCAGTCATATGTCCTGTTCTGGGGAGCCATGAGAGTGGATAGGAGAAACCGTATCGGCAAGAGGAGTCTACCTTTAGCTTCTCCTCTGAGTACAGGCGCTTCTGGTGCCCATGAGGATGTATAATTTTCCAGATCTTACCTTTCCAGTACCAGTGGCCACACGCAAGGCGTTGCCCATGGGCAAATCCTCCAATTCTCCAAATGCCCACCTCCCCCCCTTCGTCTTCCCACTCATCACCCTCTGTGTCTGCTGCCCCTTACAGCCATTGCCTCGGAGCTGGGTGTTCTTCTGGGATTGCTCCCAACATTAAACTTTGTTTTCCTTTGTTGATTAATCCATAGTGCTGACCCTTAGGGCTTTGTGTCAGTAATTCTTCAACTTTTCTGGTTCATTGAGGACACTCTTATTTTCTAAGATTATGTTAAAATTTTTGCTGATATTGATCAGGCTTAAAGTTTGCTTCAAAACACGAAGTGCGACACCAAGTGTGTCTCCTGATCCAATCTTTTAACTGTCCCTTTGATGTTTGATATTAACTTTTCATATCTGGAATCATTACCTCTCCTAAAGTGGGTAAATAGTATTTCCATTATGGGTCCTCTTATTTTAACAAAGCAATATAGTTGTGTGTGTGTGTGTGTGTGTGTGTGTGTGTGTGTTTGTACTCTCTTTTAAGCAAAGTAATTTAGGATTTTTGCTTAGAAAAAGTAAGAGGCAGAAGTCCCAAGCATATAGCATGATATTCTTTTTGTGCAATTACTTATATTATTAATATAGGCTAGGTCACAGTTAACGCTTAAAATATAAAATTAATGCTTAATATACGTGTGTGTGTGTGTGTGTGTGTGTATCCCTCTGTTCTTCTTTAGGTAATTTCTATATCACCCGTGATATAGTGAAATAGTGAGTTTCAAATCCGGCACATTGGCTTTATCTCTATGGTGGATTTTCATGTCTTTTTATTTTCTACAGGATTATCAGGGCAGACACTTCAATCACATCTTTACCAGACTTGCCTTCTGTCCCTCAGTAGACAGAAACAAACAAAACAAGAAAGACTGCTGTGTAAACAGGGTCAGAGGCCAAAGTAGCCCATCTTCTGAACGTTCACTTTCCCTGAAGTGGGGCTTGACACCTTCATCTTTGTATTTCTGCGGTCTCTTCGCAGCTTTGCTTAATTGCGCCATTTACAATCTCTAGATCTCACTCAAGTACCAGTGCAGAAGGGCCTTCTCGGGAGGCCACCCACGGAAAGCCTGCATCTCTGATAAAACAAACGCTGACCAGACAAAAACTGTGTTGGCAGGAGACCTTTCCCCTTAGGATCGATCAACAATTGCACACTTTCCACAACTAAACAGAAAACGTCCTCCATGGCAAAGCCCACCAGAAACAAGTTTCAAGAGGCCTGATTTCCAGAAGTTGGAGAAGACCAGGAAACCAGAGAAACCATCGGGAAATCACGCAGTGACTACACAGGAATCGTTATGGGCAGGATTTGGGGATATTTGCCTTCATTTGGTCAGGCACGGGAGGTAAATGGGTCTGCTTTTCTCTGCAGTCTTACATAACAGTCACATTTTCCAGCTGAATGGAGCTCACGGTGGTTCTTAACCTCATTCTCTTCTAGCTAAAATTATGACTCATTTTGGATATGTAATTGCCTTACTCTTTCATTTTTCAGTGGAGCTAAAAGGAGGGAGAGAGGAAGGGGGAGAGGGAAAAGGAGAGGGGAGGGCAGGTCCTTAAGGGGAAGCCCAAAGGATTGGATGGAAGATACTAATGCTGGCAAAGAAATACAGGCTTCTGCTTGCTTGGGTTTCTGGGCTCAATCCTCTGCTTGGAATGTTGCCTCCCTTCCCTCTTGGCTTGAAAGTCACCTTCTCTGGGCAGACTGCCCTGCCCCCACCCCACCCAGGCTAAACGCTCACTTTCTGGACTTATCTTTCTTCATATACTCATGTGATTATGACCCCTACTGGACCTGAAGGTCGCAAAGGCAGTGTCTTTGTTTTGCTAATAAGCCATACTGCGGAGAGATTAGAGTGCCTGTTTGATAAAGGGAAGAACGACATCTTCCCCCTCATCTAAACTGACATTCTGATGAAGCGTGTGCGCCTGCGCCTGAGTTGTGGGGGAAAGTGAAGTTTGCCTGGCACCCCACAGACTAGTCTCCTTTTCATCCTGTCTTCCTCGAGTTTCCATTTGTACTCACCTACTCCTCTCCCCAGCTCGGCCTCCAAGTGCTAAATGTGACTTCGGTATTTTGCTGAAGGACTCTGTCTTTTTCTTACCTGTCTAAATATCTCCCTAACCCAACCTTGGTTTTCTTTGTAAAATACTGTAAGAACTCAGTTATAAAGCCCCTTGGGTAAATTGGTTATACTTTTTCTGAATTGGAAACGAAATATTATTGACGTGTGAATTCAGACACTTATGTTGCTATTTCCGCAGGAAGTCATTTCTTTGGTGATGAAATTTGTGACTGAATCATTTCAAGAAAAGTAATATTTTGACTACAAAAAGTAATCAAGAAAATGAAAAGTTTTAAATTATAAGAAAAAATCCCAATAATCATTCAAAATGAATTTGTCACCCTGATAATCTAATGTTATCAAGTGAGGCATCTTTTCACAAAAGTTTAAAATTGGGGGGAAATAAAAATTGTGTGAAGCAATTTTACCTGAAGAATTAACTAAACGTACAAATTTCATAAGGAAGAGTAAGCGGGGGTACGTGGCTGGCTTCCGTCCGTGGAGCACGTGACTCTTGAATCTCGGGGTTGTGAGCTCGAGCCCCACATTGGTGTAGACGTTACTTAAAAATAAAATTGAGAAAAGAAAAAGCATTTAAAATTTTTAAAAAATTGGGGACGCCTGGGTGGCTCAGTTGGTTAAGCGGCTGCCTTCGTCTCAGGTCATGATCCCGGGGTCCTGGAATCAAGGCCCACATCTGGCTCCCTCCTCACCAGGGAGCCCGCTTCTCCCTCTGCCTGCTGCTCCCCTGTTTGTGCCCTCTCTCTCTCTGACAAATAAATAGATAAAAATCTTAAAAAATAATAATAATAACATAAAAATTTTAAAAATTTACTCCAAAAGCTGGAAAATATTAACAATATAACAACTTACAGAATAATAGATACAGGACACCAGAGATTGATTAAAGCTATTAAATAAACTCATTTTTTACTTAATAGTGATGCTGCCGTATAGTTACATGAATTTGTTCCATTAATATATCACTTTAATAAAGTTTAGCTTATCCTTTCCTTATACTTTTAACTCATCATGATTAAAAATACATTAGCACTACCTTTTCAAAGAATTAATATATAGTTTTTATACTGCAGGAAGAAAGTTCTAGAAGCTTCTCTCCAAAAGGGATAAGACACTTTAAAGAAAGAGGACATGGGGCGCCTGGGTGGCGTGGTCGTTAAGCGTCTGCGTTCAGCTCAGGGCGTGATCCCAGCGTTCTGGGATCGAGCCCCACTGCTGGGAGCCTGCTTCTTCCTCTCCCACTCCCCCTGCTTGTGTTCCCTTTCTCACTGGCTGTCTTTCTCTCTGTCAAATAAATAAATAAAATCTTAAAAAAAAAAAGAAAGAAATAGGACATGAAGCGGTTTTATTTTTAAAGTTTGTCTTAGCAAAAACTTCAAACTTAAAACATTTAGTTGAAATATTAAAACATTAAGGAGAGAGAAATATTAAGGTATTTAAGTAGTAATATAAAGACAGCACATATCATGTCTTCATTAGACTTAAAAAGAAACAAAGAGAAGTATACTAACTTGAACAAGTTTTTTCTTTCTTTCTTTCTTTCTTTCTTTCTTTCTTTCTTTCTTTCTTTCTTTCCTTCCTTCCTTCCTTCCTTCCTTCCTTCCTTCCTTCCTTCCTTCCTTCCTTCTTCACAAGTCTATATGTATATAAAGGTTAACTGCCTTCTATTGTAGCCTGGCCATAAATACAGAGGGGACAGTGGTACTGAAACAAACATATCTGTTTGGTCGTTCATGGGTCTAACATAATAATAGCTAAGGAGTATCTGGCATCTGCTGAGATCATAGCATTGTATTATTTTAATTCGTATGACCTGCTCCATCATGTTCAAGATTCAACTAAGGCCATATCTCCCTTTAATCAATGGGGCCCTATTTGATGGGTTGTGCAAGGAGTCTGCTTTCTCCCTTGGGGGCCTCTCTCAAGAAGACCAACGGGTTACACAGCCCAGCTGGACCAGACCTGCTTCCAAATCTTGCCAACAGAATCTGAGGAATATGATTAGTCCACTGATTGATCTCACATTTTCTGGGGTTGTTACTTCTGCAAATGCCCCTGGCTTATGCTGGTATGTTTGGCTGTAATTCCCAAAGCACAGCTTTCTTGCCGGGATAAGCCGTTCATTCTGCTGGAACCAGCTCTCAATAATCTAGGCTCTGATATTGGGCCTAGGAGTCCAAGCAAGTTTGCCCTTTCCTTGCATACCATTGCAATCCCTTACAGAGAATAAGAACCCCCAAAGGGTAGGAACTGTATGCCTCTCCATGTTCCCAAAAGCTCCCAGGTCTTCATGCAAATTTGCCCACCTTCTCTGTAAAACACCGTGGAGTACTGGAGGAGCATACTTTGGGAGGCCAAAAACAAAACAACTTCAACCAAAAATAAAAACAAAAATGAAAAAGCAATGTTTCCTTAAACCAAGAAAATATGCTTCAGATTTATTTACTACTACCATCTAGGATGAGAAGGAACCAACATTATTTGAATGGTAATCTCCCCAGGTAAATTTCAATCCAGCACTGAGCAATAAAACAAGATACGAAGCACACCAGAGTTGAAGAGCAGTTTATCACTCTGCCCTTTCTAGTACTACCATCACTTCCTTCCGAGCTTGTGGGTTTATCATCTGTATCTCTGGATGAAGGAACTTTTTAATATCACTCATTAACTCATGAACAAAGAAGGGGGCTACCTTTATGGCTTTAAAATATACATTTCATGGTATATACAGCCAAGAAATAGCTCTTAACTTTCCATTTCTCATAATTTAACTTCCCGTATTTTTGAAACCCTTATTCAACTTCAAAGGCTCTCTTCTTAGAAGAAAATTATGAATCAAATCTAAGTTATCTGACTAAAATTTCAGAAGAAATAATATGAATTTGTTTCAGTTGGGTTACAATTTGATTATTTCCCTCATGCTCTGTAAACCTTGGTAGTTTGACCATAATCAGATGTGGATTTAATATCTGAATCAAATAAAATCAAATAAACCAAAAAACCTCTTTAGTTATCTTCCCACTGAATATGATGTTTTTAGAATCTGCATTTCCATGGTAGGGGCTTTTAAATATACTTTCTTTAAAAAAAACATGTCTGGTTTTTATTCTCCTCCTAATATTTATGCTTATACTCTATAATCATCAGAGCTGGAAGCTATTTTCTCCTGTAACTTTTAACTTAAAAATCTTATTTATGGAAACAAAGACGTTCTGTTTCTAGTCACTTATGGAGTCTCCTTTTGGGTTTCAAGAATTAAACAGTTGTTTGAAATGTACATATTGCTTTTATGTACATGTCTCTAGATTTCAAAGTAGTATAAAACACTGGGAAATACCACGTGTGTAGTTCCAAATACTTTATATGCAATTTCTAGTCATTTGTTAAGTATTTATTAAGTAATGAACCAAACTAAAAAATTTCCATAGGATTTTGCAGGAAACCCACTCCGGGTAGAACTTGTGCCCCTGGTAACTAAGTCTACCTTAACCAAGTCTTTCAAAATGTTTTAGAAGTTCATTTTCAAGGTTGGAACCCCACATATATGGTACCCTCAGACATTAACTTCAGTTGGATTTTATGTCAGAGTCAACACATCAGCACCATGTCATCTGGCATGGAGGGAAGAAAATTCTTTGCATTCTTTAGAACTTTTTGTAAGTGACAGAAAAACACCTTTAACTGATTTTAACAGTGAAAAGTATTTATTGACTCACATAATTAAAAGTCCCAAGATATTGTGGACATTGCTGCTATGAACATTGGTGTGCATATGGCCCTTCTCTTCACTACGTCTGTATCTTTGGGGTAAACACCCAGTAGTGCAATGGCTGGATCATAGGGTAGCTCAATTTTTAACTTTTTAAGGGACCTCCACACTGTTTTCCAGAGTGGCTGTACCAACTTGCATTCCCACCAACAATGTAGGAGGGATCCCCTTTCTCCACATCCTCTCCAACAATTGTTGTTTCTTGCCTTGTCTATTTTGCCATTCTAACTGGCGTAAGGTGGTATCTCAGTGTGGTTTTGATTTGAATTTCCTTGATGGCTAATGATTTTGAACATTTTTTTCATGTGTCTGTTAGCCATTTGTATGTCTTCATTGGAAAAGTGTCTGTTCATATCTTCTGCCCATTTTTTGATTTGTTTATTTGTTTCTCGTGTATTGAGTTTGAGAAGTTCTTTGTAGATCTTGGATACCAGTATCGTGGAAGGAGCCGAGATGCCCTTCAACAGATGACTGGATTAAGAAGTTGTGGTCCATATATACAATGGAATATTACTCAGCAATCAGAAAGAACGAGTTCTCAACATTTGCTACAACATGGACGGCACTGGAGGAGATAATGCTAAGTGAAATAAGTCAAGCAGAGAAAGACAACTATCATATGATTTCTCTCATCTATGGAACATAAGAACTAGAATGATCAGTAGGGGAAGAAAGGGATAAAGAAAGGGGGGGTAATCAGAAGGGGGAATGAAACATGAGAGACTATGGACTATGAGAAACAAACTGAGGGCTACAGAGGGGAGGGGGGTGGGGGAATGGGATAGGCCGGTGATGGGTAGTAAGGAGGGCACATATTGCATGGTGCACTGGGTGTTAAACACAACTAATGAATCATCGAGCCTTACATCGAAAACCGGGGATGTACTGTATGGTGACTAACATAATATAATAAAAAATCATTATTAAAAAAAAATAAAATAAAGGGATGCTTATCAGCTTCTTTGGAAAAAAAAAAAAAAGTCCCAAGATAGATAGCCTTCAGACAAGGTTTGAGCTGACAATTCAAACAATGTCACCAGGAGACCATCTTCCCATTGGTTCTCCAGGGCCTCCCACTACCCTCCACCCACCCCAGGAGCTCCAGGTGGCAACGTGGAGGCAGCATTCTAAGATCTCACCTCTTCATGCCTTCCAGGATAACTAGCTCCTTCATAAGCTGTGGGATGCAAAATCTTTGACCAAAATCAGGCAACGTGTCCTTCCCTGAACCAATCTCTGTGGCCAAGGGTATGAAACATGTCTGTAGTCTTAAATTATCCCTCTCCTTCCCAGAGATGAGATTGATCCTCTGGGCAGGGGTGAAACCCCTGATGTAGGAGATGGGATAATGGCCGTAGAAGAGGCAGTCATCAGATGGCCATGACGCCCTTCCTCTCCACACTCTTCTTTCCCATCTCCTTTTAGTAGGAGACACACAGATGTAGAAAACAGCTCCCCATATCTTAACAGCCTATTTGACTGCTTTCCAGTGGGGGTCCTCCAAGGTAGGCTGCTGTCTCTGGCCATTTCCACAGGGCAAAAAGGATGTCTGTATTCTTTCTTGTTGATGTAATTTATTCAGCCAACAGTTCATTCCTTTACTCATTCCTTTGCTCATTCAGTATGTATTTATGTGTCAGATACCTTGCTTTCTCCCCCATCTCTTCTCTTAGGACCGGGTGAAGGTGCTGGGCCTGGTTGGAGGAGCTGACCCCATGTACACAGTGGGCTTAGAGGTTGTGGGAGCAGAGGGGGAAATGGTGAGAAATTTTCCTTGCTAATATGCAGGCCTGCTAAGGTCTGCTTGATGGGCTTATAACTCCACCCGCTCTTATCTAGAAATGCCTGGGGGTTTTCAAGGTTATTAGTTAGCTATTCAAAGATAATCCTTGGGAAGCTCCAATTTTCAAACCAAGTATCTTTCCATGGTATTTTAAAATTCTCTTCTAGATAACAAGGTAATCACTATCATTTGTTGGGAACACCTAGCAGACAGTATGTTATTAATTTTACTCCTATTATTTTATTAAGTCTTTACAACAAACCTCCAGGGTAGGAATTATGATTTTACCCATGAAAAAAGGAAAGCATAGAGAGGTCAAGTAGACTTCTCAAGGTATAAAGTGACAGAACCAGTATGTCAACCGAGGTCTGCCCCATGCCAAAGCCCCTGCTTATTCCGTGGGCTTCTCTCTTCCGTAGGTACACTGCACCCTGTTAGTAAATATCAAGTCTTATTTTCATTCTTAGGTTACTCTTAACCCCATTCATCATATCCCTGTCTATTCAGTTCAATTAGTGAGTTATTCTGAAAGCGATACCGGGACCTGGAATGTGTCTACAAGACCATGCGATGGAATTGCATTTTACTGGGGCCTGGGAGGAGAACTTAGGTTTACCTGATTCCCACCCAGAGTTCTTTTCTGGATCCCACAAAATAAAGTGTGACATAGATCCTGCCTGAATTCACATTACAGTTGGGGAGCAAGACTCAAAGACAACTCTACCCTTGGTCATCAAAGCAAATTGTACAAATGCAGTTGAACGTCAAATGGAATGGGGTCAACAGTGACAGCTACAGGGGGAACCTGGGGCATACACTATGCCAGCGATTCCTTTTTCTTCTCACCATTGTTGGAAGAAATCTTTTTTTGCCCTGCCTCCCTGTTCCACACGGAGGAACTCCCATCAGAATAATGTGTTTGCATTAGAAATGAGTTATCTGATTGGTGAATGACACGGATCCCACAGTAAATGGTGCACGTTCCTTGATGGGGTAAAATTCATCTATTTAAAATCTGCAAGCCTGCAAAGCACCAAAGATCAGCACTCTTCCCTCTCTGCCAGACCAGAGCAAGGCAGTGATCCGGGAAAGTGGGTATGCTCGGGTGCTCAGCTCCATAGTTCCCACTGTGGGGTGGGCACAGATCGTTAGCCAGCTCTGCTGTTTTGGCCGCAGGTATAAATCCGTATTTCGCCATCAGGTGCCACTTTCACCTCCAACCATTGGTCTCCTGTGTCTCATTTCTCAGATGCTTCAGAGCTCCGTAGGGGAAGAAAGAGGTGTTATTATTTACTGACCTCTTAAAACTCCCCAAATATAAAGCATCCATTTCCTTCTTCATTTAAAATTCAGCAACCACCGTGCCTTATTACTGAGTCAAAGACAGTCAGCATAAAACATCTTTATTAATATTTCAATTCTCATTGTAAGTGCTCAGCAATGATTTACCAAGATGTCCTTTGTAAAACATGTGACTGCTTTTCCTAGGGCCCTTGGCAGTTTATGACCGTGGGGTAGAGGTGCATGGCAGCCCACATCACTGCCCTCTACCCCCTCTGACTTCAGCCACAGCCGAGGCGGATAGTTCTCTGTGAGCTCAAACCCTACCACCACAGGCAGGTAGCCCGTGTTGTTCATTTTCAGCCCCACAGCCCTCTCCCAAGCCGGGAGCTGCTCACTCAGCCTGCAAGCACAGCCTGCAGTTGTGGGGGAGTCAATGCCCACGGGGGCAAGCCTCAGGCAGGGAAGGAGTCGAGCTTGTGAAGAAGTGCTCTGGATGTCTGTCCTTTGGGTGGACAACTCTTCTTTTTTCAAAGATTTTATTTATTTATTGAGAGAGAGAGAGCAGGTGTGTGCAGAAGCAGGGCTGTGGGAAGGCAAAGGGAGAGGGAGAAGGAGAAGCAGATTCCCCGCTGAGCAGGGAGCCCAACACAGGGCTCAGATCCCAGGACCCTGGGGTCCAAAGGCAGATGCTTCACTGACTGAGCCACCCAGGCAGCCCTGGGTGGGCAATTCTGGGAGGCAGTTAGAACACTGCTCAAGAGGTCCAAGGGGGAACTGACCCCTTTTATCCCACAGAAGTGATGGATAATACACCCTCGTAATGGCATTTCCTCCTTTCCTGTCTCTACCCTTCACTCCTGCTTCCAGGGATCATCTCTCAATCCAACCACCTACCCTCAAATCCTGCTTCTGTCTTCGGAGAGACCCAAACCAAGGTAATGACAAAAGAGGACATACTCTATCCAGAAGGAGTAGACACCTCTTTCCTTATGGTAGGTGGTCCCATCCCAACCTACGCCCACACACAATACATATTACTCCCACACCCATATACACATGTGTGCACACGGAGATACACAGGCTCACATATGCTCACACAGACACACACGGATACATACACACAATCACACACATACGTCAGGCTTCCGGTCATTGCCTCTGACCAGGTTTCACTGTCACCACCTACAGGCATAAAGAAGGACCACGTCTCCATCAAAGCCATGTCCCCAAAGGCTGGCCTTTTCTTCTGGGCTTATCCAGCTGTATTCTGAACTCGTCTTGTTTACTACTCTCAACAACGGGTTCACATGCAAGACAACATCTCCTAACCCTGTGAGAAAATATCAAGGTCTTCGTTGAGCTGAATTACAACTGCAGTTCCAAGTTGGCTTATCCCCACCTCGATCAGTTAAACAAGACTTTCTGACACTTACTGCTATCCTTCTCCCCTTTTAGCCAATAGCTTTATTTGTGCATCCTGACCCAAAAGCTTTTCCTGGATCACCTTCCTCATTGTTCTTTTGTTCAGGATATTGCTATCTTTGAGTTCCCTTTGTGTTTTTGGAGGGATATTTTTTCTTTTTTCCCTTTTAGGTTCCAGAACTATTCCTTGAGGTGCTGCATGAGACAATCCCTTTGGAAGCAGCTTCTCACACAGTCTTTCCTGTAGTCTCACCAAAGCCATGGCCTGGAATCCGGCTCCCTTTTTATTCCCACGGTCGCCTCATTTCCTTAGAGTCTGGATATTCGGGGCCCTGTTGCAGGCTGGGTTCCCCAGAAGCAGACCCTGAGATTATCACACATTAAGTTTTTCAGGGAACGTCCTTCAGATCGACACCTGGGGTTGGGGGGTGGGGAAAGGAAGCGGGCAGAGGGAGAAGGTGGGCTGTCACACAGATGCAACAAGGCCTCGGCCCACAGAGCGGAGAAAGCTCTTCGGAGTTGTCCTGAGTGGAGCTGGCCCCGGTTATCTCCTTGTGGACCAGTTGTTGGATGCTGGCTGCTCTGGAGGAGATAGTAACCGGGCTTTGACTCAGTCTAGCTAATTCCTAAAGACGGCTGACAGCTGAGGGCTGTGGGCTGCCAACATTCCCAGCAGCTGAGGAAACAAATCCTTCATCCCTGAGGGAGTGGGGGAGGGATCTGGGGAGCAGAGAGCATCTCCCACAATCCCTCATTCTTCCACCAGCCATCCTGCAACCCTCAGCCCTAGCTTCCATCTACGGATCTTCCAGGTGAAAAATCAAACACTCAGCTGCATCTTAAACAAGCAGAAAAACCTACAGAAATTGTGGCACGAGGTAGTCCTATTCTCTTACAAAACAAAAATTGAAACGTCCAGTCTTTTTTGTTTGGGGTAAAAGAAACGAAAGTCTGTGTTCCAAAACATATTTCTGAAACCTAAGGCATTCTTTTCCAGATACACTAAACTTTGTGAATTCCGTAGGAAATAGAAACTTTTTCCCCAAAATAAACCTTGAAGCAATTTGAAAATAAAGAGCACCTTCCTTTTGAACCGATGCTAAAAGTTAAGCAGGCCCAGGGGCACTGTGAACCAAACTTCTTAAGAGTTCAGAATTTGAAAAGATTTTAGCAACAGATGTCCTAGAGTATGTGGCTGGGTTTTTAAGTAACCAAGGGAATACTGTGCAGGCTCCCAGTTAGAAACTTCTACATTTTCCCCCTGAACTTAAAATACATTCATACATTTTATAACTTAAAATACATTAACACGTCCTTCAGACATTATAAACTTATGTGAAGACAGGAGAGCAAGCCCATTTGGAAGTATGAACAACCCAATATTAAGTCATTGTTAAAGGTTGAGTTGTGTAACCTCCCCAACCCCCCAAAAAAGCTATACTGAAGTCCTAACCCCCAGTATCTCAGAGTGTGACTTATCTTAAGAGTGTGACTTAGAATCTTTCCAGAAGTAATCAAGTAAAAATGAGGTCATTAGGGTGGGCCGTAATCCAATACGGCTGGTATTCTCATAAAAAGGAGAGTTAGGGTCATAGAGAAAAACAGACATAGAGGGAAATTGATGTGAAGACAAAGGAGAATACCATCTACAAGCCAAGGAATGCCCAAGTCCACTGGAAGCTAGGAGAGAATACACTGAACAGATCCTCCCTTGTAGCCCTTGAGAGAACCAACCATGCTGACACCTTGATTTTGGACTTCTCGTCTCCAGAACTGAGAGATAATGAATTTCTGTTGTTTTAGCCATATAGTTGGCGGTACCTTGTTACTGCAGTCCCAGGAAACCAACACAGCCACTCCAACAGCACCTTGTCCATTCAGCTTATGTTTCCTTCTTCCATGAAGGCAGCTCAGAAGTCAAACGCACTTGATCTTGGATCAATCATTTGGGCAAGTTACTTCATTTTTCCAAGACTATTTTCTCATCATGAAAAATAAGAACATTAATAATACCTACTGTAGAGTTCTTTTGACTATGAAGTGAGCTAAAATAAATAAGATCCTTCCTTTCTAGGTGTTAGAAATTCAAGAGCATCACGTAAGTCCAATTGGCTATCTTCCCCAAACATGCTTATTGGTGATCAGTCTGATCCTGGTAACTTTTATGCCCCTTAGAGCCTCCCTTCCTCTGTTCATTACTGCCCGTTATTAATATTGCTGCTATTACTTTTCAAGTCTCAATGATTGAAACTGTTAAGTCTCTTGAAACAAAATAATTATCTTTGTGTATTGAAGAAGTCGTAAACCAGAAAGACAACAACCTTAGAGCAAGGTTGACATGTCATAGTGGATCAGTCTGGGGCCACCATACATTAATCAGCAGTGTGGGTCACAGCCAGGTACCAACTTCCAGCCTCTTTTGAGCCAGATATGTACACGGGGCTTTTTATTTTATTTTATTTTATTTTATTTTATTTTATTTTATTTTATTTTATTTATTTTTCAGCCGAAAGTTCTCACATTTATTACTGAACCAACCTACTGGTGTAGAGGGATAGTAACAGAGAAAAATCATTTCCCTGATAAAACATGTCTATTGACCAGGTAGAAGGGATGTTTACATAGTGATGGGATAGGAACCCACGATCTTCATGCAGCTTAAATATGTGTGCCAATTAGGTGTGTCATCTCATGATGTGTGATGCCCAGTGTCTCCTCTTGGAGTTGTACCTGATTTTATTACCAGTTTCATCCAAATCCACTGGGGAATGGGGTGATTCTGATTTTGTTTCTTGGCCAGAAATCACTTGATTCTGGAAGTCTTGTGAGAAGATAGGGCAAGGAACAGTCAGCCCCACACAACAGGATGGCAGGATGAAAAGGAGACAGGGACTTTATTATTTTAAGTGTATTTTTAAAGCCAGATCATTATCCTTGGTTTGTGTGACACAGACTGTTTCAAATAATACCCAAACACTACAGTATTTCATATTAGATGATCTTTGGACCATTGGCTCGATTTTATTATTTGAACACTTTTCATTCATCGGCAGAGATAATTAAATCCTGATTAAACCACAGTGAGATACCACTTCACACTTACTAGGATGCTATAATTAAAAAAAAAAAAAGGAAACCAGCAAGTGTTGGTGAGGATATGGAGAAACTGGAATCCTTGTACATTGCTGGTGGGAATGTAAAGGTGTAGTGCTGTGAAAAACAGTTTGGTGGCTCCTCAAAAAAGTTTAACATAAAATGAGTATAAGACCCAGCAATTCCGGTCCAAAGTATATACCCCAAAGAACTGGAAAGAAGGACTCAAAGAGATACTTGTGCACCAGTGTTCATAGCAGAATCATTCACAATAGCCACAAGGTGGAAACAACCCCTGTGTCCAGCAACAGATGAAGGGATGGACGAAATGCTCTAGGTGCACACAATGGTATATGACTCAGCTGTAAAAACGAATGAAGTTCTGACATGTTACAACATGCATCAACCTCGAAAGCATTGTACTAACTGAAATAAGCCAGACACAAAAGGACACACGTGTATGATTCCACTTACGTGAAATATCTAGAAGAAGCAAACTTAGAGGCTCAAAAAGTAGATTTGAGGTTGCCAGGGCTTGGGGGTAGAGGAAAATGAGAGTTCATTGCTTGATGGGTACAGAGTTTCTATTTGGGGTGATGGAAAAGTTCTGGAAATGGATGGTGGCAACGGTTATACAACATCGTGCATGTAATTAACACCACTGAATTGTACATCTAACAGTGGCAAATCTTACGTTATCTATATTTTACTACTGAAAAATTAAAAGAAAGAAAAATCGATTGTATAATTATTCTATTGTTTTCACATAGAACCTGGGACATGAAACAAGGAACTTTACACACATTGGATGATCTCATGTCATCTTCATCTTCACACTATTTGACAACTAAGGAAACTAAGGCTCAGAGAGGTGCTTGTGGCCAATAGCTCCTAACTGGCAGAACTGGGTTGGGATTCAAGTCCTAGTCGTTCCCCAGGACTAAATACACAATACGTAGATTTCTCTATCTATGACCTTCCAAGATAAGCCAAACACCAGTACCCATTCTTTCTTTATAACAACAGATGTAGGGAAGAGGGGCCCTGTGGGTCCCGCAAAAGCAAATTTCCTGGTTCTGAAGGGAAACTGAGCAGTTTTCTCCAGTCTAGTTGATTATTTGCAAAGATAAGTTATGCCTTGAAAGTGCCATTGGAATGCTTCATGTATTTGTGACCTCAGGCATCTGGAAGACGGCCAAAAATCCAGAAGTGAGCAAAAATTGCCTGTTAACACATGGGAGGACAGAAAGGAGTATGATGATGTCACAGGACCAAGCTGGCTATAGTGTTGAGGCTGAAGCTTTTCTGCCTGTGCTTCAAAGCCTTTTATTTTTTTAAGATTTTATTTTTAAGGAATCTCTACACCCAGCATGGGACTTGAACTCACAACCCCGAGATCAAGAGTTGTACGCTTTACTGGCTAAGCCAGCCAGGTACCCCAAAGCCTTTCCTTTGTCCCAATCTGCAGCTTTAGCAGAGAAGAGGTGGAGTGGGGAGGATATGGGGCAGTTTTCCTAAAGGAAATTGCAAATGGCTATGAAGAAGAGATTCTGCCCCTCCGGGTGAGCCACATCCTTACTGCACCCTGTGTGTGTGGTCCTTTCCCCTTTGTCATCTTTTTGACTCCTTGTTATCTATTAGACTTTTAAATGCTGGTGATACCCGGGGTTCTGTCCCTCCCACTTCCTTTTTCATACTATACATCCCCTTGACTGACCCATTCAGAAGCATGGCTTCACCACCCCTGGTCCCAGATGACATCTACATTTCCCGTCCTGACAGCTCTTAGACCCATTATACATCTCCAGCCGGATGTCCCCAACCGTATTCATCATTTTCTTCTGAAACCTTCGTTTCTGCTGGAATGATAGCACCAACCAATTGGTCACCCAAGCTGGAAACCTGGGAACCCTCCTGGACTCTCTCCCCTTTTCTTCTCTCTCTTCTTCTTTTTCTTTTTTTTTTTTTGCCCTCCACCCTCCCTAGTTTTTCTGTCCCGTCAATTCTATCTCCTGTATGTTGCTAATGATTCCCCATTTTCTTTATCCCCACTGTGCTTTGTTTAATTCCTCGTTATCAAACCTACCAGGACTACTGAAGTAGGCCGTATTTGTCTCCCTGCCTCCAGGCTTATTCCTCTGCAATCTGTTCTCCAGAAAGTGGACAAACAAAACCACATTTGATTATATTTTTCTTCTGCCTTAAAGGCTTTAGTGGCTGATGCTTGTTTGCAAGATAACTTTCAAACATCCAGGCTTGACATGGGTGACAAGTTCATTTGTGTTTTTTTACAGTCTTGTCTCAGGCCACTTTGCTACCCACCCCTGAGCTGCGGTTATGCTGGCCAGCTTATAATTCCAAAAATGCACCATGGCCCAACTTGCTTTTGTGCTTTGACATGTACTGTTCTCTCCACACGGAATGTCCATGTACTCCCTCATCCTTCACCTCTATGCCGAACCCTTAATGGGTCCTTAGGGACATAGTTTGCATATCTTCTTTTAGAAGCATGTCCTGATGGCCATGGGCTGATTTTGAAGCTTCTCCTTCATAACCTTCCTTTATCAGCCTTATCAGTAGGGTGCAGACCTCTACTCCTGATCATGCTGTCTTAATACTGATTTTCTTGGATAGTACCATCACGAGGCTACTTACTATTATAGGTAGGAACTGGGTCAAGCAATTTGATACATAGAAGGAATGAAAGACATGTTGAATGCATCCTCCTCACCTGGAAAATTATTCTTTCTCAGTCCAGATCACAAGGGCTTGGTAGGCAATCCTTCCTGGCATTAACAGCAACGCTCTGAGAGCTCCTTGAGACTCCAACAAGTTTGGGAGAAAAAAAAAAGATGAATTTGTCGAGAACCAAAAATCAGAGCACGTTGGACAGACATTAGAGACATAAAAAAAAGAGAGTAATGATGATGAAATTGGATTACTCAGTGTGACTACTTGTCAGGGGAACTGGTAGACATTTCTTGTTTTTGCTTTCCAGCAATGTTTTTCCCTTTGTATCTTGGTGCCTTTTGGGACACCAACCCTTCTCCACCAACTCAATCCCCATGGTTCAAGCGGGGCTGATCCCAGGCTTCCACACCATTGGTAAACACATGCTCTCAACCTGTCCAATCAGAGCATTCCATTTCTTTTCCCTCCCAATTGGTTCAGATCAATGACACTAAATGCCAGGACTTTCTCCGGAGCTAAACTGAGATTTTCTGTGTTTGCTGAGGTTACTTGGTGCAACTTAAGGCAGAATTATAAACCTGCAATGGCTGGTTACCAGCTTGGTCTCCACGTAGGAAAAGACTTGAGAATGAAGCCCAGGCAAAAGGAGGAAGAGCTGCAAGGCAGAAAACCAAACTGCTGATGGTAATGTTTGAGTGCCAAACCCAACTCTGAATGAAGCCATGCCTGTTTTGTTTTGTTTCTCATGATAAAATAAATTCCCCTTTTTGAAAAAGGTAATTTAATCTGGTTCTCTGTCACTTGCAACCCAAAAAGGCTTCATTAGTACTGAAATCAGGGTGGTCAGCAAATCCAGAGGAAACATCGGACTCTTGATTTGATTTCGGCTCAGGTCAAGATCTCAGGGTTGTGGGATGAGCAACCCCCCCCCCCCCGCCCCCTGCACTCAGTGGGGAGTCTACTTGTCCCTTTCTCTTTGCTCTTCGGCACCCCCCCCCAATCATGTGTGCGCTCTCTCTCAAATAAATAAATAAAATCTTTTTTTTTTTAAAGATTTTATTTATTCATTCGACAGAGAGAGAGACAGCCAGTGAGAGAGGGAACACAAGCAGGGGGAGTGGGAGAGGAAGAAGCAGGCTCCCAGGGGAAGAGCCTGACGTGGGCTCGATCCCAGAACACCAGGATCACTCCCTGAGCCGAAGGCAGATGCTTAATGACTGAGCCACCCAGGCGCCTCAAATAAAATCTTTTTTTAAAAAAAATGTTGCTATTGAAGGGCATCTTGGGAAAAGAAGGATGAGCAAAACTACGGCTTTTCTCATTTTTTTCCTCACTCATTTTTAAAAAGTTATATAACTAATATACACACATGGACTTCATATAAAAGATTCAAAAAATACAAAAGTACAAGGAACAAAAGGTGAAAATCCACCCTCATCCCACAACCTCCCCTTGCCATCCTCACTCCCTCATTATGTTGTACACATTCCCAGTCCTTTTCTCTGCATTTTTATTACGTATCTTGCAAAACAGCAATATATTTTAAAACTTTTCCATGTCAGTGTCATAAGATTAAAGGATTAAGTTATGACAAAAACAGAGAATATGCCTCCAGGTAATGAGATACAGGATAGGCAAGTTTCAAAGGGCAAGGAGGGGCAGGAAATCTTTGTACGCAAGCCTGAATAGGGAGGGTTGGGCTGCCAGGGTGTTGAGAGTTTGTGTGGGACAAAGCACTCAGTGGGGCCACGTCACAAGCACACCTCACTGACTTCCCGGTTTTTCCATCCCTGCTGCTCAAATCCTGTGGCTGGGAGGATGGTTGTGTTAGTGTCATCAGGGTATTTATTTTAATAATTAAAATAATATGTACGTAAAACACTGATTCAACACATGGATGCTGTTTTTCCATCTTAACATTTTGACTTAGAGAGTAGTCAATGGAAATTTCATACCATTCATCTGGTTAATCAGGATAGAGGAGGAGAGAGCAATTCAGGCAGATCTGTCTAAAAGGGAACACTGCTTTCCACTTCTTTTTTGCTGTGTTGACTCAAAAACCTTAGCTTGCCTGACCTACTGCAGGAAGAAAAGGAAGGCCTGGAAATAGGATTCCTGCTTTACAGAGATGGGGAGATAGAAGGTACCAGACTCCTGGTAAAGGCTAAATGATTCTGTTGACTAAAGATAATAACCTCAATTTCACAATAGTAACAAGCTACCGTCTTAAGCTTCAATGAATTTCATTTTGAATTCCTCCTTTCACTTTCTTGTTTGTATACTAGGACTTTTGAGTTGTGAATGACCCAAAACTAGCTTAAGCAACACACACACACACACACACACACACACACACACACACACACACACACACACACAGACTCATTTTACCAGTCAAAATAGTGGTGGGCAGGAGCTGACCTCAAGGACCACCAGATTTGGGGTTTCTTACCCCCATCTCTTCCCTAAGCTGTGTTGGCCTGATGGCTTCTGAGAGAGACTTGTCTTGGAGTTTGTAAAGTCTAGGCTTAAACCATCCCAATTTAGCCTCTTTCTCTGGATAAAGATGTAAAAATTGCTAGGGATGGGCTCTGATTGGTCCTCCCTGGATCACGTGACTGCCCTCGAACCAATACCAATGGCTTGAGGGACAAGTTGCTCTGATTGGCAGGTTGGGTTTTGTAATTCCCGCTGCGGCCAGTGTGGGGAAGGCTTGGTGACAAGCCCTGTGGCCAGAAACACAGAGTGGGGAAGGGAAGGGAAGGGTGGCTTTTCCCAAAGGGAAAAGGTGGCTTTTCATAGAAAGAAGGGCTGCTGGGAAGACAATATGACAAATGTTTATCCTAGAGGTAATCTTTTATAAATGATCTAGCTAGAATTGTACTGTGACCGTGTGGATTAAATACAACTTTGACATTTTGTGTACCAGGTCTTTATCCCCCGTGAGAGTACGTTTCTCACATCATTACCCATTAGTAAACAGATTCTAAATTATTGAGAGAAACTATTCTTTTTCAGAGCTGCTTTGATAGTGGCAATAAGATCTACATTGCATGGAGCTCCTGGCTGGCTCAGTCAGTACAGCATGTGACTCTTGATCTTGCAGTCAGGAGTTCAAGCCCTACATTGGGCATAGTGATTATTAAAAAAAAAAAAAAAAAAAAAAAGAAGGGCTGTATTAGGATAGCTCGTCAAAAGCAACAAATTCTCACTAATTGCGCATGTGGTGGTTTACTCTTTTCTGCCCTTGCTAGAAGTAGCTGATTAAAAAGTGGGTAAATGACAATTTGTAATTTTTGTAGTTAAAACACAGGTGTGGTAGGTCACGTTGAGTTTCTTGAATTAATAACACTGGTGTGAAATGAGGCTGGGAAACATGTTCTGACGTCGTGGGTATTTGCTAGCATCACGCAGGCCCTTGCAACATGGGGATCAGGAAGGCTGTCTTCAAGAAAGCTCTGGGTCACTTTTGGAGAAACATGGTTCTTTAAAACATTCACACACACATTTTTTTTTCCTTAGTGCAACTCACTGGGTTTGGGAGTTTCTGTTCTTTGGATGAGTAGCAAATAACCATGATAAATTCAGGTCTGTCCTTCCATTACCTTTATGCTAGCTTTTCCTCCAACCGTGGAAAGCTGCGTTATGTCCTTGTCTGGTGGGCCAAGGCACTAGACATCAGAGATACTCTATCTCTTCTCTGGGCCAGTGGTTTTCTTCTTTCGGTGCCCAACACTGGTCTCCGTGGCAAGAGCATCTAAAATGGGTGTGGATGAGCTGACAGCAATGGTGAATCAGTGCTTCTCAAACTCACAGGACTCACCTAGGGATCTTGTTAAAATGCAGATTCTGATTCGGTAGATCTGGGGAGGGGCCGGAGAGTCTGCATTTCTACTAAACTCCCACATGACGTTGATGTTGCCCGCCCATGGAAACACATTTTAAGTAACAAGGTATTAAAGTCACAGGTAGGTTTCCTAAATAAATTAGGTACTCTCACTATACTTTCAGCTAACTTTCGATACTTTCACAAATCATATTAGTTTAAGAAATATGCTTTTAAGCAAGGTGTGATGTTATAATCAATACCAGAGTGTTGTGGCTTAGAAATTATGTAGCAAGTATATAAAACAGATAAAATATGAAATGTATAAAATGTTTTCATATTTGTTGATGGAGCCTAGAAATGTATACAAGATTATTTAGAGATCTGGTATAAACAGGAATAAACTAGCAAGATGCAAATAAACAATCTTCAGGTGTAGTTTGTTTTGTTTTGTTTTGTTTTTTAAGTCAGGTGTATGGCATGGTCTTCTGGACTAAAACTCTATTATAGTAAGACAAATACAAATAATAATGGTTTTCAAGGCAAGATCTAAAGGAGCAAAAAAGAAACACTAAAATGACTTTTCTATTTTGATTTTGACCATAGCTCTCAATTCTGTCTGCCTGGTGTTTCCACCTTGAAGAGAATGAAAGAGGGATGCCTGGGTGTCTCAGTCGGTTAAGTGTCCGACTCTTGATTTCAGATCAGATCATGATTTCAGTGTCGTGAGATGGAGCCCTGCATCGGGCTCCACGTTTGGTGGGGAGTCTGCTTGAGATTCTCTCTCTCTCTCTCTCTCTCTCTCTGCCCTTCCCCCCACTCTCTCTTTCTCTCTCTCTCTCAATAAAATCTTAAAAAGAGAGAGAAAGAATGAGAAGAAGAAAGACAGGAAAAATGGAGGAGAGAAAGAAGAGAGAAGGGACATTTCAGATTGACTTCTATCTTTTTGAAGGTGGGGTAATTAAATTAAAAAACAGTTTCCAGAGTAGGTATTACTGTGTCTTGCACACCAGCATTCTCTACCCCTTGTGAAGTAAGCTCACTCCAAGTTCTTCCTGACTTTAGGCCTACGTGCTGCCTACCACTAGTGGCCCCACACTTAGCCCTGGGGATGGTCCCAGACTAACTCGAGCAAGAATATTTTATCTCCTGCACACAGAGCTGTTTTTGAGGTAACGATAGCAGATCAGTCTTATCACGGCCGACACAATGCAAAGAGATGTTTCCCAGGATTTCTGAAACAGATAGCTGTTTTTTGTTGGGCTTAATGTGGCAATTTGAGGCGGGGTAGTTTAGAGCTGGGGGAACCATGGCTGATGAAGTCAACCCACGAAGGAAGACAGCCCCAGAGGGGCAGGAAAACTGAGGAGCCTGCTGGCAAATGAGTCTGGATGAATCTGCACCAGAAGGAAACTCTACCTCCAGGGTTTCAATTACCGAGCTGAATAAATGCCTTTTTTAATTTAAATTAGCTTGAGTTGAAGTTTCTGGCCCACTGAAAATGAGAATGATCTTAACTGGCTGGGCTGTTCTTGGAAGCACATGAATATCATTCGTTATGTTTCTTCTCCCACTGGGCCCAACATGGTGCTTTTGCACACAGTAGGTGCTTACTACTGAATGACTATCACGGAAGGCTTTCTGGGTTGGAAGTTGAGACCTGATTGTCTAATCCTAGTTTTTGCAATAAAGAATGTGTGACTACGTGCAAATCGCTTAACCTGTTCGGACACTGTGTTCTCATTTGAGATATGAAGGGTTTGGACCAGGTCACGTACTCTTGGCTGATAGTATATCAGTTCCCACAAATGTAGCAGTACCGGTTGTTGACTGTCAACAACCTGTGTCAGTTTTGATTGGTACAGGGACTTATACTGTTTGGTCAGTGCTTTTGCTGTGCTATTAAATATTTTAAATGCCTCTCCTGTCAATTTATTAATTCAACAAACACTGGGTGTCTCCTACCTGTCAGGCACTGGGATAGGCCCTGGGATACAGTGGAGAGTGAAACAGACATGGCGTATTGTTTTCATGCATCTTACAGTCCAGAACTCTGCTGATCAATACAGCAGCCACTAACCATGTGTGGCTATTGAGCACTTGAAAGGTGGCTAATCCAAATTAGGGGTAGACTCTAAGTATAAAATGAACACCCGGTTTAAAAGAGCACCCCCTAAAGGTATTTCACTAATAATTTTTTATATTGCTTATAAGTTGAAATGATATTGTGGGACATATTGAATTATATAAAATACGTTACTAAGATTAATTTGGCTGTTTTCTTGGTACTTTTTAAGTGTGGTTACCAGAAAATAGAAAATCATGTATGTGGTTTCCACTAGATCTCCAGTGGGTGGCACGAGTTAGGAGACCAGTGATTCTCAATTTTTAATGTGTCTATGAATCTCTGGAAAAATGTTGTGAAAATGCAGATCTGGTTCTAGTAAGTCTGGGCTGGGGCTTGAGATTCTGCATTTCTTATGAGCTCCCAGGTGAGGCTGCCTTTGCACACGCACCCTTTGAGCAGACTGGAAGGGATTAAAAGGCTTATGAAATGGTTAATCAAATATGGATTGAATTTGGGGAAAAATGTATAGGGATGAATTCATTATAGAAAGAATGGACATTAAGATAAACTCAAGCTGTCACAGACGAAATAATGGAAGTAAATGTAGTAAGAGGACAGTCTCCATCAAACTGCTGAGAAACAGAACTTTAAAGGCACTGTAGATACTAGCATTGGTGTATGGAGCCCTCTAATCTTTTGTGTGTGTAATATGGTATTCAGTAGTTGAACCCAACAAATATTTACTGGCTAACGGGGTGCAGGTATATCTACCAGCGCGTTGCATAGATTCTCGGGATGAAAAGCTGAAGATGTGCTTCTTCTCATATAGCTCATCACGGAGTCAGAGAAGGAGGAAGACACAACGGACCGTACTACGGCCCAAGAGATGCTAAGCTCCTGGTGGAGTTCTTGGTTTTCTTTCATCTTTTCTAGTAACTGCACCCTAATTTCCTTGTGGAGAATCTGCATCTGTCTCCCCACCACACGGCCTCAGTGCTTTTGAGGGGTGGACTCCTGAACCCCACTCGAGGATCCTGGGGTGAAGCAAGTCAGGCAGGTCAGGCCAGAGTGGAGTGTTCCGGGCACACAGATTGGGCAGGGAGGGACGCGTTTCTCAAGAGAAAACGAGATTTTTGAGAAGAGGCTGAATTTCCAGTGGGACAGGAGCCTGCAAGGGCCGCTAGCCCTCTGGCTGCCCCAGGGCCCTCAAACACCGTCGCCAACGAAGCTGACCTGCGGAATGGAGAGAGTCAAAGTTGCTCTTTCTGATTTCTTCTGAGCTCCTTATCAAGCTGTCCCTGAGGGCAGATAAACTCCCTTAAATTTTGTAAGCCAATAAATTCCATTTGCTTAAGCAAGTTTGATTTCCATTTCCTATTCTTTGGAACCTGAAGAGGCCTAACGGACAAACCGATGGCACAAACACAACACAGAAAATGGGACAAGTAAGTTCACTTGGGAGCGTCACAGCACATAAATGCCTTAAACGACAAAGCAAGAGGTAATGAACCTTTAGATGATAGGACCGCGTTCCTTGTTATATTTATTGATTCTGCAAAAAAGGCCAGGTCGAGTCCACAGGATACAAGAAGGCGTTCCTAGTCTCTGGTAGAAGCGCTCTAGGGTGGGAAGATGATTTTCCTGCCAAAAATATCAGCCCTCGTTTCCTCATTAGGGCTTAAGCGTCACCTCCCTACAGTTGTCTTCCCTGAACTCTCCATCCAAAAGCGTCTCTGTTCCTCCTTTCTTCCGGTTATCCTGCGAAGGTCTGAAGAGTACCTTTGACTCTGTAATTATCTTGTTTACTATTTTTGTTTACTTATGATAATGATCCTATCTTAGAATATAAGCTCCTTAAAGGTCAGGAAGTTTTCTGTCTTGAGAAGTGGAGTCTTTGCAGCATCTGGCACAAAACCTGTCATCTGGTGGCATGTAAATATCTGTTAAACTAATGTTCAGTTAACCAGAGCATTGAATCCCAGCTTTACTTCCAAATATTTTATAATGATATAAAGAAACTATAGCAGGTCCAGGGAAGAGAAAGCAAAAGGATGAAAGGAATGAGAAGTTCAGTAAGGAATTGCGAAAAAAATCAAGACAGATGAGTCCCAGGAAGAGAAGGCTCAGGGATTATTTACTCATTTCACAATTGTATGAAAGCTTTTTATCAGAAAAATCATTGCTCTTGATTGTCACAAATTTCTAAATTGAAAGCGGAAACAAACAGGAGGACTTTTGTTGTTTCTCGGAAGAACTTGAGCACCATCAGGTTAAAGGTGTGTATTTCAGTGCTCAGTAGATTGTGCTTTCCATCAGTTGCCCCACCCTTATCGAGGGGGCAGAGTAAGTTGCTTACGCAATAACTGTTCTTCCCTTCATGGTTAGTAAAAGAATCGTGATTTCATTTAAGGTGGTAATGTGTGCTTCTAGGAAATTGCATATTCCAGTCTTTCTGGTCAATGGGATGTAGGTGAGATGTGTGGGAAAAATAATTTCATAATTCTTTAATTGCCTAAAGAGAACTACTGGGAGTTGCGTGCCTTTTACATTCTCCTTTTCTTCCTTCCTGATGCCTAGAAGGTAGATGTGATGGCTGGAGCTCCAGCAGCTATTTTCTATTTTATGACCTTAAGCATAGAAGTCACGCATGAAAAAGCCACACATGAGGAATAGCAGAAAGAGAGAAACATCTTGGGTCCCTGGTGATTTCATGGAGTTGCTATACTCCTTTTATGTGGAATTAAAGTCCTTGTATGCTTTAGTCACTATTATTTTGCATTCTCAGTTACATGTAGCCAAACTTAATTCTGTTATTTCTCAGCTATTTCTTTTTCAAGTCTCTATTCCAAAATATCTTTAAAAATAATAGAAAACCAAATATAATTGCCTGAATTCAGAGTTCTTTACATCTATAAAATGGAAAGGAGATTCAAGAGAATTGACCGATTACAGAAAAAGTTTAATAAAGATAATATAAAGACTATCTATGCAAAGAGCAGCAGTCAGACGAGCCCAACAATGTATTTGAAGAGACTTTCAGACACATACAAATGTGTAGCTAATAAATGTTCACTTCCTTAACTGGAAATTATCATTAATCAAAATGAGCTAGGAATGAGAAAGTGTGTGTTGTTACTTTAAAAAGTTAATTAATTTTAGCCTATTTGAATGGAATTCTGGTGAGTAAGGGCTGGAAATAGATTTTTTCAGTGTATTTTACAATTGTTAGGCCCTCATTAAAGTTTAGGTATTATTTTTTTTTTTTAAAGATTATATTTTTCTTTGACAGAGAGAGGGAACACAAGCGGGAGGAGTGGGAGAGGAAGGAGCAGGCTCTCCCAGCAGAGCAGGGAGCCTGATGTGGGGCTTGATCCCAGGACCCTGGGATCACGCCCCGAGCCAAAGGCAGACGCCCAACGACTGAGCCACCCAGGCGCCCCTAGGTATTATGTTTTGTTCTCCAAATGGTGAAGAAAGGAGAAGAACAATAAAAATGGTAAAAGGGATAGAAGATAGGGTATTTGAAAAAAAAATATTGTTCAGCCTGGAAAAGAAAAAGTAAAAGAGAGCTTTAAAGTATCTTATGAATATGAAGGGTTATCACAAGGAAAGTGGTAGGTTCTTAATCACCAAAGTGAAACAAAATTAAATTAGTTTATGTTGGAGAAAGAATGCACTGATAGTATTGATGCAATCCAGTGTCATTGAGGACACACATGTTAAAAATCTCAATCCCTAGAGATCTTTACAGCCTAGAGTTGGTATGAGGGTATCCCACTGTGATATCTCACCCCATGATTACCACGCACATTCCTCCCGCATCTGATGTCTGTGTTGCAAAGAAGGGCTTCCTAGAAAGACAGGACCACAGGATTTGGACACACAGGACCTCTTAGAATTCTCCTGATACTTTCCTTGAAATTCAGTAACTGGAAAATTCCGCGAAATACATTCCAGTTCTTTTTTTTTTTTTTTTTTAAACAGAAGGATAAATGGCAGACAATTGATTGCCCATCTATAGCTGATGCTGTTGGTACCCTACACATATCATATCATTCATATGTCCAGTGTATGCTGATGGCACCTGTAAATCTCCACTCCAGGGCTTTCTCCCTACCAGTGGGTGGGGCAGTTATTTGACCTTATTGGATACAAAATCTGGGTATGGATTTGCCAATCTTGCCCACTGAGTCTTGGCAGCACCACAGTCTGAGGGCTCACAGAGTGTTTTATTTGCCATCGTGGGATCTTGCATAACACTGTTCTGCCATCAAGGGACTCATTTTATGGCAGAGTAGCAATGACGGGCCTGTGACTAGAGGAGCCTTGGGTCCTGTCATAATACTTCATTCTTGGTAAGTACTGCCTGATAAACTTTTTTTTTTTTTTTTTGAGTAAACTTTACACTAAATGTGGGTCTTAAACTCATGACCCTGAGATCAAGAGTTGTATGCCCTACCCACTGAGCCAGCCAGGTAGCCCTGCCTGATAAAACTCTTAAAGGTCTCTTGCCAAAAAGCCAGCTTGAGGATGATCGTCTTCCGGGGTGGGGCCCTGTCCTTGAAAGTGCCCTTCATATAGTTTGAACCAGAGGACAAACAATGCAGTGTGTCCAGTTGCTAGACTATCCTCTCCTAGCCCTGGTAGATGAGTGAGCTAAGTTTATCAGGGCAATTTCAATATAGTGATTGGTTTAGGGGAAGTGGGCTGAGTGCACCTTGGAAAGATGGAGCTCCACAATAAACACATACTGACATGTAGGAGAAGGGACCGTTCCCTTCTGGCTTTGGAAGTATCGTGTAAACATAATGCTCGGAACCGCAGCAGCCATCTTGTAACCACGAAGGGAGAGAACATAAACACAGCATGGCAGGGCGAAGAGACAGAAGTGAGCTTTCAAAGCAACCCCGGGAATTGCCTTCCTCTGGACATTTTAAGTGAGATAACAGATGGTTTTATTGTTTCAGCGGTTTTAGTCAGAGATAGGTATTTTCAGGAGATATCTGTAGCAGGCACTGCTGATTAGGCTTTCTTTCCCACATTTATTCCTTCCCAGGGCTGCTTCTGTGTTGATGGTGCCTGCTTTCCACTAGCGAGGCCAAAACCGCCAACACTTTCCCAGCGTCCTTTGCTGCTAGGATGTGACCATGTGACCCAATTTCGACCAATAGGACTTCAGGATCAGTCTGTTGCGAGTCGTCTGAGAAAGGATTTCCTCCTTAATAAAAGGTGGTATTAAGAAACGTGCCCCGGGTTTTTGGCCAGATGCTGTTGTGTCTTCATGTGACACCTGAAAGCGCGGCTGCCATCTGTGACTAAGATGGCTTAAGGATGAAGCCGATATGCTGAGACAGAGTGAAAGGTGGTAAAAGCTCAGATCCTCTCTCACATGGTGGAGTCTCTGGATCCATCTTGGACTTGCCCTGCCTCTTGAGTTATCTTCATGCGAGGCAAATAAATGCCATAGGTTTTTGTTGAGTGTTTTGCTCAAGTCGGAACCATTTTGACTCAAACGTACAGTATCCTCTCCTACCTCAGCTCCCCCTACTCCTTCTCAATCCCCATAAATGAAAGAACAAAAAGGTTTCTGTTAAACTTTTGAACATTGGCCAGCCCTGGTTTTACATTGTAATGATTGTGGAAAATGTTAGCAGTAGTTTGCCATGCGGTCGCAAACTATTTCTGCGACCCTTCACATAAAACAGATCATTAAGTGTTCTTGAGAATTACAAAGACATCTCCCTGAATGCCCCTGTAATTTGGAGAAATAACAAAACTATAAAAGGCACTGTTGGATGTTTTCATTTAGTTGGCCGTTATAGTTTCTGAATTGAGTTTTTCTAAAAAGAGGTAAAGTGAAGCCAAATTCCGTAACTCTCAAAAGCTCTAAATAAAAATAAAAATATACTGAAAACTTTTCTAAAAGAAAAGCAACTGTGCATGTATTATTTAAAAAGCAAAACTTCTAGACACTAAAAAAATTATATTTCTGTTTAGCCTAAGTTAACAAGATGAGAATTTAGAATTTTAATTACACGGAATATTTTCTTTTAAAAATATGTCATATATATGTAGGTATATACACACATATATTATAATATAGAAAGATAATGAAGAAAAGATGTTAAGATGTGGCTGGAATTCTATTAGTCTGCTTTGTGCTTATTTATGGAAAAAAAGATTTAATATTGGTTTTCCTAAAATATATATATATATACATATATATTGATACTTGCTTTCCTTACTTGGAAATTACTTATTTTCCTAGAGGCTTTTCCTGGTTTTGGAACTACCACTTCTACTATTCTTCCCTTTGCATGCAGAAAAGTGGTGGTCTTTTTAGATAATTCTGCATTCCATTAGTCTTCAGGGTCTATCCTTTGATAGCATCTCTATAGATTAGCAGCAACTGAACATATTTTCTAGTGGAAGAACAGGTTGCCTGAGTCAGGTATCCATTCCTGTAGGTAGCTAAATTGGCCTGGGGCCCAAGGTGAGTGAGCGTTCTTTGCTCTGTGGATCATCACTCCACCTAATTCAAGTTCAGACGCCTTCACTGATTTTAGAAATTCTCTTGGGAAGTGCGCTCTTGCTTTTAGCCTGAGGCTGGCTCAGAAACGTCACCTTTCACCCACTTAAAGAAAAGTTTTGCATGGTAGGGAGATTTACTATTCAAGTAGCTATTTCTAGCTCCTTCACCGCTTAAAAAAAAAAAAGAAAGAAAACCCAAACCCTCCAAATCAGTTTTATTTTTTGTGGTATCAAAGCTGCCTTAATGATGTAACTTTGTTCACAGACCAACTAAATATTTTGTTCGGTTAAAAAAAAAAAAAAAGCCCAACCCTCCTACCACTAGGGTAATGAAAGTCTTTTTTTATAGAGCACTGCAGTTGCTGTTTTAGTCATTTGTGTTTTGGTTTGCATTTGTTTGCTTGTGGGGAGGCAGTGTACCTGCACTCATGTCTTTTTTTCCTTTTGTAGCGTTTAAAATGAGATAAACTCATTAAAATACAGAAACACTTCTGGATTCAGAAGAATGTCCAAAAACAATAGTTTGGAGTAAACTTTAGCCTTTGAAAACACGTATCAATCTTGTATAAATAGCGCTTGCTTTTAGAGAAGATGGGTTATTTGCTGGGTTAAGTGAAGTCAAAGCAAGAGAAATAATAGAGGAATTTGCTTTGAATCTTTAGGCCCCTCTCGCTTCAGGTATTTCCGAAAATTAGTTTATTTTACAAAATTTGACAACAATGTGTGCAAGAACAGGGTAAGTAATCCACTTAGGAATGAAAATAATATGCATATTATTTCATGATCTATGTTAAGATTTATTTATTTATTTATTTATTTATTTATTTATTTATTTATTTATTTTTTTATGTTAAGATTTAAACACTACAGCAGTAACTGCGTTTCTAGGTTTTTTGGGGGGGAGGGGCGGTCTTGTTCCCCCCCCCCCCCCCCCGGAGGGACGGCCCCCCTGCAGACCTTCCTGGAGCCGCCAGCCCTCCGCCTACATCGCAGCCGCCAAGCCCGCCTCTCCTCTTCCAGCCGCCGCGGTCCGATCCCTCCCGCCGACCGGGTCCCCACCCGCGCCGGTGGCGGCTGGGTCCCGTCCGCGGCGGCTCCGCGAATGACCCGTAGTAACCCCGTCCCGCCCCTGGCCGACCGCGCAGCGCTCCCCGGCCGGAATTCGATAGGCCCAGCCCCGCACGCGCCACCGCCCGCGGGCCAATGGGCGGCGGCCTCTCTGCATATGCAACGAGCGCCGGCCGGGGGTGCGCGTCCCGGGCGGTTCGGCTCAACAGACGCTGGTCTGCCGGCGCCGGGGTGCGACGCTGCGGTTGTCGTCGCGGCCCGGGCTGGGACGAGGCGGAGGCAGCGGCCGGGACAGCAGACGGTCGCCCCCTTGCAGTGCGGCCGCGGCGGCTGCGTCAGGGTCCCCAGGAGGCGGCACGGGGCGTGAATGCTCTGGGGGCGCAGCCAGGCCTGCGTGGGCCCGAGGCTGGAGGAACCGGGGCTCCGGCGTCGCGGTGAGTGCGGCGCGCGTTGTGGGAGCCGGCGGGGGCCGGTCGGCGGCGCGGCTTCGGCTTGCGGCCGGGCTGGGCCCCGGGGCGGCCCCGGCTTGGGGGCCGTATGTGGCCGCGGAGCCAGGCCCCGGGGGTGTGCGCGCCGGGGGTCGCGTGGCGGCCCGCGGCGTGGGGGTGGGGGAAACAGCCGGGCAGGGTGGGAGGCGCCGCCGTGGGGTCTGGGAAGCGGGTGACGTGGGGCCTGGGCCGAAGGGCCCACGTGAGCGGGGGGAACGGCAGCCCCGCTGCCGCGCAGTCCGGGGGAGGAACGGTGCCCGGGTCCCTCCCGGCGCTGTGGGGGCGGGCGGTGTGGGGGGCTGGCATCTTTCTTTAGGTGGGCCTTGACGCGGTCCCTGCGAGGAAACCGAGCCCTGCGGTTCCGGGAGACCCTGTTGGGGACCCTGTTGGGGGGCCGGTGGGGTTGTCTGTTGCTGCCGGCTATGGGGAGAAATTGGGTGCGTGAGCAGGGTCGACCTTGGTATTTGTTGTGGCCACGGTCTGGGCTGGTGGGCCTCGGACTGACCGATGGTTGGGGTTGAGAGTTGCAGGTTTACTTTTCCGTAAGTGCGTTTTAATACATCAGTAATAGGATGTGTAACGCTGAGGTAGTGCTCGCTCGCAGCAGTCCTGCGGGGGAGGAATTACCAGGCCCGCTTCTTCCTAGGTGAGCATCCCGAGACACAGACATTTAACTGGTTTATCCAGTCTGGATTTAGAAAATGTGCTCTAAGCTATTGTATATATGACCCCTCAAAAACAGAAAGGGTAGAGCAACATCTTTAAAATTATATGGAAGCTAGAGGAGGAATAGGCCTTGTGAAAGCCATCACAGCCGAATAGAGTGACAAATAGTTGACATTTATTGAGGCTTTATTCATGCCAGGCACCGTACTAAGTGCTTTATGCGTGGTCCCTTCACACAGTGAACAGCCCTCTAGGGTGATGCTTATTCCCATTTTACAGCTGGAGAAACTGCAGTTTGGACACCCAAACGTGCCCCAGATCTCAGCAAGTTAAGAGAAGCTGGGATTCAGACGGGCCTGTCTAAAAACCCAGAGCTCTTGCATCTAACCACCACTATATTCTGCTGCCTCTCCTTGGCGGTTGGCTGGATAGTTGACACCATGAATTTTATTTTTGGGAGGGGGGTGGGCCAGGAGAGCTGTAGTTCCATGACCTTCGTTCTTGATTATCACAACCTTTTTTTTGTTTCCCCAGATTAGTCCTGGGAGCTGAAGGTTGTTGCTGAGTTGCTCCAGAAATGTATTAGAAGGTTATTAAAGGGAAGAGGTGCTGTGAGGTGCTAGTCATTTGAACGGGCTTAATTCTTGTGTTTTCTGGCATCTTCCTCTGCAAGTCTTACCGTTTGGGATGACTAAGACTTCTGTAGTCACTGTGGCATGTTCTTTAGACCTTTCAGGCTATCTCTTACAAGCTGGGTCAAGGTGACAAGTCACCTGATAACTTTGGGTCTCCGTTACTGGATTTGTTCAGATATTTGGACAGGATTTAAAGCTGAAATATTCTTTGAGTCTGAAATGTCCTCCTTGAAGGAAGGAAAGAAGGAAGGAAAAAGGGTTGAAAGAAATGAAGGATGGATAAATTATGAGCGGAAAATCATGCTGTGTCTGGTGGGGGGGGTGGTCATATCTTAAAGCCTCGGGATCTTTCTCATTGCTTATATGCTTCCCTGCTGTCTGGTTCTGCTTAAATGACTCTTTCCATTCCTCGTTCAATTAATTGCTCAGCTAGAGCCTTTTAACTCATGCTATATTTTAGGTACCATGTGAGGTGCTAGGAATACAGCATTGAACAGAATTGATGTGATCCTTGTCCTCATGGAGGAAACAGATAGGAAGCAAATCATCATACAGATAAATATATAATTACAAATTATGAGAAGTGTAATGAAGGAAAAGTGTGTGAATGAAGATTATAATGAGGATTGTAATTTAGATGGAAATCAGGGAGGTTTTTTGAATTGATACGGTGAGGTTTTATAATCTTGCATTCTGAGTCTGTAATTAAATGTACCTAATGCAAGAGTTTGAGAACTTTTGAACAATAATGTTCTTTCCGTTTCACGGTGTCTGATCCTGCCCAGAATATCACTCTGGCTCATGTTACAAGATAGAAAAATGAGATAGGGAACTTTTTGAAGCAGTCATTCGGCCTTACACCCTAACTGTTCTGTAACACTTAAAATTTCCCCTCTCAACGTGAACATTTGGGAACCAAGAATCTTTACGTAAGCTTTGGACTTGATAGGATTTGGATGTTTTCAGGAAAGCCAGGCCAAAAAGGTGACAGGTTTTCCTAACCTAAGAGAAGCAGCATCATAATTATCAAAGGTATCCAGGGTAGTTACTTAAAGTTCTTACCTCTTAGGAGACAAAATGATTATGTGGTTTGGGAAATAGAAGCTGTTAAGTACATGAATATTTCAGTTGAATGTGTATTAAGCCAATACAAATCATTCTTTGCAGTCCATTTACGGAATGCCATCTGCATGCAAAGCACTGCTAGGTGTACCATGTGGAATAAATAAAAAAGTGAATTTGACAAAGTCCCTGTTTTCAAGGATATTTAAATTTAATGAGTACTAATACTCAGATTTAAGTCCCCCCCCCACCTTTTCAAAGTACTCTCATGTTAGCCCATTTGATCCTCTTAAGAGCCTTAAATCACCGGCAGAAATACTGAGAAAAAGGAAATTTGGAAGTAAAATTGCCTGTCATGGTGATTAATATTTGGGAGAAGATGTACAGTGATTACTAGTTTACTGTCTTGGAGCAGTTGGTACAGGGGTGGTGTAGACTCCTGGGCTTGGGTGAGATTGCCTGTGGAGAGACTAGGATAAGAACAAGTGGAGACCCTGGGATGGAGCTGGGGAGTAGGGGCTGAGCTTGGCAAAGGAAATGGGAGGAGTGGTATGCCTGCAGCCAGGGGGGGGGAGCTCCAGTGAGAGGGAACTTGAGTAACGTCTTACGGATTTAGATACTCGGAGGTTATGGGTGCCCTTTTGCAGGAGATGTTGATGGGGTGGGAAGCAGAAGCAAGAAGAAGGTGAAGAAAGTGAACATAGTAAGAATAGGAAACTTTCGAAGAGTTTTGATTTTATCATTTTTTTTTTTTTTAAAGATTTTATTTATTTGACAGAGATAGAGACAGCCAGCGAGAGAGGGAACACAAGCAGGGGGAGTGGGAGAGGAAGAAGCAGGCTCATAGCGGAGGAGCCTGATGTGGGGCTCGATCCCATAACGCCGGGATCACGCCCTGAGCCGAAGGCAAACGCTTAACCGCTGTGCCACCCAGGCGCCCCTGATTTTATCATTTAAGTTTAAATTCTGATGGGAAGGTGTTGAAAGGGAGAGGTTGAATACAGATGAAAAAAGTGTTCGTTTTTGCAAAGTTCTGAGAAAATGGGAGGGTGTGGGATCCAGGTGAGGTCTGTATCTTAGCTGGGAGGAGGGACACCTCTCTGTAGTAACCCAGGACAGGCCTGTAGCTGATCACTAATCAGTGTTTTATCCTGGAGCCCTGGCCGTTTTCAAAAAATTGCCAAGAACTGTTAAATTCTAAAAAATTAGCTCAATTTTAGCTGACTGATACGGTCTTTACAAAAACCTCACCATAGAAGCCTTGTGTGAAATTGATTTAATATGTGATTTAGTTTTGATTTCATCCACCTTAATAGGGTACATACTTTCATCTGACTTGTGACTGTTGTTTCTCTTCTGAAAAAGGAGACATAAACATTAAATCTTGTGATTTCTTCTACATGCTATTTTTAGTTTCATAAGAAACAGTTTTTAGACTACTTCTGTTTCTGTGACATTTTAAATGACTTAATTCTTTTTATCTAAAAGTTTAGCTTCTGGGGATGCCTGGGTGACTCAGTTGGTTAAGCGTCTTGCCTTCACTCAGGTCATGATTCTGGGGTCCTGGGATCGAGCCCCGTATATGGCTCCCGGTTGCAGGGCAGGGGGTACTGCTTCTCCCTCTCCCTCAGCAGTTTCCCCCTGATTGTGCTCACTCGCTGTGTCAAATAAATAAGTAAAATCTTAAAAAAATAAAAAGTTTAGCTTCTGTTTTTACTGGAATATGTTTACTTACATACTTCTAATATTTCCCACTCTGAGGGATAAAGAATTGGTGGATGATTCAGGGGGTTCAACTGATTTCTTAAATAGAACTGAAGATACCTAAGTAACCTTTTGGATAAACAACCTCCAATTACAGGTTTCTACTTGCCCTTCTTGTATTTGTTATAAGATATATAGGGAGACTGCTTTATTCATTCATACATTTATTCAGTGCCTATCTTGCAAAACACTGGGAATTTGGGAATGATAGTTTGTTCTCAGAGAGCTCTTCATGATTCATGAAAGGAGGGAGTCGTGTGGATGTTACGTGGTGTAGGCAGTGAAGGTGTTAGAGCAGGTGTTTTGCAGTATGGTGTAATCAGTACGGACAGCAGAGGAGGAAGAGGGGGAGACTTCATAGTGAAGGCGATAGCCTGGTTTTCCAGGAGGAATTGGGCGAGGGGAACAAAGGGAACCAGGGAATAAAAAGTTTTACCTTGAATTTGGTCCAGGTGTGTATTTCTACAAATGTGTACACATTGGAGATACTATAATAATATTAATAATAGAAAAACAAAAAGCTTATCATGCTGTGCTAACATTGTTCAAGAGGTGAAAAGCTGCCCATTTTTTGGTCCTGTCATGGTCAGCTTTTCTATCCCCTGCTTAGAAAATAACCACAATTGGACTCCTGGTACAAAGCCTTGTTTTTCTTCTTCGCGCTAAAGGTCTTTGGAATAAGGCAAAGAGCCAGGACCCTTACAGTACTTCTCTGGTCAGGTGCTGTTCCTGCTTTCTTCTCACTTTTAATAGATAGGGATTTTTTTTTTTTTTTGGTTAATCATTCTTACTTCACAGATGAGGAAATTGAAGCGCAGGGAATCTAAAGTGACGTGTGTGCGCGTGCGCGCGCGCTGGATCTCATCTCAGGCAGTTTGGTTCCAGAGTCCGTGTTCCCAGCCTGGATACTGCACCTCCCGGCTGGGGTGACTGTTAGGCTTAGTTCTTACTGACCTCCGAAGACACAAATTACATCAGCAAAGGAGCTGTGATGACATTTAGGGACAGTGTTTATCTGTTTTAATTACACATAGTTCACTGCCCCCCAAAAGCCGCCTTGTTACAGGGAGGACATAAATAAAGAGTAACAACCTAGAGTGAGGGAGTTTAACTAGTTTTCTTGCACTTGAATGTGAATACTTAATGATACATTCTCCTTTAACATTCCTTCAGGGATCATTATCATTGCCCTTCCAGAATTTTTTGGATAGGGAATATAAAGCAATTTGGGATGCTGTAATCTAATAGCATTTTCTTCCCTTTCCTTCTGTTAAAAAGTCATGCTTTCTGTGTGTCTGAAAAATATTTCATAATATTTAATCCAGTTAAATCCACTCCCTTCCCTCCAGTCCTCCAGTTAACCACTAATCTGAATTTGGTGATCTGAATTTTATTTGTAGGCATTTCTCTGAAAGTTTTATTATCCCCAAGCAGTGTATTGTTCTGTGTTTTTAAACTTCAAATAGATAGTACTGTATGATTGTGCAACATACTTTTTTCACTGGTTATCACTTAATTGCTGTGGTTTCATCAATCCAGTTTCATCAAAGTGGGTATGTACATGTCAGTTTAGCTCATTTATTTTCACTGTGACATGGTATGACATTTTAGGACTAGACCACATTTTATTTCCTCTTTGCTCTGTTGGTAGACCTTTAGGTTGTTTCCTTTTGTTTTGTTATTCTGAATATTAGCATAAGTAGTCCTAAACATCATTTGTTGTCTAATTCCATTTTTGACACTGTTAGTCCTCCCCGTGCTGTACATTCCTAGCTCAGCATTCCTCTAACCCTGTCATCATTTGACATAAGGTACTTCTGTCTGCCATAGTTGCAGTACAAAACCACAGTGGGTGCTTTTCCTCTAAAGTTCTTTTTAGTAACTTTTCTTTTAATTAACCTTGTTTGACTTCCTTCGTTTTTGTTTCCTTTTTTGTTCTTAGGCAATTTAGCAGATACATACCTAGTATCTCATTTTAAATTCCATAAATGACTGTAGGAATAATTCACATGTGTCCTTCCTCTTGGGAAATTTTTGTCAGTCTACATTTGATTTAGCCAGTTCTGTATTTTAGTGTGTGTTTAATATTTTTTCTTTAAAGTGTGTCTGTTTCCATTGTAATTTAGGGAGTAGGAATACGGACTTGGGAGTTAAGATTGCTTGGATTCGAGTCCTGGATTTACTTCGTGATAGCTGTGTGACCTTGGGCAGCTTGTTTAGCCTCAGTGACTCAGTTCTTCTATAAAATAGAGATCATAATGGAATCTACCTGTAGGTTGTTATAAGGGTTTATATGAGGTTAAGTGCCTGCATGTAGTCAACAATCAGTAAATATTAACTATGCTAATTTTATTTAGAGTATGCAATATATTCTAAGTCTGTCCACTTTTTATTATTGCCTTCTCTTCTGAAGCAGCATTATTATCTTTACATATACAAATACACTTCAAAGAAATGTCTAATGTATTATGAGGTCTTATTAATGGAGATTGGGAAGAGATTGTAAATCGTAGAAAATTGAGGGACGTTAACCAATTCGTTATATTTTAACATCAGTAATTTAGGATTTATCTTGTGCTTTAATTTTCTGGAAATGTTTATAAAGCACATTGAAAGTAGGTTGACATGGTGTACTTCTCATTCAAGTAACTTACGAGTTTCCTCGTTTTAAATACCTTTTGTAATATGATCTTAATAATGACTCAGGTAGCATTTCTAAGTAACTAATTATCCTATATCATCAACTCTGTGTTGTTGAACGGAGAAGGAATCATTGCCAACCATGTGGATAAAACTTGCTGTGTAAATTTGAGCTCGTTCCTTAACCTTTCTAACCCTTTCATTTCACTTTCTTTAACATAAATATTTTAATTCTCACCTCATGGAAGTTACCATGAGCACTGAGGGAGACAGCAGATGGTAGTTGAGGGTACACAGGTGACGACCTATGTTGGTTGCTTGCCTTATTTTTCTGCCTCCTCCTGTCTTCTCTTTTACTTTCTTTTTTCCCAGTTTTCTTCTTTGCTTTTTCTTTCTTCCTCCCTTTCTCTGTATTTTAATTGAAAAATGTACACATTTAATGTTTACAATTTGAGTTTGTACATGTATACACCTGTGCAACCAGCACCACAATCAAGGTAATTGACATGTTTATCACTTCCAGAAGTTTCCTTGTGCCTCTTTTGTTTTGTTTTGTTTTTCTCTGTTCTTCAGAAGCAGTTTTTTGGTAAGCATTAGCAAGGTATTCTGAATCCAGTGTGTGAGGGAACACATCATATAATAAAAGTGTACATCATTTTTAAAAAAAGATCTTATTAGCACACACATGAGACAGAGCAGGAGCAGAGACAGAGGAAGAGGAAGAGGGAGAAGCAGATTCCCCACTGAGGAGGAAGCCTGGTGGGGGGCTTGATCACAGGACCCTGGGATCATGACTTGAGCCAAAGGCATCCGCTTAACTGAGCCACCCAGGCACCCCAAAAGTGTACATCATTTAAGGGGGAGTAGGAAATACTAATTTCTTAAGGACAACAGTGTTCAATCCATAGGAAGATAATTGTAAGATGAGGTTAATGTTGAGTGAGCAATACAGAGGACAGAATGGTCGTGTTTGGCCAGCGTAACAAGAGGAAGGTCAGCCGAGCGGAAGGAGACATGAGTTGGGTTTGAAGGAGTTTGTTTGAGGAAGGTGCTGAAATGGGATGTCCAGGGCAGTTTGGGAAGAGCAAGACTGACAGATAAAATTGAGGCATCACCTGGTTTTAGGGGGTCTAGGGAAGCTGTGAGGATAAATCACATCCCAGAGGGCAAGCAAAAAACAGGCATGGAGAACAGAAAGCAGTTAAAAACTTGTATAAACTCATTGATTATCGATTCCTTCAATTCAGAAGGTAGTTGTTGAATGCGTGAAGGTTCTAGGAGTAGGAGGGGAGCCTGAGCAGCCAGCAAGTGAAGAGAACCATGTGGGCTCTGAGTTGTTACAGGAAAGGCATTTGGGGACTTGGCCCAAGTTGTTTCCAACCCTGCCACCATGATTGTTTGTTGGCATTGCCCATGTCGTGCCTGGCATTGTGGCATTCACACCATTTAGCCTTTCTGGAGTTCAGTTTCCTTGTCTGTAATCCTTTCTTGCTCAGTAAGTGTTATGATCTGCTTCTCCATCAGTGTGCTTTTCCTTTTACCTTCCTTTCTGCTACTTCTTACTTGCCTCAGGATTTTTGTTATCTGTGCCATATTTCTCTTAGGTTTCTTTGAAACTCTTTTAATCAGCTTCATGCGTTTCCCTCTGTGTGTTCATTTTATGTGTTTACTACTTGGAATTCACTGGGGTATTTGCATGGATTTTATTAGATACTAACTACACTGTCAAAATAGATAGTTCTTAACCATTTGATTATTATTTTAGTTCTAAATTGATTTTGTAGGTATGTAACAGCTCATTTTTATGCATTGATGTTTGTGGGTTGTAAAATATTCAGTATCATCTTGGCCAACATTATAAAAAATTCTCCTTCAACCACAAAAGCTTCTTATTTTTACTTATTTTACTTTCATTAGGGTTGTGGTAATCCTCATTCTGGATCTTGACTTTGGGTCTTTTACTGTAACACTAAAACAATCAGAAATTCCTCTCTTCCCATTTGAGACCGACTTGATCCCTGGACTTGATCTCTGGACTTCTTTCTAAGTTGAAATATGGAGTTTATTTTAGTTTAATAGAAGACCAGAATGAAGTACAGTTAATTAATCTTAAAACTATATATGATATCATTTTAATGTAAACAGGATTCACATTAATTGAAATTATACCACATGGACCATAATACATTGGTCAGTATTATTTTTATTATTTTTTTGCATATCCACAGTGAATATTTTCCAAAGTCATTTTCCTTTTGTATTATAATTTTCCATATTGCTAGTGTGCTGGAGTCAAAGGATGTGCATTCATCATTTACCCTGAAACTAGGCCTGTCTTTGTAGACTGATGCTTAAAATTTCGACAGCATAGCACTCTTCTTAGAAATTCAGTGTTTAGTTTGTATATCACTTTTCTGAGGTATAAGAGGAATACCTATTCTACCTTGTAGCATCTTGAGGTGGGAGGGTTGTGGGAGGTAGTAGCTGGCTGGGAGTGGGGTGTGAGGTCAGAGAGGGAGCTCATGGGACCCCAGGTGTAAGGAAGTGGCGTGGTAGAGAGGAGTGATGAAAGGCTTGAGCTTTGTGACCACATGATTACTTGAATCCCCAAATGTAGTTCTACCTCATTTTAATTTTGTGACCACAGTGAATTCCTTAACCTCTGAGCTTCCGTTTCTTTTGGATCAGGGTGAGACCTGCCTTGCGGGGTTCTTGTGCTCCAGTGTATATACAGCCCATCGCTAGGGTGCAGGAAGGAAATGTTAGGAACTTTATTTCTAAGAATTCTACATTTTATGCATGACTCGTAGTGTTTACAGTATGCTAGGACTAGAGTACATACACACAGTGTTAAAGGTACATGTGTTTGCAATGCCAGTAGTTTTTACCAAAACGGGCTTATTGTGATCGTTAAAGTTTAGAGACTGGGCTCCTAGATAAAAAGTGAGGCCCTGCTTGGAGGCTTATTAGTTCGGGGCCGCTTTAGAGATGAATTGAGTTTGGGATGAGTTTGAAGAGCTTAGGTTATTTGGTTCTGGAAAATGGATTGAAGGGTATTGGATTTAGGGAGCATGTCTCTGCAAGTTCAGTTGAAAAATGGGGGACATAGTAAAACTGGCATGTGTAATGATTTGAGTTAGTTTGTAAGTCTTAAACTGTATATTTTTACATGATATCATGTGTTAGAAGATTGTATGGTAGAAATTTGGATGGTGTATAAGCCAGAAACATGAGTCAGTATTAGGGAATTGTTCTTGATGCATGGATCGTTTTCCTACAGATAACTGAGAGCTGACTGTATGTATGTATAAGTTAATAATGTTTATTTATATTGTGTGATGTCGGCAGATAGGCATGTTAACTGTAGGTGATTAATTATAGCTTTGTGTTTCTTGTTATTAATTTCTAATTGGCTTCATGAGATAATAAATGTGTGTGTTATCTTGTTAGATGTGTTTCTTTTGGGCTCCTTAAGGGGCAGTAGCTGTGTTTAAGTATCCGTCCACTAGAAAAGAGAGATCTATGAGGACAAGTATATTTGTGTTTTATTTACTGATGTACACCCAGTGCCCAGCATATAGAAGATAACTCTTGTATTGTTGAATGAATCAGTCTGCGTATCCCTGCACAGTAAAGGACACAAGATAGTGTTTATTAAATTGAGTGGAAAGATTTGAACGTAACACCAAAAAAATTTTGGAAGGCCAACAACCTGACACAAATGATGAGTATTTGCTTATTAGTGGGAGCTCAGGAATTCTGAAAGGCTAGACTTACTGTTGACAAAATGTGCATTTGAATAGCTAGCTGGTTGAATAATAATGTGCAGATATAATTTAGAAATTTCCTGATAAAGAAGGTAAAGTGTGATAGATTGTCTCAGGCCAACCTGAGTTCTTGAACTTTAATGTCATAACTCCTTGTTGCCTTCTTTCTTTTTTCCCCCCAAAGGTATTTATTTATTTGAGAGAGCATGTGTGTGCACAAGTGGGTGGGAGAGGGGAAAGCAGACTCCCCATTGAGCAGGGAGCCTGATGAGGGGCTTGATCCCAGGACCCTGAAATCATGGCCTTGAGCCAAAGGCAGACACCTAACTGTCTGAGCCACTCAGGCATCCCTACTTGTTGCCTTCTTAAAAGCCTTTGACACTCCTTTTTTATTTATTTATTTTTTTAATTTTTTAAAAAGATTTTATTTATTTATTTGACAGAGACACAGCAAGAGAGGGAACACAGGGGAGTGGGAAAGGAAGAAGCAGGCTCCCAGCGGAGGAGCCGGATGTGGGACTCGATCCCGGAAGGCCGGGATCATGCCCTGAGCCGAAGGCAGACGCTTAAGGACTGCGCTACCCAGGTGCCCCTGACCTCCTTTTTTAGATTTTATTTATTTGTCAGAGAGTCGAGAGAGAGACAGACAGAAAGAGCGCACGCACAAGCCCAGGGGAATGGCAAGCAGAGGGAGAAGCAGGCTCGCCACTGACCAGGGAGCCCGATGTGGGACTTGATCCCAGGGTCTGATCCCAGGACCCTGGGATCTTGACCTGGGCCGAAGGCAGACACTGAACCAACTGAGCCCAGGCATCCCAAGCCTTTGACACTCCTGACAATGTCCTCGTCAACCTTCATTGTCTGGCTTTGGTTTCTAGGACACTCTTCTTGGTTTCTTTACCTTTCTGATTGGCTTTTGTAGTGTCTGTCCTCAACCTTTTTGTAAGTGAATATACTGTATCTGAGAGATTCCATGGTTTTGACTGTAATAGGGGCCAAGGTCAGTGACGGCTCTACATACAATCTATATCCACAGTCTCTTGGGTGCCCCGGTGCTGTATTCTGACAATAACTTGAATATCTCTTTTGGTCATCCCACAAACTTAATATCCGGCTCCATCTTCATGCACTGTCCTACTATCTGCTCTTCCTCTTATTCCTCGGATCTTTTGCAAAGTCACCCAACATTCTAGAAATGTTGATACTAATTTTCAAAGATTAATTTTCACATTTCCCCATATCCTTTTGGTTTTATCTTAGAAAAGTTTCTATGGGTGGTCCTGCTTCTTCTGTAACTACTGCCCTAAACTGTGGACTTCTTCATCCTTCACTTGAGCTATTTCAGTATCTACATACCTGGAATCCTTTGTTTCTTTCTGTGGTAACCCAAGTAATCATTATGAAAAAACAAGTTTGGTCAACTGCTTTGTTTAAAATGCGATCTCATTCTGGCTGCTCTGTTTTTCATTTTCACTTCTCACGTCCCTCCTATTTTCCTGTGCCGCATCTGTCAGGCTACTTGAGTTTCCTTGCCTCTGTGTTAGACAGGAATGGAGTGTTCGCACAGAGGGGCTGATTTAGCCCTGTTGGTGGCACCAAGGAGGATCGCCCATCGAGGCTTCAGCTGCATCTCGAAGCACAGGTTTACATTGGCAGTCTTTCTAGGTTCTTTAATAATTTCAAATTCTTTCAATTCAATGCCAGTTCTAAGTTTTGGAGAGACTATTATCGGATCAACATGTCCATGTTTTTGACACAGGCCTTCTAGGTCCCATGTGGTTGTCACATTTGCCGTCGTCTGCTGGAGTAGAGATGGGCGCTAAGTGGCATCACAGAGTTTCCACAGAACCAGTGCTGCTTCTCTGAAAGTTGCAGGCCAGGCCGGGGGCTGTGCAGGCTACCGTGATATCCCTGGAGATTATTCTATAATCAGAAAAAAGACTTAGGAACAAACCGTTTTGGGGGACATGGGAGCTATGGAAGAGAGAGATTGCCAGGCCGATTGTTTGCCTCAGGGATCTGCTCCTCATCTATCTAGGACTTAAATCTGGCCATTGGCTCAGTTCTGAGTTTTCTTTAATGCTGCTTAATTTATTGAATAGTCTTTTAACCACCGATCCAAAATGCCACTATGGTCAAATATAAAAATCCTGTGACTGTTTTCTGGTTTAAAATTCTGTACCAGAACAGTTAGTATTAGTTTTGATTAGTTTTGACATCTAATAGGGCAAGTATGCAGTAAGTATTCTTGTTTTCAAGTTTTATTAGCAAATCTTGAAATGTTTTCCTCTAGATAAACTTTGGAACTAATACCAAACACACAAAATGAACAAGTAATGAAGTTCTGCCTGGATTTTGATTGGGATTGTATTTGGTCTGCAGGTTAATTTTGGCAGAATTATAATGATCTTTTCTACCCAGGAACTAGTCTGTCTTTTATCTTCGTGTCTGTCGATAGCTTTTCATACATATGTACATACATACTTACGTACATATGTTTATTTTTATTTTTTGAAAGGATTTTAAGTAATCTCTATACCCAACGTGGGGTTCAAACTCATGACCCAGAGATCAAGGTTGCATGTTCTACTGACTGAGCCAGCCAGGTGTCCCTACATACATATGTTTAAATAAGATGTTGTGTGTATGAAGTATTTTAAAGTTGCTTTTACTATTGTGACTAAAGATCTCCTCTCTTTTCATTTTTTTCGAGGGGGGAGGGGCAGAGGGAGAGGGAGAGAGAGAATCCCAAGCAGGCTCCATGACCAGTGCAGCCAGAGCTCCATCTCACAACCCCAAGATCATGACCTGAGCTGAAATCAAGACTTGGACACCTAACTGACTGAGCCACCCAGACGCCCACCCCCGTCCACTTTTTTTTTTTAATGTAAACTACCCCCAACGTGGGGCTCAAACTCAAGACCCCAAGATCAAGAGTTGCATGCTCTGCGGACTGAGCCAGCCAGGCATCCTTGTCTTTTCATTTTTTAACTGGTTACTACAAGTATATAGAAAAACTGTCGATTTTTATTATTTAGCTAGTATCCAGGTAACTTAGTGAATTCTGTCTCTGGTTGGATAGCTTTCAAATGATTCTTTTGGATTTTCTTGTCAGACGGGCCGTCATATGCAAACAGTGAATATTCTGTTTCTCCTTTTCCAGTGTTGGCTAAGCTGCAGTGCTGTCTTAAAGAAATGCAGTGAGAGCCGCAAATACGAGCCATATCTGTAACTTTAAACTTCTAGTAGGGATATTAAATAAAGCAAAAAGAAACAAGTAACCTGAATATATTTTATTTACTCTGGCATGCTGTAGTACCCCCTTACCTGCATTTTCTCTGTCCGTAGTTTCAGTTACCCTCAGTCAGCCGAGGTCCGGAAGCAAATGCTCCTCTTTTTCTGACCTTTCCGTAGAAGGTCAGCAGGAGCCTAAGGCTGCTTCACTACACCTACCTCCTTCACCTCTCTTCATCTCATCCCCTAGGCATTCTGTCATCTCATCTCAAGAAGGGTGAGTACAGTACAATAAAACGTTTTGAGAAAGAGATTACATTCATGAAACTTTTCTTATTAAGGTTTTTGTTCTAATTCCAGCAAAGTTAACCTAACTTTTATTACAGTGTATTGTTATAATTGTTCTATTTTATTAATTACTGCTCTTTAAAAACAAAGTTCAACCAAGTGAGTTTGAAGACCTAATGGATTTTATTAAATGGTTCATGATTTGGGCAGCATCCCATCTGGCAAGTAGAGGGGAGCTCCAAGGAGTTGCAGAAAATGGAAGAGTGTGGGGTGAGAAAGTTATTAACAGAAGGATTGTTTCATTCAAGATCATCTTCCCTTAGGGGGATGGCAGGGGGTCTTATGCAGATTAACTCCTCTTCCTTTTGGGGGTGTGTGGAGAAGGCCCCTGTGACATACTACCTCATTGATGCTGACCAGAAAATTCCTGACTGACCCGTTAAGACTACATTTCTTGGGGAGGTTGAAATTGCAAGAAGATTAGGTATTAAGTCCATATACGGTGATTTGGCTTAAGTGATGCCATTTCGGGCCTGTATTTTTCTTTTTAACGTTGTTAATCTCTTACTGTGCCGAATTTATAAATAAAATTTTATTTTATTTATAGGTATGTAGTATAGGAGGTATGTAGTATAGGAGAAAACATAGTGTCTGCAGTATAGGAGGTATGTAGTATAGGAGAAAACATAGTGTCTGCAGGGTTCAGTACAATCTGGTTTCAGGCATCCACTGGGGGTCTTGGAATGTATCCCCCCCACCCCCGGGGATAAGGGTGGGGGGACTACTTGTATCCAAAATATTATTATTTCAACATATAATCAATATAAAAATTATTAATGAGATGTTTTACAATTTTTCCATACTAAGTCTTTGTAAATTTCTGTATATTTTATATTTAGAGCACAGTTCGGACAAGCCACACTTTCTAGTGTTCAGTAGCTACATGTGGGGCTAATGGTCATAGGGGCTAGAGCCTTCTTAACAACATCCAGTAATGATGGTTACAGCTGGCCTCCCTGCTTTTTTAAAGATTTTATTTATTTATTCGACAGAGATAGAGACAGCCAGCGAGAGAGGGAACACAAGCAGGGGGAGTGGGAGAGGAAGAAGCAGGCTCATAGTGGATGAGCCGATGTGGGGCTCGATCCCATAAGGCCGGGATCACGCCCTGAGCCGAAGGCAGACGCTTAACCGCTGTGCCACCCAGGTGCCCCTGGCCTCCCTGCTTTTAATCAAAATTATGTTTAAGTATGATACTTGGCATTGGTTTCTGATATATTTTATTAAGTTAAAGAAGATTTCCCTTCTGAGTATGAGTTCCTTTTAAAGTAGGTAATTGATACTTTCCTTAAATACTTTTTTTAAAAAAATACATATACTGACATGATCACACCTTTCCTTCCCATTTAAACTGTTAATACAGAGAACGATAACAGAATCCTTGGGGTATAATACAAAAATATGTTTGGTCTTTGTCCCCACTACTGGCAGGAGCTCCTGAGACCCTTGGAATTTCCAGAGTGATAGGAGTCTTTTGTTATTCCTAAACACTCCCTTAGATCACATCTGAGTTTATGCTAATGAAGCAGCTTAGAGTGGGGTTCTCTAGACAGCCTCAGGATGGGCCTGGTCACCAGAAATACCCAGTGATCGGAGGGTTTAAACTTATAGACCCACCCGTTGACCTCTTTTGAGGAGCGAGGGGGCTGGAGATAGGATGAAATTCCTTGCTTCCATGTTGGTGACCTGGGCTAGGTGCTGGGAAGGTGGCACACCTGGAGAGAGCCTGGAAGTTCTGCGTCCCCCCCCCCCCCCCTCGCCGCCCTATGCATATCTTCCCTTTGGCTGTTCCTGAGTTACATTCTTCATAATAAACCAATAAACATAAGTAATGGGTGTTACTGAGTTGTGCGAGCCATTCTAGCAAATTACTAAACTTGAGGAGGGGATTGTGGGAATCCTTGGTTTGTCACCAGCTGGTGACTCGTGACTAGCAAGTGGGGAATAGTCTTGGGGGACTAAGCCCTTAACTTGTGGGATCTAGCTCTTGTAAAATAGTACAAAACTGTAGGTGACTTTTAGCTTTAGTAAAATAGTCTTTAAAAATACTATCAATGTGTGCACATGGTGGAAGACTTTTTAAAGTAGTGTCTTATCAGAGTATGTTTGCAGAATGTAAATTTCCTGAGTCCTTAAATCTCTGAATCCTTCTTTATTCTACTTGGCAGTTGATCAGGAATTTAGCCAGGAGTAGAATTCTAGTTTAAAATTCATTTCCCTCAAAACTTTGAAGGCATTGTTGATAGCCTTCCAGGGTTGCAAAGACATCTGAGGCTAGTGTGATTCTTAGTCCTTTATAGGAAGGGTGACTATATATTCTGGTTTGTCTGGAGCACTTCCAAAGTACAGCACCTGCTTTTACTCTGTAAAGTATCCTTATGTATTGATCAGTTATATAATTTACTTATTTGCAGGTGTCCTAGTTTTGGGGTTTTTTGGAAGCTTTTGGGATATTCTTAAACCTGGTGCTCTGAGAATTCACAAGGCTGTGTCTAGAGGTCAGTTATTTTTGCCCCCGTTCACCTGCTCAGCACTCCGCGGGCTCTTTCAACCTGAAGAGTAGCGTCCATGAGCTCTGGGATATTTTATCACTGAGTGCTTCAGTAATTCCTGCCTTTTCATTCTCTTTGTTCTTTCTTTCTAGAACTCCTTTCAGTGGAACTTGGTCTTGTGGATTAATTCGACACCTTGAAAAAGGACTTTGACTACCTCATTTTGACCTCAGACTTTCTAATTAAATTTTTCTTCCCAGCTTACTCTTTTAACTCAGGCAAAAGACCCTGCACAAAACCTGTTATGATGGGAACCGAAACTACCCCCTCAAGGAATAAGGACTGCTTTGAGCCAGCAAGACCTGTGTGTGGTTGATACCAACACAATGATCCACCTGACCTTTACTGCCCACCTGCAAATACCCACTGACCTTTGTCCCACATTTTCCTTGCATAAACCTATAAGTATTTTCAACACTTCAGAGGCGGTCCTAAGGCAGTCTTTAAGATAATCAGTCAGCTGTGTTCCTAGTGTGGACCTCATTGAAATACATTTCCTTTCTTATTTCCCTATCGCTGTCTGTCTGCCTTTGGCGAGTGGGTGAACCTGGACTGTTGGAACCACCAGAACCCTTATAACTCTATGCCCCCCCCCCCATTAAAACCTTATTTTTAGAAATCTTTTTTGACTTCTGTTTTCCACTACTTTGATTTTGCTTTCCTTTCTGGTGAAATATTCAAATATATCTGTTGACTTTTAAATTCAATATCAAGTGCTGGTCCTAATTTTAACAAGAGCATTTTCTTATTTTTAGTCCTGTATGGTGCCCCATTCTTGTTTCATCAATACAATAGCCTCTCATATCTCTTTGAAAGAATATATATAAAGTATTCCCTCTATTCCTGCATCATCTGTTTCCATCGAGTTCCCCCCACTTCAGTTTTCATCTGTCTTTCATTGTGATGGGTTTTTGTCAAATATCTGGTGATCCAGAACTTCACATTCTTTCTGGATTTTTGATTGATTTTTGTGTTTCTAGTCCCCTCCCCCCAATCAATAAATTCCCCACATTGGTATGAGATTTAACCATATGAGAGATCTGATAGGCTGTTCTGCGTACAAATCTGCGTGGCTCTTCAGAGATTTGGGTAATATCTAAATAACTTAGCGCTTGGATGGCATACAAGGCAATGCCAGTGAGATACTGCCTTTGTTTCTTAGAGCTGCTCTAACACCACAAATTCAGTGACTTAGCACGACGGAAATTGATTATCCTACAGTTAAAAGAGGCCAGAAGTTAACTGGGCTGAAATCAGGTGTTGGCAGTGGTGCCTCCTCCTGAGAAGAATCTGTTCTTGCTTCCTCTTTGCTGTGCCTGCTGCACGCTGTGGCCTCGCTCCAGCCTCCCAGGCCGGTGCGGTACACCTCTGCTTTGTCCTCACGTTGCCTGCTTGGAGTGGCCCATCCACTGCCTTTCTTCTAAGGACACTTGTGATGGCATTTAGGGCCCCGCTGATAATCCCAGGTCCCGCTCTCATCCCCAGATCCTTAATTCAATCACATCTGCAAAGACCCTTGTTTGAAGTAAGGTAACATTTGCAGGTTCCAGGGATTAGGGCCTGATGCCTCTGGGGTCATTGTCAGCCTGCTTCCAGGTACTTAAGCATTCTCCAGTGCCTCTGTGCTTTCGCAGATGCTGTTATTACTGCCTGCAGTTTCCTCTCTCGTGTCCATTGCCAAAAATCTGTGGATCCACTCAGTTCTTACAGCCTTCCGTAACCGTCTTTCCCCCTCCTAGACAGAGGACTGTGTTTGACTGTTTCCTTCATACAGCCTGTCTCCTTATCCAGTAGTGTTTGACATGTCAGTCCTATCTGTCTTGTTGGTCTCTACCACTGGAGTGGGAGGGTTTTGAGTTCTGTGGGCACATTTCCAGAGTGGGAAGCTTTGGGTCCAGAGCTGGGTAGGCAGTCATCAACTAGTTGTTGAGGAGATTGAGCATTTACTAAGGGCCAGTTAAATACTAGGACCTGTCGTGTTGGGCCATGTAATTAACAAAACAAAACATGGTAAAGTAAGTATGCTCATGTGCCAGAATTTCTCCAGGGCAAATTTTTTCAGGACGTGTTTGCTAGGTCATAGGAATTCACGTTTTCCACTTCTGCTGGATACTGCCAAGTTGCTTTCCAAAGTGGCTGCACTTCCCCCAACAAAGCCAAGAGCACTCTTGTTTCCTATATCCTTGCCAATGCTTGTGATGTTTTTTTTAATTAAAAAAATTCGATAGGGGGAAGTGATAATGTTTTCATTTGTGTTTCTTTGATAGTGAGGCTGACTATTTCATAGTTGATGGGCATTTAGGCTTTTTTCCCATGGACATATGTAGCCTATTTTTTCTACTGAGTTGTCTTTTATTTATAGAAATCGAACAAATATTCTGGATATGAATTGTATATATATGTTGTTGTCGTCATCCCCCCTGTTTACATATGAGGAAACTGGCATAAGAAAAGCAGGTAATTTTATAAGATTTCCCCTCCACCTGGATGGATGGATAGATGGATGAATAAATGAATTTTAGAGTCATAGCTAATGAGAAACAAAGTGGGTGTTTTGGACCCAGGGATATCTGGTTGTAAGGCCTTCTTCTTTTTTTTTTTTTAAAGTATATCTGGCTGCCTTACAGGGAATTAGGAAATTAATAATAAGTAGTGATATGCTAAATTTTGTCAGAATACTTAACTGTTAGTTCCACTTACAGGCTCTGTGAGTTTGAGCTGATGTGAATTATTTTTTTAATGCCGATAATGACTGCAAACCTGCCTGCTTCACAAGCAATCGAGAAAATCATTGAGGGATGCCTAGGTGGCTCAGGTGGTTAAGCGTCTGCCTTTGGCTCAGGTCATGATCTCAGGGTCATGGGATTGAGCCCCATCTCTGGGCTCCTAGCTCAGCAGGGAGTCTTCTTCCTCTCCCCTTACTTGTGCTCTGTCTCTCTCTCTCTGTCTCTCTCTCCAATGAATAAATAAAATCTTAAAAAGAAAATCATTGAGATAGTATATACACAGTGAAATACTGTTTATAAATCTCAGTAATTATTCTTGACCATTACCATTATGAGAGAATAAACTCAATATATGCCTGAAAAGTTCTGGATGTACTTTTTTTTTTTATAGACTTTATTTTTTAGAGCAGTTTCAGGTTTACAGCAAAATTGAGCCGAAGATACAGAGATTTCCTATATACCTCCAACCTCATGTATGCACAGCCTCCCCCATTGCAGTTAGTGAACTTACATTGATACATCAGTATCACTCAGACCCCTTATTTTACTGTAGGGCTCACTCTTGGTGTTGTACATTCCGTGGGTTTGGACAAATAGGTAATGACGTTTATCTTCTTAAAAGTACACAGAGTGGTTCTGCCACCCCCGAAATCTCTGTGCTCTGCCGGTTCATCCCATCTTCCTCCTTAATCCTTAGCAATCTTTTACTGTCTCAGTAGCTTTTCCTTTTCCAGAATGTTGTACAGTTGGAATTAGACAGTGTATGTAGCCTTTTCAGGTTGACTTCATTAGCAGTATGCGTTTTAAGTTTCCTCCATGTCTTTTCATGGCTTGATAGATCATTTCTTTTTAGTGCTGAATAGTATTCCATTGTCTGGATGTACCACAGTGTATGCATTCTCCTGCTGAAGGACGTCTTGGTTACTTCCAAGTTTTAGCAGTTACGGATAAAGCCGCTATAAATATTTGTATGTAGTTTCCTCCTTCCCCCCATTAGTCATAAGCTTTCAGCTCATTTGGGTAAATACCAAGGAGGCTTAGTTGCTGGACCATACTGTAAAGAATATGTTTAGTTTTCTAGGAAATTGCCAAACTTGTCTTCCAGAATGGCCGTGTGGTTTGCATTCCCACGAGCAATGAATGAGTTACTCTTGCGCCGTATTCTTACCAACATTTGGTGATGTCACTATTTTCGGATTTTGGCTATTCTAATAGGTGTGTGGTGATACATAATATGCTTTTTTTGGTTAAAGGTACATGATAAAATGTCATTTGCTAGTGTGATGGTGTTTTCAAAAAAAGCAGAAATGTTTCTGAGTTTTTTCTAGTGTGACAGATGGTGTTTTCAGAAAAAGCAAAAAGTTTCCTGTGAGTTTTTGGAAGTAAAAATACGTCCAGGAAAAGGCTGATATTTGGCTCTGATTGATTAGACTACGAGTAGTAATGTTTGTCTTTTTATTTTGACAGGTATTGAAACACAGGCGCTTATCTTGAAGGCACTAGCACCTCCTACCATTGTCAACTGGTAAAACGTTAATTTTGTTAATTACAAAATAACTTCTATTAAGCATAAAATGTATTAAGTTAAAACCAAGTGTGTCTAAACTGTCAAAAATTTTTTAAAAATTCTTCCCATTTTGTGATTGTAGAATTACGGAAGTTAGGAGAAGGTAGCTTTCCTGCTAATTTTAATTCAGTACAAATGCTTTGGAACATTATTAAGCCATGTTATTCACCAATATCACTGATCTTTTTTCAAATGGAATTTCATATAAGAATCTGTGTGAGCGTTTGTGAAGTTTAGCACTAATTAGAGTGGTATTACCATTTCAGCATATGCTGGTGATTTTCGATTTATGTTAGTGTTATTTTAAATTTCTAACTGGACACTTGAACAGAAGTTGTAGGTTCCAGGTGCTAGCCTGTGGCAAGTTCTACATGTTACTCATAGTGGTGGTGGGCTAGAATGAGGCAGGTTTTATTCTTTCCTTACTGTGGCTCCTGGTTTCTTGAAATTTTGGGGCAAGAATTTGAGAATCTCCACATCCAGTGCAGAGCCCGACCGGGGGCTTGATCTCACAACCCTGAGATCTTGACCTGAGCTGAAACCAAGAAGTGGAAGCTTAACCGACTGAGCCACCCAGGCCCCACCTTAGTTTGTTTTTAACTGATAAGCCCAGATACAGATAAAGGGCTTTTGGGGTGAGGAGGGATATGGAGGAAAAGATCAGGAAATATCTAAGAAATCTTACTGAACAGTTTGTAAATTCTTAAAAGGTATAGATTTAGATTGCGTAGATTTAGATGATGTAGACTAAAATTATCTTGAAAATCTTAATTTTGATGTGTTAATCTTTTTTTTACATTCTCAAAGGCTAAATTTACCTGAACTGTCTGTTCTCAAACGGGTACTTTATTTTGCTTATTGTAAGCATGTTACTTTTGCTGACGTATTTCATATGTTTGCAACTATTTAGCCTCTGGCCTTTGAATTTTCTTTAATTTCATTTTCTATTTTTATGGTAGGGAAGGAAATAGTTAAGATCAGAAGTGAAATTGTTAATTGAACCACCAACCAATCCACTTTCTTTCATGTAATACTAAACAAAGTACTTACCTGGATTGAGTTGAAGTTTACTAAGACCCTCAAGTACCAACCATCCAGGCTGATGTCATTATATAATCTAATAGTTCATGTTCTCCAGAAATATTTATGTAGGTGGCTCTCATTAACCATTTTGGAGATAATTGGAGTAAGTAAGGAATTAGTACTACAGGGGGGTAAATAGTCTATTCACTGTTGTTACAGTGCAGCCAGGGCATTTAATTCTTGGCTGGTTAGGACACACTGATGAATTTGTCAAAACAGTGCTATGCTAAGGTTTGGTTTCTCTGCCCTGCCATTTGGATAAAATAATGATGACTGAACATACCATTCCCCCCGTTTCCTGTCAGTGGATCAACCTTAAACAAAATTCTAGGATAAAAAACTGCACTTCTGTATAGAGAATTTCATATCACTTCTTTTGGATATCATAATAAGGGGAGTTACGTGGTTTGGAAGGTGAGTAGACAGCGGAGTAGGAATAGGTTTTCCCTTAGATGAGGAAGTTGAAGCAACATGATTCAGAACCCTGAGCCCATGTATGTGTGTGAGTTGTCTGGGCCGGGGGTGTTTGGGGATCTCCCACATGACAGGATTAATGAATGGACAACAGAACCACCTCTGAGGGACTCCCCTGTGTGTTGCAGGGTCTTGGCACGAGGTTATTAGCGGTAGACATAAGACTATAAAAACCCTGAGAATTAGGGACGTTTGTTGAGGATCAACTTTTTTAGAGATATGGAGGCCTGCTAAGTTGATTGGTTAAACAGAGTTGGTCCTGAATTAGATTGCATGTGTATTTTTTACCTTGGGGACTGGAGTGGGATCCACAAAGTGGGATCCCATAGTTCTGTGTCATAAAATCCAAGGATATTTAAACCTTACTGTGGAACTAGCCGTGAGAAAAAAATGTTCTTCATATCTGTATTTTCTTAAAAATAAATTTGTCATTATCTAACTGAAGCTCAAGGAAAGAAATCCCTAAAATTGGCTAGTGAAGTAGAGATGCCAAATGAAGTAGTACCAATTCCAAATATAAGATGTGTCAAGTATCCTTATTCTCGTTACTTACTACTATTTTATAAGGGATTTTGTGGATGGATCTATGATGTCAGCTGCTTCTAACTTTTAGAATCTTAAATGCCTGAAACAATGATGGTAACGTGCTAGCTGCTGAATCCTTCTCGTGTCTCTGATCCGCATACTCCTCTTCACGTTTTACAGGCGAGGACCTTGAGGCTTAGGATAGTAGTTGACCTTAGTGACGTTTAGAAAGTAGTAGACTAAGTGCCAGACTCTGGCTCCGTGGCCTAGGCTCTCAGTAAGCATACAGTTGACCTAAGTATCTTCAGAATCAGTGGGGCTATAAATAAGAAATAATCACGATGAAAGAAAAGTATTGGTATTGGTATAAATAGTTGGTATAAATGAATTTAAAGTGCTACTAACACATGTGATGTATTTTGTAGTTTATGTAGAGTGTGTTCACTTGCTTTCTTTGTTCCCAAAGGGAGTTCTGTGAGGCATTTATTATCACCCCAGTTCTGTAGTGAACCCGAAGCTCTGGAGTGTTAAGGAAATTGTCCCCTATTACACAAGGAGTTAAGTGGGGGGGCCAGCATCAAACCAAGAGCTTACTGCCATAGTTCTAAAAGGAGCCAGTCCATTGAACATTTTTATATGCAGTCAAACTAGTGTTGCAAGTAATAGTACCTTCAGTAGATTATATGAAGTATGTAAATGAAACTATGTAAGTAAAACTGCTTTGAAATTCTGCATAAACAGAGCTTTGTACGCAAACCAACTGTACTAATAATTAGCGTTTATAATGCCTTTGCATTTTTCCAGAGTCTTTTATTTGCTGCATTCCATTTTATCCTTAATATAAATTTTGTGCATTACCTAAATGATGACAGAAAAGGGAGAATAAGGCACAGAAAAGTTGTTTCATAAACAACAGATCAGAATTAACTATTGGTAAAAATCCAGGCTACGGTTTGTTTGCTTATTCCATGAAATGATTAATTGTAGGGTGACAGGTTTGCCTAAAACTTTTCTGGTTTTAGTACTGAAAGTCCTGTGTCTTGGGAAAGTCCTGTGTCTTGGGAAACCCCAAAGTCTTGGGCAACCCAGAGTGGCTGGTCATCCTAATTAATTGTCACACTTTGTGGTGGACTGGGGATGGGATTAGGGCTGCCATATAAAACATAAGGCACTCAGTTAAATCTGAATTTCAGATAAAAATCAAGTAATTTTTTTTACTGCTTGTTCCAGATATTGCTTGGGACACATGTACACTAAAATTTGTTCATTGTTTATCTGAAATTCAAATTTAACTGGGTATCTCCTGTATTTATTAAGCCCGACTGCCCCCAAGAAAGAATGAGGGGACATTCTGATGTATAAAAAGATCACTTGGCTGCTTTTTTGTGTAGACCTTAGGCTTTTTTCATTTATCTGTTCAAATAAATGTACCATCTCACAGTACTTGACTCTTGTTCTTTTAGTTATGTGGATAGAGACGCAGGAGGTCAGGATGAATATATGAAACCATATTTTGCTCAGTCAGTGCGTTAAAACTGCTGTGTGTGTTTGTATACGTGTGTGTGTGTGTGTGTGTGTGTGTGTGTGTGTATGTATGTGTATATGTGTTGGTTGGTTTGAAGAAGTTCTGTACTTGGCAGGAAATTTAACCCAGACAGAAATGAGCCCATTCTGTCATTGTTGGATCAGTCTGTCAAGCATTGGCACATTCTCACAGACTGTCCATATTGTCTTTTGACTATATGTTAAAAAGTATTTTTCCTGTTGTTAGGATAGTGTATTCACAGGATTCAAAATGAAAAGGAAGTAAAGGTTTTCTTTACTCCCTTCTTGGACCTGTTCATTTGCCCACTATGGAGACAGTCTGATCTGATTGGAAGATGTTAGAATTTTGGAAATGGACCTTAGAAATCTTCCTATGGAGTTTTTGTTTTGTTTTTTTAAAAGCATGGGAACTCTGACTCAAGCCCCCTCTCCCCCCAAGGGGGAAGCATTGCTTGTATAGAAGACGGGTAGAAATGGGTTCCTCTGGTCATTTACTTCTTCAGTGTTTGATGGTTGTCAGTACTCCAACAAAATTGATTTGGGAGTGCTTGGCATCGGTACAGTTTAGTCTTAAAATAGATTTACTTGAATTCCATCATCATTAATGATGAGAAAATTACAATTTATTAACTTAGACAAGGTCTCATAGTAACTGGCGGCAGAGCCAAGATTAGTATATATATATTTTTGCATGTGTTTTTGTGTATGCATGTTTAGAACCCCTTTTCTGAAAAAGAAGAGAGGGAAACTAGCCATGAGTGACTCTTAAAGATAGAGAACAAACTGAGGGTTGATGGAGGGAGGTTGGTAGGGGATGGGCTAGATGGGTAATCTGCATTAAGGGAGGGCATTTGTTGCGATGAGCACTGGGTGTTGTATGGAAGTGATGAATCAGTGAATTCTCCTCCAGAAACCAATATTGCACTTTATGGTACCTAATAAAATTAAAGAGAAAAATTTAAGACCCCCCCCGGAAAAACCCTGTTCTGTATCATGCTGAGAAACATAAATTCCCTTGCTTAATTTCTGTTTCCTATTTGATTTCATTCAAGACTCAACACTTCTTAATTTTTTAAAATTTCGTTAAAGTTTTTTTTTTTTTTTTTTTTTTAGATTTATTTATTTGTCAGAGAGAGAGAACGAGGCAGGGAGAGTGGCAGGCAGAGGAAGAGGGAGATGTAGACTCCCCAAGAAGTAGGAAGCCCCATGGGGGCTGCTTAATTGCTTAACCAACTGAACCACCCAGGTGCCCCTCAACACTTTTTTTTTTTTAAGGTTTTATTTATTTATGTGACAGACAGCCAACGAGAGAGGGAACCGAGAGAGGGAACACGGCAGGGGAGTGGGAGAGGAAGAAGCAGGCTCCCAGCGGAGGAGCCTGATGGGGGGCTCGATCCCAGGGATCTAGGATTACGCCCTGAGCCGAAGGCAGATGCTTAACGACTGCACTACCCAGGCACCCCCCCTCAACACTTTTTTAAAAGAACATCTGGCTTGGACATTAGAAAAGGAAGGTGGGAGGAAAGTAGATTTTTTAAAAAAATGTGTTTCAATCAGGGTTAGGGAAGTCAGGAGTGTATTGTGGTTCAGAGAGAATATTTGAGGGGCGCCTGGGTTGGCTCAGGGCGTGATCCCGGTGCTCTGGGATGGAGCCCGGCATCAGACTCCTCTGCTGGGAACCTGCTTCTTCCCCTCCCTCTTCCCCTGCTTGTGTTCTCTCTATCGCTGGCTGTCTCTCTCTCTGTCAAATAAACAAATAAAATCTTTAAAAAAAATATTTGAGTCCTGTTATTTCAACTATTAAAAGGATTGAGAAGGTTAAAAAATTACAGTGAATAACTGAAAATTATGTAAAGCGAGTTGACTCGGTTTGGCTGCTTTTTCAATTTTTAATGCAAATGTGTTTATGGCTAAGACTTGCTGAATTTTCCTCCCTCCCTCCCTCTTTCTCCCCTTTCCCCCTTCTTCCCTCCCTTCAAATTGGTCTTTAGGGCCAAAATTTCATTTCCTGTGGTTAGAATAAACAAGCTTAGTAGTTTTCTTAAAAAGAAGAGGACATAACTATTATTTCCTCATAAAATTTCCTAGTTGTGAATTTGGAAGTTAATCTAATTCAGATGATAATATGACTCAAGCCTCTAATAATGCTTTTAGAAGACTTTCTGGTACAGAATTTCTTAACCTTTCTATTTGTTGTATTAAGGTAGTACTTAAATGGATAAATGGCTTGATTTTCAGACATACCGTCTAATAAATTCATAGAGCAGTAACAACTAGGGGGTCAGAGTTGAAATTTTCAGTGCTGTGTTAATATTTGGAGTTTTATAAAGGACAAATCCTTGTGTTTCGGTAAAGGAAGAGTGAGAACCACCATATTATGCAGTACTGAGGCAGACTGAAAAATTGCCTTTATATTGATATTTGTAAGAATTAGGAAAAACTCCACGTCTGCCTTTTTAAAAATTTTACTTTTTTTTTTTTTTTTGCAGCAGTACAGACATTTAGTGAATGTTTTAAAACTGTTCTCCTGAGCCAGATATGTATTCATATTATTTCTGTTAGGTTTCAGTCTTGGGAAGCAGGGAAATGAGCATTTCATCAGAGCCAGGGTCCTTCCTCTATAGAAACTTTTTCCTGATGGCAAATCAGTCGCTAGTTGCATTTCTCATTACAGCTCATTAGAGCCTAGTCTGGGAAGGACATCTTTCTTTCTGCCCTTCTTGACCCAGTTTCTTACTTCAAAACAAGTAATTAGATAATTTTTCAGGGACTTTCGGTTTGTATAGAATGTGACTTTTGTGGAAAGAAGTGTCTGTCTCTAAAGTAGTGAGGACTCTTTTTTTTCCCTTTTGTTTTTAACAATAAAGTATTAATCCTAGCATTTAGGGAGTGTGGAGAAATTAAAAAGCTTGGATGGGAGTCAAACACATACGTTAAAATCCACCTCGTTTGTTAGCTCTAAGTACCTTTGATCATGATCTTTTTGAAATTAGGTTTTTGTAGCAGAGATGATACAAAGCTTCCTGCACAGTGCTTGCATTATTGGTACTCAGAATTGCTTCCCATTTATTCCAAGCTTGGTGAAAAATCCTAGGCATATCTCACGCTAGTAAATACAGATTCCTTGATATCCATCCCTGTGCAGTCCACTTATTTATACTTCATTAGAGAGAACATGCTAAACTGTATTTTTTTTCCTCCAGGTATGAAGTTATATAGTGTTGATGCACATTTGGGTGTTGTAGGCTATAAGGAAAACAGGAGGAAATAAGAATGGGTAATGGGCAGGGGCGCCTGGGTGGCACAGCGGTTGAGTGTCTGCCTTCGGCTCAGGGCGTGATCCCGGTGTTGTGGGATCGAGCCCCACATCAGGCTCTTCCACTGGGAGCCTGCTTCTTTCTCTCCCACTCCCCCTGCTTGTGTTCCCTCTCTCGCTGGCTGTCTCTATCTCTGTCAAATAAATAAATAAAATCTTTAAAAAAAAAAAAAAAAAAGAATGGGTAATGGGCAAGTTAACCAATAAATAGTGGAGAATCCGGAAAGCCCTCTGGAGCATTTTCTCATTGCCTCCTCTCTTTCCTGGGGTATTCTGTCTGCTCCCAGTGGATCTGTAGAATTTCCAAGTGTTGGGTTTCTGCCCTGCTCTGGAAGTGGAGCTTCTCAGGTGGCATTTTGGCTGGGGTTGAGAGGGCAGCAGAAAGACCTGCTGTCTGTAGCAGAGTAAGGTGTTCCTGGCCTCTTCCCTCTTGTGCACATCTCAGCAGTCGGGAGTTCTGAGCCAGACTCGCATTTCCCTTGTTCAGTCCTCCAGCTTGGTGAGATGAACGGATTGAGATACTATATCTGTGTTGTCTCTCCCCTGTGCCTGTGAGGTTCTTGACGTTTCTCTGTTTAGATAGCTGCGACTGTATCTAAGCAGGTAAAGCCATTTCATATACTAGTATGAACATGGTCCCTGTGGCAATCTACGGGTTTCCCCCTCCCCCACAGTACAGGCATTTACAGTTTTCTTTCCCTGTTACTAAAACACACGTTGTCTGTGGAAGTTTTTCATACGATTTGCAGCCCTTTTTTTTTTTTTTTTGCATTTAAAGAAAAGTGGGAGTTAATATAGGTTGTATGACTACGATGATAATACTCGTTTAGTAACAATTTAAACCAAAAATTTTATCTTAACATGAGAATTTCCTATATCCCCTAAGTGTATTATTTGAGGGCGATTTGTAGGTGGGTATTAATCTGTATTACCTTGCGCAGAGTTATTTTCATAACCCCAGTTCTGCCCTCAGCTTTCTGACAATTATGCAAAATTTTAGCTGCCCTTCCTCCTCCTCCTATGTCCCAGGTGCCCTGTGTTCTTCCACTTCAGTAGGAGAGGCCACTCAGGGAAGGATTTTCCTCAAACTTGATCATTTTGATTTAAAACAACTTGCTAATTAAAAGATGCAAAATGTAAATAATTTCTTTTGACCTAACACAGTGGACCATTTACATAGAATGGTTCACAAACATATTTTAGGTGCTTGAGTCCAGCTCGTTCTAATCACACAACTTCACATTTTGAGATAATATTTGCTCATCTATCATTGTGTGAATAATGATGGGTCTTTTTCTTTTAATGTTGGTAAACTTGACTCAACTTACTTTAATTAGCAGTTCCTAGAGTAAAGATGGACATTTTTGTATTCTTTTATTTTTTAAATTCTTTTGTTTGAGGGCTGCCTGGGTGGCTCAGTTCGTTAGGCATCTGCCTCCGGCTCGGGTCATGATCTCAGGGTCCTGGAATCAAGCCCCACATCTGGCTCCACATGGCAAGTCGGCTTGTCCTGTTTCCTCTGCCCCTTCCCCCGCGTGTGCTCTTTCTCAAATAAATAATAAAATCTTTTAAAAAAGATGTTATTTATTAGAGAGAGCACGAGCAGGGGGAGCTGCAGAGGGAGAGGGAGAAGCAGGCTCCCCGCTGAGCCGGGAGCCTGACGGTGGCGCTCTGTCTATCCCAGGACCCTGAGATCATGACCTGAGCTGAAGGCAGACACTTAACCGACTGAGCCACCCAAGTGCCCCGGAAATTTCTATATTCTTCATGGTGGAAAATTAATGTACTTTGACCCATTATAGCTTCATTTAAATATTTAGAGGTAATTGCTTAAAAGCCTTGATTTGTCCATACTGTTGTCAGACATAAAACCATGCAGGCTTGTATATACCTTTTTTTTCCCCCCTAAAGAATTAGCAAGGTCCATGGAGGTCCCTCCAGGTCGATTGCAAGTACATAGAACTAGTTTTTAATGGCTGCGTTGTTGTCCATACTGTGGATGTATATGTGCTTCAGCTATTCTTTGATTGATTTAGATCATTTTGTTTTCAGTTGTTAAAAGAATATTTTCCATGGACAGCTTACTGATGTAGTAGGGTTTATTCAGCAATTCATTAATCAGGCAGCATCCAATCTGGCAGATAGAAAGGAACTCCAAAGGCAAGGTCTTTATCGATCAAAGGGAGCAGGAACAAGGAAGTTACACGGGGCATTTACTGATGGGTGAAAGCAGGGTTAAATTCCTTAGGTGGAGCAGTGGGCCTGCTTGGAGCCAGCTCAGGTAACATCCACTCAGTGGGCAAGCACTGATTGGTTGATCTGGGTCTTTTCTCTGCCAGCTAACCGTGGAAACTTAAGTTCTGGTTTGTTGACTGGGGGCTTAGCATGAGTCACTCCATATTGGGCCTGATGTGGTTACTTAAACACTGTTTTTTTTTGCCTCTGAAACAATACTGGCATGTCCTCCAAGCTTTGCGTTTGGATTGGACTGCTTCCTATTCCTTCTTGGTGCAGTCGTCTCTCCCCCTATTCCTGAAATACTTGAACATCCAGCTTTCTGTGACTCTGCTTCTGTCACGATTGTTAGTGGTTTCAATATCTTTCCAATACTGTGGTCTTTGCATTTCTTGACCTCCTGTCCTTAAATGAGGTCATACCCCAGTCTGCCTTTGCTACCCGTTTCTCTGTGATTACAACCTGGACCTCTCCATGAACTGTAACTGTATGCTTCAGGCATTCTACTCGACCATCACCTCCTGTGGTTCCATTGTCCTCTCTCAACCCCAGCAGTTCTTTGACCACACAGGATCTGATTGCATTGATCCTGTCTCCTTTTCAGAAACCCTTTCTCTCCTTATGGGCCATCCTTCTTTCCTCAACTTAAATCTCTTGATCTGTCATGGATATAGTCTTCATTCCCTTGTCTTCCTCCCCTTCCCCACATTTTGTTCTGGTACTTGCCTGGTAAAACCCTCTCCTGGGTTAAGTCAGCTCTCCGCTTGATTCCCATTTGTGCTCCACCAGTTGAACTTGGCTGGGAAGCACGCAGCCAGTTGGGTCTCCCTTTACATCCAGGGCTCAGACTTAGGTGGGCCTTAGGAGCTGTCAAGTGATTCTCCTGTCTCCTGCTGCATTTATTTTCCTGTTCTCTTAGATGATTTATTTGATACTTTCTACTTAATTTTCTAATACCTTCCTTTCTTCCTCTCTCTCAGTGATTTTTTTCCTTCCTATTACTCTGAGAAATAGAAGCACTCAGAAAAGAATCAGATTCTACTAGCTCCTGGTACCACCCACGTGCATCTGTGTCCCTGTTCTTTGTGTGGCCAACCTCTCACTCGGGTGCTGTATCTCACCCTCCCTCCTCTGTAATCTTTTTCTTTCCTCTCCTGGGTCATAGCCATCAATATGCAGACAAGCTGTAACTATCTCTTCTCTTGAGAACAAAAGAATCTGCTTTGTCCTGTCCTAGGATCCATTTCTCTATTCTCTTTAGAGTGCTGCTCCTGTTCTCTACTGAGCCCTCTCTAGTTGGACTTTGATCCTTACTGTAGCTGTTTTGGAGGTCAACAGTGATCCTCACACTTTTTTTTTTTTTGTTATAGTAAAGTATATGTAACAAACTCTACCAGCGTGACCATCTTGAAGTGTCCAGTTCCTTGGCATTAAGTAGATTGACCTTGTTGGGCAGCCATCGCCATCATCCATCTGCAGAGCTTTCCTGCCATTCCAAACTCTATACCCATTAGACACATCTTGCCAGCACTCCTTCCCCTCAGCCCCTGGCAGTCACCAGTCCAGTTGTCTTTATGCACCTCATCTAAGTGGAATTACAGAATATTTTGTGTCCTTTGCGTCTGCCTTATTTCATTCAGTGTCGTGTTTTCAAGATTCATACAGGTTGTAACATGTATCAGAGCTATCAGAACTTCATTCCTTTGTAAGGCTGAGTAAAAGTTCATTGTGTGGCTCTGTCAGCATTTTGTTTACCTGTTCACCCACCAGTGGACATTTGGGTTGCTTCCACCTTTTGGCTGTACGATCACTTTGCTATGAAGCTTGATGTACAAATACCCATTGCCCCTGATTTTAATAGACCTAGAAGTGCAGTTGCTGGATCATACAGTATTTCTCTGTTTAATTTTTGGATGAACTGCCGTACTGGTAGCCGCTGCACCATTCCCCGTTCCCACCAGCAGCTGAAGGGTGCTAGTTCTCCACCTCCATGTCCTTGCCAGTCCTGTTGTTTTATGTATTTCTGCTAGTAGCCATCCTGATGAGTGTGCAGTCTCCTCTCACTGAGGCTTCGATTCACATTTCAGTCCTCATCTTTGTTGACTTGTAGGTAATGTGTAGAACTGATCGGTGTTCTCCTCCTGAGACTCTGCCCTCCGGCTTGCTTCTGTTAACACTGACCCCTTCCGTCATGCCCCAGGCCTCTCCGTTTTGGTCTGGCCCGGATTTCGCTCTTAGCGCTTCTTGCTCCCTTGGCCTTGCCAGCCAGTCTCATGGCTGAAAATACTTCACTTTTCTGAGTTGCCTTGAACAAAACTGAACTGTTCTTTGCCCAGACCTGTTCCTCCTGCAGTCTTCCCTTCCTCGTGATGCAGTTCAGTGGTTTTTCATTATCTCAAGCCAAACACCTTGACCCCTCTTTCCCTCTCACTCTGCATACGGCTGTACCTTTAATACAGAGTCAGATTGAGGCCACACTTTCACTGCTTCATCCTCCTCACTCTGGTCTCAGGCCTGGTCATCTCACATCTGATCCCTGCGAAGGTTCCCAGTTGGTCTCCTTCCTCCTGCAGCAGCTAGAGTTGGCCTTTTGACAGCAGGTCAGATGATTTCACTCAAGTCAGTACAGTTCTCACAGTGGTCCCCACATCCTTTGGAATCTGGCCCCACTCTTCTCACCATGTCCTCGCTGCCCTCCTCTTTTCCCCATCCCCCATCCTCCCTGGGCTCAGCCTGGAATGTTCTTCTCCCAGATAACCCTGTGGCTTCCTTGTCTGCTCCTAACACCTGACATGAGTTTTGTTTTTCTTCTCCTCTCCTCTCCTCTCCTTTCCTCTCCTTTCCTCTCCTCTCCTCTCCTCTCCTCTCCTCTCCTCTCCTCTCCTCTCCTCACCTCACCTCACCTCACCTCACCTCACCTCACCTCACCTCACCTCACCTCCCCCTCCCTTTATTTTCCCCTTCCTTCCCTCTTTCCATCTTTAAAGTTTGAAGATTTTATTTATTTATTTGAGAGAGAGCTCGTGCAGAGGGAGAAGCTGCCTCCCCACTGACCAGGGAGGCTGCAGTTGCCGGGCTTTATCCAGGACCCTGGGATCATGACCTGAGCTGAAGGCAGACACTTAACCCACTGAGCCACCCGGGTGCCCTGTTAGGTGCATATTCTTACCCTTCCCAAAGCAGCAGCGCTCTCCACCCCACCACCCCACCAGTATTGCTCATTTCGTTTAGCCTGCGCATGTGTCTCTGTAGCTGTTCCTACCTCATGATATTTAGTTATTTGTTCGTGGTCTGTTTTGTGTTTTGTTCGTGACTGTGACTCAGTCATCAGCAAGAGTGATTGGTATTAATTCTGTGTTCAATAAATGTTTGAGAAATAAACGAATGATTGAGTCCTTATTCATATGTACTTAATATGCACTTGCTTTTCTGTAGAACAGACTTCTGAGTGTGGGTTTGTGTGGGGTTTAAGTATTGCAAGGTGGCTTAATAGACTCTGGATAGTACAGTCTTTACATCATTAGTAGTTTAACTATTGGATGAAAATTGGTAAGGCTTAATTTTAATTCTAAGTTTAAGGAGAACATATTGTCTATTTGGATTAGCAATCTGTGTTTTCTCTTTTATAGCTTCTCTGTACAAATTCTTTTTCTTTTTTTCCCTCTCGCTTGATTTTTTTTAATTTATAAGAGCTCTTTGTGTTTATTTTGTCATGTATCATTTTTTCCCCCAAATCTTGTTTTCCTTTTGATTTTCAAATTGTTTCACCAGACAACTATTAACTCTTTAAAATTTATGTAGAAGAATAAATTTTTAAGAATTGATAAGAAAATTTTGAAAAACATGCATAGTGGGAGTCTTGCTAGATATGTAAAATAGTAGTTCTCAAACAGTGTACATGAAATTTACATGGTTGCTGTTTAAAATGAGTCTGCTATTAGTTTTCAATTTATAGATATTGGGGAGGTGAGGAATGGGGACAGCATGTCTGAATAGTCGTCGTCTTCAGTACGCCCCAGGGTCATTCTGATGTGATTGGTCTGTGGATCACAGTTGAGAAGCACTGCTGTGGGTCCACTGTATTTGGAAGCATGGCAGAGCAGTAGATCCAAGGAACAGAATCGTGTCTAGAAACAGATCCAGTTGCGAACAAGGACTTACTATTGAAGGTGACATTACGGTTAATCGAGAAAAGGGTGGTTTATTTAATAAGCAGTTCACGTAGTTCATCTGAAAGAAAAAGTTAGCTTTCTTCCTTACACAATATAGAAAAATAAACTCCATATTTATTAAAGATCTAAATGTAAAAATTACGCAAATAGTAGAAAAAATATAGGAGACCATTAGTTTAACCCTGGTATGAATGAAGCCTTATTAACATGGACTGTAAACCTAGAATCATGAAGGAAATGATGAACAGACTTAATTGTCAGGTTTGCTTTCTGAAAGGTGATACTCAACTGTAAAATGAGGCAACATCATAGAGCACCATGACTGTTTCCTAGTTCTCTAGATTTTCCACAGTCCCTTCAGCGGATGGGATGCTGTTGGCCAGAGGTTTGTATTTTACCCTGTTTTAGAAAAGGGTAGAGTCTTCAGAAGACTTTCAGACCAATGCAGTGTCTTAATTGCTGCGGCTGGTACATGTAGGCTGCCGTTGATGCTACTGAACACTTCCTCCTTGGCTCTCCCAACCCTTGGCGTTCACAGCACTGCCTTCTCCAGGTTCTGCTTTTATTGCTCTTGTCAGTGGGATTTTCCTGCTCCCTCTGGGCTCTGGTTTCCCTCCAAAGTTTTCTGTCCTTTATCTTGATCTTGGAGATTTCCTACGGTTCTCATCCTTCATCTGATGATGGCTCCATATGTGTGCTTCTAGCTCTGGTCCCTCTTAACCTTCACAGTTTATATTTGGATGACTCAACAGACATCTTAAACTCCTCATTTTCAAGACTTGTATTCATCTCCTTTCCACCAGCCATTCCACTGCTGACCAGCTAATGCTTAGATTTCTGTCTCAGTTGAAGGCACCCAAACCGTTTAGCCTTCTTTTCACTGCAACTCTGATTTGTGGCTTTATTCTCTAGGATTCGGGTACAGAAACCGCCTGCGCTGTCTTAAGCAAGATTTCCGTTGCTGGGGAGGGCTGGAGGAGCAGCTGCTGCTGCCACCCGCTGGACAGTCAGGAGCTGGAACTCCTGGCTGCTGGCGACTGTCACACACTCCAGCCGCCTTACTCCTAGGAGTGAAGGATTATCTCAACTCTCTTATCTGATTGCCTCACAGCCGGTTTCTGCTCTCTTTAGCGTAAAGGTATTTTCTAAAAACTAGGATCTGTGGTGTGCATTGAAATGCAAATGAAGTTTCTTCACCAGCACTTTGACTGTAATTCCCTGCCCTCCTCTCCCCCACCCTGCTCGACTAGTGGCTGATTGTTCCCGGATGAACACCTGCTGCGTTGGGTGCTTGTTCCAGTGATGTGGTGTCATCTCTTCAAAATCTCGGTTTTCTTGCCTCCCTCTTCCCCCCATCCTTTTGCTAGTACTGCCCTGTCTTGATTACTATTACTTTGTACTAAGTTTTGGAATTCAGCATATGAGCCCTTCAGCTTTGTTCTTATTCAAGATTGTTTTGGCTGTTCTTAGCTACTTAGAATTTTCATGTAGATTTTAGGATCAGCTTACAAAATTCTGTATAAAAACCAGTAGAGATTTTGATAAGGATTGTGCTGAATCTGTACATCAATTTGGAGAATGTTGTCATTTTAACGGTATTAAGTCTTACAATTTATAAACGGATGTTTTTCTATTTATTTAGATCTTTAATATCTTTAAACAGTGTTTTATGGTTTTCATAGTACAAATTTTACACTTATTGTTATGTCTCATCCTAAGTATTATTTTTTCTTTTATTTATTTATTATTTATTTTTTAGAGGTAGACCAGAGTGGTGGGCAGCAAAGCAAGGTTTATTGAGCAGTAGCAAAGTGATAGTACAAAGCTCCTGAGGAGGGAGGGGCCCCGAGAGGATTGGCTAAGTATTACTTTTGATAGTGTTGTAAATATAATTGTGTGTGTTTTTTAAAAGATTTTATTTATTTGACACGGGAGGGGGGGTGATGCGGGGAGAGAGCAAGCACAAGCAGGGGGAAGAGAGGGGCAGAAGGAGAAGCAGGCTTCCTGCTGAGCAGGGAGCCCCATGACCTGAGCTGCTGCTTAACCGACTGAGCCACCCAGGTGCCCTGTAAATATAATTGTTTTAACTTAGTTTTCTGATGTATTTATTGCTGGTGTATAGAAATACAGTTGATTTTTTGTGTGTGTGTAATTGTCTTGCATCCTGCAGCTTTTGCTGAACTATTGTTCTCTTAGTTTTTTTAGTGGATTCTTAGGGATTTTCTATACAGTCATCATCTTATACAATCATCTGCAGGTAAAAGTTTCTTTATTACAATGTTATTTTTAAAATCAGAATACAGATACGTGAAATTAAATTTCAGGGCGAGTAGGTCTTGAGATAACATCATTCTCCTGGGTTGTGACAATACATCTATTCTTTGCAGGTCTGATGTCTTTGGAAGTAGTAGGATCATTTGTTTTCATGGTGTTACTTTCCCATATAGAAACCTTCAGTGGCTCCCCATGCCCTTAATGGCACAAATCTAGATTCCCCGGACTCTTTTTTCCAAATTACTGCACCATACATTAACAAAGAAAACAGCATGTAATGGTGAACAGAGCCTGGGGATTTTTTGGCTTTCTTACCAGCTATGGATGGGCAAATTTGGAGATAATCTTTATTTTGTAAAATTGCAGCATTGGACTTTTAAATTTTTTTTTAAAAAAGATTTTAAGTAATCTCTACACCCATCGTGGGGCTCGAACCCACAACTCTGAGAGCAAGAGTCATACACTTTACTGACTGAGCCAGCAGGCGCCCCTGGACTTTTAGGGTTTTTTTTTTTTTTAATGTTAATCTTTTATTAAAAAATTTATTTGTGAGAGAGAGAGAGCGCACACGCAGGCAGGGGGAGAAGTGGCAGAGGGAGAAGCAGACTCTTCGCCAAGCATGGAGCCTGATGCCAGACTCAGTCCCAGGATCCTGGGATCATGACATGAGCCAAAGGCAGATGCTTAACCAACTGAGCCACCCAGGCGTCCCTGGACTTCTAATTTTTAAGCATGGTTTCCTTTAGTTCTTTGAACATGTTTATAATAGCTGCTTTGATGTCTTGTCTGAGTCTGACATTAGGGCCCTCTCAAGGATGATTTCTGTTGCCTCCTTTCTCCTCCAGTGTTTGGGTCTTCCCTGCTTATTTGCATAATTTTTTGTTGTAAACTGCACATTTAAGATCTTTCATAGCATTTCTGAATGCTGATCCCCCTCCCCATTTCCCTGGTTTGTTGTTGTGTTGCTTGTCATTTGTTCAGTGACTCGTTGAGCCTGTTCAGTGCCTTTAACACCCTCCCCCCCCACCGGTGTGCGTCCTTGGTGTTGCTCCTCAGTGGGGACAGCCTTGGGAACAGACAGGAGTTCCCTTGAAGTGCTCTCTTCAGGGGATGACAACACGGTTTTAGGAGGACTCTTCAACCATCTCTTTCTCTGATCTCCTTGTTAAAGGGCCACGTCTGCCTCTGTTGGTTCCCGCCCAGCAATTACTCTCCACTGATAGCTGGCTGATTGCGTTATTGTGTTAGACAGGTCCTGGGCCATAAATTGCCTCACAGTGTGATTCTGTGAATTAGATGGCCTTTGTGGGGGTTATCTGAGGGCAGTCTTGGAGCGGCCCTGACTCCAGAAGGGCTCTTCTTCTGTTCTTTTTTCCCCGATTCTGTTAAGCGTCTATTTGGTCAACTCCTCCTTGTTGCTGGCACGAACTACCAGCCTCATCTCATCTTGGTCGCTCATCCCCGAAGTCTCCATTGTTTCCATGGTGCCACGAGGCTTGAGCGCCCCTGTTCTCTGTTCCGACCAAGGTCAGTCCACTCAGGGATTGCTGAGGGGCTCTCTGTTCTTGCAGCCTGCGTCGGCCTGTGTGGAACCTGCGTGCCGCTGCTCCAGAGCCAGGGGCAGGGACAGCAGCCTGTCCCGTGTTCTGTGAGTGGGGTCCTGGCCTGGGGCTGTCCCCTCCGGGCTTGCCGGGTCGGAGCCTCTCTGCAGTTACGTTGTGAGCGAGCTGAGGACCGGCGGTGCCTGGTGTTCTCGGGCTGCTGTGCCTGTGGTGGAGCTTCCTCACATTTCCTGGCCACGTGGGCCTAGAATCGAAGTTCTCCGGGATGGAGTTGGGGGCAGGAGATGAGAATGCTAGAAATCATGACCCTGGATTTGGAGCTGGATGGAATAATAAGTAGTTCGCTTCAGTTTTTTTTTTTAATGTTATTATTACCTGCCTACCACACAAAGGTCGTTTCCTCTGCCTGGAGGGCTCCCGTTTCCCCCGGTTAGGCACCTGGCCCACTCTCCCTCTTCCTTGTCAGGCTCTGCTCAGATACCCCTGGCCGCAGAGGCTCCTGTGGACCACCCTTTACTAGAGCGTCTCTCCAGCCTCGCCCATTCCCTTTCCTGGCTTCATTTTCCCTCTGAGGATTTAGCATCACCTGGCACGCTTATGTGCGTTTGTCGTCTTCCTCTCCCAGTGAATGTGCGGCTCCCTGAGAGAAGGAGCGGAGACTGTTGTTCCCTGTGGCTGTTCCTGCACTGAGAACAGGGTCTGACACATGGGAGATGGTCATAAATCTGATGAATGCAAAGTAGAAATGGCCAGAGTTGACTGCCTTCTTGCTTCACAATTCAGCCTGCCACACTGAAAAATATCACTGTGAAGTGAACTCTGTTGTTTGCCAACACCAGTTGCTTGCTGCCGCCTAGACTGAGAGACTGGAGCCCACTGGGAGAGAACGCATGATTGTTGAACAGGCTGCCGGGGCCGCGAGGGAGGAGGGTGGCGTGGCTGCAGAGTGCTCGGCATCCCTGAGGGGTGGACAGGAGAGCGGTACGATTTTGGCCTTGATTCTGATGTCAGCCTTCAGCTTGCTCTCTCCTCACCACCGGGAAGTGTTTGTGGACACTTGGGGTTAGGTTGAAAAGCCACCTGTTTACAGAATGGTGTGGAAACTTTTCTGTGGTTATATCCTTTGCTAATAGTTGTAAGAGACTCACTCGACCATACTGGGAGTGGACTGGACATTGCTGGAGGCCAGTGCCAGCTGCTGCTTCATTGGGCAAAAGTATATCTTCATTTGCCTGATACGAAGATTTTTTTCTTTACAGTTACTTTAAAATGATTTTGAACTAATACCTTTTTTTTCCCCTTCCTTCTAGATTCTGGAAATCCGTTAACTCCACTCTTTGAGCACTTATGAATAACCACGTATCTTCAAAACCATCTACCATGAAGCTAAAACAGACCATCAATCCCATTCTTTTGTATTTCATACGTTTTCTAATATCACTTTATACTGTTCTAACATACATTCCATATTATTTTTTGTTTGAGACAAGACAAGAAAAAGCAAACAAAATTAAAGCAAAGCCTGTAAATTCAAAACCCGAGTCTGCATACAGATCTATTAACAGTTTGGATGGTTTGGCTTCAGTATTATACCCTGGATGTGACACACTAGATAAAGTTTTTATGTATGCAAAAAACAAATTTAAGGACAAAAGACTCTTGGGAACACGTGAAATTTTAAATGAGGAAGATGAAGTACAACCAAATGGAAAAATTTTTAAAAAGGTAAGGTGATCTTTCGTTGCCTTTGTCTTTCTTCTGAGTAATAAGTTCTCTCCGAAATGGCAGCAAGGGATGAGGACAGCCTGCTGCCGTCCGAGGTGGCTGGTGTGGCAGGAGAAGCAGGGTGGGCAGGGGACTGTGCTCTGATCTCCTGTACTGTGCCGCACAGATTTGTTCTGAATTATCCCACACTGGCCAGAATGCCTACTGAGCCCAAATGTCTGCCACGGCTTGGAGTAGAATGTCTAGAGCAGTTTTGGGTCTGAAACCGTATTCCCTGGTGGTCCCACAAACACCTGTGTGTGCTTGAGATGGTTCTGGGTTTTGGAATGTGAGGCCTACTGTTCCTCATTTTAATGTAGGTTCCATTGGGTGCTTAATGTCTTGGTACTTTGGTGGTGGCAACTGCATGATTTTTTAAGAATTTCTTTTCACCAATATAGACAGTAGCACCTGTGTTATTGATTTGAAACGGAATAAGATCCTTTTTTTAAAAAAATATTTTATTTATTTATTTGACAGAGAGACAGCCAGCAAGAGAGGGAACCCAGGCAGGGGGAGTGGGAGAGGAAGAAGCAGGCTCCCAGTGGAGGAGCCTGATGGGGGGCTCGATCCCAGGGATCTAGGATCACGCCCTGAGCCGAAGGCAGATGCTTAATGACTGCGCCACCCAGGCACCTGCGGGATGAGATCCGTAGAGGCGGTATAGCATAGTGATTAAGAACCTGGATTAAAAAACAACAACAACAACAAAAACCAACCCAGATTCCAGATCCAGACTCTGGGTTTGGATCTCAGCTTTGCCACCTAGTAGCTGTGTGACTTTTGGAAAAGTTATTTAACAAATTTGCCTCAGTTTATTTTATTTAATATGAAGATAATGATTATTGCTGATGTTCATTAGCATTTCTTATGAGCCAGGCTGTTACAAGTTCTTTACACGTACCAACTTACTTAAGACTTAAAATAGCCCTATGAGTTCGTGTTATCGTTGTTATTTTGCAGATGATGGCACCAGATAGGTTAACTTCTGCAAGGACGTTCCAGCTAGAAGTGGTGAAGCCAGGACTAGAACCTAGGTTGTCTTGCTCCATACTCCTTAAACAAATGCCAGTTCTCAGAGTTGTCGAGAGGATAAACTGAATGTGTGTACACACACACACACACACACACACACACACACACACACAGCTTGGCATCTAGTGTAAATGCTCTGGTTTTTATTATATTACCATTGTCTTGGGAATTGGGTGGGCAAAATTATATGAGTGACCACAGAGACACATGGGGTAATGCAACACTGTGAAGGATAGTGAGTATAGAAATGGCATGAAAATGCTAATTTTGAACTTGGAGCCATGACTCTATTACAAGCCGTTTTTCAAGCTCCAGTAGGTAAAAATTGAAGATAAGATTTTTTTTAGAGGCAGTAAGATGATCAGTAATCATCTTTGATTGATTGATAATTTGGTTAGGTTATAGATTCATTTTGTGTGTAGGTGAAGTTGTTTTTCCAGCTGCCTTTTTTCTGTTAGTCATGAAAGCTCTCAGGTCTCAGAGGAAGGTTCAAACAGTCACACCATGGAATGGAATACTCAGCTTCCCCTGTGACTTCAGGGCCAGGGGGATGTTATTTAACTTAATCGCCCAGTAATTTTGGCATTTATCCACACAAATTCCAGAGTCTTTCTTTTAAACATAAAGGAGATGGCAAACATGTTAACACCAGTAACTCCTAGAAATTAAAAATGTTATTCTAACTCTAGATGACAAAATCTGTAAGTGTCCATCCCCTTTAAGTAGAGTGATCTTGTGTCTCACTTTGCCTGCCACATTAGCAGTGCCCCCCTACAGTCTCAGAAGTGGCTTGGGGAAATGATCATGGTCCCTCGACTTTTAAGGCATATTCTCTCTCTATTTCTAGTGCTGACTTAGTTTTGCCTCACTTAAAACTTAAGGTCTATCTGGAGAGTCAGCACATTACTCGAAATTGAAGTCATGTAGTTAAGCATGTGTGTTTACTCTTCTCTAACCTATAGATTATAACTTGCAAAACATTATATCATAATGGTGTCTGAGTTTTTGTTATATTTAGTTGCTACTTTTTAGGGTATACCATCCTTGAATTCATCTTTGAGAGATCTGGTAGTTCTAAAAGGCACGAAAAACTTTCTGAGGTGCTAAAGTTTTCCACTTGCATGCCTTCTCTTAAAAATATTCATTTTTGTTTCTTGGTCTAATGCTATTTGAATTCAAAGATTGGGTTCCCTTGTGTTTAATCTCAGCATATATAACAGGAGTCCTCTGTTAGCAGAAGGTTTAATTTTTCCCCAGAATCGCGAGTTACAGGCATTTTACGGGACTGGCACTATTTGTCAGTCTTCATTCAGTACTTAGAGCAGCGGACTAGCTTCCAACTGTGTAAAAAGATCAGTATGGTAAATATGTATATGAAATTCCTTCTTAATTCAGTTTATCAGTGTAATTAGGACAAAATAAAATGCTAGAGCTTTCACAGTTGTTCCTTACATGGGGCCAGGTAACACAGTGTACACAAGGGAAGTGTTTTTCCCTGTTGGGTGTTTGCATATGTGGCCATTTCCTTCCTGTCCTGCCCATGGTGGCTTTGTAGTCATCATTTATTCAACAAGGAGATATTTGAACTCAAATAGGGAAGTTAGAAGGTGAAAAAAAACTCTTTATACGGCAGCCTTTTCTGTCTACAGGATCTCACTCTCAGGTCTTTCTGCCGCTGACATTTGCCTTCAAATTGGCATTTGTGATTCATCAGACTCTTTGGGGAAGTCTTTATATAACCTCTTATATAGAAAATGTTACATTTTTCCTGTTTGAAATTAGACTCATTGGGAAAGTAAGATTTTTAGGTTTCCTGTATAATAAATGAAGCAAATGTTTTCTGTTAGCCTTACTCAAGAAGAGAGTGATTTGAGTTTCTGCTGGTCTGTATTACAGCTGTACCGTGGTTTGCAGACTGGACGGTGGATTACCTCAGCTGGGTGTTACAAACAAGCTAGGCTTTCCCGCTTTTGGTTTCTTGTAGAAGCAATTACACTGATAAACTGAATTAAGAAGGAATTTCATATATATATATTTACTCTCTGATAGGAGAGTAAAAAGGGGACATTTCACAACTGGTGCTTAGGTAGAGATGTGAGAGTGGAGTTGGTGTGGCTTCCGCTGAGTGCTTACTGACTGGCGCGCACGCGTGTTTTCCCTGTTTTCCATGAATGTGTCGTCATTCGTAGTTTCCATATTTGAAAATAATATTGAATTGGAAAAGCCAGCTAGTGGTGTAGCAGTATCTACAAGTTTCCTTCCTTCCTGTTTTGGGGGCTGAGCTTAGGGATTAACCCCAGAAGGTATCTGATATAGTTGAATCAAAGATACCCAGACCTTTATTTCAATTAAATGAACGCTGAAGTTTTGTTTCCATCTAGTATCTTACAAGTCTGTTTTGAGCTCCCAAGGGAAGATAAGCAGAGGAAAAGACAGCGGTGAATCTGCTGTAGATAAGCCCACGATAGTGTGGCTATCAGCTTCACCAACACAGGGAGGCAGGGAAGCAGAGGCCGCCGTGTTCTTGAGCCTGGGCAGACTTTTTTTCTTGTTTCCTACGGCTTATGAAACTACAGCAGAGCTAAGCACCAGGAACGTGTGTCAGCAGCCCCCGATGCCAGCCTTCCCAGCTGTGAATGCATTGTACTGAGGTCTCTGGAAATGAAGAACAGTGAAGGATTGGTGTTCAGAGATCTTTAAAATACATGTACAGGAAATAGAACAGGTTGCAAAGAATAAAAATAAGTTTACAGTGAAACAGAAAGGAGTACAAGGCTGGTTCTAACATTTAGTAACTGCCAGAAACACTTTAAATTCTTTTTCTTACATATTTTACACACACTAGAGGGAAGAAAATAGAAGGGATTATATAATCACAGTGCTTCAAAGAAGATTTCACTGTGACATTCCTTCTAAATTAATCCAGAACGGTAATAGAAATACTCATTTCTGTTCTTGGGAATTGACTTAGCTTTCTTTTCCACTTAGTGCCTACTTTTGTGTTACTTCCTGCTCCAGAGTCATATTTTTAAAAATCTATAAGCATGTGTGTATGATATTTATTTTCTGACTAGTTAGGACATTTACATTGTAATTTATATGAAAACCAGTGCTCAGTCTCTCGGCCAGGGCTTGTGTTCTAGTTTATTGTAGTACTCTCCCCAGCCAAAACTTCGGTTTTCCTTTCCGTACTTGTTCCTCTCCTGGTCAGCCTCTGTTTGCTGAAGGCACTACCATGTACCGCATGGTTTTTTACCAGGAGTCTGAGTTTTTCCCCCCTTAGAGCCCCCTTCCTGGTACCCTTTTTACCGGGTTTTCTACTTCCACTCTCGCCCCCATTATCATCCACTCACACAGGGCAGTTGAAAGGGTCCTTTACAGGTGTTACCAGGCCACCCTCCCCTCCTCACCTGCCCAGTAACATCCCATGTCCTTTCTGTGGTGCGGTTGGAGCCTTGTGATTTATGTTTAGATTCCGGAATGAGTCTGCCCGGATTCGTATTCTAGTCCTGTCAGTCACTTAGGCTCTCTGATTTTTGAGCAAGTTCTGCCGACTCTCTCGATGCCTCAGTATTCTCATCTGTAGAGTAGGGACAGTAAGGGTAACTATGTCTTCAGAGTTACTGTGCGAGTCTCAGAAGCTGCAGCGTGCTTAGCACAGAATGAACGTGGGCAAAGGGTAGCCACCCCACGACCCCCACCAGTGGTCCAGACCTGCTGAAGAGTTTCACCCCCTGCCTCCCTCACAGTTAATTGTCATAATCTTCATTCGCAGAGAGAAAGGGTCATTGAAGCCGGGTGTACTTTGTCGAAGAAAGCAGGGAGGTGTGTAATTGGACGTATTTCTGGTCTAAGTGGCTAAAGGAAAACAAAAGTCCTGGTACTTGGACTGGTTAAACCCTCAGGTACCTGAAAACTTGATCCTTATTCGCTTGTCTCCTTCAGGGTCCCAAATGGTGAAGTATTTGTGTGCTTTTATTTTACAGAATGTTCTGTATGTTATCTCCGTTTTATTTTTACAGTTTATCTTCTGAGATAAGAGGCCCTCATCATTAGCATCATCAAAGCATCTAATTTCATCTGTTCCTGAACAAAGTAAATGATTAAGTTCCTCTGTCCCGGGCAGTGGTGGTCTGAGTGATAACATTGATGTTTACCCGTGTATGTCACACCTGTCCTAGAATAAAAATACAGCCAATTAAATGTGAGACACAGAAGCGGACATAGGGCCAATCTTAACTCTTCCCCCAACCTCTACAAACGAGGAAGCTGCTCAGAGGCCCCACAGCCGGCATTTCCATAGCCACTCTAGTCATTCCCTTGCCTGACGCAGAGTCGGAAGAATTGAACATGCTTGTGTCTCATGGGGGAGAGTATTTCAGAGGTGGTAGGCAAAGGATGTGTGCAGTGAAATGGAGATGGGGACAGAAGTAGCTCTAGAGGTTAAATGATTCGATGGATGTGGATTTTTTTTTCAAGCAGTCTTTTAAAAAATGAGGCTCCTGGAGGAGAGAGGGGTTAGAACACTCCCTCACGGCCCAGAGTGAATTGAAATTGTGTTTAATTACACTGTTCATTCCACATGTATAGCAAATAATTACTGAGTGCCGACTGTATGCCGGGTGCTTTCTTTTAGGCACTAGGGAGACAGTGTTGAAGAGGACACACAGGTTACTCTTCTTACGGGTCTTACATTTGTATGGGAGGAAGAGAGACAATAAGTTAACAGATTAAAAACTGCTATGAAGACATAAAGCTGATTGGAGATCAGGGATAGCCTCTCTCGTTAGGTTTTGGCTAAGTGGAGGCCTGAACAAGAGAGGAGCCAACTTTGCAAAGATCTGGGTAATGAACGTTCTGTGCAGTGGGACTAGGTGTGTGCCCACTGGCTCTAAAACCGGAATGAGCCCAGGCGGGTGAGGCACTTGGAGTACAGAGTCGAAGAAGGTATTCAGACCCTGAGAGTGAGTACCTCTTTAAATTTTATGCCCATGGCACCTTTCTTGCGTCATCCTAGTTCCTACCCTGGCCCAACTTGTTAGAAGGACAGAAAGGACAAAGTTGTATTTACAGGAAGTAATGACTTAGGAGAGGTGAGCCTGTGGAAGAGGGTTTGATGGGAGACACTGGCACGGCTAGGTCCCTTAGGGCTTTGTAGGCCAAGCATAAGGTTTTTGAACTTGGGCGTGTAAGTAGAGGGGGCTGGAGATAGAAGTTTGGGAAGTGCTTGTAAGTTTGGCTTTTGTTAGGGCACTTCAACCATTGTAATACCATGAGGGGGACTGCAGAGAACAGGAGTGCAGATGTTTGTAGGTCATTAAACTTGGTGCTGAGAAGATAAGGGCATTTCCGTTGAACTTCTAATTTCTCAGTGATGTATAAGACAGTATTATAACCTTATCACCTGAATAGGGGGGAGGGGGTTGGGAGGGAGGGGGTGGAGGATATTTGAGTAGAGAGGAGCCTTCAGTTAGCCATTTCAGAGGGTGAGAAGATGAATAGACCAGGAAGTCATAGGATTGCTGGGTGGTGAGATCTGTGATCCTGAATCGAATGAGGTCATGTTCTTCAGCAGTGTGGACAGGGAATAAATAAATGAGTTTAATCTCAGGTTTAAGCTAACCATGGGGACAGAGTTAGAATTGGGAATTTTTTCCAGCAAAAGTCAAAATTAATGGGGTAGCTAGGTGCCTCGAAATGTAATCTTTATGGGGAAAGACGACTACTAGGAGATTCAGTGGTTTAAAGAATTAAGTGAAATTCAGTTCAGTTACATTTGAATTAAACTCATGGTTTCATTTCTTTGCCACATGGTGGCCCTATCATATGGATTTAAAGGCTTGGATTATGTAGATAATACCTTTCAGAATGAATACATTCTCTTGAAACTTAAAAGCGCATCATTTAGATTCTAGAATCTAGGAGGTAGTTCATGCTAATCTTTGGAGTGTAAAATTCTTAATAATTGTAATCCAGTTCGTGCACGTTTTGTCCAAATTTTCATCTGTCTTCTCACCGCCACAGAGCTCCTTTTGAAGTCATTGGAGCTCCCCGTGCTGAGCATTTCATGAGGGTGCAGAGCAAGGTGAGAGGTTGGGATCAGTGAAGCTAAATAAGTATTTTAAATCCAGTTGCCTTATCCGTCAAAGAATTTATTCCCTAAATCCATTATAGAATAGGACACTAGAGGGCAGTATTTATCCTTTTCTTCCCATTTCTGTCTTCACCCAATCTCTTATTTCTAGAACTCTCTTGAAATGTTGGATGCATTTTTGGAAATGAATGTGGCTAGGTTGTTTTAAGGTGTGTGAGACATATGAGTGAAACAGCTATGTTTGGAAACTATGTGTATGTATTTGGAGAGCGGGGATCTTTTTATCCAGTCTGTACATAATTGGGGATTTATGGTCTAAGTTGGAGAAAATTCCTAAAGAAAAATAAGTTAACCAGTTTAAAAGAGGGTTATTATTAAAGAAGACTTAATGTTACCTTTGCTTCTGGTAAGCACAAACGAAATGTTGAAAGCCCAGTGGTGCCAGTGGGCATTTATGGCTTCAACAGAAAGACTTTGATGAATAATAAAACTAGTCCTGGTTGCGTAGAGACTTGTTCAGAGTGCAGTACGGGGGAGAGAGTTCAAATTGAACAGCATAAATATGTCTGTTATCTTGGGTCTGGCCAGTTTCTGTTTGTAAAATCATATTGTACCAGTTGATTTTGAAATCTGGGAATTCATAAATAGAGGGAAAGTAAATTTTTGGTATCATTAGTACTTGATACTAGGCTAAATTTTAAGCTAACCTCTAAGTAAACGATGTATAAATGAATTATCAGTATATGAGCTTTTGACGACAAAACTGACCTTTAAAATCCTGTCAGACTCTGAAGATTTTTGAAAATAACCCCCCTCATTGCAGTTAAAGACTTAGCATAAGATTTGTCATTAAAAAGCACTAAATAGCTAATTTCAAAAGTTTTTTTTTTCATTTGAAATTCACTTTCTAGCTTTTTTCAGGAAAAAATAGTTAAATTACATACATGCAAACATAACTGGTTTGTCATAAAACTTGGAACAAATCTTGGCTTCTTTCTAGAAAATAATACTTTGGTTATATTAAAAGGTATTTGTATGTTTTGTGTTTATTTTATCAGGTTATTCTCGGAAACTATAATTGGCTGTCCTACGAAGATGTCTTTGTGAGAGCTTTTAATTTTGGAAATGGTTTACAGATGTTGGGTCAGAAACCGAAGACCAACATCGCCATCTTCTGTGAAACCAGAGCCGAATGGATGATTGCTGCGCAGGCGTGCTTTATGTATAATTTCCAGCGTACGTGGCTTTCTGATCTTCTGTGCGGGGGAGAGGATGCTGTTTGTTATAAGTAATTCACTCTTTGGAAATTATATTCTAAAGTTAATTGCCATCTTGAGTCTCAATTGGGAGCATTCTGTTAGAACTTCGAGTTTGAGGTCTGCTTTGGAAAAGGAACCAGTTGTGAAACAGATTGTGTAGTCAGTGTAGTTGGGGGACTGGAGCCTATTCCTGGGGGCCCGAGGGCCTGGGGGCCTTGCTGACGAGGCCTGCGGGTCTGATGGCGCTGCTGATTCTCTCAGGAATCCTCTGGTGAAGTTAGTGTCACTTCGCCCCCACTTCTGTCGGTGGCAACAGTTGACCTCTAAAACTGCGCTGCTCGGAGCCATGAGCCGGGTGAAATGACAGGGACCTTTCATACTGTAGTTACTTAAGTGGCAGTCCGGATGCCCTGTCTGTGAGGTAGTTCTGGAAGCTTGTTCACAGACGTTGGTGCCAAAATGGGACGTGAAGTGTGGACATTGTCTCACCTTTCAGATGGACTAGAAGAGATACTTTTACTAGATTTCTTGCTGTCAGTGCCTCTGCTGGTTTTTTAAACTTTTTTATCTTTTTGTTAAGCCTTTTTGTTTTCGTATTTGTGGGCTTACAGTTTGCTTCTTTGGGGAAGCCTCAAAATAATGATCACCTCTTAAAGTCACTTGAAGTCTGACTTCTGTGAATTAGGAGCAAGCAAATAAAAGTCCATATGATTATTATTATTATTATTAAATTTCAACATGGCTAAGAATGTTTTTCTTGAGTTTTCTGCTGGAATAAGCAGTGCTGCCACCTGTTCCTTTTATTTTCGTAATATACTACACCCTACGCCTGACGTTCAGTGCGTTCTTACTGGTGTATGTTCTTTCTCATATCTTAGTACCAAGTAGTTAACAGTGAAGTCCTAAAAAAAGAACATTTTAGGAGTCAGACATAATTCCTTCCATTGTGGCATCCCAGAGTAATGTCTGTAGGTGAAATAAAACTTAAAGGATTTTGTTGTAAAATATTGGCAGTCTTAGGGGAAATTAGGAAAGGGTGAGAGTGAGTGGGCATAACGTTTATAGTATATAAACTCAATATAGTATATTGAGACAGTTTAGGTAATTATAGCACAGTTACGTAATAAACTATGGATCTGACAATTTAGGGTTCAGTAGACTGTTAGGATTCATGACCACTTTCAGAGACTTCAGTTACATTTAGTCCCTCCGCAAAATGTGCAAATACTTGACTTGCCCTTCTTTTCCCTGTAGTTGTTACGTTGTATGCTACTCTAGGAGGTCCAGCTATTGTTCATGGATTAAATGAAACAGAGGTGACCAACATCATTACTAGTAAAGAACTCTTGCAGACAAAGTTGAAGGTGAGGACTGGGGTTATTTTACAACTGTCCAGTACTTGAGAATTCTCAGTGTCATGTACTCTAATATTGATACTTTTATGATCTTTAAAATCCTGAATATCTTTGTAAACTTTTAGGAATATTGTACTTTCTTCCTCTCTCTTAGAAAAGAGAAAGTAGATTTCATGCATATTTATGTATAAGTAGTGCAGAGAGTTAGAGATTGTTAACATCGTATGCCCATGTCTAAGGTGAAGGGATTATCTTTTCTTTATTGTGCTCATTTGTTTTCTAGTCTATTTTCAGTAAATTTGTAACTTCGAAGGGTTGTTTCTGGAGTAGTAATCCATTTATTTTTGGAGCATTGAGTCATTATGAGTTTTTAGAATTTTTTAAAGGGAAAAAAGAGACTTTATGAAACTGTTGGAGAAAGAGGTTTTGAAAGTCCCTAGATGACTCCCTGTGAAAACAGTAATATTTGCTGGAGTTTTTTTATACCCTAATTTGTAAGTGAATTCCTCCCCCTCCCCCCGTATCTTTATGAGCCTCTTAAAAACAGGTAGGACTTGTGGCTGCTCTGTAGTTCAGGCAGCCTGTGTTTATATGCCTGTTTTGTAAGAAAGTGACATTGCTGATAAGGATTTTACCAAAGAACGGGCACACACAGTAAATCGAATGCTATAAAACAGCAATTTAAATTTCCGACTAGTACTTCTCCATTTGAAAGGAGTGGTATTCATACCAGCGCACCCCCTCACCTTTTTTTTTGGAGGCAAGAAATGCATCATTCACGGATTATGGTAAACGACTTTTCCTGTGTCCTGGTCTGTTGCTGAGCTGTTTCCTGAGGAACAGCGACGAAGAACGTAATGAACGCTTGTGTTTTTCCAGGATATAGTTTCGTTAGTCCCGCGCCTGCGGCACATCATCACTGTGGACGGTAAGCCGCCAACGTGGTCCGAGTTCCCCAAGGGCGTCATCGTGCACACCATGGCTGCGGTGCAGGCCCTGGGAGCCAAGGCCAGCACAGGTACGGCTTTCCCAGGTCCTTGTGGTCATTCTGCGGTGACCCATGTTCTCCAGAGTTGTCCACATCCTGAAGTCAGATCAAGGACAAACCACTTTCTAGACCATCACTTTGGGAAGTAAGGTCGCTCTAGGTATACTTCATTTGCCCTTTAAAGTAGGGTTTAAGAAGACTACACACATTAATTTATTGTTCTAAAAGTAGTAGTAGTTTGAAATTTCAAATACCTTTTACATTATACAGGTTTCCTGTTTTTCTTTTGTGGTAGTTTTCAGTGGCTTAAAGTTAGTTTTCTAAATAATGTCATTAAACTAGTCCTATGTGGATTATCTGTAAGTCTGAACAGATAGCTGGAGTGGCTAAACCTAGATCCCCTCCTTCACTCCCGGGTCCACCTCTGCCTTTTCCAGAGGGAACATCTTTTTATCCTCTGCCTGAACACTTAGGCACGGTGATGCCAGAAGTTCCTACTCTGAAATATGAAATAAGTGCCAGAAAATGCTAGAAAGCGTACGGTATTGAAGCTGCTAGGATGGTGGGAAGCTGCTAGGATAGTTGGAGACTCAGTGACTAATTAGATGTAAGCTCTCGGCTCGGGAATGGGAATGGGGTTCTGCTGACATTGATGTTGGGCATGTGGAATTTTAAGTGCTACTGGAACATTGAGATGTGGGTATTTAATGGGCAGGGGTGTATACTTTGGAGTTAAGTTTGGAGTTAGAGAAGCTAGAAGTTCATTTTTAAGCATAGCTGTGGAAGGAGGTGAGGTCACCCACAGAAAGCGGTGCCTCCAGAAGCAACCGAGAGTGGTCAGAGGAAGGAGGGAGGCGCTCCGTGTGTGCTCCGCGGAAGCCACGGGAAGGAGCCTGTCCGCCGGGCCGGCGCCGGCAGCAAGAGCAGGTACCCTGCGGGAGTCTGTGACGCGGGGCTTGCGGGAGGCTGGTCTCAGAGCGGTTTCTAGCAGGTGGTGGAGATGGCGCTGTGGGATGAAGGGGTGAACGGCAGCCTAGGAAGTAAGGACTGGAATGAAGACCGTTGGCATGAAATACATCTGTGCATGTAGGAAAGGAAGGGTTCGCTCAGCAGCACGTTTAAAATTGTTTCCCCCACTTACTTGAGAAGTCCACACTTAGGGGAGGTCCAGCATGGGGTGCCAGCCCTGACCCACTTCTCTTTGCCTTCTGCTGTGTCACCTCTAGGATGTGGGCTGCGGCCCTTGGGCTTGTGCAGATAGAGGACACTGTCTTTGAATCCAGGTTTTGGACTGTAGCCAAGTCCACTTCGCCACTGTGAGGAGAGAAGTTTTTAGCAAGTGTCTAAGTACCCGAGCCCAACCACCCTTATTTCACAGTGGAATTGCTGGAGTAGCCTTTTGTCTCTCTACTGCCTTTCTTCCCTAAGTTAGGTGGCCGCGTAGCAGCCAAAGTGACCCTTGTCACTGGTGATGACAAGCCCCTGTTCAAAACAGCATTGCTTTCTACCCCAGGTGAAATCCAGAGCCTTTATTGTGGCCTCGAAGGCGTTGCATGATATGGTCCTGGCTGCTACGTCAGGGCCTTTGCTCTCGCTGATTTTCTACTTGAGATGATCTTCTCCCAATTCCAGGGTTTCCATGGCCCCCTGCCTCACTGTATTCAGGTTTTTACTAAAATACCAACGTGCCAGAAAAGCATTTCTTGACTTTTTCATCTAAATATCTTCTGTCATTTCACCTTGTCTTTATTTTTCTTCATAGCTCTTATTACATTATAGATCTATGGTTTATCTATCTCAGTAGAACATATGTCCCTTATGTGCAGGGACTTGATCTGTTTCATTGACCTCTGAATGAATACAGTTCATAGTTGTCGAATTATTAGACATGATTATGAAAAAAAATGCGTGATATGACCACATTTCTCAGAAGTGTGTGTGTGTGTGTTTTCTCCAATTCAGAGAACAAACCTCTTAGCAAACCAGGGCCCTTAGATATTGCAGTAATCATGTATACGAGTGGATCGACGGGACTTCCGAAGGGTGTCATGATCTCCCACAGTAACATCATTGCCGGCATAACTGGGATGGCGGAACGGATTCCAGGCCTGGGGTATGTCACATGGTCGCTGCCTGTGAAGGAGTCCCTGTTGGTGCTGGTTGTTAACGTTTGTGCCATTTAGTCGTATGTGGCTAAATTAGTCTTTCAGAGTCTGTTTACTGTAGGCCGTTTCTTCCAAAAAATAAGAGGGACTTTAGTTACAAAATAGTTTCAGTTGTAAGGTTTAAAATACAGTTTTATATATCATTGTTAATATTTTCTTTTTACTTTAAAAGTGTAAATTTTACCTGACTTAAATCCCTTAATTTAGTCGATAGTATTGCTGCTATAGTCATTTTATACGTAAACATGTTATAATTCAGGTGAACCAGTAACTTCATCGATTCCAGTAATTACTGAGCTTTATAAGACCAATTTCCGCAGCTGCAGGGGCAGGGTGGGCGTATGTGGGGAGGAAGTCAGATGGGCCCGCGAGGGTGCTGGAGGGTCAGCGCTCCATGACCGAGGTACTGATGCCCTGGTGGCGCTTGGGTATTTCCGATGCCTCACGTGCAGCAGTTAACCCTCGCACCGGTACTGTGGGACTGAATTCAGGGATGGAGAGAGAGAGTTCTCTTACGAATGGATTCAGAAAAATTAAGAGCAGTGGTTTCCTGGGTTAGTCTTTGCCCTTCATATTTTTTGGGGTGGGGGCTGTTCTTGAAATACATACACACACATAACATACACGTTTTCATACGTACGGTATGAGTTGTTATTTCCAAGTAACTTTCAAAACAGGAGTCTCTCTTGTGAAATTCCTAGCCAGCAGTCGTGGATTCTGTTGGAACTTTCTGTGGAGCCCACCAGCTTTAAAGACCATTCCTCCTTGGATGATTTCCTCTATCCTAGAGAAGAACCCTTCTTGTTTGGGCCCCTCAGCCCCCGTTCCTTCTGTCTTAGCACATGGCTCCTGTAGCTCTGGTAATTAGCGAGTGCCTTCAAGTAGCACTGGAGACAGAGCCTCTTTCTTCATGTCTGCCTCCTGGGCTTTAGGTCGAGAGGTAGTTCTCACCCCCCCCCCCCCCCCCCGTGTGTCTGCCTCCCCTCCCCCCCCACCCCTCCCAGTGTCTGTCTGCCTCCCTTCCCCCACACTCACATGCGTGCGTACACGGGCTTGTGCCCTCTCTCTCTCTCTCTCTCTCTCTCTCTCTCTCTCCTTTTCTCCCCATGTGGGCGGGCTCACTTGGCAGTCTCTCCAGCAGAGACGACACCTGACAGTTGCTTTTATATCTCCTTTTCTTTTAGAGAGGAAGATGTTTACATTGGGTATCTGCCTCTGGCCCACGTTTTAGAATTAAGCGCTGAGCTTGTCTGTCTTTCTCACGGATGTCGCATTGGCTACTCTTCACCACAGACTCTAGCAGATCAGGTAAGCTAAATGTCCATGACTTCAGATACTCAATTAAAAATTTTAACATATTGTTTTGTATCTGTATGACACTATATTGTAAGGATGGTAGTTAATCATTTAAAAATAATTACTTTCAAGTTTTAAAAAAATTTTTTTACCATAAGTAAATGAAAATGATGAATTTATAGTATACTTTTTGGTCTAAGAATTCCACCGAATTTCTAAAATAAGGATCCGTTTATATAGATCACTTTTTCTCTCTCTAGTCTTCAAAAATAAAAAAAGGAAGCAAAGGGGATACGACCATGTTGAAACCAACACTGATGGCAGCTGTTCCGGTAAGAATTGACCATTAGTTGTTGCGTACTAAGGAATTGTCCTCTGCTACAGAGCATAAATGCTAGTGGAAAAGATACTGTTGACAAGGTAGTTCATGCAGGATTTATTCCTTACTGATCATACTGCCTCGGGCTCTACGGGATTTATTCAGTCTTTTTTTTTTTTTTTTTTTAGCTCTGTTTATTCATTTTTTAAATTTACTGAATACCCAGTTTCAGCTCCCCTATGATATTATCAGGTCCTTTCCCTAAATCGCTTCTTATTGAGATCATTTTCATGATATGTTTGCTATTAGTAGAAACCTGGAGCCCAGCAGGAGATGGGGGGGGGAAGGTTTGATATCACTTCCTCCTTCTCTAAGCAAATTGTGTAATTACCTCCTGAGTCCCCAGGAACAGTCTGACCTAGTTGCCAAAAATGTGACACAGAAGTGGGTGCACCTTTGAATTACCTGAAAAGCCCCATGTATCCTAATGTACTGGGCAGGGGCCTGGGAATTAGTTGAGTAGAAATGGGACAGTAACGATTTTCTGTTTCCTCAACGTAAGTGTTATGTGGCTTCTGATTTTGTTTGAAAGTTTTGGGAATCGTTACCAGATACCTGAGTACTCCATCCAAGGAAAGTTACATAGTTACTCCAAATACAAACAACCAGGAGTTGATAGTTTCTGTAGGTGTATAGTTTCCTTAGTGTGGCATTTTACTTTTTAGTTCATGTAAACTTTTAGTTCATGTTTAAAATTACAGAGGGAAAACCATTTCAAGTCATTAAAGTATACTTCATAGTAATAGGCTTAGCAAGCAAAATGTAGTGTAGAGAAGGAAAATTTCCTGAGTGCAGCATGAAGACAACCAACCAACCAACCAACCAACCAAACTAACCCCGCGGTCCTTCTGTGAGCAGAGAACGTGGCTCCGTGTATTTTTATAAGATAAGGTTATGAGAATTTTAAAAACCATTTCATATAGTTGTTCATTTATGTACTGAGTTTAGTTTTTCCAAAACAAATAAGACAAGCAAAACCATATAAAGAATCAATAACAATAATGTTACTGCCCTAAGGCTTTTCTTCTTCTTTCTTTTCCCCCCACTCATGAGTACTAGGTATATTTGTGCTATGAACATTATTTTTATAGAAACCCCATTTTTAAGCTAGTTGTGGCTCTATTTTAAAAGTTTGTTCCTGACAGAACATATCTCCTAAAATGTCTCAGTGCTGATAGAAATACGTATCTGATGTTAAGGTACAATACGTAAGGCAGCTGATAGCATTATTGACTGTATTAACTCATTTTTGTACATCTAGGAAATCATGGATCGGATCTACAAAAACGTCATGAATAAAGTGAACGAAATGAGTGGTTTCCAGCGCAATCTGTTTATTCTGGCCTATAATTACAAAATGGAACAGATTTCCAAAGGCCGTGGTACTCCACTGTGTGACAGGTCAGTTGACTCCCCCTCTCTTCAGAGACGTAATCATTTTGTTCATATTACTAGCCCAGGTCATTGAAATAGTTAAAAGAAATAAATTGGTTTTAAAAAGTCAGAGGGACTCTAAAAATCCATCTTGCGTAAGAATATGAGCAATTAAAAAAGATTGCAGTATTATTTGAAAAAATGTTTCACTTACAATTTCACTGTGTTTAATAGTGTGCTTTTATTTTCTGGGGACATGTATGTGATTTTAGTTACTTTGAGAAATAGTTTTTCTTTGCTTTTAAATTTATTTCAATACGAATATAAAATGGCAACCAAATATGAATAAATGTTTTGTGTTTAAAGTGTTAAATGATAGGTTTTACCACAGACCTGTTTTTTTTTTGTAGTGCTAATAGAGTAAGTAGATTTAATTATAAATAATTTAGAAATTAGAAAACAAAGTACAACATTTAGTTCGTTTTCATGGGAATATGAATACAGTTTTCAGATTTTGAAACTTTATATTTTTTCTGCCTTGTTTTAATTAACTTCTTAGATATATAAATGATTGCTCCTTGGTCTTCACCTTTTTCAGAGTTATTTAAAAAAAAAAATCCTACCCTTCTCCCTTTTTGATGAAGATTATTAGCAAGCAGTCTTTTTTATTAGTGCATTTTCAAAAACATTTTAATTAGATGTTTGAATTGTTTTCTTTTTTAATTTAGCAGACATTTTAAAAACAATGAACACTTCAGAACCCAGTGAAATTTTAAAAAGAGATCGTACAAATATATACACATTTCTTTTTCAAAAAATACGTTGTTTGAAAGAGAGAGTGTGTGTACGTGCAGGGGGAGGGGTAAAGGGGGAGAGAGAATGAGCATCTCAAGCAGACTCCACACTGAGCACGGAGCCTGACGAGGGGCCGATTCCATGACCCCATGACTCTGAGATCATGCCCTGACCTGAAACCAAGAGTCAGACGCTTTTTTTTTTTTTAATAAAAAAAATTTTTTTTTTTTAAGATTTTATTTATTCGACAGAGATAGAGACAGCCAGCGAGAGAGGGAACACAAGCAGGGGGAGTGGGAGAGGAAGAAGCAGGCTCCTAGCGGAAGAGCCTGATGTGGGGCTCGATCCCAGAATGCTGGGATCACGCCCTGAGCCGAAGGCAGACGCTTAACCGCTGTGCCACCCAGGCGCCCCAAGAGTCAGACGCTTAACTGACTGAGCCACCCAGGTGCCCCAAGTATATACACATTTCTAATGAAGTAAGCAAAAGCAAAAAAAAAAAAAATTTGTTTTTAATGCTTAATTTTAGAAAGATGCACAGTATTAATATGTAAATTATATAAAAGTATTACTCTGTGGCCACAAACATGGGTTTGCCATTACTATACAAAATTTGACAATTTTGAATTCAAATATTAACTTGAAAAGTTCTTAAGAGAAAATCATATGTTCTTTACTTGGTCGAGCTTACAAAAAAATTAAAGTAGTGGGTGAGAGAATCTCTTGAATTGGCTGTGTGGCCTTGCGTGTGAGCCTGACTCTCAAAATCTTACATATCACAATTGGGAGATTAGTCTGAATGATTTGGAAAATCCCATTCAGCTTCAAATCCTCTGATTCTCTCTCTTTTTTTTTTTTTTCTTTTCGTTTTTTTTAGGTTTATCTTCCGAAAAGTCCGAGGCTTGCTAGGCGGAAATATTCGGCTTCTGTTGTGTGGAGGTGCTCCACTTTCTGCAACCACACAGCGATTCATGAACATCTGTTTCTGCTGTCCCGTTGGTCAGGGATATGGACTGACTGAGTCTTGTGGTGCGGGAACAATCACAGAAGGTTGGTGTTCTCCACGAAGTGGTGTGTCCAACAGGGCTGGGGTGCAACTCCAGGCATTCTTTGGTAATGGGTTGTTTTCTGCAGCATGAAGGGTAAAAGTAGTTAAGGTTTTTGTGTAGCAGAGTAAAGGTAAATTCTAAGTACGGTGATTACTGATAAAGTGTTTAGAAGGTATTGGGTACATCTAAACAGTAATTAAAGGAGTCTTTCGTGTTAGATTACGATATGTCATCTTAAAAGCTGCTTAGCTTTCTGGAAAAGAAGTTTTAGTGACAAGCATTGGCTGTATTACATACATTTATTTTCTTACATCACTTATTAAATGTCTTTTTATGAAGAAAAATTAACATGTTCCATACAGTTACTAAAGCTCTAACTCGGAAGTGGTTTATGGGGGTGGTCTGTGTATTTAGAGAATGTCATTTCTAGGCTTTTTCATGGTGACATAATTGAGGAGGTGATCCACTACGCAAGTGGTTCCCAGATGAATCCCAGAGTGCCTCATGTGTCCCTTTTATGGAGGAAAGTTTTTGGCTTCTCAGTACTGGGAAAAGCTACCTTGTATTTTCTGGATACTGACAGATACTAAACCTCTTAACTGATCATTTCCCCCTTTTTACCTTGAATGTTCCTGTGTACCATTCTTACGTCAGGTTTATCTTACATGACTTCTGTAGTTTCCTGTTCTTAGTTATGTTTTCTGTATTTTGGAAGCGACTTCTAAGCTTTGTTGCAGGAAATAAAAGAGCAATCTCGAATACGTGCATCTACGGTTCCTTTCTTCTGAGGATCCTTGTAGTTTCTGATTCTAAGATCTGCGTTGAGTGTGATTAATCAGTTACAGCTTATGTTGTAAATAAAACAACCTATAAATTATTAAATACCAGCCTTTTATTTCTGATACTCGAATGATCTTTGAAGAGGAAACGTAATGCAGTAGTAATTTGCAGTAGTGGTGTGTGCTTTTCCCTTGAAAGTTAATCTCCAGCCTGGGCTTCTGAACTCCTGTGTGTGAGTTTAAATAGGGTGATAGCATAAGCTGCTGTCGGGGAGGCTTTGGAGGTCTCGCTCTGAAATAGTGATAGACGGAGGAGAGTGGAGAGGCTATTCGTCCTGCAAAGCCGTCCGTTCTAATAAGAAAGTGGAATGGGTGTAAACCATTGTGATCATCATCCTTAAGATATGGGCTCCAAACTCATGAGCCAGGCAGCTGCTTCAGTGAGTGAAGTGGGCCCTGAGGTTAAGATCTGTGATGGGTGTAGGGCAGGAACTGGGGGGGCTGGAGCAGGCACACCCCATCTGATGGGGGCTACAGCTGTTGCTGTGCTGGAAATGTGGGAGATTCCTGGAAATCCTGGAGATTCCACCCTTCTGTGTAAAATGTCTTGATTTTTAAATGTCAGTAACCAATTTAGAATAAAGAAACAGAACTCCTTGTGGGCCACACAACTTGGGGTTCACCAGTTTGTGACTCCTTTTACAGATTCTCTGGGGATGTCAAAGCTTTGGGATAAATCATCATTTTTGGTTAATTTAGAAAAACGAGGCTGTTATTCACCACTGTAATCAAATACTTCTTTTCATGTGCATCCTAGTGTGGGACTACAATACCGGCAGAGTGGGAGCACCATTAGTTTGCTGTGAAATCAAATTAAAGAACTGGGAGGAAGGTAAGAACCTGTTTTAACCACAGAGCATTAATTTTATAATATTAAACCTTGAAACTGGAATTGCGCTTTATTTTCTTCCTTATTTTAGAAAATAAAATCACCCACAAGTGCTTTTTTGGGTTTAATATAGCTGTCTTATCTAGAGCTATACGAATGCATTTATTTTGCTTGTTCCAAGAATGATTCTGAAGAATTATAATTGTTTTTATTTTGCTTATTTTATTACATGAATGCAAGTAAGAATTATGGCAAAAGCTTGAGAAATCTGCTAAATGAATGGTGTCAGTAAATTAGGAATGATTAAGTTTATTTTGTAGAAGCAAAATCATAAAATGTAATCTATGAAACTGAGGATTTTTCTTTTTTCTTTTTGTTTTTTTTCCGATGGCTTCGATCTAGAATCATCAGAAGGAAATTTTTACTATAATTTCATAAAAACTGTTGTTTTGCCATTTAAATACTAATCACTCTTTTAAAATTGTATTTGATTCTGTCAGTGTGTACACATTATCAGTAATTGGTTGGTTGCATTTTTCTTTTATACAGAGTAAAGATTCTGAGGGTTTGATGCCATTTTTCAGTTATCTTTTAGCAGAATTAGTGAAAATGTTTAATAAATATAAGCTTGGAGTCATTCTGAAATTATCTGTAAGGCATAAATCTTTTAAATATAGTGTAATTTCACTTTAGAGATGTGTTTTATTGAATTACATGATTTAGTACTTCTGTCAGATATATAGGAATCTACAGAATCCCTGAAGGAGTTTACCTGTGTAGTACACATGATTTTTTTATATCACAGGTGTTGGCTTTTTTAGTGTAATTTTTGCTTGGAATACTAGTGTAAAAGCATCAGTGCTACGGGTACGCAGCTGAAATTTTGCACCTAGTTTTACATGAGTGAGTTTTGTTCATTCATGCTGTCTGCCTCGTTTCCTTTGGGAAATTCTAATTGGATTTAAATCAGATATCCCTACTTAGAAACTAATAGTTTCAAATTTTCACATGATGTAAATAGGGATAAAAATTTTGAATTAACTCTTAATTATTTTGTGTTTATTAGGTGGATACTTTAATACCGATAAACCACACCCCAGGGGTGAAATTCTTATCGGTGGCCAAAACGTGACAATAGGCTACTACAAAAATGAAGCAAAAACGAAAGCTGATTTCTTTGAAGATGAGAATGGACAGAGGTGGCTTTGTACTGGAGATATTGGGGAGTTTGACCCTGATGGTTGTTTAAAGATTATTGGTGAGCCAGCTAATACATATATATATATTTTTTCTGACAGTGAATGTTTCTGAAATAGTTTTACAAAAGAGATAACTATGTATTTAGGGAAGCTGTTTAATAATATAAGAATATGTCTTTCTGCGGTGTTGATAGGGTCTGTTGTTTTCATCCCTGGAATACAAAATTTTATAATAGAGACTGTGCTTGACATTTTAGGAGATCTCAAAATCTGTTCAATAGGAGTGGTATTTTTAATTATTAGATAACCCCGAAAGAACCAGATTCTTAATAGGGAGTATTTAAAGTCTCAAGTCTTGACATTTTAGGAGATACCAAAATCTGTTCAATAGGAGTGGTATTTTTAATTATTAGATAACCCTGAAAGAACCAGATTCTTAGTAGGGAGTATTTATTTTTGTGTGCTCTTTGCTATCGAGAAGTTATTGCACAGGGCTCTCTCCTGTTGGAACCAGGTCCTGGCCTTGCCTGTGAGAATAAGGAAGGCCTGGCAGTTGGAGTACTGTGACCCATGGGGCAAAAAATACCTCCCTGCCTTCCCTCTTACATTCTTTTTCTCGGTTAGTAGCATTTCTGTCCTAGTCATGCTACCTAGAAACCTGGGAGAGGTGGGACTCCTCAGTCATCTCCCCATGTCTTACCCAGATTCTACTGCTTTATCGTGTGAAACGTGCCTCAAGATCGTTCTCTTCTTTCTGTCTGCCCTTGCACCATGATCGTACGTCAGGCCTCCAAGAAATTCCTCTCAGTGGACATGCTTGTCCCCCGTAAACACACACTCTCACAGACCATGGGAGCCCTCAGCACTGATCTCACTGGACCACGTTGCTGCTAGAAAACCCGTAGTGGCAGCTAGGGGCTCAGTTCAGTGTGCCTCCGTTCTGTGGCCCCATTCACCTCCCCGCCTCCACTGTCTGCCGTTCCCGGTCCCCTGCGCTGTGGTGATTCAGGCTGACGTGTCTGTCGTTTACCAGGGCTGTTCCACTTGGTTACTGCCCATCTTCCCTCAAGACTCAGCCCAGGCCTCACTAGTGGGAATTCTTTCCAGATCAGCAGGTTGGACAGGCTTGACCCTTACTGTTACCATTCTATGTTGAGGGGGTGTGCTGCTCTCCAGGTAGAACGTGCGCTTTCACATGTCACTGAGAACTCTTCACCTTCCTGGTGTTAATGGGTCTCAGGAACATACCTGTTCAGCGGAACATGCCTGAAGCCCTGATGCTGGGGGCTCTTGACCAGAAGCTGATTCTCTTTTTTGAAAGAATTTATATAAAGGTACAAAAATCAGGGCCTAATTTTACAGTGTACTTTTAATTTCAGTGTAATTATGATGATAAACTTAATTGATAGCAGATTACTTAGGGAATGGCCAATATTCATATGTATTCAAGGTATTTCTGTTCTTCCATGTGCCCCCTCCCGGCCTTTGTTGTACACAGATCGTAAGAAGGACCTTGTGAAACTGCAGGCCGGAGAATATGTTTCTCTCGGGAAAGTAGAGGCAGCTTTGAAGAACCTCTCCCTTATAGATAACATCTGTGCATATGCAAACAGGTAAGAAAGTAGAATTCTGTTACTTTGACCTCAGACATTTTGTGTGTTTCTGGCATTTCCTTCCTAGATGAATCTTCCTCGTAAAACTATACTAAGAACTCTTCCTTCTTATCTGTTGTCTCTGGGAGCGGCTCCTCTCAGGAAAGCCAGTAACTGATTCTGTCCTTGTGATGCTTCCCCGCCTCGTCCTCCTCTGTGTCCCTGTTTTCTGCTTTACATCTCAGTGCGGTGTCGTGTGTGGTAGGAAGGGGAAGAAAGTCAAGTCCTCCTTCCTGCTGCCTTGGTACCCCCAGGGACCCGCCCCTCAGCACAGGGAAGCTTCCTAGAACCAGTCCAGAGCAAAGGGGAGTAAAGAAGGATGTGGGAGGATGGGAGTCATCAAGCTGAACCCTGCTCAGCACTTACGACCCTGCTGTAGACTCGAGCGTACTTGGGACCAGGGCTGGGGGCTCTGCCTTAAGCCGTGTTAAGCTGTGGCTTAACTCCTAGCATCTCTAGTCCCTAATGATATAGAGGCAGTTGGGAAGGACAGTTTAAAGTTAAAAATGCCAGGGTTAGAAATTTCGATCGGCACTGTGATTATGTTTTTCCCTAACGGTATTGTATGTAGTAATTACTCTCCAGTGTTAATGATCAGACACTGTGGCCAGCCTAGGAACTTTACTGCAGGGGTTGACATAATAATTATATGAGAAGGTAAAATCTGGTATCAGAAGAACCAGTTAGAAACAGACTTTAAAGATTTACTACATTGAATTATAAATCATTCTGCCCTTTAGCTAGCTATGAGATACTTGCTTTAGTGATGCTACAGTGCTGGCTTTCACTTGGGTGATACTAACCAGACTGCCCTTCTCTTCCTCATGCTGCTTACCATCTCTTACTGCCATCGGCAGGCGTACCTAAAGCTCTTTTATTAACAGTTCTCTCGATAACAAAAGAAATAAATGTAACCACATTACTTCGATTTGCTGCCAAATTTCTTTAGATACAATTTTTTTAAATTTTTATTTTTTAAATATATTTTTTTAAAGATCTTATGTATTCATTTGAGAGCAAGAGAGTGCGTGAGCAGGGGAGTGGGGAGAAGAGGGAGAGAGAAGCCCAGGCGGACTCTGCGCTGAGTGTGGAGCCTGACTTGGGGCTGGATCTCACCACCCTGAGATCATGACCTGAGCCGAAATCCAGAGTCAGACGCTTGACCGACTGAGCCACCCAGGTGCCCCTAGATACAGTTTCTGTTTACATAAGTTTTTATTTTTGATTAACCTGTTAATGTGAATTACTGATTTTTTAAAAGTTGAATTTTCTAATATTTATAATTTTCTTTTAAAAAATGTATACATGGAAGTATTCTTGACAGTTACACATAGTTGAACCTTGTCACTACATATCCGGGGAAGGTTTATTGAGCGCACTCTGTCAGAGCTCTGGCGCGCACTCGGAGTCAGCCTGGGGAGGTGGCTGGCTGTGCGTGACGTACGCGCGCTAAGTACCAAATACGCGTCACGTGTGTTCCTTCGAGCGGTCGTGAATGGATTACAACAGCGTCCGTGGATCAGTGGCTGCAGCCCCCACGGTGTGCCGTTCAGATCCTCAGCCAAGGTGTCCTTCATGTATTTCAGTTACCATTCTTACGTCATTGGGTTTGTCGTGCCAAATCAAAAGGAACTAACAGAACTCGCTCGAAAGAAAGGGCTTCACGGGACTTGGGAGGAGCTGTGTAACAGCTGTGAAATGGAAAACGAGGTCCTCAAAGTGCTTTCTGAAGCTGCTATTTCAGGTGAGTGGCTGTGAAACGGACTGAGGACCGAGGCGGGAAGGGAGTGCGGACGGTTCCTTGCGCTGCTGGCACAGGGCTTAGGTGACGTCATTTCCTGCTTTAGCTGGAAGAGCGGACTTTTCAGGCCAGCATCCAGGCTCCTGCACACGACTCACCCACCATGTGCTCCCGTGGCGGACGTGCATCAGTCACAGTGTCCTTGTCCCTGTAGCTTCTGTGTTCTGGGTTGGCCCTTTCTCTCCTTAGCTCCGTCCTGCCCCCCCCCCAGCCCACCCTGAACTGTCTAAGACTCTTTTCTGCATTTTCCGCACTGTTAGTGTCCTGGTAGCGGCTTGTACGGGTATGTGCTATCCCCCCTTTTTGCGTGTGTGTTGGGGGGGCTGCAATGAGACTAGGACCTCTGTGTTGCTCTGCTTTTGGTGGTCAATGAATAATGCTGTGAACATTGATACACAAGGTTTGTGTGGATGTACTCATTTCTCCTGGGTAGGTACCGAAGAAGAGTGGAATTGCTAGGCCTGTGTCAACTTTATGTTAAACCTTTTGAGAAAGTACCAGACTGTTTTCCAGAATATTTTTTTTTTTTTAAAGATTTTATTTATTTATTCGACAGAGAGAGACAGCCAGCGAGAGAGGGAACACAAGCAGGGGGAGTGGAAGAGAAAGAAGCAGGCTCATAGCGGAGAAGCCTGATGCGGGGCTCGATCCCGTAACGCCGGGATCACACCCTGAGCCGAAGGCAGACGCTTAACCGCTGTGCCACCCAGGCGCCCCCAGAATATTTTTTTCCAAATATTTTCCAAACTATTTTCTAAAATGGCGGCATCATTTTATCATTCCCACTAGTGTTCGGTTCCAGTTTCCCTGTGTCCTCGAACACTTGTTACTGTTCATCCTTCGGATTCTGCTCATCCTAGCGGGTATGAAATAGGGTATCTCGTGGGTTTGATTTACATTTTCCTGGTGGCTAATGGTTTGAGCATCCTTTCTTGTATTTATTAGCCATTGTATGTCTTCTCTAGGGAAATGTCTGTTCAGATCCTTTGCCCATTTTTTGAATGGGGTTTCCTTTTTATTATTGAGTTGTACAAGTTCTTTATATATTCTAAACACAAGGCTCTTAACCGGATACGCAATTTGTAAATACTTTCTCCCATTCTGTGGGTTGCGTTTTTACTTTTTTGATGATATCCTTTGAAGTACAACAGTTTTAATTTTGAAAAGATAATTTATTATTTTCTTCTGTTGCTGTGTGTGTCCTGAGGAACCACTCCTGATCTGTCACAAAGAGACACCCTATGTTTTATTCTAAGAGTTTTTTAGTTTCAGCTGTTACATGTAGGTCCTTGGTCCATTTGAGTTCATTTTAATGTGATGTGAAGAAGGGATCCAACTTCATTCTTAGGCAAAATCTATATTAGGTTTACACCTGAGAAACAGAATTAACAGTTGTATAGAGAGAGACTTACTGTGAAGAGCTGGTTGGTGATCTTCGGGGCCTGACTTAGGCAGAGCTGGAAATCAGGAGGGCAGCCCGTTGGCAGCTGCTGGAGGTCCGACCACAGGCAAGATTGCTTCTTGTTTGGGGACACCTCAGCTCTGCTCTGCGGGCTTTCAGTTGACCAAACCAGGCTGCTGAGATGATCTAGGAGTATTTTCCTCAAGTAAAGTAAGCTGGTTACAGACTTAATCCTATTTACAAAATACCTTCAGAGCAACACCTGGATTAGTGTGTGAGGACCTGGTAACGCTAGCCTAGCCCAGCTGACACATAAAACTGACCTTCCCAGCCCATTGCCTGTCCACTTGACACCCACGCTCATCTCCCTTGGGCCTAGTTGATTTCTGAGTAAAGACAGTAACGAAGACTCCCGCCTAGCGCCCCGAACTGCCCAGCACGCAGCTGCACATACAGAAGAGGGTGTAGACCCTTTGAGTGAATTTCTGCTCTTGTTCCGTGATATGCAGTTAGCTTATTAATACCTATTATAGATAAGAGAATAAAAGGGAAGAAAACAAAAATAAGAATATTTGCTTTAACATATATACAAACACAACAAAACAAAAAAGAACTATTTCATAAGTCCTGAGGTCCAGGCTTTGCTTTTGCTCACAGTGGTTTTCCTTCTAGGAGAGCACTTCTGAAATAGTTTTACTCTTTGAAGAAGAAAACCTTGTTATAACCTTGTAAGTTAGAATTGATCTCTTTTTGCTCCCAAGGTGGTACTAACAACTTCAGTTTAGTGAGCGAGTCTGCCCGTGTGTCCTGCACGGGGTGTGTGTGTGTGTGTGTGTGTGTGTGTGTGTGTGTGTGTGCGCGCGCGCTGTGTAATCATGGTCAGGCGTTGACCTGTTTATCCTTGTCAGATTGCATACCACTTGAGAACAGAAACTGTTATTGTATTTTTTAAAGAGTGTTTAGTAAAGCACTTTACACAGTAATTTTTTTCAATAAATATTTGTTGAATGAATGCTGGAAAAACCTCTCCCTTTTCTCTCCTTGTCTCCTTGTCTCCCTTTCTTTCTCCGTCCCTCTCCCCCTCTCCAGCCCTCTGCTGTTGAGAATCTGCTGGCTATCCAGCAGTGTATAGGAACACAGTAGTGAGCAAACATTCTGTCCTCATAGCTTACGCTGAGTATTCTGGTTCGATGACAAGATTCTCTTTAAACTTAAATTCTTCAGTTCTGAAGTGATCTCCTTATAATAAACTCAAGACATAGGTGTGTGGCTTTTGCTTTTCCTTAATCGTGGATCTTAGCCTCTGGAGGTACACGGTTTATCGTTTGGTGTATACTTGTCCTCCTCCTCTAGATGCATATACTTTAATCTGGTATTTAAAAAAAGGGCAAGTCCCCCCCCCCCTTTTGGCCTAACAATATATTTAAGTATCTTCACACACTGTACCATGTAGATCTTATTTTTAATGACCGAATTATATTCCATTTTTTGCCTGTATCATAACTTAATCTAACTCATTCTGTTGATGGCCTTGTAGATTTTTAAACAGTTTTTGCTATTATAATTCTCATACATATTTTCGGTTTTTTTTTTTGTTTTTTTGTTTTTTTTACTTCTGCAATTTTTGAGGGATGGATTATTTAGAAGCGAGATTCATGGGATGTGCATTTTGATGGGTGTTCAAAGACTGGAAAAGTTACGCTATTTGCCAAGAATTTTAATTGTATGTTTTTCTTTGGATTTACTTTTTTTTTTTCTTTTCCACCATCTCAGCAAGTCTAGAAAAATTTGAAATTCCAGTAAAAATTCGTTTGAGCCCGGAACCGTGGACCCCCGAAACTGGTCTGGTGACAGATGCCTTCAAGCTGAAACGTAAAGAGCTTAAAACACATTACCAGGCGGACATTGAGCGAATGTATGGAAGAAAATAGTTATTCTCTTTCAGCATCGTTTGCTACAGGGAGCTCAGATCAAATAGGAAAATACTTGAAGTGCATGTCTCCAACTGTGAGGCAAACCCCGTTCCTCGAAGTAAACCTAAACTGTTCCTTCTCATGACGTCGCCGTTTTTACTGACAGGATTAGTAAAACATTAAGACAGCAAACTGGTGTCTGTCTCTTCTTTCTTCCCTTTTCCAACTTACCTTACCACCTAGGACTGCACTTGTCAGCATGAGGACTTTCTGAATCATTTTGGGGAACAGTGATTTTAAAACCTCAAGTTTTTAAACATGATTTATATGTTCTGTATAATGTTCAGTTTGTAACTTTTTAAAGTTCGGATGTATAGAGGGATAAATAGGAAATATAAGAATTGGTTATTTTGGGGGGCTTTTTTACTTACAGTATTTAAAAATGCAAGGGTATGGATGTGAAATTATGTAAATTCAAACGCTTATGAATCAAATCATTGTTGAACAAAAGATTTGTTGCTGTGTAATTATTGTCTTGTATGCATTTGAGAGAAATAAATATACCCATACTTATGTTTTAAGAAATTGACACTTGTGAATATATGCCTGGCAGCGTCTTCTATATATATTTATTTTTTATTAGGGAAGAAAAGGGCAGTTCGGTTGGTGCTGCATGAAACAAGATAGCACTGGAAGGTCATGTTCAGTAGTAAAGAAGAAAACACAGCAGGTGTAGCACGGGTGGGTAATTTGTCTCTGGTTCCTCACACTCCGGGTAGCCAGGGCCTGCTAGTTAGCTTTGAAACTAGGAAAACGTCCAAACTCTTTCTTAGAGTTGGAAGCAACTCTGAAAGTTAGGGTGGGGTGTAAGAAGCAAAGGATGGAAAGCTGTTGTTTTTCATCCATCATATGTACATGGAGTTGTTGATACTTAGAGCACCTCAGTCATGGAAAGATTCTCTATCTACTCCTGTACTTTTATCAGGTCTGGATGTGTAATCCTCTGTCGCATTTCAAAATGATAATTCTTTTCTTGATGGCTTGCACTGGTGTGTGTGTGTGTGTGTGTGTTGGCAGCTTACTAAAAAAGCACTTTATCCCTTCTATGAAATAGAACCTTTCTACACCAGAATACGGAAACAGAGTGCTTCTGATCCTGGCATTCTTACTAAGATACATGAGAATTTAGTTAACTTGATACTGAGGTGAGTTAAGGCTTAAGTTGTCGGTTTTTATGTGACTGTGGAAGTTAGTTACGATTCTAAAGACACTGCTTGTATGGTACACAGTCTTCATATGTGTTGCTTGTCTTGTTACTGGAGCATTATCAAGAGTATATTACACCAGTGACTTGTGTTCAAATCAAGACTTTAAGAAAAAATCATAGGTACCATGTTTTCTTACGTCCTCTTGGTTATTTTTTTGGTTCTTACTTTAGCATTAAAAGGCAAAAACAAAAGTGAAGAATGTAGACCTGTGTAGGACAGTGGAGTGCTGAGGCCCAGGGCCCTGTAGTAGCTTTTGGTCATGTCGCGCACACCGTGTTTGGAGATACCACAATATGGTGTCCGTTTCGAACTTCTCTTGTATTTGTGTATATTTGTATTATGTTTAAGTGTGTTTCTCCTTGTCATAGTTTAAATTTTCATAAAGTTTGGGAAGACTGCCAAGAAGTAAAGCAATGAAATTAAACAGCTTCTCTTGTCAGGATGTTGTGATCTAAAGATTAAGTCAGGGTGGGTGGAGAATTTGTTTCTGATGCTTTATATTGTTTGCTTTCAAATGATTTTTGAGAAGTTGTATTTAGAAAAAAAGGTTCAGTGCTTCAAAGGAGAGAGAACAATATAATGGTGACCGGAAACCGTGTCGGGAGAAATAATGCTGCTTACCACGGATGCTGGATACAAGTTGTTTCTTTCCAGAAGCATCTAATACGGCCGATTTAATCTTCATCTAGTTTCATTTTTCTCATTTTTTAGAATTCATTTCAGTCCTAGAATCTCAAATGCCATGTGTCATGTCACAGCAGAGTATGAAATTACATCAAGTATCCTCCCCTTTCAAACAAATCACTCTCTGAGCCAGGCCATCTCTAGTGACTTGAAGAGTGATACCTTTTCAAATTAACCTTTCAAAAAGAAATGGTTAACAACCAAAACCAAAACCCCACCCAACAACGATAATTTTATTAAAATACTGGTTTAGCCAAAAGATGCTGGGGAGGAAAACTTTGAAGAAGGTCAAAGTCAGTTGCTAAATCTAACACACCTGGAAATACCCTAAAAAGAATGATTCCTAAGAACTTGTTTTCTGGAAGTTATTTACATAAGACTTCTCAGCCTTTCCCGTGACCATAAGTCTAGAGCTCTGGTTGGCGGTTCCCTCCGCGCGGCTGGCGCGTCTTCTCAGCAGCCGTCCCCACCTCCCCTGCTGGGATTTTTTTAGCTTCAACTTTATTAGAAAGTTTCTACCGACAGTAGAACAAAACAAAGTGGTCTCTGTAAGTACTACTTTGTTTTTTAAGTAATGGATCGGATATCCATGGTGTTCTGTAAAGCTTGCGGTTTTTTCAGCAATGTTTAAAGATTATCCTGGAATAACTTTTTTTTTTTTTTTTTGCTGCTAAAGTACACAACATTTTACAGTTTTTAAAGCAATTATTCCCTGTGATACAAGTTTAAAACTTCCAAGTCTCCGATGCGTGAGTTCTTCGTTTGTAAGAGAATGACGTACATCTGTGATGTTCTAAAGGGCACTCACTTTTAACTGTGCACATACTGGACCACACTGAAATGTCATGCGGTGTCGTGCGACTTTCTCTACGCTTACTGATGGGTTGGTTATTCGCGCGAGTTCGTTTCTGATGCGTTCTTGGTTATTGCTGTTCTCTGCCTGAAGTGTACATCATAAGCAACGTAGCCACAGGGTATGGACTATTTATTTGTAACTTGACATCAAGTTTGAAAAATAAAGGTATGTAAAAAGTTACTGATATTAAAACTCAATATTTTTTCCCCCAAAAAATCTCTATTAATAAAGTTGAACTTTAATTGACATTCCTGAAATACTTGTTTTGAAAAAGAACTTTGGGGAATTTTCTTTTCTTGGCCTAGCCAATCCACTTGAAGGAATATTTTACTTAAGAAATTCTGTTCTTAATCCACTTCGCGATAGCATCCTTCTGGTCTGCCTTTCTCTAACCCTTCCTGATGCCGCCTTTGTATTTTGGTTTTGACCACACAGGTTCTCTGCTGTCAGCATTTAAAAAATCAATGCTGATAAGATGTTTTCTACACTTAAAATATTCACATAGCATGAATTAGAGATCATAAAATTTGTGGGAGAAATTAAAAGCAATGTGGCAGCCATAAATCTGGGTATAAAACCCATAAAGCCTACATTGAATCCTGTAATTGTGGTGGAATCAGATCCTGTCGTGCTGTCTCAGAAACCAACCCCTCCCTGCCTTCAGGACCGCTTGATGTTTGTTTCTGACAAAACCAGGTATATGTACCTTTATATTAACACTTTATAAAACACTTCTATAAAGGCGGGTCACTGTATGGAATCCTGCAACTAACAAAAAGCCTCTAGCAGCTTCCGTGTTGTGTATCAACTTAAATATAATCGTGCCTCATTTCTCTGTCATTAACCTGCTTGCGATTTTAAGCTTTGGTAGCTTAGTATTTCCACCACGCTAAACACCTGCAATTTTAGGTTGAGGCAGGCCGTGTATATATACATATATAGCCTGGTTTAAGTAATGTGTTTCAGTCTGACCCCCTCTCTCCAAAAAACAAAACCAAAAACTTGCCTCTGGTTGTAGTCTGTCCACTTGCAAGCATGTAGACCCCCAAGGGCACATCTGTTGGAAATCGCCTCTAGCCCCAGCGCCTTAGTGATGGTCATGGTTCCCTGAGTGGGCATTCAATAACTTCTTGATTAGAGTAAAATGTTCACAAAATGATAACCACAAGGCATATATGTATCTAACATTACGTGCATTTTTCTAGTTCAGACTTCATGAAACGTTTTTTAGCAACCTTTCCCCATTAGCATCCTTATTGATAACTTTTGAATAGTGTTGACTTGGTGGGATTCATTCAGAAGCAACTTCTCCATTTGGTGATTCCTTAAGTTAATTCTCAGTTCGTTGTAAAGAGAAATTATTTTCCCGTGTGAGTTCTACGTTATGCAGTAAGATGGGGTTTCTGAAGCTTTTTCTGCATGGGTTACTTTGTAGAAACAGGGTTTCTCTCCAGTATGAGTTTTTTGATGCTGAAAGTTTCTCTGCATTTACAGATTTTCTCTATTTTTTTAAATTAAATTCAATTTAGTTAACATATAATGTATTCATCACTTGCACATAACACCGAGTGCTAACATCAAGTGCCCTCCTTAATACCCATTGCCCAATTACCCCATCCCCCCACCCACCTCCTCCAGCAACCCTCAGCTTGTTCCCTATAGTTGAGTCTCTTACGGTTTGCTTCCCTCTTCCCTTACGTTCACCTGTTTTTCTTAAATTCCGCATGAGTGAAATCATGGTATTTGTCTTTCTCTGACTTACTTCGCTTATCATAATACCCTCTAGTTCCATCTATGTCTTTGCAAATGGCAGCATTTCATTCTTTTTGATGGCTGAGTAATTCCGTTACGTACATGTGTGCATGTGCGCTATTGTTAATGTTGCCATAAACATCGGAGTGCATGTGCCCCTTTGAATTAGCATTTTTTGTATCCTCTGGATAAATGCCTCCTAGTGCAATTGCTGGGTCATACGTAGCTCTATTTTTAACTTTCCGAGGAACCCGCATACTGTTGTCATAGTGGCTACACCAGTTTGCATTCCCACCAACAGTGTAGGAGGATTCCCCTTTCTCTGCATCCTCGCCAACATTTGTTTCCTGACTTGTTAATTTTAGCCATTCTGACTGGCGTGAGGTATCTCATTGTGGTTTTGATCTGTATTTCCCTGATGCTGAATGATGATGAGCATTTTTTCATGTCTGTTGGCCATTTGTATGTCTTCTTTGGAGAAACATCTGTTCATGTCTTCTGCCCATTTCTTGACTGGATTTTTTAGTTTTTTGGGTGTTGAATTTGGTAAGTTCTTTGGATACTAGCCCTTTATCTGATAGGTCATTTGTGAATATCTTCTCCCATTCCATAGGTTGTCGTTTAGTTTTGTTGATTGTTTCCTTTGCTGTGCAGAAGCTTTTTATCCTGGTGAAGACCCAATAGTTCATTTTTGCTTTTGTTTCCCTTGCCTCTGGAGACATGTCTAGTACGAAGTTGTGGCCGAGGTCAGAGATGTTGCTGCCTGTGTTCTCCTTGGGGATTTTGATGGATTCCTGTCTCACATTTAGGTCTTTCATCCATTTTGAATTTATTTTTGTGTATGGTGTAAGAACGTGGTCCCGTTTCATTCTTCTGCCTGTGGCTGTCCAATTTTCCCAGCGCCATTTGTTGAAGAGACTGTCCTTTTTCCACTGGATATTCTTTCCTGCTTTGTCGAGATTAGTTGACCTTCTGTCTCTGTGCATTTGTGTGTCCGAATGTCCCCTTTTCATAAGGACCCCGTTCTATTAGTCTGGTCGTCTGCAATAACCCTACCTCCAAGTAAGGTCCCATTCTGAGGTACTAGGAATTAGGACTTCACCAAAGCTTTTTTTTGGCGGGGACACAATTCAACCCATAACCCATTTTTTGGGAAAGCATTCTTCCAATTTTACTCATTGCTTATCAGTTTTGTTCTGTTTATTCTATCTTTATAATGTGATATTTGAGGATCTATCCCTGTCTTCTTGCATTTAACATTTTTTTGTGTGTTTCCTTCCCTTTTTTGTATATCTTTATTTTCACGTTATTAGTCCTCTTGTTGACTGCTTCAACACTCAACTGGAATTTCCTATTTGTGTGGAATTTTGCCCCCACACAGCTCTTTTTAAAAATTTTTATGCATAATTATTTCATTTTTTAAAAAAAGATTATTGGAGAGAGAGTGCTTGAAAGAGAGAAAGATCACGGGCAGGGTTTAGGGGTAGAGGGAGAAGCAGGCTCTCTGCTGAACAGGGAGCCTGATGCGGGACTTGATCCCAGGACCCTGGGGTCACAACCTGAGCCAAAGGCAGGCGCTTCACCGAGACAGAGCCACCCAGGCGCCCGTATTATAATGTATTTAATCATTCTTTCATTACTGGGCATTTAGGTTACTCCACAGTTTACCATTAGCATCAGTGTGACAACAAAGGCCCTTTCTAACATTTTGGGGCGTAAGTGGAAACTCAACGTACAGGACAGTTCCTGAATAGTGAACCGGTTAGATCAAACCTTGGAAATTTTGCAAGCTATCCAATTGTTATTTTGTTTTGAATGTATATATCCTAACTCCTGGGGTAAATTTAAATTCCCGAGGACATGGGGGCTTTAGCAATTCCTTTCATTCCCCAAGTCTAGCGAAATATGTCTTTCTTCCAAGAGATTCTGAGTGTTTGCTACGGTATCATTTTCTTCTGTTAGCTTTTCCCCTGGCCAAAATACAGGCAACAAGGAGAAAGGTGGTGTGCAATGGGACCTGTTAGGGTTTTTTGTCACATATTCTTCCCCTCCCCCCACCCGTTCCTCCGTGATGATAGATGATAATTTTATATGCCTTTTGAGTCACTTGTGACATTGCTTTGTCCTACCCCTTCCCAGGAATACACTGAGAATGAGGGAAATAAGAATGTATACAGTAGCATTTATCAAAAAGAGACACGTGGGCGTGCGGTGGGGAACCCGAGGCCGCCTTGCCTTTGTGGGTCTTGCCTCCCTCCTCCACAGCACTTACAGGAAGCAGAAGGGGCTGGGTGGGGACACTGGTTGTTTCTGCGACGGTCTGCCACCCATTTCCCTTCTGTGAATCACCAGCCCTGTGATGCTGTCCACCGTGCATGCTGACGTTCGCCAGCCCCACAGCTTCCTGTCCTCCCAACGTGGCCCAGACCCAGAGCCTCTCTCCCCAGGATCATGGGAATCTGGGGGAGCAGGATATGCTCTTTTCACAGGTAGAGGGGGTGGCAGACACAGGCTCACCACAGCAAGACCCCCATGATCACTGGGCACCAACACGCCCTCGATGTCGAAACGGACTATGGATATGGGAAGCAGGAGATGGTTTTTGGGGTTGCAGTATGAGGAACAAGAACTGTGTTTTGGATTTTATGATGGGTCTCCCCTTCTTTTTTCCAAATCCTTCCCGTTCTTTCTTTTGCTTTAAAGATACAGAAAAATGGTGTTAGTTTTATTAGAAAAACCTCTTGAGAAATCTTCTCTGTAAGACACTAATAATCTCACATTTGGGAGTTCCGGAATAATAATAATAATCGTTAACACTGAGAATTTGCCAAGGATGTCATGCGTGTTACCTCCATGAATCCCCGTGAGAGTGCCATAAAATGGGTGTCCTTATGCACCCTGCTTTACAGGGGAGGAAGCTGAGGCTTGCACCCCTTCAAGGAGTAAGTTCCAGAACAACGCAGGCAGTCTGAAGCACGTTGCAAAATAGTCTGGTGGATTCCCATCTCCTAGACTCCAGATTCTCTTGGTTCTGAGCCATCCCGCTGGTCCTGACTGGCGGTAATAACCCCGACCTCTCGTCCCTGCCCCGTCCCTGCCCTGCGGAGCCCTGACGCTCACAGCATTCTGCCCACCTGCTCTCGCACCCTGCCGCTGTGGGCCTGCCCTGGAGTCCAGGCACGGCCCTGCCCACCTGCCCTGGGCCGTTAGCGAAACAACGGCCGCTCAGCTGCTGGCTTGCTGTGTGCCTGGCACTGTGCTGGGTGCTTTATATGTGACCATGCAGAAATGAACACACTGGCCATGTGCAAGCAGGAAGATCGCTATACTCCTCAGAGGGAGCTCTGTTAACTTTGGCTTAGAATAGGCAACTTAGTTATCCTGTTCTGACGCATAAGTCATTCCACTAACTTCCGTTTACAGATGAACATGACGACCACGTTTTTCTATGCAACGATTTCCTTTCTCTTTTTTAAAACAGCTCTATTGAGGTATAGTTTATTTACTTATTTTAAGTGCGTAATTCAATGATCTGTAGTGAATTTATAGAGTCAGGCCACCACCACCAAAATCTGGTTCTAGAATATTTTCCTGACCCCCAAAAGGTGTCTCATGTCCATTTAAAGTCACTCTGGGGGTTTCTTTTGCCCCCTCCTGTCCCCTGTTCTGGACTTTTAAACCGTATCCTAGGGAGCGGGGCAGAATTTGCACTGTGGACCCTCTGGGCTTCCCCCTCTGTTAGCTCCAGCTGGGGTGCCTGACACTTGTGCTAAGAGCCTGGCTGTTGGTTCTCTTAAGCGGGGTGGTTGCTGATGCTGGATCTTCCCGGGGGAACCTCAGACACCGGCGGCCACTCCCCTGACAACTTCACCCACAGCCTCCAATAGGGAGGCTCCTATGGCAACACGGATCCCCACTGTAGTCCCAGAGGCACAGAAAGGCCCACCCTGGCCTATGAGGATTCCATCAGATACCACATAGATCAGTGTCTGGAGATGCCCATGCTGGGGAACTGGTACTTGGACCTGAATCTCTGCAGTTTCATGGGCCAAACCAGGCTCTCTTCCGGTCTGGACTCTGCTTGCTAGGCTCTGTGCTGAGATCCTTGCTTCTCCCCATTGGTCAGAATCCTACACATCTTTCAAGGCTGAGCTAAAACTCTGCTCCTTTGTGACATTTTTCCTCACTACCTGAACCCTCATTCCCACCTCTGACTTCTCACTGTCTTGTATTATTTCTTTGACAATTTCTTCCCTTCCCATTTCTCTTTTCCTGGAAGTCCTATAACTAATACTGGAGCCATGGATTAGTCTTATAGGTCCCTTATTTTTTCTATCATCATCTTTTTTTTTTTAATCTCTTGAGTTTGGAACCTGATTTTAAGGGAAATCGTGTAGATTTTATTTTCCCAACCCTTGTAATGAATTTTCTGTTTGCAATAAATTTCAATAGCTCTTATTTTGGTCTATGATTTTCTTCTTTCTTTATATAGTATCCTATTCTCGTTTTATGGGTACAATTGCTAATGAGAGTTTTTTTGTTTGTTTTTTTGTTTTTTTGAGTTCTTGTCTGTAACCCAGTTTTTCTTTATATTGATGGGAGTCATTAAAAAAATGTTAACAACAATCTCTATCCTGAAACGTCATCCTTGTGTCCATTCAGATTGGAGCGTGAGGCAATGGAAAGATCCTGTATGTGGGCAGGACCTGTCCATCGGAGGGGTTTGCCTCTGCGAGACTGAGGGCCTCCTGAATGCCAGAAGGCAGAGATGTTTCCAGTGGCACCAGGTGATCTGTTTTGAGCAGCAGTCTCTAACGATTAGACCGGAGCCTGGGGAGGGTGGGGGAGAGATTTCGGGTGAGTACAGTGGGCAGCACAGATGTTTCTTGCACACACCTTCATTTCACTACCTCGGCATTCCCGCTGTGTCTGAGTCCTGAACCTCCTCAGAGGGTTTGGCTTTTTTTCTGGAACGTATTCCCTTCCACGCAGACGCTAGGTCGTGATTTCCTTTGATTCCCTCCATCCGGTCTCTGTCCTCCAGAACTTTGTTGACTTCACCTCAACCTCAACAATAGCCCTTCTTTTATCTCCTTTACTGTGGTGGGCTTATGTCCTTTAACATTTTCTTGCTACCATTTTAACGACGACCCGAGCCGGCGGGGGGGCGGGGCGTTAAACCAGGTATTCAACCTTCCATCAGGACTGGAATTCTTACCTTCTCTACTAGTTATTTAATTAACTATTCAAATCAGGATAGTTTTCTGTTGATGGGACTAAATTCCTTAAAATGTAAAGCTAGATTATAATCTAGCCTGGGGATGGGATCAGGTTTGGTTCTTTATTTCATGGAGGCTGGCCCAATACCTTTTATGTCATAGGTGCTCAATGTATGTTTAGCAATCGGGTCAGCTTTACCATGGAAGCCCAGCACTTTTCTCACATTTTTATCTGTCCTCGGTAGTGTGATTTCTCATAGAATGGACTCACACATCTGGAGAGCCACTTGGACCTCCCTTTTATGGGCTTTTATATGTTTAGTCTTGACTATGCTCTTTGGCAGGATTTGAAACTGATAAAAAAATACAATGAGTGCCCTATGTGGAGAGATTCATGTTCTGTAATTTGTCTCAAAGTTATCGTCCTCTTGGCTTACTTGCCTTCCAGGTCAAAGCATAATGTGGGCATCTAACTATCCCTCTGTCTCTTGCTCTTTTTTTGTCCACTAGGGAGACTACGTTATTTCCTCCGTAAGTCCCAGAGTTCTCCGAGTTAGGAGGCACCTCTCCCTCCTTCCACATGGCTGTGAACACGTTTGGGGGTGTGTGTGTACACGCCCCTCTCCAGACCCTGGTTTGCTCTGGACATTTTTCCCCTCAAAACAAAACTAAATTGGTGGTTTAATCTCATCCAAGTAAAAACCATCCAAGCAGAGCAGCGTGACATGGTCCTTAAATCCCACAGGTCACATTTTTGGCAAATAGCTGTATCCTGCAACTTTCATTCCCATGATGTCCAGCCTACTCATCACCCAATGCATGACATTTTCTTGGTCTTGGAATGTTCCATCTCAATTAAAATTGGAGGAAAAAAGTCATCCTTTTACTTTGTAAATAGAAAAAAAAAGTACATCGTGGAGACTTTTCTCACCAAAACTATAGAAGAAGAGAAATTGCCTGCCTTGCCCTCCCAGTCCCTGCCCCCGCCAAGCCCCAGGGAGACAGCTGGTCCCGCATGGAATCAGCTCAGGAGGAAAGCCGGAAGTAATATTTCTTACTTGGAAAAATTCATTGCAATGTTTTTCCTTTTTGTGCTTCAGGGACCAGTAAAACTACCCAATTAATTTACATCTATTCACACTTTTCGCCAAGTAATACTTAACAAAACCACAATTCAACACATTTGCAACGAGAGGACCCTATAGAAAGGACATTGGTTTGGGGGTTTAAGAAAGACTTGGCTTTGAATGGTAACTCAGCACCATTTTCTATCTATTATTGTGGTAAAATATGTATAACATCAAACTTACCATTTTAACCATTTTTTTTTCATTTTAACCATTTTTAAGTGTACAGTTCAGGGGCACTAAGCGCGTTCAGAACGAGCCACCGCCACCACTATCCATTTAAAGAACTTTTGCGTCCTCCGCAACTAAACTCTGTCCCCGCTGAACACTAAGTCCCCATTCTCCCTCCCCAGCTCCTGGTAACTAATGTCTATTCTACTTTTTGTCTCTATGAGTTGCATTTGCCCGTTCTCAGGACCTCACGTAGATGGGATGGTGCATATTCGCATTTTGGGTCTGTCTTATCTCACGCAGCATCGCGTCTTCAAGGTTCCCCCATGTTGCAGCCTGCATCAGAATTCTGTTCCCTGGAACGCCTGGGTGGCTCAGTTGGTTAAGTGTCTGCCTTTGGTTCATTCATGTCATGATTCCAAGATCCTGGGATCAAGCCCCGCATCAGGCTCCTTGCTCAGTGGAGAGCCTGCTTCTCCCTCCGCCTGCCGCTCCCCCTGCTCGTGCTCCCTCTCTCTCACAAATAAATAAAATCTTAAAAAAAATTCTGTTCTCTTTTAAAGCTGAATAATAATCCTTTGTATGTTTATATCATGTTTTGTTTATTGAGTCATCTCTTAATGAGTATTTGGGTTCTTTCCCCCTTTTTGTCCTGCGGAATAACGTTGTTTCGCACATTGGTGTACAAATATCTGTTTGAGTTCCTGCTTTCACTTCTTTAGGGTGCATTCCCAGCGGTGGACTTGACAATTCTGTATTTCATTTTTGGAGGAACCATCAAACTGTTTTTCGCAGCGTCAACATCCTTTTACCGAGGAGAAGACTTAGGCTCAGAGAGGTTAAGTTACTAGCCCAAGGTCACAGAGCTGGCCTCTGAAGAGAGTTTTTCATTTCAGTGAAAAGGTATGCAATGTGCCTCGACAGTGCTTCCCATATATAGGCTCTTAATAATGTTTGTTCTCTTCCTTTCTCCTTCTGATGGTAATTCAGGTATTGGGGCCTAAAATTCCACACTTTCTTTCATTTCTTTACTGATACCACAAAAACAATCCCCCTAATCTTGGCCAGAGGGATTCAAGAAAACTTCTCATACCTCAGAAGGGCGAGCTCCTTTCTAACAATTCGTGTGCTCGTTTCAAGTCATTGTTCTTGGTCTATAATCGTTTCCCAGGCAGACTTTGGTGGCTGTCGTTAATATCTTTTGGGGTTCTTGAGAGTAATAGAGCTGCTTTATAGACGTTGTTAATGTAGAATTTTCACCAGTGAAGACTGATCTGCCCCCACCCCCTCCCTAATCCCCAAAACACAGAACGGAAGTAGTGAGATCCTGCTGGGCGCAGGCGGGCTGAACAGGAGGCGAAGTGGTGTGCGAAGTCGATTTAGAGGCCCTGTTGCCTTTCTTTGTCCCAGGCCTTGCCCCTTGGTGTCCACCTTTAGACCTTTCTTCTAGGCCTTTCTCCTCTGCCCTTACCCTTCAACACCGTCCGTAGGTTGGGATGGCTGGAAACAAAGCTGTTACCTCTCCCAGGAGTTTTTATACCTACAACCTGAGTTCTGGGGGTGACTAAAAGGCAGGTATCCGAACTGCCAACGGTTGAGTTTTGGGAGCTGAAGGGGAGAGAGCCTCTCGAGAGGCCACTGAGCTCGTGCATCGCAGGACACGGATATTAGAGACTGGTGTTACCCCCCGGGGTTTCAGGACACGGGGACTTGAATCTGATGAAGCTGCTGGTTAAGGAGCAATTTGGGAGTAGTCAAGACTGCAAGACCGCAAGTAGTCAAGACCACGTGGGGGGCCACGTGGAAATTCGTTTTTTTCCTGAAAAAGAGGGAGAATCACCAACCTAAAGCGCTCCCAGCCAAGGACAGTCTGGAAAATCGAGGAACGGGAAGGAGAGGAGAAACTGTCCGGCTCTGCGGCTGGGAGGAGACCAGCACGCGCGCGGGGACCCAGATCGCGGTCAGGAGGTGTCGTTCCCAGCCTGACCACAAGATGGCGCAGGAAGTCTGCTCACAGCCTGTCCTCCAGCGCGATTCGGAGCCTCTGCGAGTCCCGGCGGATTGATAAACCAGTTAGGAAGGCAGGAGGAAGGCTTCATCGAGGTAAAGATGCTTTTCGACATATTAAGCATTCAGAATGAAAATGTGATTAAAAATAGATTGAGTTCCGAATAAATTAAATGAAATTAGTCATTTCTTTTAATTTGTACAAAAGCTCCTCGTCCAGTGTCTGGTCTAGGCCAGGGATTAGAGTCAGAAGAAAAAGAGGGGTCCGCATGACCCTGTGCCGGGGATTGGACAAGTCACCCCCTGTCCCTAGACAATGTTGTGCTGAACCGGGGATTTGCTCATTCATCACTTTGGGCGTTTACTACGGACAGCACTTACCTGCGTGCTGTGGGCTCAGCAATGGAAAAAAATCCCAGCCCTTGGATAGCTTGCAACCTGCTGCGAGGATCGGATAACACACTAGCTAAGGAGAGTAAGTAGCATGCCAGATGGTGGTACACACTATGGAAAAAATATTAAAACCAGTAAGTGGAGATAGGGGCGGGGGCTACAATTTTAAATCGTGTGGCCACGAGAGATCTCTCTGAGAAGGTGACATTTCAGTAAGACCTGAAGGGTCGATGGGGCAAGCTATGGGGATTCTAGGCAGAGGGCACCGCAAAGTCAACGGTCCTGAGGTGGGACTGTGTCTGGCGGACTCAAGGAAGAGGAAGGAGGCAGAGATGGGGGGAGAGTGGTAGGCTATGAGTCGCAGACACACTGTTGGGGTAGATTAGGGGATTTTGAAGCAGATGGATAATATAAAATCTTGTCAAGACACTTTGTAAGAACTTTGGCTTTCGCCCCGGGGTTGATAGGAAGGAGCCTTTGGGGATTCCAAATACAGAAGGGACATGATCTGGCTTACATTTCGAAAGGATCACTCTTGCTCCTATACTGAGACGCGGCTAGAGATGGAAGCAGGGAGACCAGCCAGGAGACCAGTGTGATGTTCTAGGCGAGAGAAGGTGGGAGCTGAGGCCATTAGTGGTGACCGCGGTGGTCACATTTGGATAGATTTTGAGTCAACAGGATTTGATGGTCAATTGGCTGCATGTTTGAGAGGAAGAGAGGCATCAAGGACAACTGCAAGGTTATTCCCCCGAGCAACTAGGCAGAGCGAATGACCATTCGCAGAGATGTGTTGGGGGAGCAGGTGTTTTGAGGAAAGCCCAGGAACTCCGTTTTGGATACGCTGAGTTAGGGATGTGCTGGTGATGTCCAAGGGGAGATGTCCAAGTGCAGTTCAGGGGAGGGGGCCAGTGGGTCCATGGATATGTAAGGGCAGGGACTGGGGTGAGAATGAATCCCAGGACGGAGTGCAGGCACGCCCTCTGTGTAGAAGTGGGGGAGATGGGAAGTGACTGGAGGACGGATCCGTGAGGTTGGAGGAAACCCGGAGGAAACCAAAGAGGAAAAAGGCCAAGGAGGAGGGACATCGGCTGTGTCAACTCTTGCTGCTGGACCAGCACACAGATCGCTGCCCAACATGGTTTCTCAGCCTCAGTGCTGCCGCTGTTTGGGGTCGATAATCCTTCTTTTGTGGGGGTCCTCCTGTACATGGCAAGTTGCTTAGCAGCGCCCCCGGCCTCTCCCACTAGGTGCCTCCCTCCCAGTTTCTCCAACCAAAAATGTCTCCAGACAGTCCCACCCCTCTGATGAGAACCACTGCTCAAGGTCTGAAGAGCTAACATTCAGGGCAAGCGGGATCTCTTCCAACCGAGGGGAGAAGAACAGGCTTCTGGAGAATTTGACTTTAAAGCTTGGGTAGACTACTGACAGAGAGGAACTGGGGCAGGGTGGGCACAGGCGGCTCAGCCCGGGGAGGGTTCCTGGTGCTTGATAAAACGCCTCCATGTAGAGACCAACGTCTCCTTTTGGAGTCATGGAAACAGTTACGTATCATTGTCACCATCCCTTGTTTTAGGCACAGGCCTGGTTTCCATGACATCTTTCTTCCCCACAAAGGAAGACGGGAGATTACAGGATTTTTTTCCTCTGAAGAATGATTTAGGGAGGTTCAGGCCTGACAAGACATGGTATACCATTTTAAAAACTGTGATTAAAAAAGAAAAACTACTCCTCCGCCCTCCTCACCTCTCCCGCCTCCCCACCCTGGCGTCTTTCCAAAATGATAAAAGAGAAGCTTGTCTTTTCCCCAGCTTCCAGATACAAGGTCAGATAGTTTGTTCCCCGGTTGGAATAAAAGATTAATTTATTGCTTTGCTTAAACCTGACTCAAAATCTCTCCTCTCCTACAACACACACACACACACACACACACACACACACACACACAGAGTTGAAATAGGGCACTCTCTCTCTCTCTTTTTTTTTTTACAGCAGTACTCCACATGCTCTTGAGGAATGTTCCTGAGCACCTATGGGAGTAATTCTGTTTCTGGACATGCAGCCACTACGTTCAGGGACAAACTCAAGGTGCATTTACAAGACTTCCAACAGTTGCGAGTAAGTGTGCGGCCTGAGAACGGGTCATTGGATTCCGCTTTGAGAGGGGCAAGCCCAGACACAGCTCAGGGTAAAGGCCAGGTTAAGTGCGAGGTGTTAGGACTTTGGAAGGGACTTCTTAAACAAAGTTTTTACTGAAATGCTGGTTAGTTAGCATAGAGTATAATGTTAGTTTCAGGTGTACAACACAGCGACTCAACACTTCCCTACATCACCCAGAGCTCATCACGACAAGGGCACTCCTCAGTCCCCAGCACCGATTTCCCCCAGCCCCCCACCCACCTCCCCTCTGGTAACCATCCGTTTGTTCTCTATAGGCAAGAGTCTGTTTCTTGGTTTGCCTCTCTCTTTTTTCTCCCTTTGCTCATCTGTCTTGTCTCTTAAATTCCACCTGTGAGTGAAATTATATGGTATTTGTCTTTCTCTGACCGACTTACTTTGCTTAGCATAATCCCCTCTAGCCCCAACCATGTTTTTGCAAATGGCAAAATTTCATTCTTTTTTTGTTGTGTTTTGTGGCTGAGTAATATGCTGCTGTGTGTGTATATACATATATATACCTGCATCTTCTTCATTCATTCATCAGTTGATGGACACATGGGCTGTTCCCATAATTTGGCTATTGTAGTTAATGCTGCTGTAAACATTGGGACGCATGTAGCCTTTTGAATTAGTATTTCTGTATACTGCAATTGCTGGATGGTAGGGTCGTTCTATTTTTAACTTTTTGAGGAAACTCCATGCTGTTCTCCCGAGCGGCTGCACCAGTTTGCCTCCCGCCCACAGTGCACGAGGGCTCCCCTTTCTCCGCATCCTTGCCAACACCTGTTGTTTCTTGTGTTGTTAATTTTAGCCATTCTGACACATATGAGATGGCATCTCATTGTAGTTTTGATTTGCATTTCCCTGATGATGAGTGATGTTGGGCATTTTTTCATGGGTCTATTGGCCATCTGTACGTTTTCTTTGGAAAAATGTCTATTCATGTCTTCTGCCCATTTTCAATTAGATTATTTGTTTTTTTGGGGTGTTGAGTTTTATAAGTTCTTTATAGATTTTGCATATTAACCCTTTATCAGATATGTCATTTGGAAATACCTTCTCTCGTTCTGTAGGTTGCCTTTTAGTTTTGGCGATTGTTGGAAGGGACTTTTTGCAGCAGAGGAGGAAAACCCCTGGGAAAGTAGAAGAGACTGGCTATGGGTATTGCGTTATCTTCTTGGTACTTGCTGGGCAAGCTTCCCAATGGTGAATTATAAGGAGGGCCGTGAATGAGGAGATGGTGTTCGGGTGTGAATCCCGTAAAGCTAATGGCCCTAATGCTGTGAGATATTTAAGGAGTGCGTCCTATGTAGGGCCTTAGAGCCTCCTGTGAAGTCCTAACTAGCCTCCATCAAAGGGCTGTTTTCTAAGCTTGAAGGCAGAAATCTGTACTTGTGACCATTTTATTTGTGGTTTCCTACGTAAGCAGAGATCCCTTCTTCTCTCTCTGGGTGGTGTAATGACTGCAAATGGTTTATACTCTGTAAAAGAAAGAGGGTTAAATAAAAAGACATTTTCAGAGAATAATAAAAATAGAGCACTTATCAGGAACTAGATACTACACTAAACCTTATACGTGTTTTATCTCACTTAATTCTCAAAACACGAGGTGGGTACTATCATTACTCCCATTTTACAGATGAGTAAAACTGAGGCTCGAAGGGGTTAAGAAGCTTAATTGAGGCTGGTGAGGGGGCACAGCGAGGCATCAAACCAGATCTGCTGGGCTCAAAATTTGTATTTGCGAAACATCTTTGCTACGCTGCCCTTTCCAAGCTTTTGACATGATCACGACAGTGAAGGTTGGGGGTCCGCAGGTAGCCCAGCCCTTCTATTCCTGCACATCTTACCAAGAACACCCATGTGCAGGTGAAGACGGCTGACGGCACATGGTGGCTGTTGGGCTGGGGAGGGGGTGGAGGGAGAATGCAAGAGGGTAAAACCTTTATTCCTCTTGCTCAGCTGTGTTTTCCCCATACCCATAAAGAGGCTGTCAGAGATATTGGCTGAGAGATCTAATCTCATCACTGCAGGAAATTCAGTTCAAGATTAACTCCGGAATACGCCAGTGTTATTAGTCATCACCATGGAGGGCTTTAGCCCATTAGGTAACATCAAGCCCCTGACATGATTTCTTAATTAGCAGCTAACGAAGTGAAGAAAGCTCCTGACCCCTCATTGTCCTAATTGCCAATCCAGTTGCTCCAGGGTAGGCTCTGTATATCTGAAAACCTCACACTGCCCCGGGCACTTTCATGATCACCCAGGAAACTTCCAAACATCTTTAAAAGATGTGCCTTCCCTGTAAGTCTTATTTCCACTAATGAGACCCAAGGGCAAGGCGACCTTGCCTCTCTGCTCCGGCACTCCGTCTCCAACCTTTGCTGTCTGCTGCTTATATGGCCACAAGGGCTGTCCTCACCTAGTCCCTGCTTGGCTGAGATGTCTTCTTGAATTTTAAACACTTTATTTTTACTTCTCTCAGAGAAGCGGTGATGCCTCAGGCTTCAGGTGATGGGACTCGGTGTGACTGGGTGTCTGTGACCCCGACAGTCTGACCCGGCTCCGGGGACACCTGCTGCCTCCGTGGGCAGAAACAAGATCAGCGGGCCCGATGTCGGCCCTCGGGGAGCTTACAACCCAAAGTGGAGCAAAACTGAAATGGTAAACACCAAACAAGGAGGAATGGATGGATGTCTTAAGAAAGTTTTTGCTAACGTGCTACCGAAACAAGAGGAGAAAGTGCTCCCACAGAAGCCGTGTCCCTTAGATGCGTTCCAGAAACCTGCCACGCAGCACGCCACTAGATACGCTCATGGCCCTAGAGCCCTGATTGGAATTCTTTGCTATGAGTGGTGGTTAGTTGAAAATCCAGTCATGTCACTTAACCTCAGGCATTTGTCAGTATCCTTTTTCCCCCATTCGGCTCCTTTCTTCTCTGCATTGGCCCGGGTGCCCCTGAAGGTCACCCTGTTGTCTGGGTCAGGGGGCAGCATGGCCAGGCGGGAACAGGCCCTTGGGGGGCTATTTCTGAAGGGCTTGGAAGAATGAGTCCCCAGCTTGCCCGGATACCGAGCGCGCTGCCTACCTGCTTGGATGGAGACTTGGTGCTTCTCCGCCGGTTTTAGATCAGCCACCTAACTTCTAAACCCCAGACGGAGACATGAGTTTCCCGTGTAGGTTACGCCCACTTGTGGGGCTGGAGGGTCTTCCCCTCCAGCTGTCGTCGTCCTTCTTTATCTAAAGTCTTTAAGAACTACTCTCAACTGGACTCCAGGTCCCTCCTTGTATTGCTTGCTTCCTCTCTGTTTAAACATTTTTAGAAAAGATTTTATTTATTTATTTGAGAAAGAGAGCGGCAGGCAGAGGGAGGGGGAGAAGCAGGTTCTCTACCAGCAGGGAGCCCAACATGGGGCTCGATCCCAGGACCCTGAGATCATGACTTGATCCCAAGGCAGATGCTCAACCGACTGAGAGCCCCCCCAGACTGAGCACCTCCCCACCCCCCATTTATTTCACTCAACATTACATCTGTGAATTTTAACCAACTTGTGTGTATCAACTTGTTCTTTTCACCAAAGTGTAGTGTTCTATTTTACTAATATTTCACAATTTACTGACTCATTCTAGAGTGAATGGCCATTTAGGCTGTTGACAATTTGGACCCATTTTACCCAGAGCTGCTGTGAACCTTCCTTTGGGGGACTCGAGCATTCTGGGGTGTGTGCCCAGCCGTAGCTCATAGGGTACACTCACGTGCTGCTTTTCTAGGATCGCCACACGTTTTCCCAAAGTGTGCAAATTTGTACATCCACCTGGCGTGTAAGAGAATTCTTGTTGCCTCTTATTTTGCCCGACGCGAAGTACTGTGGCATTTTCGACTGTAGCCGTTCTGGTGGGTACACAAGTAGTGTTTCATGGTGCTTTGATCTGCGTTTCTCCGATGACTAAGGTGCAGCCTGCTCTTTCATGTGATCGTTGCCTATTTTGACATCCTTTGTGGCATGCAGTCCGTGCCTTTTACCTGCTTTGTAATTGTTCATTCCTTTTTGAGTTCTAAGAGGTTTTTTTTTTTTTAATATGTATTTTGGATGTGAGTGTCCTGTTGCTTTTTAAATAAAATCCAACATGATTAAAGGCTCTCAGGCACCGCCCATGACTTCAGCCTGGTCTTGCACCGTTCACTCTCTCTCTTTGCTCTCTGTCCCTTCTGTTTCTCCTCCACATTCCCCCTGCTTCGGGGCCTTTCCCTCCACTGTTCTCTCTGGTTCATTCTACTACCAATGGACATTTAAGTTCTTTTCCTAAACGACCAGTTTTTCCTTCTCTTGTTACCTAGGCAACTTGTGCTTACCCTCGAGGTGTCAGCTTGCACTTTACTTCCCCCTAAGACTAAGTGAAATCTTTCTGTTAAATGTTCTTATCCCACCTGTACATCATACTGTTTATTGCAAGTTTCAACAATTATTTGTAAGGTTCTTTAGTGGATCTGCCCCCTCGGTTCCAGCAGAAGCTTCCAGAGCGTTAGAACAGAATCTGTTCTGCTCCCTGTTGAGTCCTCCCCACCTAAAACAGGGCCTGATGTATAGAAATCGCTCAATGAATACTTTTGAAAACATGCAAGCATGATAACATGAACGAAGCAATATTTGAGCTCAGCTCTGTCTGTTTCCACAGTTTGGGTTATTTATCTCTATTACCAAGAAGCCTGCATTGTTGCCGGAAACAGCACAGGGAGAAGAATCTCTAGAATTATGTATGGTTCAGAAGCCTCTTTGATCCCGAATGGGAGCTCCTGGTTACCGGGGTTATGGCGCTACTAGCGATCTAAGGCCTAGGAGAATGGCAAAGTGGGGGAATGAGACTAGGTAGGAGGTATTGTGGTTGGATTAAGACTGGGAGGGCAGGGGGAAAGGAGGGACAGGAGAGAGAGAGGAGAAAACCATTATAGGTGGATAGAAAAGTGCAGAAGCCGTCTCAGATACTGCCCACGACAGCAGGGCATGAGCATGAGGCCTGCAGCAGAGGGGAAGCGGGAAATCACGGAATGGTCAGTTGCACTTAGAAATATACACAGCACTGAATTTACTGACTATAATGGCTTGGGAATTCCAAGGTATTTTAAGGACTTTAAGACTATCTCAGGTAGTGATGGGTCTTTGGGCGTTAAAACATAATCCAGGACTGTTTCCAACCAGATGGCCCTTTGAGTCTAGTGGTACTGTAAAATTGGGGGGAGTGTTTCCTGGGGGAGTGACGATGTCCCCATCGTGGTGTCTAGCACCACGGTGCTTTGGTGTAACGTGGTTGAGCTGTTGGACGCCTAGACTGGCACAGCCTGTTTTCAGCAAAGATTGGACCTCATGGCCCTGGGAATTTCCAGTCCCTGTGAGGACCAGTGGATCAGTCTGTGCACCAGAAACCGGACTCGTGAATCCTGCATCTGGAAGATGCGTTGATTGCTACTTTTCTGACCTGTGTGGGTGGTCCTCTAATTAGCGAATATATGTCTCAGGAGTACCATCGGGTCCCCTGATTTCCGCCATTGAGATAGTTTTCAAAATGAAGCAATAGGAAATGGACAGTTACATTCATGTGGAAGGGCTTTGAACATTTTCTGGTGTTAAGATATGGTCTTTTCTATCCGAAAAGTTTGGAAGCCATTTCAGCTTGTTGAACCTCGAGAATGGTTAGGATGTTGGACAGATGAGGAGATGCTGGTCCCAAGAGAGGCAGTGACTAGACCAACATCTGGTTGCAGCTGGTGGAAAAACTGCCCGGGACATCAGGTCTCATGACCCCTAGCAAGGTCTAGATTTTACCCCTAACATTCTGCATGGAGAGGGGCTCCTGGAGACCAACCCTTATCCCATTATATGCCTGGGTCTTTGTCATTAGGCTTTCTCCCTTGGGTACCACATTCTCCAATAAGCCACTGACGATTTAAGATTTTAAATTGAAAACAAGATGACACCATTATGTCACAGTGCAGAAGTTAGAATTTAGGAGTAAATGCTATGTTTTAAATAGAATAATGTGACTGCTTTTTAGGGATTTGAGTTGAGACATTGGGAGGGTTATTTGTGCCCAGGCAGCTCAACCCTGTCACTGTCTAGCAGCCTTGGGTCCACCCAGTCCATGCCTTGAAAGGAGCAGCCCACCGGCCCTCTCTGTGGGGCAGCCTGACCCAACACAACTATTCCCCAGCCACTGCAGAGGCTGTATCCCTTGCTGGAAGTCACTGCTGCTCCCTGACCTGTGAAGCTTGTCCTCGTGAGATGTTGTGATCACACGCATGGCTTCTGCAAATGTTCCAAGGTTCTGGGACAACCTCCAACCCAGTTTTCGCCCCTCTGCCTAACTCAGCCCTAAAGAGTATGCTGGGCCCCACCCATGCTCTCTCCTCTGCTAAGATCTTCCGTCTCCTTCCTCCCCGTGTGCCTAAAGGTATAGCAAGGTGGCCTGAGACTCCTCTCCCCCCACTCTTTTTTTTTCATAATAACTATTATTCCTAATAGCTTTATTGATAAACAAAAAATTGCAGAGTCAATGTAGGCAATGTGATGAGTTTGGACGTATGCATACAAAAGTGTAAAACTCTATTTATTTTGTTTTATTTTTTTAAGAAGATTTTATCTCTTTATATGACAGAGAAAGAAAGAGAGCACAAGCACAAGCAGGGAGAGCAGCAGAGGCAGAGAGAGAAGCAGGCTCCCCACTGAGCAGGGCGCCCGCTGCGGGACTTGATCCCAGGACCCTGAGATCATGACTTGAGTCGAAGGTAGCCGCTTAACCAACTGAGCCACCCAGGTGTCCCTAAAACTCACTTTATAAAGGTAAATATAAAGGCAGATGCAGAATGTTGTACTAATGTAATGGTTGTATGTTAATCACGCTTCGTTTTAGCGGGAAAGTTAAAAGGCAAGAGAATTAAGAAGGTCTCTAACTTCAAAACTTGCTAATGGATTGACAATATAAAAAGGTGTAAATTATGACATCAGTTACCCCCTCTGTTTGCTCAGGTCCGCTGAGCCGGTGTCCACGGGATGAGGACACACTCTCACGGGAGGAGAGGAGTCTTCTCTTAGCTTCGTCTGCAAAAGTGCGCCGCTTTCATCTTTTACTAAACAGATTGCAAATAAAAGTTGCAAGGAAAGAGATTCAGAAGGGGGGGCGGGCAAAAAACCCAAACAAACAAAAGAAAACAAGACAAGCTAATACAAGACAAATCCGCCATCGTTTCTTGAACATAGCATGTTTCTATTTCTGGTCTTATGGCTCAAATATTAATTTAAGGGATTTTCAAAAGATTAAAAATAAACCTCTGTGTTGTAAGATTAAAGAGAATTTCCCATATAAAGTAAAATAAAAAAACTCAGATTAAAGAAAGCGACATTGCCAACTAGCTTTCTCCCACTGGCTACAACTTCAACCCCAGGGGCTGAGATGGAACAACTTCAGAAAACTCTCGTCTTTTCAAGTCCTGTTTCTACAGTGAGGCCGAGGGCAACGGGGCAGCCAGAGGCCACCTGTTTGGCTGGTGGAGGACACGTCAGCCTCTTGTACTCGGTGTAATCATTCTGAATTTCACACACGACCCGGAGAACTGAGAAGAGCCCCCATGCCTCACACAAACAATTCCCATTTGCAACACACCAACTGCGGTTTTCATCTCCTCCCACTCTTGCTTTTCCTTCTAATCTTCGAAGGTCGACTGGCCTGTTTGGAAACCTGACATCCGTGCTTGAAGTCCGGGAGAGCGAAGGAGTCTCGAAGCCATGCCAAGATGGCCTTCAAGGGAATCAGGCTGTATTTTGACTAACATGAAGATTTTGAGATTTTGAACTCTTGTTTATCTACTCGGGCTCCAATTTGAAAAATATTACAGTCAGTAGACATCTTCTGATCTCAAGAAGCACATATTGTAAGTTCTGGGTCACTCACCTTCCCACGGCGTCCTTAGTTTTCCCAGAACCTTTGTTGCTCTTAGCGAGCCTTAACAAAACCACTTCCTCTGGATGGCTGCCCCCTGTCTCCTGCTCTTTACAGTCTTCCCAGCTGACCTTTTCTACTGCTTTCCTATGAGTCCCTGTCCCCACCGCTTGCCCCTCTCTCTACCTGCTCCCTATTAACTTGACCTTGCCCCATCTCCTCAAAAGGGGGAAGAGCAGAGGTGAAGAAATACTCATCTCAGTCATGATTCTTTGGGGATTTCCAGTAGCTCTGAGTGCCTCATTCGAGGACTTTTTTCCTTTTCCTTCTCTCGGCAAAGTACTTAAAATAGCAGACCTTTCACAGAATTCCAGTTGCCAGCGTGGGAGCCATTTCTGTGCGGCCAGGGGAAGACCCCTCCCTACATAGCAATGACCTTCTCTTTGAAGCTAATGTGTGCCTCTGACTTCTGCAACCTTGAACTTTCACCGTTGTTTATTCGGCTGGCCATCCTACAGCTTCATCATCTGAATGTGAATGTGTACAAATGTTCTGCTCCTACCTCTGTCCCATGTAGGAGCAGTGGTATCGATGTTGAGGAAAAGAGCCAAGGGTCCGGGGTCAACAGGCCTGCAGGGAATCATGGATGACTAGCTGTGTGCCCTTGAGCAAGTTAGCGAATGGCTCTGGGTCTCAGCTTCCACATTTGCAAAATGGGGATAGTAATAAATCCTACTGCAAGATCATTAAAAAGATTAGAGGAGATAGTGCATATGAAGAGCTTAAAATAGTTTGTGACACATTGTACATGGTCAAAAAAGGTTAGCTGGTACTCAGAATAGAAGTAGAGGGAGATTTAATTCCATTTATAAAAATCAGTCAAGTCTGCAAATTCCCAGGCCACCTGAGAGAGGGATAGAGTTATCATTGCCAAATCTCATTCTTGCCCTACCAAGTACATGTCAGGCCCATAGCTCTGTCCTTCTTTCCTCCACCTGGGGGACATTCTAGTTGAAGGCAAGAATAGCCTCAACCAGTAACAGTAACTTCATCTCTGAAGATATAACCTCAAAACTTTTGAGAGAATAATTGGTATGCAATCCTAATATTTGAAGTTTATTCTCATATTCTGCGTGGGTTGTCACCATCACCATCATCACCATCACTGTCATCACCAACATCACCATCATCATCATCACCACCGTCGCCATCACCATCATCACCACCATCACCACCACCATCACCGTCATCACCACCATCGCCATCACTGTCATCACCACCATCATCATCACTGTCATCACCACCATCACCATCACCGTCATCACCAACATCACCATCATCATCATCACCACCATCGCCATCACCATCATCACCACCATCACCACCACCATCACCGTCATCACCACCATCGCCATCACTGTCATCACCACCATCATCATCACTGTCATCACCACCATCACCATCACCGTCATCACCATTGTCACCATCACTGCCATCACCATCATCATCAACAATGACAAACCACCACCACTCACTTGGTGTGGAAGAGCCTAGTTCAGGCTCAGGATAAGATAATTTTTAATAAAGATAAGCAAAGAAAACACACAATCCTTGCCTTAGGATGTAGATATCCTCTTGTCTGATTCCGCCTTCCAATATTAGGGGAAAAAATTACCTTGGGAACTGAGCCACAAGTAAGATGAAGTCCTCTTCTCCAAACTCACGCCACTGCCTTACAGACCCTCCCCATCTCTGGGGTACTTCTCAGTACCCCCTCGTTAGTTCCCCTGCCCCTGTTCTTGCCCTGACCAAGTTATCCCCATCACCATACCTAGAGGAATCTTTTTAATATGCAAATTTGATGAGGCTGCTTTGTAACTTGAAACACTTCCATTTCCCTAATTTCCTAGAGACACGGTCCAAGGCTCTAAGTAGAGAGCATAAGACCCTCCTTGCCGTGGCTTCTACATACTTACATAGTCTCATCTCTTAGATTGCTGTTGAATCAGTCTCCTGAATACGCAAGTGATTTTTCATCTTCTCTTGTTTTAAGATGATCTTACTTTAGCCTCCTAAGCTCTTTCCCTTTTTTGACTGCATAGAGAATTACTATTCATCCCTTAAGAGCCAGGTCAAATGTCACCCCTTCCAAGAAGATTTCCTCGATATCTCTAGGGACAATTAAGGGTTTATTCCACTGTATTCCCACAATGCCTTGCTCCTATTTGTATGAAAACGTTAAGGCACATAAACAAATTATTGTAACACTGGGATTCCAAGGAGAGAGGGATCTGTACTCTGTCCACCTTGATATCTTCTGTAGGGGGCTGGGTACAAAGTTGGTATTTAATACCTTTTGAATACGTAAAAACATGTTATGTTATTTAAGATAAGCCCTAAGGACAAATGCCAAAAGTTTATTTTTGTGATGAGAAAGTTATACTTTTTCCCTCCTGAGAATTCTTTTCCCATCTTTGGTGAGAATGGGGTAGAGGGCTAAGCAGCTAAACAGAGCTATGAACGACAGACAGAGGGAGGGAATTAGAAGAAATTCAAGTGTCGAAACTGATAATGGGAACTGAAAGGAAGGGAAAACAAGGCTATCTCTCTTAATATTCATGTATCGGGTTCAGGACCAGAGAGAAAAATTCCCATGGATTTCCAAAGAGTGAGTGGAGTCCCCAGTCTGGCCGTGTGGCAGGGCAATGTCTGTCTGTCCCTGCTTTCGCGGGAAGAAAGAATACGTGAGGTCTCGCTGTATAAAGTTCAGAAGGAACTCGGGCATCCACACTCCAGCTGTCTCTCCATTCTGTTTATTTTCCTTTTCATGCTCCTTCCCAGCACTTAGGAACCTTCCCTTTTAGCCTGTTCAGCCGAAGATTGCTGGAAAACACAACCTTGGCAGCGCAAAGGGCCTTTGGGGCCTATTCAGCCTTCCATTACTCCCAATCCTAGAGCTAGAATTTAATTGTCTTCCATGGACGACTCATTTTGCCTGAGAACTAAGTGTCCAGTGTCTTGGCTGAGCTTAGTAGCCAAATGGAAATATGCTGGCTTTTCTAGCGGAAGGACTGGGTGGCCATCCATGTGGGTGAAAGGGGATTAGCACGGTCGATCTGTCTAAACTGGGGGAGAGAGTTTGGGTGGTGAAACTTCAGTGCTGTGTCTTTTTGCCCTTTATGTGTGAATGGAGTCTGGGAAAGGTATTCTTGGAACAGGCTCTGTCGTAAAGAAGAGAAGGTTACGGTGGAGGCAAGTGCACTTGGAACTGGCAGCCCGGGCATTGACGAAGGTCTTTCCAGAAAGCTGTGCCACTAGGTTTAGCTCTGGAAGTAGAAGCTACCTCACTCACTGTAGCTTCTGCTTGGGAAGGGGTAAAGGTGTTCAGTGGTTCCTCTTCTCTGTTCTGGAATAACCACACAAATCTCTCTCCTTTTAGGGCCATAGATCCAAAGGGCCTGAATTTCCTGAAATTGGAAATTGGTTCTATTTCAACCAGGAGCTGACAGTTACCTGTTTCCCCCATTCCACTGTGCCTGGAGACTCCATCCCCCAGAGCGTTGATCTAGGTGCCATCTATCCCTATTTGTCTTTTCCTGGGGGTGGTGCAGGTTCCTACCCACAAAGGGAAGATAAGAATTAAATAGTAAAATCTTCCCATGTGTAGCCTATCCATGGAGTTGAATTTCCAGTTAGCAGACGAGATTGGGCATGCTCAGGGTGGTATGGCCATAGACTAAAAAATGTCCAGTTAGTAGAACATTGTCACCAGACCATTTTCTATGTTCATGGTTTAACTGGTGACATATAGACAAAGATCATATTTTCCTCCAGACTGTAAAACCCCCTTCCCCATGCATCCCACATGTGTGGGCATTCAGCTTTTTTTTCTTTTTAATTTTTAAAATTTTTATTTGTTTGAGAGAGAGAATGAGCTCACAAGCAGGGGGAGGGGCAGAGGGAGAGGGAGAAGCAGGCTCCGCGCTGAGCAGGGAGTCACACGTCGGGACTCGATCCCCGGACTCCGAGATCAGGCCCTGAGCAGAAGGCAGACGCTTAACCTACTGAGCCACCCAGGCGCCCCTCACATTCAGCTTTTTTATGATTAGGGTTCTTTCTGGTGGAAAAGTAGGCAATGTCTCATTCATTTATTTATTCATTTATTCATGTAAAATGTTTAGAGCGCCTTTAAGAGCCAGTTTCTCTACTAGGAGCTGGACTATAGCAGGGGATACGTCGGAGGGTCTTTACCCCCATGAGGCTCGTAACGAATGTCATATGGGACAATAAATTGAAATCTCTATTATCTCCACAGAACAGAATTTCAGTTGACTTTTGTTTTTCCTCTATTCTCAGTCGTGGGAGTCCCGTGGGTCCCAGCAGCTCCGCGACTCTAGAGCGGCTGCGTGGGGGATGACCACGTCCCCACCCCGCCTCTTGTCTTCCAGAGAAGCCATCAGATTTCCTGGGGGGGGTTCCATTTCCACAACCGTATTATGAACAAGCCGGAGCCCCCCCACGCCATGGAGGCTTTTCTATTGACTTCCCGTGTGGCCGCTGTTCTAGGAAGCACCTGCAGGGCCTTTGCGCATTAGTATTTCATGTCCTCTGTCCATCAGTCCGTCTGTCCACTGTGGGGGTGGGGGGGTGGGGCTACGTGCTCGGGCGGCGTGCTCCGCCTCCGGGTGGAATCCGGGTTTCCCTCTCCGGTCTTGTTTACAGAGCTCCGTCTGCTCTGTCTCAGATGAGAGCAGAGCACCAGGCGTGAGTGCCGGGTGCTCAGTCCACTCTGCAGAGAGCTCTGGTAATTTTCCTCTGTGAGAAAAGGGGCTGGTTGCCAGCCTTCGGCCGTCATCCCTCTGCGGTCCCTTCCAGTGTCAGCTGAGGCAATCAGGACTTTTGATTTCCTTTTCCTTGATCTTCTCTGACACGGAGGCACTAGGGAAAAGAGGCTAGAAACTTTCAGGTTATCCCAGGCAACTGAGAAATATTGACAGAAACAAAAAATATTCGGCTCGCTGAATCCTGGGACCCGGATCACAGCGCTATGCTAATGCACATGAATACATCATGCATATGCAGATTTGTGTGCCTGCTTGCGAATGTGGATTCTTCTCCCCAAAAGGTTGCATCAGATAGGAAAGAATAATAGTTCCTTCGCATTGTCTTTGTTTTTCTGGATAAAAGGCAAAAACACCATACCTTATGGGGGCAGGGTTTTGTGGGAGAATCTAGGCTTTCCATCTTTTTTATATTCCTATATTCTAATTTTTATAGAGACCCTTTCTCTTGGGAAACGTAGTGGGATGAGGGTAGCCCTGCACATGTTGGTTGAAGCACTATACTCCAGCTTTCTAGTGTATTTCATTGCCTTCTAGTATATTCCACCACAGAAAGTGTGTTTCTTTTTCACGACACAGCCTAGTCTCACATAGGGAAAGCGTTATTTCTATCATTAAGACTTTAACTCCTTCTCTCTTTGCTATATAATAAAGTTAACATTACTTATCTAAAGAGATTGGATTCTCATGCTTATTTACCTTACAGAAGCCTCCAAGGAGCAGAGAATGGCCCTGCGAGCCATCCGAAACTAGCTGGGCCAACCTTAAATGGATTATTTGTGACTCAGTTTTCTCCTTGGATGGAAGGGAGCATTGGTGCTCTGTAAATACTAACAAGAATCCTCAAATTGTGGACACATGTACGTGTATAAATGGTTTATTTATTTATTTATTTTTAAAGATGTTTATTTATTTATTTGTCAGAGAGAGAGAGCGCACAAGTAGGGGGAGCAGCAGAGGGAGACAGAGAAGCAGGCTTCCCGCTGAGCGGGGAGCCCCATGTGGGACTCGATCCCAGGACCCCGGGATCATGACCTGAGCCAAAGGCAGACACTTAACCAACTGAGCCACCCGGGCGACCCTGCATAAATGGCTTAAACAAATTCATCAATTTGTCTCATTTGTTTAGGCTGGTACAATACATACTTAGGTAAGAACAGATACACTGATTCCCTGCACAATCGTTTTGGAATCCACCCATTTAAGGGGAAAGACGGATGTGGTTGCTTGCCGTGGTACAGATAGGATGAGTCCCTACGAGCTCAGGTCTTCCGTCTTTGACGGTGGCCGCAGCCCATATTGGACAGTCTAAAGTGATTCAAGTGGTCAATTATTGTGACATTCCATTTCTAAACTGTTCGAAAAGCAAAAAGCTGAGAAATTACTCTTCAGAGTTATCAGGGGATCCTTTTCACCAGTCTACTGGGATCTGGAAGAAAAAGCCCTGAGAAAACTGGTCTCACAGAGGCCATTGCCCACGATTATCAGCTTCACCTGAAGGAAGATAGCGTCCCCCTCTAATAATCAGCTAAGGTGCCATGTGGGATCATTTAGTTAAGTGATATGCAGTCACTCTCCGTTCCGTGACACTTTAATTTCTGGAGCTGCAGTTGTCTTACCTTACAAGTAACTATGGCAACGGACACCGCGCAGACAAGCTCTGTGCCTACCTTTATTAGAGATGCTACTGTCTTGTCAACTACAATTAACTGGGATTTTTTCCCCCTGGATTTGTAAGGCAATTGATGTCAGCATTTCCAGGGTGCAAATCCAGACATTTTGGATTTGGGCAAAAAAACAGACTTCATTTAAAAATCATGGCATTTACTCAGGCAGCTGGGAGGGAAAATGCAAAGGAAGAAGCATCAGCCTGGTGGGCCTTCTTTTCAGAGGGGGACCTTGTCAATGCTCTGCGTGTGAAATTCAAGCCTATGCCCAATGCATATCCATGTGCAGAGGACCAGTAATTTTTTTCCCTGCAATTTTTAGAGAGAAAGCATCCCAGAGAAAATGTTAAATAGTGATGAAGTAATTTGGACAGCCCTCAAGATGGCTTTTTCTCAACCTGTCTAATGAGTTGTTTGCAGTTTTATTTCTCCAGGGTTTGTGGTGAAAAGTAGTCTGATTATCTTGACTTTGAAACTCTGCTTAATGGTATTTTGATGTGTCAGAAGCAGGTAGGCAAGGGACTAGGGCTTCAAAAGAGCTCTGCATTGTGGGTATATTTAGGACCAGCGTGGGGATAGGAGGAAAGTTTGCTTTGGTGCCACGTTGTGAAGCCAGGAAAGGCACCAGGAAAGAAATTTCAGCAGATTCTGGGTTAGTAAACATTTATTGAGTGCCCAGATATGCCTCAAAAAATACTAACTTTCACATTGATTTCCTCCATGAAGAAATTAGTATCTTTATTAAGGTAAAAAAAAACGCTTGTGGGGTGCCTGGTGGGTGGGTGGGGGGCCTCAGTCCATTAAGCATCTGCCTTCAGCTCAGGTCATGATCCTGGGGTCCTGGGATCGAGCCCCACATTGGGCTCTCTGCTCAGCGGAGAGCCTGCTTCTCCCTCTCCCTCTGCTGCTCCCCCTGCTTGTGCTCTCTCTTTGTCAAATAAATAAATAAAATCTTAAAAAAGAACAACTTACAATTACACTTGAATATGTATATATGTAAAATGTGCCATTATATTTTGTGACCCAAGGAGATAATTAATGAAGGATGAAAAAAATGACATCACCACGTTGAGGCTGAATATAATTTGATGCAGAAAAAAAAAAAACAAAAACAAAAACCCAAACAGACAATGGCAGCAGAGCCCAGCAGATGGTCGGATCATCTGAGCTGGTCCACCCCAGGGGCTGCCACATCTAGGACTTTTATTTTTCTCTACTAATGTGACGGGCTATTTCACCACCTCTGCAAGGTGGAGTTTTTCCAATGATGCTTGTTGCCTGGTGATTGGACTTTATTCAGCTGAACTGTTACTCCAGGAAATTCATACTGGGCCAGTGGCTAATTAAAATCTCGAAGCCTCAGGCTGTGCTTATCATGTACAATCTGATTTCCCTGGAGCTTAGACCTGGGGATAAGACAAAGTCAGGCATCGAGCCTCATCATACCCAGACCCAAAGACACTCAGAAAAGTCATTATTCTTCTACTATAGAAATTTCCAGAAACTTATTTCTAGACTGGAAGCTAAAGAATGTCAGGTGAGGATAGGAGGAAAGTTTGCTTTGCTGCCATGTTGTGAAGCCTGGAAAGACACCTGGAAAGAAATTTCAGTAGATTCTGGGTTAGTAAGCATTTATTGAGTGCCCAGATATGGCTCAAAAAGTACTAGCTTTCACATTGATTTCCTCACTGAAGTATTTAGAATTTAGCCAGAAAACTTGGATTTGGAAACCTGGCCCTAACTCTTGCTCTATGTGCAGCTTGGGACAGATTATATCATCAATTTTTCATTTTCTAACTTCATATTGAAAGATATTATAATAAGGTTGATGGAAATGTAAAATGAGATACAGTAGGTATGAGATTTCTATACATTCTAAAATATTTCAGTAAAACTCACAAACTCACTATGGGAAAGCGTTAGAAAATATAATCTTGGGGCGCCTGGGTGGCTCGGTCGTTTAAGCCTCTGACTCTTGGTTTTGGCTCAGGTCATGATCTCATGGGTCGTGAGATCAAGCCCCATGTCTGGCTCTGAACTTGGTGGGGGTTTACTTGAAGATTCTCCGCCTCTGTCCTTCCCCTCACGCGTGCTTTCTAAAATAAAAAAAATAAATCTTTAAAAAAAAAGAATATTTGATCTTGGGGTTAGAAAAAGAGAAAGGAGCCAAATGGTTGCTATTGGAATGTCTTTGCAATGCATTCTGGGGCAAGCGACAGACTATAAAGACAAACATATTAGCCTGATTCTACATTCTGCCGGTTAGGGTTTGGGGGAGGAATTTGAGAACAAGGATAGAAGGATGTGTATAGTCAGGAGTGTTTTAATACATTTTGATGTTTTTGGCATAATGGCATCTTGGGTGGAGTGACGTAGCTCTTCAGGTTGGGTAAAGAGAATGATAATGACACTACCATTTTTTGAGTGCCTACCATGGGATAGGCACAGTGAAAAATGCTTAACAAACATTCTCTTGTTTGTAGCAACAACAAATCGATGTAAATGAACTCTTACTGCCCTGGTCTACCTGTGAGGAGACTGACGTATAAAGAACTTAGCTAACTTGCCCAGGGCTCACCTGGAGAAAATGGCAGAGTCAGCTCTTATGCCCACAGAGGAAACCTGGTACACCAGTCCCTCCCATAAACACACTTGGAACTGACTCAAATGGAGTAAAATTATAACTTGATTTATATAAAATAAATGATGTCTTTATTATTTATTCATCTACTACTAATAATTCCTGCAAGTTTCTGTGCTGGCACCTGGGGATATAAAAGGGAGAATCTTGGCCACCTGTAGCTTCTCGTCTACTGGAGAAGACTGATAAATATGAAATGAATACTTAAATACTAATGGATTAATTTTTTGTTTAAATGCAAGTGCAGGGAGCCTGGGTGGCTCAGTCAGTTGGGCGTCTCCCTTTGGCTTTGGTCATGATCCTGGGGTCCTGGGATCGAGTCCCACATCTGACTCCCTGCTCACTGGGGAGCCTGCTTCTCCCTCTCCCTCTGCCCTGCCCCTCTCATGCTCTCTCTCTCTCTCAAATAAATACATAAAATATTTAAAAAAAAAGAAATGCAAGTGTCTTAAGTGCTGCACAAGAGCATATGTAGAGAGGGTGGTAACAGGGCCAAAGGGATGATCACGCCCTCGCTTGAGGTAGGATGCTCGGATTGGAGTGGCCAGATGAGAACACACATCAAATGTCCTCCTTTCCCCCCATGGCCACATTTTATAACCAGTTCTTCAAATCTAAGCCCAAACCCTACTTCTCAGTGCTCTCCCAGCAGGACACAACTTCCTCCTGTGGAATCTGATAATTATCTTATAGATAGTGAACATTTACCGTGAACCTCCCATGTACCGAATGTCCTAAATGCTTTCAATGGGTACCGCATGGATTCTCACAACCACCTCTAGAGAGTTACTATTCTTATTTTGTTAAGTATTAACATATAATATATTATTTGTTTCAGGGGTGCAGATCTGTAATTCATCAGTCTCACACAATACACAGTGCTCACCACAACACATACCCTCCCCAATGTCCACCACCCAACCACCCCATCTCCCCACCCCCCTCCCCTCCAGCAACCTTCAGTTTGTTTCCCGAGATTAAGAGGCTCTTTAGATAGTTACTAGTATTGTCACCATTTTGCAGATGAGAAAATCGAGAGAGCTAAAGTAATTTGCCTGTAGTCACACCGAACAAGATTTAAATCTGGACAGCTGTGTGCAGCCTAAGAGAAAATGGTCACAACCTCTCGTCTATGTGGGTTCTAGTTGTGCCTCCTGCGGGACTTTGGATTTCTAATGAGCAATAAACTAATTTTTGAAGGTGTTGTCTTCCTCATTGGACTTTAAGCTCTTTTTGATGTATAATTCACATACAGCAAAGTAAATAGATTTTAAGCCATTAGCCATACCCTCCTCCTCCATTCCACCCCAAGAAACTACTCTTCTGATTTCTATTATCATAGTTCATTTGTTTTCTGATCTAGAACATTGTATAAATGGAAACATACCATATGTATTCTTTTCTGTCTTGTTTCCTTTGATCAACACAAGGTTTTTAAGATTTATCTACTTTGTTCCTTTTTATTGCCAGTGGTACTCCACCTGCAAGTTCTTTCAAGTCGGGACCTGCCCATCTTTATATCCAGCATTGTACTTAGAACCAGGGTGATGTTAAAAATATTTATCAACAGGGATGGCGTGGGCACCTATCAGAACAGACAAGGGCTTGAAGGCTGGAGCAGGGTCCTATGCCAAAGATGAACCCTCGGTCCCTGGACTGTGGGGAGGTGGGGTCCAAGAGGAGGGGTCATAGCGAGGGGGATGGCTAGCATGGTAACAAGGTACTTGGAGGCTCAGGACAGTGACTATTTACCAGCCAGCATGGGACTTTTCACTATTTTAACAAAACCGAGACATGTATACCAGTGTATGTCAGCTCTGCTTAGGAAAGTGTCCTATACAAAAAAGACATTTGATGGTATTTGTTAATTGACTGGATGAATAACAAAGTAAGTGTAAATTCAGGATCCCTGCTTGTATCGCTTAGAGTTAGAATTGATCTGTCCTCCAAGTACGTCTAAGCTCTTTGGTTTTATCGGTAGTTGGGTAGTATAGGTTATTAAAATAATTTCAGAGCTTGTATCTAGGTTGGAACATTTGGCCCAAGGGTGAGACTTATCATAGTTACAAATATTGGTAAATGACCAATAAATGCTACACTATCTTAATTGAGCTCCCAAATATGAACCATTATACCTGGAGAGGAGCGGGACCATCAGAAGAAGAAGTATGCCATGGCGTGAGTACCTGGTGCTTAGCGAAGGCTTGAAAATACTTGCTGAATCAATGACTGCGTGAATGACTAGTTGTATTGTCTATGTTCAGAAGACAAAGAGGTCGATAGGGATTGTAAATCCAGAAAAGTCTTCCTGGAGAAAGTGAGTTGAAGGTGGACCGTGCAGGTGGGTGGGTGAGAATAGTGGATAGCATGCACACAGAAAGGGTATGGGTTCCGCTGCTCTTGCCTGCCCAACACCCCTTCTTCTTACTTTCAGAGGACTCAACTATACTTTCTCTGTTGCTTTCAGGCTTGGAGGGACAGCCAATCAAGGAGCCTTGTCTTCCCTAGACAAGAAGTGGGTGGGTGATTCAAGCTACACTGATAAAAAGCTCTCTCCCTAGAATGTGGGTATCACATGCAGTAATGCAGAGGATTATGCGGTGACCTGATGAACCCTGAGGGTATTGCCCTCAACAGATTGTCCCTTGGTTCCTGCTATCTAGTTCTCCAGAGCTTCCTTGTTTTCTGAAATTTGATCTCTCTGCTTTGCCTTCACTTCTGTGAATTATTCCATAGATTTTCAATTTCTTTCTTTCTTTCTTTCTTTCTTTCTTTCTTTCTTTCTTTCTTTCTTTCTTTCTTTCTTCCTTCCTTCCTTCCTTCCTTCCTTCCTTCCTTCCTTCCTTCCTTCCTTCCTTCCTTCCTTTCTTTCTTTCTTTCTTTCTTTCTTTCTTTCTTTCTTTCTTTCTTTCTTTCTTTCTTTCTTTCTTTCTTTCTTTCTTCTTAATGTAGCCAGAGTCAGTTTCTGTTGCTTGCAACTAAGAAACCCTGATTGATAGTTTCCAGCTTCCCAGCCCCCACCAGTATTTTAGGATATCCTGGCTGGTCAGTAGCTGAGTACAGAATACTTTGGAGTGTTTACTTTAGAGAATGGAATCCCCTACACTTTCTTATGAGCAGATCATGTGGCCTGGCTGCTTGAGTCATACACTGAGATGTCTGGAAATCGAATGCTTCACTTTATGAGTCAGTTTTACGTTTTGTTACACATGGCTACGAGGTTCCATTCAGAAAGCTGCTATGAAGATTTGAAAATGATACCAATCATCCAGTAGACCCTTGAGAACGAAGACACATACTGACTAGAAAAACGAAGATTGTTACTTTTAGAGCAATAGCCAGTGGTCGTTGTGTATGTGCGAATGTGTGTGTGTGTGAGTGTGTGTGCATGGGCGTGTGTTTTAATCTCATCTCCTCTATTAATTTCTTTCCCAATAAAATTAAACATTTCACTTTCTCTTTCAGCTCTTTTTACTAGGCTGAGCTATTGCCGTGCCGTTGCCCTCCAGCTCCCCTTCTCAGCCTCCACTGACTTTTCTGCTGCTTCACGTCTTGCTACTTACTTGGAACACGCCCATGTTTGCTTCCGACAAGTGCTAACTGAACTATACTCCTCGTTTTTTCTCATGAATCCTAGGGAGAGTAGCATTGTTCTCCCCAAGGGAAAATGAAAACATGACAGAAGACTGAAGTAGCTATTATGTAAACAAGAGAGGAATGAGAGGACAGATTTTAGTGGCCTTTGTGCAAAAGGAAAGTGGAAGGAGAGAAAGTCAAGTCCAGGGCTGGCCACGCGGACTGGTCTTTTGCACCAATGGCACGGCATGAGATAAAGGAAGGGCCTGTCTCAAGAGGAAGCACCCCACGTGGAATGACTGAGCAAGAAGTTGCTGTTATCGTCCTCTGTGGACTCAGGATGAATGAGAAGAAAGCCCCAAAGAATCTAGAGATGCTATGAAGTCAAGAGAATCTGTCTGAAAATCAATATGATTCTCAGCAGGGGCGCCTGGGTGGCTCAGTGGGTTGGGCCTCTGTTTTCAGCTCAGGTCATGATCTCAGGGTCCTGGGATCGAGCCCCGCATGGGGTTCCCTGCTCAGCAGGGAGCTTGCTTCTCCCTTTGCTGCTCCCCCTGCTTGTGCTCTCCCCCCACCCTCTCTCTGTCAAATAAATAAATAAAATCTTAAAAAAATATGATTCTCAGCAATGTTATCCTCTCTCATTGGTTGACAATGAGAATAAATGCATTTAGCAGATAGAAAATAAGCATAAGCTTGGAGGGTAAAATCTGTCCTCTGACTTCAGGGTAAGCACCATATCTTTTGGTGCTTTGAGAGTGACCTGCTATGTCTCCCTCTTCCCATCATTGCTCTATTCAAGCTTTCATTCCTGACATGATTTTCTAATGGTCTCTCTTCTTCTGGTTTCTCCCCTCCTCAGAGTCTTCTCTCTGCTCCCAGAATAATCAAGACCCAATCACGTCAACCACCCACTTAAAGACCTTTGATGACGCTCCTTAGTTCACTGAATCAAGCTGGACTCTTTGTCGGGACAGACAAGACCCTACGTGTGTGGGTCTCCATATGCTTCCCAGCCTTACATTTTAAGGCCTCTGTGACGTTCCCCCATACTTCTTCCATTTGGGTTTTCTCCTCAAACTTCTTTTAAAGTAATCCCTTCAAGACCAATATTAAATTTCAAAATCTCTGCCCAGCAGAATCGATTGCCTTTTCCTCTGTGCACAGTTGTCTTTCTGTAGCAATACATCATATCAGCGCAGTCCAATAGAAATATAACCTGAGCCAGATATATGATTAAAATTTCCCAGTAGCCATATTAAAAAAGGTAAAACAAATGCAAAGTTAATTTTAATAACATATTTTCCTTAACATAATATATCTAAAAATATCGTTTCGACATGCGACAATGCAAAACTTATAAAGGAGGGTATAACAAGTCCTTTGAGATCCGGTGTGTATCATATGGTCATAGCACACCTCAGTTTAGACTAAGTACGTTGCAAGTGCTCACAGCGACATTCGGCTGGGGCTACCATAATGGACAGCCAGCGTTCTGTTATAGGTCATCGTATACTGTCTCTCCTCTGGCTCAGTGATGTTTCTGGAGCAGTATGCTTTATTCATTTTTTGATGTCTGATATATTGTCCCATACAGGGCACATAACAGCTGAGTAAATGTGTGTTGAGAGGAAAAACGATTTCTAAAAGTCTTAGAAATTGTTATTAGGCCCACAAAGGAATCATTATATTTCCATTTTTGTCAAATTCCCTGGATAGTCTCCGGGCAGGCTATAAAATAACGTTCAATAATTCCCTGAAATCAATTGCCAGATGGTCAGTAGGGTGGTGTCTAATAGGAATGACCTGAAAGGAAGATTAGTTGCACTGCTCAAATTCCATTTGGCTGTTGTCAAATTAGCATAATAGTTTGAATACATTATGACTACAATGATTAGACTATAATTATATACCTTTTGGGTATTTTTCGCATGACGTTGACCTAGATCAATCAACCAACCATGCACACGTGATCTCATCAGTCACGGAAGGCATCCCTGAATGTCAGAGGAGATGAAAGTGGAAGAAAAAAGGGATTAGTTAAATGCAGTGTTAACTGTTTACCATCTTTTCTGAATTTGTATAGATTTATAACTCATACCAAGTAACATGTGTCCATGATGATCCTATGGGTACGAGTCACAAGGAAAATGTGTGGGATCTCCCATAGCAGTGGTCACATGCCGTTATAAGCGTCTGCTCTTTAATCCTACACTAGGACAACCCTTTCAGTACCACAGGGAAAGAGTCTGTGGGGGGATTTTGGGATTTCAAGCTAAAATTACAGAATATAAAATACTGTAACATGGATCTAATGAATTATAAACAATGTCTCTTTCTTGCCAGAATGAAGTCCTTGAGATCATTCAGTGACTTAAAATACAAATAATGATCTTGTCTAAGAAGATTATCCGAAACACATGGTTTTGAATGCCTTGGCTAAAGTAAAATCCCATTTCTGTCCTCTAGAAGATGACATTCAGATGGGACTCTTGTCATGTCTGTCACCATATTGACCATTCCAGGTCATTTTGACTTTTCCAGTGTGTTTACGCACTTTAAACCATCACACCATCCGTTTGTTAATTCAACAAATGTGTGTCAAATTATTGTTGTCATCACGTGGACTATGATTCACATTGGCCACGGAAACTATTAAAACTATTCTGGCTAATATTTTAGAAGGTGTCTGTTATTTCTCAACATATAGACATGACCACAAAAAATTTCTCTCATGCTCTTAAAGAATCAATAGCTGCAATCAAAGGAAAATCAGTTAAAAAGTGACAACAACATTAAGACTTTGGCTCCCTTCTCTCTTCCCTTTGTGGAAGAAACTCCTGAATGCTGAGAACAGGGATAGACCGGGTCTTGATGGACAATACCTCGTCATGTGGGACAGTTTTGTCTCCAGCTGTGCAAAAGTATAATTACCTTGCCATATCGCAAAGGACCCAGGGGGATAGCCAAACACGGAATAATAATGTCAATTTTCAGGCCATTTAAAATCTAACCATTAAAGGGGTGCGTGGGTGGCTCAGTCTGCCTTCAGCTCAGGTCATGAACCCAGGGTCCCGGGATGCAGCCCTGTGTTGGCTCCCTGCTCAGCGGGGAGTCTGCTTCTCCCTCTCCTTTGCCCCTCCCCCCTCATTCTCTCTCTCTCTCAAATAAATAAATAAAATCTTTAAAAAATCAAATCTAACCATTAAGGCAATAATGCATTTCAACATTAAAACGTTTTTAAGTTCAGGTTCAGCCCAAGTACTTGAAGCACATATGTTTTAGACCGTCTTATCTTCCTCCAGAGGTAGACATTGATTGTCTGAATGACATTTGGGCCTTGTCCGAAGATAACTAAGAATCTAAAGGGGAGGGGTCACGAGGTGCTTGAAGGAGCCTCCCACATGCTCTAGCAGAGCCCTCCTGCTTTGTTGGAGAAACACTACACATTCCAGAGTGTGTGGCCGTGCTAGGTTTGTCCTTCCCCCAAACATCCCATCCATGTTGTATGGAGTGGGGGTGGGGCACACGGCTCTGGTGTCAGACAGGCCTGTGCTGCGTAGGTGGCCTCACCACCTGCTGACTCTGGGATTTGGGGCACAATACTACTAGTCCTTAAACAACGATGTTTTTTCTTTATAATGTTCTTTATTCTTTTTTAATTGTGTGTACACATACCACCTCAAATGCAAAGTGAACATTCAAAATTTGAAACATTTTTAGAAATGTGCTCAATGACAAATTTAGTTTTTCTGTTTTTTTCTTTCCAAGAATGTAACAAGGGGAAAAACTTCTACTCCCTTATTGCATGCTGTCAACTTTGGACTATTTACTAGGCCAACTGACAGCATCACTGGTGTGACTAATTTGGAATAACTTAAAACCAAAACAACTTTTGTTTGGGATTCCCTTTGACTTGGGTAATTTCCATTGGGTAAAGTCACATAACCTGCAGTTAAGCTCAAGTATCGAACACAATAATAGTTTGCCCCCAATTTTAGAAATGCTAATAACAAAACTTGCTAAGCAAATAAAATAAGGGGTAGTGTTTTTCACTGACAAGAGAAATACTTAATTATGATTTATCCTTGGCTTCCTTTAAATCAAACATTCTCAGTCAAACCAATTCTGGCCCCTAGGGGGCACTCTGAGCGTCACCGTGATTGAAGCAGGGTAACTGGCATTTAGTGGGGGGGAAGCTGGTGGTGCCTGACTGTCAAAATCCAAGAGTTCCACACACATGAGTTGTCTCTCAGCCCTCACAGTCTTCGAATGCCCAATGGGACATCCATGTAGGTGTAAAACTTGTTTTTAATGAACTGAGCCTAGAATCTTTCCCTGTTACATACAAACTTAGTGCTGGTTTGGTTGGTGGGGGCACAGTTTCAATAATATATAATACGTTTTGTGGGAACACAGTTACTTTGAAAATTGATGGAAGATGACTACTCTATGTTGTTTAGAACCTTCCCAAGAGCTGGTTACTATTGTGGACTGAATTGTGTCGCCCCCTAAATTCATATGTTGAAGCCCCGACCCCCAGTACCTCAGAATATGACTACGTAGACCCGGGACCTGAAAGGAGGTAATTAAGTTAAATTGGGGTCATTAAAGTGGGCCCAATATGGTGTCCTTATGAGAGGAGGAGATTAGGATACAGACACCCAGAGGAAAGGCATGGGGGGCAGATGGCCATCTCTCTGCAAGCCAGGGAGAGGGACCTCAGAAGAGACCAAACCTGTTCACACTTTGATCTTGGACTTTATTTTCTCCAGAACGATGAGAAAATAAATTTCTGTTGGTTAAGCCCTCTAGTCTGTGGAGTTTTATTATGGCGGCCCGAGGAAACTGACAGGGTTGCTTCATGTTTGGGAAAATCACACTAATGACATTAAAGGTGCTCATGGCACTTGAGTCCCCAGCACAGCACATCCGTGCTAGTGGGCGTGTGTCACATTCGTGGGGCTTCTACACGTAGTGCAGCAGTCTGACTACATTACACATGATACTGTGGGCCCTGAGCATCTGCTTACTGACATTCCTATTACTCTATTATAGATGACCTTTCCGTGTTTTATCTTTGATGGGAGTTAGATTACTATATTGCTATTTTGGGAAAAAGGCGAGTTATCATTTTATTACTATATGTTATATTTGTATTTTATTATATATTATTATTATTTAGGCAAATAGACACATTATATAGGCAGATTAGGCAAAATAGGCAAAACTCATGAACTTTAATTGAAAACATAAAGAAGACATTTAAAATATTTATTACAGAGGGCCGGGGGGGCTGGCGGAATGGGTAAAGGGAGTCAAAAGGTATAAACCTCCAGTTATGAAATAAATAAGTCACGGAGATACAGTATACGGCGTGGTGACTGTAGTTAATAATGCCATAGGGGCGCCTGGGTGGCTCAGTGGGTTAAGCGTCTGCCTTCAGCTCAGGTCATGATCCCAGGGTCCTGGGATCAAGTCCCATATCAGGTTCCTTGCTCAGCGGGGAGCCTGCTTCTCCCTCTGCCTCTGCTGTTCCTCCTGCTCGTGCTCGCTCTCTTTCTCAGACAAATAAATAAATAAAATCGTTAAAAAATGCTGCATTATATATTAAAAGTTGCTAAGAGATTAGATCTTAAACATTCTCATCACAAGAAAAATTCTGTAACTATGTGTGGTAATGGGTGCTAACCAGGCACTGTGATGATCAATTCTTAGTATAGACAAATATCTCAGTTCTGAGGCTACTACCGGTGTGCTCACACACACACACACACACACACACACACACTCACACCTGCACACATATGCATGCACACACGCTGGAATTGAACAATTAAATGGATAACAGATGCTGGGAGCCAGGCTTCTCACTGTTGGAAAAGGAGGTAGTCCAACAGATTAGCAAGAGGAGAGCCTTGAACTATTCATGTGGTAATGGGTTAGAGCTGGAGACATCAGTATCAACCCATGGTTAGCTGGATGTAGGTATTTACATGCAGAAATATAGATATGTGCATTCACATAGCTTAATACACACATATGTATTCCCTCAATATATATATATATACACACAAACATTGAATCATTATGTGGTACATCTGAAACTAATATAATGTTATATATCAATGATAGCTCCATAAAAATATTTATTTATTACAAAAGGCCAGCATTGGGTTTGCTGAGGTTGCTAAGTGAGCATTAGGAGGGGTACGTTTTAGGTACATTTTAAAATTTTGTGTCTAAAGCAGTGGCTCTTGAACTTGGTTTCCTGTTGCTGAGGGATAGATGCCTGGGCTCCTCTCCGAGAAAGTCTATTTTGGTTGGAGTGTGGCGTGGGCATCGAACGCTCCCCAGGGGATTCTCACGTGTATGTAGGCTTGAAAACCATTGTGCTGAGTTTAACACATGCAATTCTTTGACACTCCTTCCATCAAACGATGGCTCTAATTCCCCTTGAATGTGGGCCCATGTAATGACTGGACTCTAGCTGATGGAATACAGTAAAAGTATCACTGCATAACTTTCAACACTAGATCAGACCGACAACACAGTGTCCACCCGGTTCTCTGTCTCTCTTCCTCTTTCCTGTGCCTTTACAGCCCTGAGCAGCTGAGTAAGAATGACCTACAGTGAAGCCACCACACTGGAGGGATCGTGGGGAGAGACCAGCTAGAGGCAGAGGGAGCTATGTGAGGACTGCTAGCAGCTAACCCCCAGCTGCTTCGTTCTTCCCAGCCCAGGTACCAGCCGTGTGAGTGGACAAGCCTCCAAGACGATCTCTGACTGTGCAGCCGGCGAAGACTTCGAGCAGAGCAGGACTGCCCATGGAGCCCACGCAACCATGAGAGACCATAACATATGCTGGTTATTGTGTAGATCACGGTTTGCGATGGTTTGTCATATAGCAACAGAAAATAAGAGCAAGCTTTGCTGGTATTTGCGAAGTCCTTTCTCTGGTGGAATTAGAGTTGCTTTTGTGCCCTCACCTTGCTTTCCAGATCCCGTTAAGATGGCACATATCCCTTCTTCACTCTGGAGAGACTATAGGAGTCTGCCGGACTCTCTAGGAATTCTGTTTCTCAGGCCTCATTTGTTTCTGACATGTTGATGAGGGGAGAGGCGATTATCAGTCCCATACGGAAAAATTCTAACCAACCCTAGTGTAAAGGCCACGCTGTACATTGGTTAAAAGGACACAGGGGTAGAGACACATGTATTGGCTTTGCTGCCTGATTAGTTCATATCTTAGACTCTGCATTTCCAAGAAGTGTTTTTATTTTTTTAAGATTTTATTTATATATTTATTTTAAAAGATATTATTTATTTATTTGAGAGAGAAAGCGAGAGCGAGCATGAGTGGGGTGAGGGGCAGGGGGAGAAACAGGCTCTTGGCTGAGCAGGGAGCCAGATGTGGGGCTCGATCCTGGGACTCCGGGATCATGGCCTGAGCTGGAGACAGATGCTTAGCTGGCTGAACCACCTAGGTGCCCCTAGATTTTATTTATTTATTTATTTGAGGAAAGGTGAGAAGAGAGAGAGAGGAGAGGAGCAGAGGGAGAGGGAGAGAATCTCAAGCAGCCTCCATGCTGAACACGGAGCCTGATGCAGGGCTTGATCTCATGATCTCAAGATCATGGCTGGAGCTGAAACCAAGAGTCAGGCCCATCCTCAACCTACTGAACCACCCAGGCACCCCTCCAAGAAGTGTTTTTAAAAAATAATCCTTCTCACACAAATTTGTGGCACCTTTGGACAAATGCCAACTAGTCCAATTCTAGGCGGATAAGGGCCGGAGCTCCATCTGTCCTGCAGCGATCTTGCGCCACGCTCCCAGCTCTGACACAAGCCAAGGTAACAGTATAGACCCCTGGACAGTCCTAGCTCACAGCGAGGCTCTGAGTGCCTGGGTGAATCCTGTCAGAAGAAACCAGGCAATGCACCAAAGGTCATAAATACTCTAGGTGGCTTTCTCTCGAACAGTCAACCTGAAAGCAGAATGAACAGAAAATGTGAACAAAAATGCATCTTGTTTGTGGAAGCACTTTCCTGTGCCAAGTTCCATGTATTTCCTTTCCAAACGGCCCCATGCAGTGATCTTTTCCTCACTAAGAGTTTAGTTAGAGCCAAGGTGAGTAGGGGGTCAGGTGGTCATGGAGTTTGAGAGTTGTGGCTTTCTAAAAAATGGTGAGTGTTTTTTTTCTTTTTCTTTTTCTTTTTTCTAAGATTTATTTATTTATTTTGGAGAGAGAAAGAGCATGTTCGAGAGTGAGCAATGGGGTGGGGGGAGGGAGAGGGAGACGATCTCAAGCAGACTGCCTGCTGAGCGTGGAGCCTGATGCAGGGCTCGATCCCATGACCATGAGATCATGACCTGAGCTGAAACCAAGAGCTGGACTCTTAACTGACTGAGCCCCCTAGACGTCCCAATGTTGAGTCCTTTTGATTGAATCCTTGGAAGTCTAGGACTCAGGTTCACTATCATCATTTCTGGGGTGTTTGGGGCCTCCTGCAAGCCCTCCCCAAATAGTGTTTTCTCATGAAAGTTAATCACAAAGAAGTAGGGTTACCCAGACTAAAACACAGCCTGGCTACGAGGTTGCCAGTCTTCTGGGGAGGCGTCTTTAGAAGGCAGTGGAGGGAGGTGACCATCTTTGTAAGGGACTGAGATGGCTTTCTCTGGTCTGAGTGTGAAGCAGGGTGTCTGGACAGTCCACCCCTTATTTACAGGTGAAGGAAATTAGTGATTTATGGAGGACGGAAGCTGCAGGGGAGAATAGGAACATTGGCATGGAGCTTTTGGAGAGGAAGAAAAAACCTGGGCCCCAGTAACATTTGCCTGAGATGCGGTTCCTGAACTCTATCAGGATAGCCAGGCATGGCTCTGAGCAGGGCCCAGTGACAGGGAAGGGCCCTGGGATGAAATCATGCTGAAAAGAGAAAGAGGCTTGCCCAGATGAGGCGGTTGGAGGGTTGATGTGAGAGGCCAAGCAGGCTCTGGAATGTGCCTGGTGAGTCCCAGGACTTACCCTGGGAGGTGAGAGAGGGATCTGGGTATTGAATTTCCTGCTAATACCTATGTGGGGGAGCCAGGCCTGTATTCTCATCCCCAGCAGAGAAGCAGGACAGGGACACCTCTACATTTGTATATTGCTTGCAATACACACAGTCATTGGGAATCCATGTTTCCTTTGAAGTCTCACAAAAATTTACAGATGCTGCAGAGCGGGTTTTTCCTATGGTTCCCATTTCACAGGCTAGAAAACCGATCAAGGTCACCACTGACGATGGCGGACGCTTCCTGGGCACTTACTATGTGCCAGGCTCTGTTGCAAATGTTTTATTTGTGTTCGTATGATTATTTCCCCTGTTTGACGGAGCGGGGACAGCAGCACCGAGGTATGCGTCACACGGGAGAGCCCCAATTTGATGCCCTGGTTGGTGAAATAAGGGTTTCTCCTCTTTATTTGGGGGCGGGGTCTCTGCTGACTGCCCTTGGGAGTCCTGCATCAAAGCTGCTATTTACATATAAATGTGACCCAGGACAGGATGCCCTAGGTTATTGAAGGAAACTGGGAGACGAAGGCTGTGTTCGCTTCCAGCAGACTGCACCATTTCTCAAATATTTATAACACGGATTTATAACACGGATTTGCATCAGGCTCAAAGCCTGGGAGCCACTTCTGGCGCTTCCAGCTTCAGGACAAGCGGCATGAACAGCCTGGTGATTTCGCGGAGGGAGGGGATCTTGATTGCGTCTAGTCCCAGTTCGTTTTTGCCAGAGAGAGTCCACTGGGCTCAGCATGACAAAGGAGGTTATAATGAGCATTTTCAGCGTATGGAGACCAAAGAGAGCTTTCAGAGACACTTCCCCGGATAAATGACAGGATGGAAAGAGGAAATGTTAGTTCTGGGTCTCAGTCCACTGACCCACCTGTCTGGGTGAAAACAAGGGCTCTGAGCCCAAACTCCAGGGCCTGGATGATGGGAAGTTCCTTAATCTCGATGCCAGCCTCAGTTTCCTCATGTGCAAAGTGGAGATAATGACCTTGTGTCCTGCAGGCCTTGGCGTGGATGAAATGAGGTGAGGCAAGGTCTGAGCACCTGACGCGTGGCATACGTGGCCCACTCCTGTTCCGTGGCCTTCGACTATGTCAGGATATCTCAGCCTCGGCACTGCTGACATGAGGGCCTGGATAATTCTCTCGTGGGGGCACTCCCATATCTGGCTGGATGTTTAGCTGCAGCCCTGGACTCTGCCCACTAGGTGAGAGTCGGGCCCCTGCCCCCCAGCTTGTGACACCCCAGAATGTCTCCAGACATGGTGAAATGTCTTCCAGGGGCCAAATGGTGGCTGACTGGGAATCACAGGTTTATACTCACTTACAAGGATGTATCCATTTACTAGAGCTGCCAAACAAAGTGAGTGACTTCAGACGTCGCCACCATCTCTGCCTTCTTATCCACATAGTGTTCGCCCGTGTGTGTCTCTACGTCCAAATCTGTGTCTACATTTTCCCTTTTTGTGAGGACCCCAGTCTAACTGCATTAGGGGCCCACTTTTATGACCTTCTCTTAACTAATCATATTAGCAAGGACCCTATTTCCAAATCGGGTTACATTCTGAGGTACGGGGGTCAGGACTTGAATATATGAATTCAACCACAGTTGAATATATATATATATATATATATATATATATATATCAATGGAGAGACCACAGACTCAAGGCCACACGGCAGGAATGTGTTGAACCTGAAAACCCAGGCCAGGCACTGGCTGTCAGGAGGAAATGGGGCCTCTGTGATGCAGAACTTTTCAAGAGAAGCTTGCCAATCCAGGCTTTTTGGTGAAATTTCTCAAATTAAAAAATGCCCAATAGCTATTTCAGATCATTTCTAAAAGAGCGCAAGTCCCCAGATCCATTACTTTTTCTTTTTTTTTTTAAGATTTTAAAAATTTATTTATGAGATAGAGACAGCCAGCGAGAGAGGGAACACAAGCAGGGGGAGTGGGAGAGGAAGAAGCAGGCTCACATCAGAGGAGCCTGATGTGGGGCTCGATCCCAGAACACCGGGATCACACCCTGAGCCGAAGGCAGACGCTTAACCGCTGTGCCACCCAGGCGCCCCTCCCAGACCCATTTCTGAGCAGTGTCTGACCTGTGGCTCGCCAGTTTGCAAGTCCTGTGCACAGAAGTTGTTAAATTACATGAGAGAAATTGTTAAGGATCAGAAACAGATTACTTTTTTCCCACCGAGGGAGAATGGCGAGAATTATGAGCAGACCCTCAAGCTTTGGGTGATCAAGTCACGTAAGGTTCAAACCGGGACACTTTTGACGACGAAAGGGAGTGCTGTTCATATATATTGGAACATATGGAACATGGAAACATATTCGGCACTACCTAAACTGCGTCTTAATACAGACCTGGATGGTTTCGGGAGGGGGGAGGGGGAGTGGGCGGTGGCGGAAGGACAGCAGGACAGGGGCAGGGTGGTGTGGTGATGACTAGCAGGGGCCTCCCCAGGCTGTACCAGTTACCAGCTGGGCTGACGTTGGGCAAGTCACTGTCTAGATTTCCATTTCTCATCTGGTAAAAGAGATACCAGGCTCTCTCTGCTCCCTTCAGCTCGGGTCCTGCAAATCGCAAATAAAAGATAACTGGGATCCCATGAATGATTTAACTCCTTGAATGTCTGCTTTCACTGGACAAGAGTGGAGGGGAAGGTTTACCTGGAGGGTTTCATGGGTGGAGATGTATACGGTTTACAGTTACATACTTCAGCCTCTAGGATGGCGGGTCTTTCCTTTCCATGGGTCAACCATTGGAGGAAAATGAGAAATCTTCCTTAGAAGGTGTCTACATCCACACAAAAAAATTACATTCAATTTCAGGGAAGTCATGAGTCCCCCGAAGTCCATTTATCCACAACTCCCCCAAAGATACATCCCTGGGTGAGAACCACTGCTTAAGGGACTTTTTTTTTTTTTTAGAGAACCCTCCAGAATATTGTTTCATTTCCCCAGCCAGTTCATTCATGTAATTGCAATTGCTGATTTTTGATGGAAGAAAAGCAGAGCATCTGGGGAAACAGGCTAGGAATCTGCCCCCCGCATTGTTCTTAAATACACTAAAGTTTGAGAACCCCTGGTGTATGGGATATACTGGCTTGTCTCCTGCAGGGAGAGGGTCAACTGGCCCCAGAACTGCGGCATGAACACCCTGAGTCATGTGTCATTTCATCCACAGCCCTCCGTGTGCTGCTGGGGTGGGGGTTGATTTAATGTAATCCATTGGAATTCCGAGCTAATATATTGCCAGTGGAAGAGGAGGAAGCGTCCCCACGGCCGTGCTCAAACAGCACAAGTATTTGGAGAACCCCAGAGATGAAATGAACAGATGACTGAGAAGCAACATGACTCTAGAACCTTTGAATTCAAACTTTTGGTCCCACATTTTGGTTTTCAAGAAGAACATGTTTGAGTCTAATTTCCTACGGCTTCTCCATGGCCTGTAGGTTGAAATACCGATGGGGATGTTTGCTGGGTGCTCTGCCCCCATCACTCAACCTGGCAGCACCCTTGCGTTCCTGTTTTATACACAAGGCAGCAGAGGCTTGCTGGGGCTGGGTGCCCGCTCACTGCTCGGAGATAAGGAAGGAGATGGGCGGCGGCCGGTGCAGACCCCGTTGGTGTCACCTCACATGGAAAGCGCTCACTCCAAGGACCTGCGGGCCACCCTCAAATGAGACTTCTGGACAAGTCACCAGGACACCGGTGTCTATGACAGAGGTGGCTGCATGAATTGACCTCAGAACCAGAAGATAAGTGTCTCTGGAAATGCTCCCAATTTAGGCAGGAAACTCGTGGATGCAGAGATGGCATGAACATACTTAGAGAAGAAGCTAGCAGCTGCCCATGATGTGGAAAGAGCATGCGGCTGGGAGTTGGGACGCTTTCCAGTCCTTGCCCAGCCACTAACTTGCTAAGTGGCTGAGCGCATGTTACGGTGCCTCAGTTTCTTTTGAGCTGGATCTTTGGAACCCAAGCGTTGGCAGAGGGATACCAGGAGGAAAGGGGGAACAGGGAGGGGAGGGACTTTAATTACAGCAGTTTGGAATGTGCCTACTTGGTGTTTCTGGGTTCTGTGTAAGCTCGCTTGAGAAATACGGGCTCCAGTACTAAGAAAAAAAAAAAAATGTTTGAAAGGCACTGGGCTTTGCTTCCAAGCAGGCTGAGGCTTCAAGGCACCAAGGCTGGTGTCTATGGAACCCCTGGCCCCAATGTGTGGTAAGTCACCTGAATTCAGGTGAAAATAAGCACATCATAAGCACTTAATTTCTTGGTCCTACTTGCCCGAAACTTAGAACCCCAAGTTCAGGTGAGCAGAATGGAGGTTAAATGGTAAATATCGGACCTAGTTAGGGCTAATATTTAATTTAAATAAACACAGCTGAGCAAACAGAAGACTTTAAGCTAGGGCTGTATTTACATAGCCGTTTCCTCAGTGGGTTATGTGCCAAATGAATTCAATGGCTTTTTGACTTTCTTCCTTCTGATCTCAATTGTGACCTGTTTGACTAAGTTGATGGAACAGATTGAAAAGCCCAGACATAAAAAAAATGGGGAACCTTTCTGCAAAGGGCATTTTTAGCTAAGCCTTTCGTTATTTAGTCCGGTAAAACAGAGGGCTTATGGGACTTCTAGAAATTTGAAAACAATGATCTGTGTGTCTTAATATTCTTCACATTCCTTATTCTACTTAAGAAAAGGTAGAAATCATTCTGGGGCTTTTCTCCTGACACGATCTGGGTGCTGTGTCTTGGTGACTCAGCAGGAACTGTCCGAAGCGGCTACTGTGGGGTTCTCTCGGGGCTAATCTCAATTAGATTGTTGCTCTTTCTTAGGCGAGGGGGCAGTGATGTCACAGCCTTGGGATTGCAATCTCATCATTTCATTAACAAGCAGAGCGTGGTGACAGGGTGTCCAGGTAATTTAGTGGCTTGGGATATATTTTTATGTTTTGAGATCGTTCTCATTTGATCCACATGTTAGTAATCATATGAATTGCTTTATGGCAAAACTCCCAACCTTCAGTGGCTTAACACGAGAGAAGTTCCTTCTCACTCACGTGAAGTCCAAGGTGGCTTTGGTCATCCTGCCTTCCATGCAGTGAGTGATTCAGGGATCCAGCCCCTTCCCACCTTGTGGATAACACACACTGGCTTCTAACCCGTTGGTATCTGAGATGAGATACTCACCCCTTTGCTCATGCTCTGTTGATGAGAACTGACCCCACCAAGTGTAAAGGAGACTGGGAATATCGTCTGGATTGAGAGCTATTTCCCTACGCAATCTCTAGACAATGAAAGGAGAGCACAGGTCTTTGGGGGACAGCTAGTTATCTTTGCCACAACTCGCAACAACGAACCTTGACTTTTTGGATAACCATCAGCTATGCACGCAGTTTGGACTGCTTAAGTCCCAAATAATCAAGTTCGATGGCATTATTGACCTTAGTCCAAGCAAGAGGAGGAAAGGAAATGTCTAGGGAAAGGACACATTTTTGATGCTTGTGGACATGTCCCATCCATCCAACCTGGTATCACAGGCGAAGACTTGTTCTGTGAGCACTGTGGGAGAATGTGCCCGAGCAAGCTTAGCTTCTTCCTTGTAGTCCAGAGAATTACTTCCTTTCTCTGTGCCCCAGGGATCATCTGTAATACCTATATTCTGGCACGATGAGTTTCATTTCTTCTGTTGTCTGAAATCATTGAAATGTCTTATATATAATCATTGTCTTTGGTGGGATGAAGGGTTGCTCTCCAGGAAAGGCACAGACAAAAGCGTTATGAAAATTAGTCAGAGGAAATGGGGAGCTAAATGTTTGCTTTTCTTAATGAATCTTGGCCATGTTTCCAAATATTTAAATGTAAAATATGTACCATTTAACCACAACTTCAATGTTAAGAGCAAACACAAAGCAGATGGTTAAGCGGCATGTATTTTAAAGTATTAATCCCAAACAACCTACACATGTAATTTACAGATAAGAATAAGCCTATTAAGTCTCCACAAATAGGAATGTTAAGAATTATTATTTGAATTTCCGTTTCAGATCAAATTTTTCTAAGAATGTATTTTATTTCCTACTATGTTATGTCACTGTTGGTTTTTGAAAAAGACACATAGGTGCAAAGGTACCGGGATGGTGAGGTTTCCTCTTGAACCACTGCTCATGGTGGGGGTGGATCCTGAGCCTTTGGGGCAATGCAGTCAATTATTCGTTTTTTTTAAGGAAGGCCTCCCTAGCTTACTTTATCAATGTTCACAAGACTCTGGGTGTGTAAATCCAGGAAAGGCATCGATATTTTGATGCTGAAGTGTAGAGCGATGTGAGTTAAACAGGAGAGAAGATTTGTAGTACATGGCTGGGATGAATCAGATGCTTCTGCGGTGATTTGCACATCGGAAGAGACGTGGTCTTTTCCCTTAGCGTGTCTCTTCCTTGGGGCAGTGAGGAAGAAGGCTGGACCCCGTTCAGCTGCTGCCAGAAATCAGGAAGACAGAGGATGGATCCTGGGGGACGGTTTTCCTGTCTGCACTAAGAACAGCTTATTTCATCCATCCTATTCATTCTTATTTACTTGTTTTTATTTTATTTTTTATTTTTAAATTTTTTGTTTCTCAAGTCTCCTCTCCCTGGATTTCTAGAGGAAGAACTGAAATGCCTTTTTTTTTTTTTTAGATTTTATTTATGTATTTGAGAAAGAGAGCACAAGTGGGCAGAGGGGCAGATGGAGAGGGAGAAACAAACTCCCTGCTGAGCAGGGAGCCAGATGTGGGGCTCCATCCCAGGACCCTGGGATCACGACCTGAGCTGAAGGCAGATGCTTAACCGACTGAGCCACCCAGGTGCCCCAGGACAGGAACTCTTGAATGCCCCTGACCCCTTCAGTTCAAGGGACATCTGGTGCAGGAAATCAGCAAGTGCTGGGGTCAGACTCACTTGGGCTTGATTGGGGGGTCTGCCACCTGATAGCTTTGTGAGATAGGTTCTCTGTGCCTCAGTTATCTCATCTGTAAGACGGGTCACTGTAAGGATTAAATAAGATAGTCTATGAAAAGCACTTGGCATATAATGATGATCCTATCCATCCATACCTATCTTCTTTCTTTCTATCATCTATCTATCTATCTATCTATCTATCTATCTATCTATCTATCTATTATCTATCTATCTATCTATCTATCTATCTATCTATCATCTATCAATCATCATTTATCACCTGTTGTATCTACCCATTTATTCTCTCCTTTCTCTATTATATATGTATCTAAACTATGTATAGTATAGGGATGAATAGATAGTGAGAAAGAGAAAAGAGAGATGGAGAGGAAAGAAAGGGCAGTGAGAGGTATTCCAATTCCTTTGGGGTATCTGTGACTTAGTTCTTTTGGCAGGAAGTACTTTGAGCACACAAAAATGTCTAATAATAATATAGCAAATGCATGTATATTTCCCATGCAGCTTGAGAAGCAGAACCGTGCAGAGTCAATTGAAGCCACCCTCATCCTCTTCGCAGTCTCCTTTCCTGTCTTTCCTCTCCTTTCTCCTGCTGGGAAGTTACCACCAGCTTGACGGGGTGATTACCACTCCTGTGCAGTTTTTTATGCTCTCACCGTTATGTTCATAGCCATCCAAAGCAAACTGTTTTGCATGCTCTTAAACTTTAGTGAAGTAATATATTCTATGTAGCTTTCTGCAATTTGCTTTCATCTAATATATATTTTTGTTTTTAAATTTTTAGTGTATTTTCATTTTTTCTACCACTGTATTTTTGAGATTTATATGGGGAGGCACGTATCTCCAGTGTGTTCATTTTAACTGCTGTTTCATGTGCTTCCTTGTTTTCTCCCGGTGGAGTTTCCTTCTCTAGGCTTCCCTCCTCCTGCTCTGCTTTACTCCATTTATTTTTTTCTTAAGTTTCTCCCCTCCTGTTCACCCACCCCAGCAATGAGTTCAGGCAAAAGAGGACAGGAAAAGCCACCTTTGGCGCACTGTTCACTTATAAGAACACTGGTCTGATCCCTGTGATGGATACATTGTATTTGGATGTAGGTCATAAACACATCGTTAACCTGTCAGGCATAAAAACATTTTACTAAATAACATTCACAAAAGATATCAGGAGTAGAGGTCCTGAATATCTACTGCACACATTGTATGGCAATAAAAACCAGTGTTTGAACGGCCTTCGCAAATACCCTTCTTTCTAGGACAAACCCTTGTAAAAGGTCTCAATGTGATTTTGTTTTGTCTCCCTCTTTCTTCTTTGCTTGAAAGAAAAGAAGGTAGATGGAAGCCAATCACGTGTTGTTCCCTTTATGACCTTTTAGAAATATTACATTTGATACATATTGAAATATACAATGTATGCAAAAGTTATAAATAAACACACTCAACATTCATGAAGCTAATCTGTCAACCTGAGAACTTGAACATCAGGACAACTTGCATCAGCCCCACGTGACATCCCGGAGTTGACAGCATTTAGAGTGTTTGTTAGCTCTAGTCTCGAGGGTATGTACTTTGGTGAGGATGTGAAGTATCAGGGAACAGGTGAAGGGGGAGTCATTCTAGTTTTGCCTGAAATTGTAATTGCTGAGGACAGAGGTGAGCCCAGTTAATGACAATGGAAATCTAGGTCTGTGAGGATACATTTAGATAACTGTTCATACATTTCCTCTCTTTGGGGACTCAGTTTTCTTATCTGCAAATGGAAAGAGAGGGGTTCGATGATCCCCGTGGTCCCATAGTCTCTTGAGTAAAGCATATGCTTCTGCAGGTCTCCATGGCTCCGTGAAGGTAGTATTGGTCTCCAGAAAAACTACATACAAGTGCTGGGGACCTGAAAGCATCACCTGACTGCCGTGTCCAGGTACAGCCTGTCATTCTTTAGGTGCCCTTTGAGGCAGTGACAGAATTCCACCGTTTTCCCTGAGCATTTCAGGGACATGTGTCCTTTTTCCCTGAGAATGAATCATGGAATTGGGGAGTTGGAGCTCATCCAAACCTCAAACCAAAACAAGGCACTCTCTGTCTTTGAACTTCGTTTTTCCTGTTCTCTCTCTAGTATCTAGTTACGTTATGGCCCCTTTCGGACTAGGAATATGTTTAAGAGGAGAAAGAAGACCTTTGTAGTGGGGGGGGGAGGCAAGGGATGAATGCTGACTTCAAATACTTGTTGGCTATCATGCAGGAGATGGAGGAAAATATTCTAAGAGAGTCACAACAAGGAAAGCAATGACCTCTAATGGTCAGAGGCTACAGGGATGCAGTTTGGGGCTGATATAAGAACTTTCTGACGATTCTAGCCATCTTGTGAGGAAGGTCTTTGTCCAGAAAGGTGTCAAACATGGAGTAATTAATCAGGTCAATAACTAGACAATATAAATATTGTCAGGCCCTGGGATGGGTTCTGTGGGGTGGGGGGAACAAACATGAACAGGATATCATCCCCATAGCCAGGAGCTTACAGCCTGTTGGACACATACCATGTTCTACTTTGCAAGATAATTTTTTTTTTTGAAAATGAGAAGGTGGGGAGGGGCAGAGAGAGAGAGGCAGAGAGAGAATCTTAGTAGGCTCCATGCCCAATGCAGCGTTCGATCTCTTGACCCTGAGATCGTGACCTGAGCCGAAATCAAGAGTCAAAATTTTTTTTTGTATTTTTTATTTTTTTTAAGATTTTATTTATTTATTTGACAGAGACAGACAGCCAGCGAGAGAGAGAACATAAGCAGGGGGCGTGGGAGAGGAAGAAGCAGGCTCCCAGCGGAGGAGCCTGATGTGGGGCTCGATCCGAGAACGCTGGGATCACACCCTAAGCCGAAGGTAGACGCTTAATGACTGCACCACCCAGGCACCCCAAGAGTCAGACTTTTAACTGACTGAGCCACCTGGGCACCCCTGCAAGATAATTAGATGCCCATCTGCAGAGCCATCAACTGACCATAAGCAAAGCACAGTGGAGCACAGAGCGGGGAGATGTCTCCTCGGGCTGAGGGAAGGGGAGATGCAGCCTTGAGGATGGTACTTGAATCAGGTCTTGAAGGTAGAAGGAAGGTGAAGGTGTGGGGTGGGAGAGGTGGAGGGCAGAGAGAATGTTCCAGAGTGAACAGTTGGGGGACCAGGGAAATGACAGCTCAGAGGAACTTTACTGTTTAAGAGCTTCCGTGCAATAGGGAGCAGGTTATATCAATATGCTGTTGGCACTTGCTCCCAAAGGGAACACACTGTTTCTCTTCCAAGTTAGCATATCCCTCCGACTTCACTCTTCACGCAGGCTAGCAGACGTTAGTGTTTCCTTTGACCTTCTTCCTGTCTTCCCATGTCATTTAGGTGCCCTAATGGGCCCCAGGCCAGCCTCACGGTAGGTTGGTGGATGATTCCTCCCACCCCGACACCACACCAACCAGCTCCAGGTATACAGTGGGGGAGGAAGGTAGTTTGTGGAGGCCTCACTGACGGGCTAAGTGATTTGGAAAAAAAGTTTTTGAGGTGCAGGTGGCAGTTACCCCTTTCACTAGACAGCATGTGAGGTGCCAGGGAGATCTGGAAGCATGGCAGGGTGATGCTCCCCATCAGGCAAAGGGCGGCCTGCGCCTGGGCTGGTATGGTGTTGGGTCAACCCGCAGTGCCCCCAGCTCCTTGAGTGGCACTCACATGGCAGGATGCTCTTCTCCGCTCTTCACAGGTCCTTGTACTTCCTAAGATGTTGGACATGGCCCCAGTGTGGGAAAGGGTGACCTGGAGCCCCGTCATCCAGACCCTGGCTTCTTCATTTCCCGAGGTCTGCTCTCCTCTCCAAGCCCGAACACGACAGGTCATGTCAGTCCTCTTCCATCCTGGGAAGCTTACCTTCCTTGCCCAAGGGTGATGCTCTCATGCCACACACTTGCCCACTTTAGGGGGTAGGGCGGAGTGGGTGGGGGGCCGGAAGTGGCCGCCAGTGCCCTGAATATGGTTTCAGAGAAAGAAAAAAGCCAAAGGGCCATTGGCTCCTCCTCTGTCACATTCCCATGATGTCGTTCACCTCCAGTCCTTCCCTTCCTTTCTCGCTGGCTGCCATCTCGGTTCTCCTCCCAGGAGTACAGCAATCGCCTCCCAGCCTCCTTCTCTTCTCCGTTCCTTGCTGGTTGGGCCACACTCCCTGCCTGTGACTGAAAAACGGAAGCATCTCCCCCTTGCCAGCTCCAGACTGACCCCTGCACCATTCCCACTCGGCTTCCTAGCTGCCAGGCTCACAGAGCATTTTGGTCCATGATGGGTGAGGAGCTAAGGATGCTTGAATGTCTTGCCTCTGCTGGGAAGGGGTGGTCAGCCCCACTGCCGCGCTGTAGTCTGAAGACGTCAACGCCCTCCAGCTCCTCCTCCAAAATCCTGCTCTGTTAGGTAGCCTGTCTCCCATGCTTGACCATGGGATTGCCCTTCTCCAATCTCAGAGGCTCTCCCTGGTCACACTTGTATTGTGCCCGCGTTCTTTGGCATGGCATGAGGGCCCCACCTGCTGTGGCTCCCGTTCTCCCAGTGCTCGCCAGCAAATACCCAGCTGGTGCCTGACCATGTCCTGTGCTCTCTGCTTTCATGAGTTTGCTCCACGCCCCTGGACCAGCTCTGCCACCCCACTGATCTCCCACTCAACTCCTAGTTGTGCACTGAGGCCAAGCCTCACCGATCCACCCAGACTGAAGGAGCACTTCCTTCAGAACCACCTGGACCCATGATTTCTACCTGACTGTTGGCCCTTGGGGCTAATGGCTCTCCACTTGACTGAGCTCTTGCTTTATTTTTATACATGGCTCTTGGCTTCTTGAAGCTGGAGACTCCTTCTTATCTTTGGACCCCCCCCACTAATGAAGAGCCCCTCGCACCCCATGGCATGGTATCCTTTGCCCAGAGAGGATGCTTAATATTTGTTTGATAATGGAGCTACCTAAGACAGGTGGCAGGAGGCAGCAAGCATAGGGAGTTGGCCTGCAAGGGTTTTGCACCCCCTAGTGGGGTGTTCACTGAGGCAAGAAATTTGGAGTGGCTGGCCATGTCTCCTAGATGCCACCAGACTCTAGAAAGCAAGCAATATCAATACAAATTGGAACTGATGAAGGAATATACTTCCTGTCAATGGTAAGTAAGTGTGAAAATCAATGTGGGGAATATGATGTTTCACCTCACTGATTTTTACTCCCAGAGCCCTTTCTCCATTTGCACATTTCCCTCTCTTTGCTCCCCCTAGAACTTGCTTTGTACCACCTGTGTGCATGGACTTTCACTCTCCCTTCTCTGCTGGATATACAACAAGAGAAGATGCAGTGGGGGTCTCCAGTCCTCAGGGAATCAGTGTGGCAGGCATGGAGCTCAGTGTCTGTTATATGCCTCCAATCCCTGACTTCCTTGATGGTGGATCAGTGGCATAAGAAGACATGAACTTGGAGGTCACCTTACAGCTTGGTTTGTAGCAGCAGAGTCAGGACCACTAGCTGTGTGATCCCTGGCAAGTTCCTGCCCCTCTCTGCTCCCCTTTCTCCATTTGTCAAACAGATAGAATAATAGCCCTTTCCCTAGCAATGCTTAGAGGAATGACATAATAACAATAACAGCAATAGCAGCACCAATATTACCAATACTTATTAAATTGTTACTATATGCTGGACACTGTACTAGGCTTTCTTCATGTATTAATTCTTCTTCTTCTTTTTTTTTTTTTCAAATATGTTCTGTGCCCAATGTGGAGTCCAATGCAGGGCTTGAACTCACGACCCTGAGATCAGGACCTGAGCTGAGATCAAGAATTGGGCATTTAACCGACTGAGCCAGCCAGGTGCCCTTATGTATTAATTCTTAATTTTTACTACAGTCCGATGCAGGAGATGCTATTATTATATCTCTACTTCTTAGAGAAGGAAAATGAGGCCCAGAGAAGTTGAGGAACTTGCCTAAGGTGACACAGCTGGTAACTGGTAGAGCTGGGATTTGAACCCAGTCTGGCTGCCGGAACTCAAATTCTGACCACAGCACTATAATGCATTCAGAATGCTAGACCGAAGTGATGTCGGTGAAAATGGCAGAGTAAAGACCTCTGAAAATTCTCTCCTTGATAGAAGCATCAAGAAAACTGGCAAAAATGGTCTGAATTGACTTTTTCACAACCCTAGAAATTAACCAAAGGCTTGCCACAAGCTAGGGCGTGTTTATTCAGGAAAAATGATTGAATTTCAGTAAGAACAACAAGCTTTATGGTGTTTTAAGTTACCCTGTTCCTATTCTCCTTTTCAGCTCTGCAGTAGCCTGAAAAATTAACAGCCTGAAAATGAAATCACACTGAAATCCAGTCGCCTGGCAGCCACCAGAGGGAGCAGAATGGCCTGGGAACTCCTTTAAAGCCTCATTTTCAGAGAATTGCCATTATTTTACCTTTCTAGTTATTCCCTGGGAGACACTCTTTGCAAAGTTGTCTTATTTGCTTAACTCAAATTTGTCTATTGAGGAAAACCAGGGCAACTTGCTGAAACCATTAGAGGCAACTGATTAACTTTGTGATCGCCTGAGGCGGTGGGCGATGGTTGGGGCCACCAATAAACTTACAAGAAAAACAAAAATGACTACTGAAAAGAAAAAAACTGAAGAACGAAATTCTCACAGAGGCTTTGCAAAGCTCTGACATATTCCTGGGAACCTAGAGAGTCACACCCCTGGACAGGGGCTGTGCACGTGCAGGAAAGCCCTGAGTAGAGGGTAAGCTGTCCCCTCTGGCTGAAACTGAAGCTCTGAGCGAGTGGGAAGTGAAGGCTAAGGCAGAGTTATAAACTGCCTGTCTGAGTGTGGAAGGTGTGCCCCAACTGGCACACAGAATCCTGTGATAAGGACTAGGAAATCTCTTGGTTCTAGGAGTTAAGTAAAATGAATCATTGTGTGATCATTAGCCAAGCACCAAACAAACCGAGTACAGATTTCAGTGGCCACGCATGACAAAGAACACAGATGGTACCGAACTGGTCCAGAAAAGTAAGCAAACAACGTGTAAACAAGCAAAGGAAATAAAAGTAATGCAGATTGAAATGGAAGAAGTAAAGCTATCTTTACTTGCAGATGACGTGATCTTATAGATGAAAAAATTTTGAGGAATTTACTAAAAAAATCTGTTAGAACTAATAGACAAATTCATCGTAGTTGCAGAATATACCAATGTGTAAAGTCAATTGTATTTCTATACACTAGCAATGAACAATATGAAAATAAAATGAAAAAGGCAATTCCTTTTACCATTGCATCAAAAAGAATGAAATACTTAAGTAATAAATTTACCAGATGAAGTATAAGGCTTGTACACTGACAACTACAAAACACTGTTTTAAGAATTAAGTATTTCTGAATAAATACATGGAAAATCATCTGTGTTCATGGATTGGAAACCTTGATATTACGAAGATGTCAATACTCCCCAAACTGATCTACAGAGTCAGTAGAATCCCTATCACAATTCCAATTGTCTTTGTTTTTTTAGAAATAGACAAACTGATTCTAAAATTTATATGAAATTACAAGAACCCTAGAATAGCCAAAAGTCTTAAAAAAGAAGAAGAAATTTGGAGGACTCACACTTTCTGATCTCAAAACTTACTACAAAGGTACAGAATTCAAAATAATGTGGTACTGGTGTAAGGCTGGACATATAGATCAATGAAATAGAATCGAGAGCTCCCAAATAATGCCAAACATATACAGTCAATTGATTTTCTAGAAGAGTACCAAGACCATTCAATGGGGAAAAGAGATCCACATGTAAAATAATGTATTTGGACCTCCACATCACATCATACACAAAAATTAATTCAAAATGGATCAAGAAACTTAATATAAAAGACAAAGCCATAAAATTTTGGAAGGAAACATAGGTGTAAATCTTTGTGACCTTGGGCTAGGCAACAATTTCTTAGATATGACACCAAAAGCATAGGAAATAATAGAAAAAGATTAGTGGAACTTTATCAAAATTAAAAACTTTGGTGGATCAAAGGGTAGGAGAAAATGTTTGCAAATCATATATCTGATAAGGGTTTAATATCTAGAATATATAAAGAATTCTTACAATGTAACAATAAAAAGACAATCCAATGGAAAAAAAGGGCAAAAGACTTGAACAACATTTCTCAAATAATACATACGAATGACCATGAAGCACGTGAAAAGCTGCTCAACATCTTTAGTCAGCAGGGAAATACATATCAAAACCACACAGAAATATTATTTTGTGATCAAATATAGGAAAATACAATTGTGATCAAATTTAGGAAAATAACAAGTGTTGGCAAGGGGACCCTCAAAATTGTTGGCAAGCATCTGGAATTGTATAGCCTCTGTGAAAAACAGTTTGGTGGTTCTTCAAAAAGTTAAACATAGGATTCTTATAGGATGTAGTAACCCTACTCTTAGGTTTATACCCAAGAGAATTGAAAACATATGTTTGAACAAAATCCTGTACGTAATTGTTCACAGCAACATTATTCACAAAAGCCATAGAGCAATAACAACATAAAATATCCAACAACTGATGAATGGATGAACAAAATGTGTTGGCTCCCCACGGAGGAATATTATTCAGCCTTAAAAAGGAAGGAAGTGCTGACACTTGCTTCAACATGAACGAACCTTGAAGATATTGTGCTAAGTGAAAGAAGCCAGGCACAAAGGACCACATATTGTGTCATTCCATTTCATTCCATTTCTTTTTCTTTTTTCTTTTTTTTAAGAGAGAGAGAGAGAGCGAGCAGGGGGGAGGAGCGGAGGGAAAGGGAGAGAGAAAATCCCACGTGGGCCTCAATCTCATGACCCTGAGATCATGACTTGAGCCAAAATCAAGAGTCGGACCCTTAACCAACTGAGACACCCAGGTGCCCCGTGTGATTCTATTTCTGTGAAATGTGGAGAGTGGGCAAATCCATACAGACAGAAGGTTCTTGGTTGGGGTGTGGGATGAAGGTAATGGGTATGGAGTTTTTTGGGGGATAACAAAAATGTTCCGGAATTAGATAGAGATGATGGTTGCACATTGTGAATAAATGAAAAACCACTGAATTGTACACTTCAAAATCATGAATTTTATGGTGTGGCCAGTATTATCTCAATTTAAAAAATGTTAGGAACATTTTCTGGCTGTGGTAAGGACTGACCGTTGACCCCTAAGTTACGCAGTGCTTCCTAGTTGCCAGACAGTACGCGAAGTCTATATACGATCTCATTTACTCCTTACAACGACCTGAATCCAGGCACAGGCAGGTCAATAAGGTGGTGAGTGGCAGAAACTAGCACCTGAGTGGAGGGCCCTGATTCTGGAACCTGTGTTTTTAATCCCTCTGCTTTTCTACCCATTTCTCACCATGATGGGGATTATTATTTTTCTTCTTAGGCCTAGGTGGCTTGGATAATTTAACCAAGCTTTACCTAGACTGAAGGAAGAGGTAAAATTTGCCTTTCCACTTCTATGAATAAAAGCAAAGGCAATAAGATATTTACTGTCAAATGAGCCTCAGAATTTTTTTTTCTTATAGGAAAAAAAAGAGGTCCTTGCCCAGGCGACTTGCCTTGAGGACCTGGCTTTCCATGGGTTGTGCCTATGTCATAGAGTCATCCCAGGGCTGAGCCTGACTGCTCTCACACTAGGCAGTCGCTGGAGGCTGGAGCAGCGCTGCGGGGATCCAGCGCGAGGAGGGGATCGCAGCGCCGTGTCTGAGCTGCCATGAGGAGTGTGAGCCATTGTAGACAAGTGCTCGGTCCCCTTCAAAGAGGAAGCTAATGGTATTCATGCAGGAAGCTGGGATCTGGCAAAGTCCCAATGCCAGCCACTGTTGTCCAGTGCTAATTTTTATTTTGACTTCTTTTCTTTAGAATAATTTCTTGTTGTTGTTTTGATCCTTTAATTTTATGAAATACCTGTTGGTTTAGGTTGCAGGACACGTGTATTTGTTTGAATAAATGAATCAGTGAGTGAATAAATGAAGTGACATAGACCTAATGAACATGTCATTTATTCAGGTCAGGCATAGTGGCACATGGGGTCAGGACTGAGATGGGGTTTGGCTGAAATTTCTGGACACATTAACCGAAGACACCAAGCTCTGAATCTACCCAACTGATGGTCAATGACCATCTCACATTCCAGGACACCCTCCCCATCACCCCCCCCCCCATTCCCTGGACAGGGCAGGGTACATTCTCCTCTCCTCATGCTCACTGTTCGGTATGGATCAACATTTCTGACACTCCTTTCCTGCTTGTGAGCAGGAGTGAATTATTTCTTTTCTTCCCTTCTTTTTTTTTTTTTTAAAGATTTTATTTATTTATTTGACAGAGAGAGAGACAGCCAGACACAGAGGGAACACAAGCAGGAGGAGTGGGAGGGGAAGAAGCAGGCTCCCAGTGGAGGAGCCCAATGTGGGGCTCGATCCCAGAATGCTGGGATCACGCCCCGAGCCGAAGGCAGACGCTTAACAACTGAGCCGCCCAGGCGCCCCAAGGAGTGAATTATTTCTTGAGCTCAGAAGGAATGCTTGCTCTCAGCATGGTTCTGGGTATCAAGCTCCACATCCCTGTGTCAGGTCTTCATTCCTTGGTCTCTCATGGGAAGCAGAACGCCTCTCTTTGCAGTTGCTAGCCTGCATGAAGAGTGGCTTTGGTCTCTTTGGGTCCCAGTTGTGATCCTATAGGCAAATCCCACCTACAGTTTCTCAACAGGTGAGCTAAACTTGACGAGCTGTCCATTCTCCAGGCCCAGCGGGGCTGACCTTGACTGCTGGCACAGTTATGGCTGTGGCAAAATAGACTCATGGCCTCTTGGCTTTGGGCTGTCCTATGACTTAGACTCCAGCTCTGTCTCTTAGATTTCTTTAACTTTATTAAAGAATAATGGACAGATATAATTGTATATATTTAAAGTGTATCACGTGACAATTTGACATACATACACGTGTAGAATGATTGCCTAGAGCTAGTTAATTAACACATCTGTCACCTCACAGAGTTGACACGGTTAACTTTTCTTTTTTTTTTTTTTGGTGGGAAGAATGTTTCAGATCTACTCTCGGCAGCCGTCAAGTGTGTAATACTGTATTATTAACTATAGTCCACCTCAGCTTTTATTGGGCCCTGTGTTATAATCTGTTACTTAGAGGGTTTAAGAAAACCTTCCAAGGGCTTCAAAACTTTTTTTAAAAAGACTGTCGGCTTTGTCTTTCTCAATTGGATTCAGCGAGTCCTTCATGAGCCCCCTTTGTCCATGGTGCTCCAACGCCGGTCCTGACCCCTTGATTAGCTGGGGCCAGAGGAAGTGACCAAGAACGGCCAAGCAGTGTGTGTCCCAGGAATGGAGTACGTGTCTGGCGTGGTTTCAGTGGGAGGCAGGATGGCCCATCGCAGGTCTGCTATGTCCTGCTGTGTGAGCAGGACAAGTTACTCGCCTTCTCACACCCCATTGTCTACGTTTATACAACTCTGCTCGGAACAGCCTGCACTGGGCTCTTGTGGAAATTAAATAAGAAAGTCTGTGAGGAGTCCCTGGCACAGTCTTGCTATTATTCCACTCTAGGGGCTCAGAATGAAACCGAACAATCACTTCCAGTTCTCCAACTTAAATTTCAGGTAGATCCTGCCGTGGGGCTCCCCAAATGTTGTCCTTTTGTGTTTTTCTCACATTGTTTGGTATTTGTGATGAGTGGACACTCGCTAGCTGCAGGCACTGGGGCCAGCATTCCGCACATGTGACTTCCTGATAAACAAGCAGGGCTTGCAGGGTGTCATCACAAAGCAACCCTTATGATGAGTCCCGTTACTTCTTCAGACTCATTCTCTGGGGCCAGTTCTTCCCCTGCCCCAGGGTGGAAGTCTGGGAGCAGATCCCACGACCTTTCTGGTCCCTCTTAGGTAACAAAAAAATCCTCTGGCTGTTCTAGTCTCCCCAAGCAGCCTCGGTTTGGTAATTAAAATTCTCATTCCCACATGATGGTTAGAACCTCTCAAGTTCATTTACAGTCAAAACTTCTGTCCTTCCCTCTCAAGTGCTCCCCTCCCCTTGGGCCTTGGAAAGACTGAAGGCCATTGGTGGGTAGGACCATGGGCTCTGCCCCCATTCCAGGCATTTTCTTTGGATGCGGGGAACGAATGTCTTCCCTCAGCCCTTGGGCTGCCATCTTGGGCAGGAACTAGCTTGTATCCCAGGTCTGTGTGCTGCCTCTTGTGTGGCCCACGTCTGGGCTATCGGAAACACTGCAGTATCTTTCTCCTGTCAAACTCCGGGAGCATGAGCTTTCCTTACTCAACAGCCTTTCTCCAAAGCCAGAGCTGAACACAGTCTCTCACCTTTCAGATTTTTCCAGGTGTGGGTATGACCCCAATCCTCGGTATCCAACAGGGTTTAGGCTGCACGAGATAATGAGACTCTCTCTCTTTTCTCACTTCATACAGATCCAGGGCATAGTGCTGTGCCTGGGACACTCAGTAACTAGAATAGGCCATGTGGTATGGTGGGTGGTGAGACTCAAAGACACTGTCACCAAAATCTCCAGTCTGGGTTCCGAAGCCAGCTCTGCCATGTACTAGCCATGTGATCTGGGGCAGGTTACTCCAATCACTCCGTGCCTCAGTTTCCTTATCCATGTAATAGGGATGATCCTAGAGCCTATCTCACAGGATTTTTAGGAAGATTCAATAAGATAAAATTTATAAAGTGTTTGTAGCCATTCCTGAGGCATTTCAGGCACTATGCAAGTATTTGCTAAATATACCAGGCAAAAAAGAGTTTGAATAAATAGCAAGGGCAAGTTAATGACGACTTTATTAGGCATTCTCTAATCTTAAGAGTTCTGAGTTCCTGCATCCTAATGTCTTGTGGGTGATGTCCTGCCTATAGACACATCCCCCCCGAGACACGGCTGATGTTCTACGGGGGTCTGGAGGTCTTACTAAGCACCAGCAGATACCCAGTCCTGTTTTACTCCAAGTGCTAGGAATGCTACAAAGTATGTGTCTAGAGAGGGTGACTCAGGGCATTACTAGGGATGACCACAGCAAGAGTTCCCAGACACAACTTTTCAGAAAGGGTTTCTGGGAAAACAGCATTGGGGTGGACACCGAGAGTTGCATTTTGCAATATTCTGCCAGTCCTGCAGCCTGGTTATCCCATATCTTCTGTTCTGTTCCTTCCTCTGAAGATGGCTGTCCGCATGGACTATGGGACATTCCTGAGTATCTGGAGACAATTAATTATCCTAGTCTTGACATGCCTGTGGGGCCAACACTGAAACACAGAGAAATGATGTAACTTAGCCAGTCACGTAGCACGGGGGAGGCCGAGCCGGGTCAGATCTCTGTACTCCAGGCTTACGTTTAATCTGATGAGATTCACCACCATGCTCTTATCCCAGCACTGACTTTGTTTAGTCACAGAAGCTGCTAACATAATTTCAGAGATGTGTGGCCAGGGTCATTTGGTGAAAATGACGTTACCAGGAAGTTAAAATACTCAAAGCTCTGGAGAAGGTTGTGGGTCAGGATTACGTAGGGGAAAAAAAAATCAAAACAAGACCAGAAATCAGCTATAAATACAAGCAAAAGGGAAACTGTTTTACTACAGACAATATGGAGATAGGATAAAAATATGACGATTTCACTGATAACTTCTAGAACATACTAAGGTTGGTGTAGCCTCCAAAGTTTTTGATGGCATGAATTCGGAATAAACAATTTGCAATTGCACATTTGCATTTACGCTTGAGTCAGTTTGTAAATACACACTTGTATTTATGTCTGGCCATGTAAGAATTCACTTTTTATTTATTTATTTTTAAAAAGATTTTATTTATTTTTGAGAGAGAGAGAGAGAGCAGGAGCAGGGGGAGAGGCAGAGGGAGAAACAGACTCCCCACTGAGCACAGATCCCAGGACCTTGAGATCAAGAGCTGAGCTGAAGACAGACGCTTAACCGACTGAGCCACCCAGATGCCCCAGAAATTCACTTTTTAAAAGAAAGTTTTATGAAGGCTCAAAAAAAAAGCTGGAAAAATAGCCCTCTTCTATTTTCTACTTTTTCTCAGTCCCTTTCCTGATTCCCATTGAGTGAAGCAAAGGGTAGGGAAAAGAGAATGGACTCTGGAATCGCATGGACCTGGGTTCAAATCCTGAGTCTACTACTATTGGTCTGGCCTTGAGCAATTTGCTTAGCCTCTCTGATGTTCCATTTCCTTATCTATGGGATGGGGGGTTATGGTAATTCTTACCTCACAGGGTTGAGGTAAGCAAAGCCTTTACCAAATGCCCGATTGACAACAGACACTCAGCTACGTATGGTCTGCAGAAACCTCAGACTCTTTTAAAATGCCAGTTTAGGGTGGATTTATCAAAAACATGGCACTGATGCAAAGACAGATAGATCAAAAGAACAGAATGGAGAGCTCAGCAATAGACCCACAAATATATGGTTTAATTGATTTTTGAGCAAGGTTTCAAGACAACTCAATGGGCAAAGGATTGTCTTTTCAATACATGATGTTGGAGCAATTGGACCACCATATGCAACCAAAAAATGAGTCTTGATCCATACCTTGCATTACATACAAAAATTAACTTGACATGAATCATAGAGCTAAAGCTAGAAAGTTTATAGGAGAAAATTGTTGTGACCTTGGGTTAGACAAAAATTTCTTAAGATACAAAGAAAGCACAAACCATAAAAAATTTTGATTAATTGGTTTTCATCAAAAAGAAGAAAGTTTTGGGGCGCCTGGGTGGCACAGCGGTTAAGCGTCTGCCTTCGGCTCAGGGCGTGATCCCGGCATTCTGGGATCGAGCCCCACATCAGGCTCCTCTGCTATGAGCCTGCTTCTTCCTCTCCCACTCCCCCTGCTTGTGTTCCCTCTCTCGCTGGCTGTCTCTATCTCTGTCGAATGAATAAATAAAATCTTTAAAAAAAAAAAAAGAAGAAAGTTTTGTTCTTCAAAGACACTGTTAAGAAAACGGAAATGCAAACTACGCAGTAGGAGAAAGTATCTGGAAAATGGATTTACTTCTTTAACATTGCTGTCTCCTGAAACTGTGGCACCAGGTAGATGTAATTAATCATTCTCGTGTGTCACTATCCTCTCCCTGAAAAAGTGCAGTTTGTAGAGGCTCTTCCTTCCTCCCTCACTACTTATGCCATTATTCGCTGCCATAATTCTCATAATACTGTTACGAGCGAGAGCTAGGAAGAAGATTGAGCTATGTGTAATAAGGTTGCAAGCCCCACAACTTAAATTGTATTCTTAGTGGGAGAGAAAAGAGCAACAATAAAAAAATCTAGAGTCAGGCACACGTGCATCAAGCAACCTGGCGCTCTTCTTAGCCACAAAGCACTCTCAAAGACGACAACAAAAAGCACAGATGGGGCACATTCATTAGGGCAATATGGCGCTAAAGCGCTTTGCATCATTTCATTGACGCGTAGGAGAAACATTGAGTCAGCATGGAGTCCTAGAAGAAGCAGAGACACCAAGGAGGCATCCAGCAGAGTTTCATCTGGGCTGTTTCCTCCCTTATGCCTGTAAAAGATTTTGCTCTTCTTAGGTCTCGGAATGGCTTTGTCTTTTGGACTCCATTCTCGCTTCATCTGTCTCTTATTGGTTTTACTGTCTTGGGACTGTTGGCTTGATTTTGGGGATTTCTCTTATTTGAAACTTTGGCCTCTGTTTGGCTTCCTGGCACCAGGCTCCGTGCTTCCTTGCTCCTTAAATCTGCTCTCCCTTTTCCCCATCTCCTCTCTGCCTCCTCAAAGTTTCCAGTTTGCCGTGTTTGGCCATTGATGGGTGATTACTAAACTCATATGTCCCAAAGTACATAGTCTACCATACAGGGATCCACAATCTGCAGACATGTCTCTCCCGGGTCTCTCTTACTCTCATGACCCTGACAAACCACCAGAGGCATAGCTGAAGATGGAAGTTGTCAGGTACTTATGATAAGTACAAGTTGATAAGGCCAAATCTATCTTGGTCAAGGTAGCTGTGGAACTTTGCAATTATTGATGCAACCATGAGGATGTCTTTATTGGTGTGAGCAAAGGTCCAGTGTAGGATGATCTTGGTGTTGGCGTGCTCAGGGGTTATATGCAGGAGCCACTTGGGGCCTTATGGGTGAACATAGCCTAAACCATAGGTGAGTAGAGCAGTAGGGCAAAGAGCATCCTGTGTTCATTAGCCTGCTCTTTCCGCAGGTATCCCGACAGACTCAGGACCAGGCACTAACCTCGTGGGTTTGTGCAGCCGCCAGGAACAGCCCAGTGCGTGGGCTATATACACTCCAGGTGCGGAAGAGGGGTGTGGCCATGCTTGCCCCCGGCTTCGGTTTAACAACAGCAGAACCACGAGAAATGTTTTCTCTAGAGTCGATTCCCCAAGACAGTCTGGCTGCAATTCATAGGCCACCAGACCACTGGGAACCGAGCATCCCTCCCAGTTGACTTTAACTTAGAATAATAGCCTCTCAGAATAAGCGTCCCGGGGAGCGGATGGGCTAACATCAAAGTCTTCCATTCCTTTTCCAATTTTGATCACAGCGACCATTTTAACACGAACTCTGCATAGGTTTTAAAAGCTTGAACTGTGCTCAGCAGGTCATCAGAAGAATCTCTGCTCCTCCCCTGACCCGCCGGAGACAGCAAAGAGACGTGTGCATGGTCTCTGTGGGACGCTATGAAGGATCGGGGATGTGCCATCCAACAGGAGAAAACTTGCCCGCAGCGTCTTGCACCATAACCCATTTCCACTTCACGCAGGCGATGGGAAACAATCTGGAAGACACATTTTAATTATAAGAAAATAAACGTATGAACTTGGTGCAGAAGACGGGTAGAACGTCTCCATGTTTTAAAAAGGCTCCCCTGTACCAGGCAGCCCTAAATCTTAGCATGATGAAGCCGACAGGGATTCAAAAGTTCACACAGTTCATATAAATTCTCCGCTTCGAAGCTCCCACATCCAGCAATTTTACGAATCAGGCATCTGAGGCACAGAAAGCTCAGTAAGGATTTATGACATTTGTATTGTTAGTGGGACGACTGAAACGTAAGCCCGAGTTCCTTGACAGTACATCCTGCACTTGCTTCCAACTGTCTTTTATCCAGACGATGGTATTTGACTGTCTCTGAAAACCTGCAGAAGGCATCATGGTTATTCCCCCAAGAGGGAGATGAAACGTGAACTCATTTTCAATGAGAGCGGACTTTGGGAGAACAGTTCCAACTGGGCACATTCTTTTCTCCTCTTTCCACTCGTTTTCAGGGCCACCTGGAAGGTTTGGCTCGGGGCTCGGGAGTGAGGAGAAATCCCCGATTCCCAGTCTCTTTCTTTTCACAGCTGCAAAGTTCAGTGAGTTGAACTGCAGTGCTGTGACTGTTCGCTCTGCCACGACCAACCTCTGTTGTAAATCTTCCTCCCAGAACACGTGACGATGCATTTCTTGACTATATATCCCAACGGCAGCAGGAGAGTTGTCAGAGTGCGGAGCCCCGCAGAGAGGAAGGACGCTCTTGGACTTGGCCATTTAACAACTCAGGACTTGGGAAGAATTTGCCAGCCTTGGGTAAGTTAGCAATGCAACTTGGCTTCAGAAACATTTGAGAGAGGGCTCTTTTGTGCAATTAGTAGATGAGGTTTTCCTTTCCTTTCTCTGTTCTCAGGAAACTCGGTTTTGAATTAATAATAGGTTTATGTTTGAGAAGCAACATGTAAGCTTTCTTTTTTTTCTCTTTGGCTCAGTTAGAAAAAGTTTCCCAGTGCCTAAAATGTGATTTATTTTCTCTATGCTCCCTTGTCTTAGGCTGATTTTTCCCTTTTGCTTTTAAAATGATAAAAGCAATGATTTTACACACTCACTTTATGAAATGCAGATACCACGACACGTATACCCTAAAAAAGGAAAGTCCTTGTCGCATTTCTCCCTATCCCTCCCTCCCTTCCCTCCATCCACTCTGGCCTCTCATAGCTCACCCGTTAGCTATTTTGTGGGTCTTCTTACCACGATTTCTCCATGCAGTTATCAGCCCTTTTGATGTTGCAATCCCACAAACCGCGTGCTCAGCTTCCTCCCTGTACCGCGGGCCGTGGGAGTGTTCTAACCTGCAGGTTTCTCCCCAGACCCTGGCTGTGTGCACGGCGCTTCAATGCTGAAGATGGAACCTCTGAACAGCACACACCCCAGCACTGCAGCCCCCAGCAGCCACCTGGTGTCCCACGTGCCTGGCAGCGAGAGCAGCAACGGCAATGAATACTTCTACGTTCTGGTTGTCATGTCCTTCTACGGCGTTTTCTTGATCGGAATCATGCTGGGCTATATGAAATCTAAGAGGCGGGAGAAGAAGTCCAGCCTCCTGCTGCTGTACAAAGATGAGGAGAGGCTCTGGGGGGAGGCCATGAAGCCGCTGCCCATGGTGTCGGGCCTGAGGTCAGTGCAGGTGCCCATGATGCTGAACGTGCTGCAGGAGAGCATGGCGCCCGCCCTGTCCTGCACCCTCTGCTCCATGGAAGGAGACAGCCTGAGCTCCGAGTCCTCCTCCCCAGACGTGCACCTCCCCATCCAGGAGGAGGGGGCGGATGATGAGCTGGGGGAGACTTCAGAGACGCTCCTCAACGAGAGCAGTGAAGGGTCCTCAGAGAACATCCATCAGAATTCCTAGCACCCCCAGGGCCCCTGGAGGCGGCCCCATCAGCCAGCACCCTTAGGGAGAGGAAGGACACTTTCCGTGTCTGGTTTCACTTTTGCAGTGCAGCTGCCACTTTAAAGAGACTGTTGGCGAGCCCCTGCACGGGGGTGGTGGGGGACGAGGCTCCATGGGAGTCAGCAGCCAGGAGTCCACACCGGGCCTGTGGTGGACACCTGCCACGGAAAAGCCCCGAAGATGTGCAGTGTGTACCTTGACTTTGGGGTCTGGGGCTTGGGGTTCCAGTTCCGAATTGGGCAGGTCGCTGTGCTTGCCGTTGTTTTCTCACCGGATGCCCTGGGTAAGCCCTGGGGCATCTGCCCCCTCCCAGGGCTGCCCAAGGCCTAGGACAGGCTGACGGACTGGTTTTGATTTGCTAATTTGCCTAGAGCTTTGTTCTAGATCTGATTGGCTGTAAGTACCTCTCCGGTGTACCTGTGGCAAGAGTTCACAGCAGGTCACAGAGCTTCCTTTAGGAGGTCTTTGGGTTAGAGGGGGATGTCTGATGGAGGACTTTGATGGCAGAAAGCTGGAGATCCAAACCTGTTCTTTTGCATACTGTGAGAAAAAAAAAACGCAACTTTTAAACCTGCTAACGTTGGCTGGGATTATAAAACAGAATCTGCTATTTTGACCCTATGTCTAACCTGTGACCTTGGACTCTGACCTCAGACCATCCAGCATTGCATGCTGGCATGACAGTTTTCTTGGTTGGAAGGGCTTCCCCAGAATCGAACCTGCACTCTGAACAGCTGTGCAGGGGACTTTTCCTGATCTTTCTAGAAGGGCTGATGGTGGGGTTGAACAAGGCCAAGCCGTTAGCTCTGCTGCTGCTTTTTTCCCAGCCTAGTTTTCTGAGCTGGGAGCTGACATAAAGTGGGCCTCCACGGTATGGCATTTTGTCACGTAGCCGGGACCCAGAAGGGCATCCTCAGGCGGAGGTTGGACGAAGCAGGGGTCCAGGTTCTGTTTTCTGATCTCGAGCCCTGACACTGATTTGCTGTGTGGTCCTGGGCATGTCATCAAGAGGCTTACTGCCTTCATGAGACTCCTGAATCTAGATCCCCAGGGGGCCGGGAGGATGTCTTTGGATTTTAAGACTCTGTGATAAATCCTGTATGGCCTGGTGTGAGGAAGCTTGGACAAAATATTTCCCACTTGGCCAGTTAGTCTGAGAACGGATCTGCTTATTTAAAGGAGCAGTTGGAGACGCAGAACACATGTAACTGGGAGATTCAGGGCGAATCACTACCCAGTTCATGCTGTCATTTTCCCAGCAGTGAACCAGGGAGGCAGATACCACATTTTACTCTGCAAAGTTCCCTGGGTAGGAGGGAACTTCTTCAGCTGAGAAACCAGAATTCTAAAAGCAAACGTTCGGGAATGCTCGCTAACGTCTCCGTGTATTCCTGCGGTCAGTAGCTTTGTAGCAGACCCATTAGGCCCTTAAAGGCAAGCAGGAAGAGAAACACACCAAAAGGTCAAATTTAATTCTAGTAAAAACAAATTTTTTTTTTTTTTTTTTTTTACACATGTTCTTCCTTGATTGAAGATAGCAGTAACTACTGTTCCCATAAGGGTTAACAGTAGGGGAGCGGGCTTATCAGTTTGCCCTCACACAGTGCTAGAGGACATTTATGTTTGGGGGAAAAGGGCCCTCCGTTCACTTTAAAATTCAGAGTGTGGATTTACTCCAAAGGGGGCTGTTTGAGGTGAAAGAAGCCAAGTTCAGTTTGGCCCCTTGCCTGGAATCACTTGAATTCTGAAGCTTTACTGCGAGGGACATGTGCGTTGTCACATTTTCCATTGCTTAATCCTGAAGTTTGGTGCAAGTCTATCTGCGCCTGCTAAAAAAGTGATGTATATACTTTCTTCTTATTCTATTAAGTTGTATAAAATCGTCTTCTGTATTTAACAGTTTGTAATTTTCACACCGTTTTTTAATTTAAATAAACAAACACATTTTCCCGAAGAAGTTATGAGCTCTCTCTTTGATTCTTCAGTGTGATTCCTAGTTTCCAGGACATCCCAGACATTTCCCAAGCCGTCTCTGGATCCGGGTCATCTTCCCGGGTCAGACTCTGGGGAAGGTGTATCTTATTTCTGCCTGAGTCACGGAGGGAGCGGGGCTGGGCTTTCCCATCCTTTGATATGCATTGCAATGAATTTAAAAAAAAAAAAAAAAGCTGCGGATGGGTCTTACATCCTCCTCTCGGTTCACAGTGGGTGGCTGTGGGGCCCTTGAATTTGAACCTGCAGAGGAACACGGCAACCTGGTGCAAAGCTGGGGCTCCAGATTTGGTGGCAAGGACTCATCTAGTTTGCATGCTGGCTAGGCAGACATTACTCACAAGTGGCCGCGGCAGCACAAACTAAGGGGCCAGGGGAGCTGCGAAGTGCACAGGGGCAAAGCTACTGAAGACCGCGGAGCGCGCGGGCGGGGGAGCCAGGGTTGGCGCTCCCGCCCCTCCCAGTCACGTGACCCGCTCGCCCCTCCCACTTGGTCTCGCTTTCGCTCTGTCCCCTAGGCTGAGGTCCCGCCAGCCTGCCGCAGCCTCTCTTTTATGATTTTATTTACACCGTCGGAAGTGCTGAAGAAAAATGACCCAAACCAGTGACCCATTTTGAGTCAAGCAGATGGTAGAGAGTGGCCTTACTTTTCCGTTTCCCTGCTTCCTGTGAGTTTAGCTTTTCAGTTTCAAGTCAATGTTTCCATTAGGTTCCCAAATAACTGTCTCCCTGAAGTCTTCATCTGGCAAAAGTACAGCGGAGCCTGGATTCTTCCCAAAGCACATCAAGGATCCCAATTCACTAGTTGGTATTTTGACAATGAAAGATGAGAACATGATTTTAAAAAGACAAGAAAGCCTTTCAATTTATCCGGGCTTAATATCCTTGGTGAGGAAAGAGTTAAAACAAAAAAAAAATTTTTTTTAAACCAGGGGCGGAAGAAGAGGGAATTCTAAACTCTAATTGTCCTAAAAATATGCAGAGTACACTATGTCGTTTTAATGGAATATTTGTTTTCTTAAAAAAAAAAAGAAGAACTTCTAAGCAGAACCTAAGGCCCAAGGGGTTTAGTCTGTGTGGATTTACTCATGCATGTGAAAATCGGAGAAGGGAATTTGGCCCCCCGCACCTAGGATATTAGAAACATATTTTAAAGCACTTAAATGTTAGGGATGAGGTAAATGGATCATCCCGCTTGCTGCATGCTGTTCTAATTACACCTTCGTACGTCAGAGTCAGGCGGGGCTGCTGCCGAGGAAAAGCTAGCTTTCACGGACAGAACCATGGGATCCAAATTACTGGGAAAGGCTGAACTTGGGCCAGGGAAAGAGTGCTCTTGGCTCATGATTCTGCTTGGAAAGTAGACCCCATGGTACATTTGCGAGCTGCAATTGGAGGGTTTTGTGGTCAGGCGCGCACTTCCAGGGCTCAGCTGGAGAAGGGCCATTTATCATCCTGTAAAATGTCGCTCTGATCACAGAGGTTGTGGAACAGACAGAACTTGGAGCTTGCAGTGCAATCGCGACTCCAGGTAGAGACAGACCCTACATGTGCCTTACCCCCAGTCTAGGCATCCTGCTGGAGAAAACCACGGGGAGCGTCGTGGGTTATGGGACAGGAGTTGGAGCCTAGGGCCGGAGGGAGACATGTCAGCTCACTGAGCAGGCCAGGCCGGTGGCTCAGGCAGAGGATAAATAGGGGTTCAGTGGAGACTCAGCCTTATTTTGTCTGGCTTTCTGTGGCTCTGCAGCTGTGCAGAAAGTACCCGGCCTCTCTGACCTGAGGTGTCTCTCTTTCACCAGGAGGAAGACATGCCGGCCTTTCTCTCTCGGGGTGGGGGAGCTGCTAATGACAAGAACGGTGAAACCCCCTGCGAAATATTGAGTGCTGCATGCAAGTAAATGGAAAGCAGCTCCAGGCTTCTACTTTTTCAAATGTATCCTGGATCCGACATCTGCAAATGAAAGTCACTGAACCTTCTCTTCTGTGCACGGTTTCCTCAGGAGACTGCAACATTCAGGAAAAGGATATGATTTGCCAAAGAAGAAGGGTCATAAGAGAGAAAAACCACTGTTCAATTTTGCCTTTCCCCATTTCTGAAATGTTTCCTCCCACGCAGGAAGGAACAGTTTGGGATGTGAGCTGTTACCATGGAGATAACCAGCCAAGGTCACTTGTTTGAAGGAGGAGCCCATGGCCCCACGGCACTGGATCATTAGAGCAACTTTATGAAATCGGGATTTGGTCCTTGACTCGGGCAGCGACAAGCTTTGAGCCCCGGCAGCCTCCCTTCATGGCATGGAGGAGGGGATGCAAGGAGAGCTTATCCTTTTGTCCGTACAACTCCATCTTCCTTCTCTTTGCCCCTCTCCTGCCCCATTCAATATAGGGCTGAAGTTTTGTTCTCCCAGCTCTAGGCATTTATTTTCTTACCTTGCATTTTTTTGCTAAGGAACATGATTAAAGAATTCTTCACATCAATGGCCATAGCCTTTTCTGCCCTTAAGGTTTTCCATCCCCTCTTCCAACATGGTGAGCGGCATGTTGTCTCTGGTCTTACTCCTTCCAGCTTCTGTAACAAAGTATCATAGACTGGGTGGCTTATAAACAACAGAGATTTATTTCTCATAGTTCTGGAGGCTGGTAGTCTGTGATCAGGGTTCCAACATGATCAGGTTCTGGTGAGGACGTCTTCTGCTGTGCAGGTGGCTGGCTTCTTGCATCCTCACATGGCAGAAAGACAGGAAGCTAGCTCTCTGGCTTCTTCTTATAACGGCACTAATCTCATTCATGAGGGCTCCACCTTCATGACCTAATCGTCTCCCAAAGGCCCCACCTCCAAATACCATCACACTGAGGAGTAGATTTCAATATGTGAATTTGGGGGAATGCATACAAATATACCATCCATAGCATCTCTTTCCCCAACCTCCTTCCTTTTCCTCTCTCACTTCCTTCCATTTCACGAAAGGAATGAAAACAACAAAAAACAAAACAGGAATGAAAACAACAAAAAGGAAACAGTAACCATAACACGTTGTACTTATTAAGCACTTATTACATGTCAAGCATATATATCACCCAGTTGTTACAAGCCTGTGCTTTGAGCTCCTACTACTCTCTTGTAGGTACTTCAGTAGGTGCTGGGAAAAATGTAAAGTCTGCCTGGCCTCCAAAGAGGTCAAAGTCTCCCCATAGTTGATTTCCAATAAAAATAACTTTGTTTCTGATTTATTTATAACATTAGCGCAGGGCTCTCTGGATGTAAGAATACGTAGCTTATGTCTTCGAACAGTCTGAGGACACTGTGGTGTAATTAAATGGACAAAATGTATTGCTTACTTAATATTTGCCTTGTTCTGTGATAGGTGCTTTCCCTTTGCTTATCTTAATCCTCTCAAGCAAACTCTGAGCTAGGTCTCTGTTACCGTTAATGTAGATATGAAAGTTGAGGCTGGGGGCAGGTAATTGCCGACTAATGTAATGAATGATCGGGATTCCAGTGTAAGTCATTTGATATAAATCTGGTATTCTTTAAACTACTGGGAAGCAGAGGCCATGAGACTTGGAATCTAGTCCCGTCGCAGACATTAGGCAGCTCTGTGACATTGCACTGGTTGCTCAACCTTTCTGGGTTTCCTCCTTAGTAAGATGAAGATAGTAATATCTTCTCTATTGACCTCAAAACACTGTCAGAACTGCCTATGAAGCAGCTGGAAAAGTAAAAAGTGCTTGTCTTTGACAGGGGACTGCGTGTAGACATTACTAGCATGCAGCAGTATCCAGCTCTTCTCCCCTTCTGAGAACATGGAAATTTCCACTTCTCCTCCCCTAACACCGGGGCAGGGATATGACTCATTCTGGTCAATGTAAACTTGGTAGACAAGATGTATGTCACCTATCAGCTAAGTCAGTGAAAAGCCCAGGTATGTTATTTCCAGTCCCCTCCTTACTTACGTGTAACTAGTGAGACCAGATGTTCCAGGTGGTACGAATGATTGTTGGAGCCTGAATTGGCCTGGAATGGAACTGCGTGGAAGGCAACTGCTCTGGAGAGTTGCCTAAACCTGCAGCTGGCTTTGTGTGAAGCAATAATAACGTAAGCTATGGTAAATATTGAGAATTAGGGGTTTTGCTCCTGCAGCAGAACCTCACCCGTCAGATTATACAGGGCACCCCAATATTAGAGAGACACAGAAGTCAGAAGGTGCCTTCTACATCATCTAACCCAACCCCTCTGTTTACTGATGACGAAATCAAGGCGCAAAGCTGCTGAGTGACTTGTTCAATGTCATAGAGGGAGACAGGAGCAGAGCTGGGATCACAACTCAGATCTCCTGACATTTGGTTCAGGATCCCCATGGTGGGCAAGGCTTAGGGAAAACAGAGGACCTAGGGGTCTTCTCACTTAGAGCATCCCTGAGCAGCTCTGAGTCACTGTGTGCCTCTGGTTGCTAGCCCCATGAACTGTGCCAGGAAGTAGCTTCTTTTTTCCTGCCCAAACCCTGGTACTTACTGCTCTTTGTGGGGGGATGGATCTGAGCTGGCAGAAGTACACACATTCCCCCAAAGCAGTACAATGTGACATCACTGGAAACTTTAATAAAGGGGAAGAAGCTATAAATAGGAGGAGGGAACTATTCAAACAGGGCTGAACGTACTTGTCTTGCACGCAGCTTATTGGCTTCGACCTTCTGTTTGTTGTTTGGTTGGTTGGTTGGTTTGTATGTTTCAGCCTAGCTCCAGCCCCAGAGTGGGTCGCAGGCAGCCCCCCTCAGTGCAGAATGCTCCCAGGACTGATGGTCCTAGGTTCCGGGCAAGGACCCTTGCAGGTAAATGCTGGAGGTCCAGCTCCAGATTGGGGTTTCAGATGATGAAGAAACCAACCCTGGTCATTATTTTTATATTCTGAACCCTGACATGAAAGGAACGCTTTCTCCCTGATCTTGTTCTTCTCTTTTCTCTTAGAACTGGACATGGTGCTTGGATACAGAGATTCTGTTTCTTTTTCAAAGTTTTCTCCTTTTTGTTCTCTCATTACATTGTCTGCATGTCTCAGCTACAGACGCTATGCCCTTTCCCATAGGATCATAAATCTCGTGAAGGTCAGAGCCGCGTATTATTATTTCTGTAGTTAGTACCTAGTTTGGGCCAGAATCCCTCAGGACAGTCTCTTGTCATGTTCTTTTCTTCCTTTTTTTTTTTTTTAAACATTTTCTCTTTGGGTCATCTCATTCATCCTCAAATCTTTAATTATTATGTAAAGAGCTATAACAAACACCTACCTAGTGCTTATTATGGGCCAGGCACTGTTCTCATGGTATTAAATTCTCATGACAAATGAAGAAATAGGGGTTTTAAAGCCATTTTATTTGCTTATTTTTAAAGGTTTTTAGTTATTTGAGAGAGAGAGAGAGAGCGCACCCATGAGCACGGTGGGGGGAGGAGCAGAGGGGGAGGGACAAGAAGACTTGAAGCTGGGTGTGGAGCCAGAGGCAGGGCTCGATCCCAGACCCTGAGATCATGATCTGAGCTGAAACAAATAGTCGAATGCTTTAACAGACTGAGCCACCCAGGCACCACTAAAGTCATTTTAAAAATGAGGGCCAGTGAGGCATGAAGTTAAGAACATTGAGAGATTCTCACAGCTAGTTAGCAGGAGAAATGGGATTCGAATCTGGCAACCTGGCTCCAGAGGTGAAAACACCTACCAGCTCAATGGACTGCCTTTCTATCTCTAAATCCTTCAGTTCTGGCCTAGACTTTTCTCATGAGCACCAATGCCTGTGGTTATTTCTACCCAATATCCCATAAGCATTTCAAGTTCCTGAGGTCAAAACCCAAGCACATCTTTTCTCCAAAATCTGTCTCTTAACATATTTAATAGGTGTCAGAAATGCAGGTAGAACCCAAGCTTCTCTCTCTTACTTTAGGTCACCAGGCACTCTCTGAGATTTCTTTCCATTAACGTGGTCATTATTTATCCAAAACAGTATTTCTTTAATCAGGAAAACACTGAAGACCAGGGAAAAAGAAAAGATAACCTAATCAGGTCTCTGCTTACATAAATAAAAAGATAATATTTAAGATGGAACCTGCTACGCCCTGAATCTGTACAATGATAAAAACTCAGTCTTTGTCATCGTGGTACTTAAGAATGTTCCCACTGCAGAAGATGAAGAAAATAGAAGAGGGAGGTAAAGAAAGCAGGATTCCTGATGGCAGGAGAAAAGTGCCTGGACTGGGCCAATGGCAGGTGCAATGGAAACACCTCAGCTAGAAATGCTGAGAAGTTGAAATTGACAAGCTCTTGCACCTAGCTAAAGGTTAGCAGATGAAGGAGAGAGTGGGATGGAGAATGATTCTAAGGTTTTGAATCTGTGTAGCTGAGGGAGTGCAAGGGCAAATGATAAAAATGGGTAATGAGTCCTGGAAGTGATTTATTGCATTGTGCATTTTGAGTTGGAGGTGTTGACATGATACCCAGAAAGCATGTGGAAAAGCAGTATGGGAACTTTTGAGAGAAGTCGGGGCTAGAGAGAGAGACTTGGGAGCCACGCACACGAATACATAGACTTGAAACCTTGAGCATGGCTGAAATAGCCAAGGATGAGTGGAAATAGAGAGGAGGGCAAAGAGCATTCCTTCAGGGACCAGCTACTTCTTGGGGTTGGAGGAGGAGAGGCAGAAAGAGCGGGAGCAGGCCAAGAAGTAAAATCAGGATGGCAGAATGCCCAGTAGCCAAGCCAGCAGAGGTTCTCCAGAACGAGAAGAAGGTCAACCATAGAGAGATGGAGGGGAAGAAGCTTCCTTTTGACAATGCGTATATTAGTATCTATAATATGAGGAATTTGTATGATGGTGGGGTGGGAGATATCACAGGTGTAAAAGGTTAATGCATGTTGAGAAATAGGTCACTCTCATTACAAACTAATTCTTTCAGGAAGTTAGGCTGTGAAAAGCGAAGTACAGTGTGGCCAATTCAAGGAGCTGTAACTACTCAGAGCCCTCTTTCTCTTTTACTTGCCATTGATTGCTACTTAGTGTAGGTTGCAAATGTACTTTCACTCCCTTTTGAGTTCCTTTCTAGGTGTGTCTCTTTAGGGGCTGAGGTTTTCCCAGGTTTATAATGAATCTCTATTTTTAAATTTTTATAATTTATTTATTTTTAATCAAAGTATAGTGGACATACAATACTACATTATTTTCAAGTGTATGACATAGTGATTCAATAATTCTATACATTATACAATCATGAATCTCCATTAAAGACATCCAGGGACGGCACTAAGCCAGCCTGAAGAAGTTGCAGGGTGATATGCGACAGGGCTGATTCAGGGAAGTAGAAATAACACCACCTTCTCTTTTCCACCACAGACAGCCCAACACAAATACTTTGCTGTCAAATCTCCAGCTTTCCATGATTTTTCTCTTCAGGTTGTATGAAGAAGCACCAAAGATTATAGGATGACCTTTTAACTAGAATTGCCCTGAATTTTGTATTTCTCCAAAGTGACTTTTATTCAGGAACTCAATTTCTCTAGATGCTTGAAAATTGATTGGCTGTGTAATTTATGTATATTGCTTGTGATCAAATTCCCTTTTAAAAAATCAGGTTTCTGAGTAGGTAAGTGGACGATGAGAAAAAGCTTTTCTGGTGGGGAGTGGGTAGTACTACAGGATTCATGGTTACATCCTGGACCCCCGCCATGATAAAAAGCAGCATTAACAATAACTGGCTTAAAATCCTCTTTGTGTTTTTTGGTCCATGAAGAGGCATACATCATCCTGCAAAATCACACACCAACAATATGGTCATTTTCAACATGGATAGGAGGACGACTTGAGGCTTCCCCGAGGCAGATGGTATAGACCGGAGGAACCATGCCGTACCAAGAACCGCAAAGTCAAGCTATTTTGACCTTCTCTTTGTAATTTAATGAATGGCTTTGTTTTGTAGCAATAATGATTCAGTATTTGGACTTTGACAGCTTCAAATTAGCTGAAAATCAGAAGGGTAAAGGCATATCATTATATTTCAATTAAAAAGATAAAATGTAATTTTGGTCTTCAGATAAACGATACTACTGAAACAAAGACAAAAATCAGGGAAAAATCTAAAAGTGGCATGTGAATGTCACATATTTGTATTTTACTATTGGAATCCATATTTTTCATAGGAAGTGGGGTTTGATTTTACTTCAGGGATTAAGTTCTAAAATCAGAGTGTAAGACAAAATTATCCTTGAAAGTCCTCTAATTGCTCTTAAAATTTCAACTTCTGTGGTTTCTCAGAGGGCTTTGGTCATGGCCTCCATGTCCCTGGGTAGTATAGTCTATGCCCTCCGCCCACCCCCACTCTCTTTCTCTCTCTGTCTCTTTCTCTCTCTCTCTCTCTCTCTCTCACACACACACACACACACGCACGTATGCACACACAGGAATTCCCACAAATGTAGTGTGCCTATTTTGGACTTTGCTATAAAATAGGTGAGTTATTTCTCTGTGTTGTGACTGTTTTCTGCCCTAAAAGCAATCCGTATTACACTTCTATCCTTCTGTGCTCCCCAATAAAAGACGCTACATACCAGCCCTTGTCCTGATTATAGTTGTGACAAGAAAGTATTACCAAGGAGGAAAACAAAATTGCTTTTTGAGGCATACCCCCCAAACTCAACCAGAGATATCATAGAGTTTAGGGTTTATACTTTGAATGGTCATTTCTTTTGCTTCTTAAATTATATGTGTGGTAGGTCAGTTAATGTTTCCTGGGTGCTCATTATGTGCCCCTCGTTCCTTTCAATTCCCAATCTCATTCAGTCCTTCAATGGCTCTATGACATTCTCCTTACACGTGAGAGGTGGAAGTTCTGGCAAGTGTCCAAACTCAAATTACCAGTAAGCAACATTGTTAGGATTTGAACTCACATCTGCTGGATGCAAACACAGGTATTTTTTTTCCCACTCTACATGATCTAGTTTTGCCTCATTTCCCACAATATTAAAGTCATGTGATTATTATTATTTTTTCTCCGTTTTAAGAGCATTCATATGAGGTCTCACCTAAAGCTCACATTTCTTCATGAGCTTGGACACTTACAGTCAGTTGGGAAAAATCCTACCTGCCCCAGCACCCCAATGATCTCGAGTGTCTTCTCCACACCATTCAATAGAAGAAGGGCAGTACTAACGTAATACAAATTGGAAATGAAATAAATCCCTGAACTGAGATTGTGGGTCCCTAGGATGGTCTTCCTGTGGTGGGAATACAGACCATGGTCAAGAGGAGCAATGAGATGGGTCATGGAGGGAAGAGAGGGCAGGCTCTGAGATGCTTGCCTGAGACTAGGAGTGGCTTGAACAGAGTTGCAGAGACTCTGTGTGGGGGAAATAGTTTCTCAGGACTTAGTGTAGTTGTAGAAAAGTGGCTGGAGAAAAGGGAAAAGATCATTTGAATTCATTTGTTAATTCAATAAGCATTCATTTTTGAGTCTTGTGTACAAGATCTCGTGTCCAAGATTTTATTCTAGTACTCTCAATGATTCAGAGAAACACAAGACACTTTTTCTTCTAGGACTGGAAATATTAAGAACCTAAAAACTAGATACTACCTTGAAAATGCTTCAATACGTATGTTTTTTTAATTAGAAAAAGAATCTTCATTAATTTTATTTGCCCAAGGGCTTACTATTGAACAAATTCAGTTGAATTTAAGCCTTTCATGGAAAGAGTCAACCAATTCCTTTGTTTTTCTTTCTCAAGTTATGGAAATTTCCAGTCCAGTCATCCTGATTGGATTTCATTTTGTCAGGTTCATACTCTGCCTTATCAACCGAATCTTCTCCAGCTCCATGGTGACAGACCAAAGAGAGGAAAAATATTTTGGGCCAAAGTTTGGGAACACGTGCCTCATATAAATTCACTCTAAGCCCAGCTCTTCAAGATTTTAAAGTGCATGTTTTCATTGAAAGAAATGTAACCCGCATGCTTTTGGTCCCTCACACTGTTAATCAAAATGTCATTATAGAAGAATAATTTGTCATCTAAGGATATTTTCAGTTTTTTTTAAGTAAGTCTAATTTTTAAAAATGGAAAGTCATGATACGCCATAGGCATGAAATCTGAAAACAAAGATTGCTAGGGAAAGCTCGACAGCTGCCGTTTAAAAAATTTATTTTCTTTTTCTTTTCTCTCGTTCTTTTTAATTAAAAAAAATTTTTTTTTGACTTACTGGTCCATTTTATTGAAATGTAGTTCACACCTAGATTTGTATATATTTAAGATGTATCATGATTTGACATATGTATATCGTATACATTTAAGGTGTATAATGATTTGATACATGCTTATATTGCAAAATGATCAACACAATGAGTTTAGCTAATATCCATCATCTTGTTTTCATTTAGTCACATGTGGGAGAGACATAAGGATTGGTCTCAAAATGTAACATCAAGTTCTATATAGTTTTAGTGATAAATATTAAATACAATTACATTAAACATAAAGCACAATATAATATCTCAGAATAGGTCCTTGTATATGGTAAATACTCAAATGTTAGGTACTATTATGTTTAAGTTGATATTAACACAGCCAATATTTATTATTGTATTTTAATTTCTCTAAATTACAATATTCATATTATATACCAAGAACTGTGCTGGCTTATTACCATTTGTCTTATGAGTATTCTCTTTGTCCAAAGAACACAAAAATTTTCACTACCACTATTGCAACACAGGTATGGAGAAAGAATCTATTTGGAGTGCAAATTTGTTCAGATTCTCAACCGAATTATTCTCAACCGAATTATTCTCATCCAATAATCACTCTTTGAGAATACTTTATGTGCTAGAATTTGAGTGTACAGAGCTTATGGCCCCATTCTTAGGTAATTTACAGTAAAAGTGGGAGACAGATGCATAAACAGATAAATTGTATGTGATAGGGTAAATGTTAGTAGTCAGCTGTGGGAGCCAGAGCAGATAGCAGCCCGGGGAGGTGGAGAAAGGTTCCCTAGAGGAGATGGCATTTGATCAAGGTTTTAAAGGAGAGGTGGGAGTTGCCTAATTTCTTTATCTGTAAACAGAGGCGGCTGGACAGGATTCCTTTTTACTCCAAAATTCCATGATTTTAATGCTGTGGATCCCCTTTTATCAGTAATGAGGGGCATTGGCATTGGGCCTTTGCATTTTGATTTTTGCAGAAGATCTTATCTGCACGATTCTACGGCTTCCATCCACAGCAGAGCATCAGTTGACTGTTCAGCTGTTCTGCTAACCTGCCAGATGGCTGAGCTTTTAGATTTCAGGACAAAGAATTCACACAACTGGCTGAATGTTTCACTTTTCATCAGAAAATTTTGGCATCAGGTGGACAATAACCATGGACAAACTTCAGGAATTTGAGTGATTTGGATTCAGTACAGAGAAAATAATAGCTTCGATTCTGATTTGAAGTGAAGCTCAATTATCCTCAGCCAAAAAAATAGCCTTTCTTCTTCCAAGTGGTCTAAGATGCTCATTAGCTCTGGCTTTGGTCCTGGGGTATTTTTGCAATGAAGTCGGCTGAAAGTTTGCAGGACAGATGGAGTTGCCATCTTTCATGGGGCTGTAGAAGAGAGCAGAGCTGAGTTAGAGACTGGAAGAAATAAAAAAATTCCATGAAAAGAGAGGACCAAAATGTCACCTGAATGATGATGTAATTGTGCCCAGATCTTTCTCAACAATTCGTTGGCAATTATAGTGGTATTTTTAAGCAAACCAACCTTACTGAGGTGAAGTGCACACATTGTATAAGTGTACAGTTCCTTGAGTTTCCGTGAATTTCTACGCCCACAAAACCGTCATGCAGCTGAGATATAGCATACCACTGTCAGTCCAAAACACAGTCCTTCCTCCACAGTCCTTCTCCATCCCACACCCCAACCTTACATAACCACAAATCTGCTTTCAATCACTGTAGATTAGATTTGTCTTTTCCAGAATTTCATATAAGTGGAATCACAGTATACTCTTTTGTGTCTGCTTTCTATTACCCAGCGTGTTTTTGAGATCCATCCACGTTGTTGAGTGTATCAGTAGTTTCTCCTTTTCATTGTTGATTCACATTTCATTGTAGGGAATACCACAATTTCTTTACCTGTTAACTTGTTCATGAGCATTTGGGCTGTTTCCAGTTATGGGCTCTATGATTAAAGCTGCTATGAACATTCATGTACGATTCTTGGTGTGGACATATATTTTCATTTCTCTTGAATAAGTATTTAGGAGTGAAATTACTGGATTGTGTGTGGTAATGATATGTTTTAACTTTATAAGAAAATGCCAAACTGTTCTCCAAAGTGGACCTACTGTTTTGCGCTCCCATTAGTAATATTTAAGAGTTCCAGTTGCTCCATATCTTGGTTAACCTAGTTTTAAAAATCTTATCTTTTCAAGTAGGTGTGTAGTGGTTATACACTGTTGTTTTCATATGTGTTTTCCTGGGGGCCCCTGGGTGACTCAGTTGGTTAAGTGTCTGCCTTCTGCTCAGGTCATGATCCCAGGGTCCTGGGATGGAGCCCTGTGATGAGAGCCCCGTATCAGGCTCCCTGCTCAGTAGGGAGTCTGCTTCTCCCTCTCCATCTGCCCTTTCCCCACTTGTGGCGTCTCCCTCTCTCTCTGTTTCTCTCTCTCAAAATAAATAAATAAAATCTTTAAAAATATGCATTTTCCTTTTGACTAATGATTTTGAGCACCTTTTCATGTGCTTAGTGGCCATTCATATACACTTATTTGTGGAGTTTTTGTTTCCATTTTTTTTTGCAGTGGTTTTGAAGCTTCTATGTGGCACCCACAATGTTCCATGAAGAGACCTAGGGGCTACCATGGTGGGTGGATTGGGTTTTGCTAAAGAATATTTTGAAGACAAGTTTTCATGGCTAAAAAAAAAATTTGAAAACCATTGGTTTAAAACAAAATTGGGAAGGAGGTAAATATGTCTTTTGGTGTTTCCATTCCTTTTTTCCTCAGGGCCCACACAGTAAGTGATGAAGTGCTTGAGGAACAGAAGTCCCAGAGATAAGGTTTCTGAGTTTTAGGAAGCCTTGGAGTAAAGAGAAACATGCCCAGGCTCTGGAGTCACAGAGATCTGACTTTACAACCTGATTTTGCCATTTGTTAGCTCTATAAACTTGGACACTTTATTATCTCCTTTGAGTTTATAGTTCTATCAGCTGTAAAATAACAGAGCTATTATAAAAATATTATAATGGGATTAATAATATCTAACCAGTAGGCTATTTGGTAAATGAATCTGAGAAAATAAACGTAAAGTATCTAGAAGTGTGCCTAGCACACAGTAGTTACGTATTTAATGTTAGTTTCCTTTTCTTTCTCCTTACTCCTAAACTCGCTTTACTTCTCTCCCTTTATTTTAGGATCTCAGGATTCCTCACCATGTTACTCCATCTTTCCTAAACTTAGATTTATCTAAGCTCTAGACTTAGATTAATTCTTCCTTCATTCTAACATTAACCTGTTTGCATTCTCCTCTCATAGAGTCCCGCTGAATGTGTGAGCAGCTAATCTGATAAAACATAGTTTTCTGTTCAGGTGGTAATGGTTGATAATATTGCAAAGTTTTCATAAGTATCTAATCCAAGGAGTGGGATTAAGGAAAGAACAAGTAAGAGGAGAATTTGAGGCTATGAGGGGTGCCTGGATGGCTCAGTTGGTTAAGCGTCTGCCTTCAGCTCAGGTCATGATCCTAAGGTCCTGGGATTGAGTCCTGCATTGGGCTCCCCGCTCAGAGGGGAGTCTGCTTCTCCTTCTGCCCCTTCCCCCCTACTCATGCTATCTCTCTCAAATAAATAAATAAAAATAAATAAAAAATTTAAAAATCTTTTAAAAAATACTTTGAGGTTATGAAAGACTGGTTAGGGTCAGTAGTGTTTTGGGTATGGTTGACTTTTCTCAGAATCCCATAAATCACAGAACATAAATGGTTTTTGCCAGGGAGTTGGTCTGTGCTTGGACATTTTTAATTAGTTGTTCATTTTTAAGCCTCCTTCTCCCCCTTTTTTGTGAAGTCTTTCCCACCATTGTCTAGAAGGCCAGAGACATACAAATGATTTTACAAGCCAAGTAATTGTTCTTTAATAAAAGTTTTGTGTTTCTCCGGTACTTGTTGATTGCTTATGCATTAGTGGCACATTTCATAAAGGTCTTGAGACTTCTGATAAAACCGTAATTATTTGTAGTTGTAGCAAAACCCTGACTGAGTAGATAGACCTAGAATTGGTCTTCTGGATTCTACTTTGGAAACCCATACAACATCTAGGCTAACAGATCTTCAAGGGCAGTTTGGATGATAATCAGTTCTACCTCAAAGATGTTGTGAAGTCATGGAATACTAGAATATTACAGCTGGAAGGGTCTCAGGGAACAGTTAGTCTAACCTCACATCCAATTTTCAGATGAGACTATATATTATTGTGATTGAAAGTTATTTCTTGATAAATGTGAATCTGGTTAATTGATCATGATGTTGACCTCGACATCACCACTGCTGACCTTGTTCTGAGACAGCTGATTCATTAATTTCTTGGACGTCACTTTTCAAAATTAAGTTCACAATCCTTGATTCTAGTTACTGCTGGTCTGTGCAGTTTTGTTAACACATCTTATTTTTCTATTGTTCTGGGAGCCAGAGAGTTCTGCGGAATATTAACATTATGCAAATAGAGCCAAGCTACCCACAGTAAACTTTAGGTCCTAAAGTGAGCTGGCTTCTTCCTTGCCAAATTATCTTTAAAGATAAGTAAACAAACAACTAAAAAATGTTTAGAGCTTCCATGAGATAGCCGTGCATGAATGGGTTCTTACTTTGAAACTTTATCCACTTTACAAACAAAAATGTTTCCCCAGCCGACTGAAAATGATCGCCTTCAAACAGGGTAGTTTGGACAGACATACATCCAAGTTATCCCATCTGAAGATTCCTGGAAAACTCAGTTCTATTCTGAGAATGAAAAGTTATAAGAGAAAGTACATGGAGACTTTGGCACTATTTGCTCTTAATCTGTCACATTGGGCCACTCTTGATGGACCACCCTCAGGAGTCTTTGCAATACTAAAATGTCCTTCCTGAAACAGTATATGCCTCCACCTATTGAGCAAAATTGGTCAATATCAAGTCTTCATTGGAAAAACAGAAGGCAACTCAGAAGAGCATAGCAGTGGGCCAGGCATGGGGTTATGATGACTTGGAATGAGGTAGTGGGAACACCGTTGGGAAAGACAAAGAATCGACATTCAAGTACTGGGAGTGTGGAAAGGGAATAGAATATTTGGTTGAAAATTTAAAATTCATTTTTTTGATACTCAGAAACAGTTAAGAGAAGAGTTGCAACTGTACCAGACCTATGTCTTATTTGGATTCCCCTGGGCGCTCTGGCTAACAGTATCAGCTAGGAGTTCCTCTTTTTCATGGCGCTCCTCATTCATCTCATGTGGGTGGTGGTTGTATTGTCCTGTTGAGTTATGGTCATGTCTTGCTTTAAAGGCAGCTGCCCTTCCTTACGGGGAAAGGGGAGCAGGCTATTTGTTTCACATTGTGCGAAATGCTGGAGAACCCCAAGGGAAAGAGGTTCTGTGTTAGCAGGCATTGTTAATATGCAGCTAACACGAAAAATGAGCACTCAGGATTCGAGGGAATTTACAGGAAAGAGGCTGGATGTCACCATCACTAATTAGCTTATGAAGAGGCATCAAGCATATCTATAATTGAGCATAAAGAGAGTGCTAAGAGAGAAAAACACAAAATATTTTTTAAACCCCCAAACTTGGAAAGACTGTCAATTAATAAAAAAAATTTTTTTTTAGATTATAAAGTGATATTTAGCATTGAATATGGCTTATAAAGTTCTGGAGGAGACCTGGCTGAGAGGAGAAGGATTTTCTTTTGGAATTTGCATTGAGATCAATTTTTTTTCTTTCCTTTCCTTTCCTTTCCTTTCCTTTCCTTTTCTTTCCTTTCCTTTCCTTTCCTTTCCTTTCCTTTCCTTTCCTTTCCTTTCCTTTCCTTTCCTTTCCTTTCCTTTCCTTCCCTTCCCTTCCCTTCCCTTCCCTTCCCTTCCCTTCCCTTCCCTTCCCTTCCCTTCCCTTCCCTTCCCTTCCCTTCCCTTCCCTTCCCTTCCCTTCCCTTCCCTTTCCCTTTCCTTTCCCTTTCCTTTCCCTTTCTTTCTTTCTTTCTTTCTTTCTTTCTTTCTTTCTTTCTTTCTTTCTTTCTTTCTTTCTTTCTTTCTTTCTTTCTTTCTTTCTTTTCTTCTTCCAGAAAAAGCCTAAAGGTCTTATTGAAACTCATACTGGTAGGTCCCACTCCCAGAGGCTATGATTCAGTAGCTCTGGAGTGAGGTCTGAGAACTTGCATTTCTAAGTCCCAAGGTAATGCTGAAACTGCTGTGTCCCAGGGCCACTTTGGAAACCATGGATTGACCAATTCCATTATTTTACACAGGCAAAACTCAAGCTAAATTTTATATTTTAGTGACATGGTCAGAGTTACATGGTTAAGTCTGGTCAAGCCAGGATTAGACCTAAAATCTGTGGACTCCAGCTCCATAAGCATTGAGTAGGTGAGGTAGTGCTAGGGGGGGAAATATTGTCTCTCTCTTAAGATTTTATTTATTTATTTTTGAGAGAGAGAGAAAGAGAGAGCAAGCATGAATCGGGGGGAGGGGCAGAGGGAGAAGCAGACTGCCCACTGAGCAGGGAGCCCAATGCAGAACTCAATCCCAGGACCCTGACATCATGACCTGAGCTGAAGGCCTACTGAGCCACCCAAGTGCCCCAAAATATTCTCTTTGAAAGAGGAATCCTCTTGTTTCATCTTTAGGCCTTAAAATGTATAACAAACAATGGCAACAAGACATTATAGGCCAGGAAATGTGTTTAGTAGAAGAGAAGAGTGAATCTAGTTGGAAACAAAGGCTGGTGCAGAGTGATGGGAGGGTCCCAGGCCCTGTAATTCTTTGTGACTCATAGTTTTAAGAATAATTTACTTATTTTATTTATTGTAAGTCTCTCCCCAACTAGAATGTAAGCTCCCAAATGGCAAAAATTTGTATTTCTCTTCACTTCTGCATTCCCAGCTCCTGTACTATGCCTGGTACACAGTGAGAATTCAGTCAATATTTGTGAATAAGATGAATGTGAGGTATACTCAACACTGGAACAGACCATTTCTCCTTGTTTTCTTCTGTGAACGGGTGGTGCTGGAGAGAAAGCAAATTTTACCTTCTTCTTTTGATGGCCAAGAGTAAACCCTACCACTGTTCCAGACTAGATATGCCTTTGGCAAAAGCTGCCAAGTGTCCCAGGGCTCCCAAACCAAAACTTAGTGACATGTCTGCACCAATGGTGACCATCTTGTTAGCTTTCTCTCCAGGAGAGAATTCTAAAGCCATCTTTAATGAAAATGAAAATTCACCGAGCCCTTGCAATTTGCCAGGTACTGCTCCATGGGCATTATATGGATTAGCTCACTTAATCTTTAGAACTTCCTTGGGAGTGAGGTACTATTATTGGCCCCATTTGACAGATGAAGACAGTAAATCCTATAGAGGTTAAGGAGTCACTCAAGGCACATGGCTGATGAGTATTGGAGCTGGGGCTGTCTGATTTCATACACCATGCTCTTAACCACCTGATCATCTGATCTTTAGATGGCCTTGTGAACCAACTAGAGCCACACATCCTTCAGATGGAAGAGGAAGTCTTGAAGCCCACCAAAACCAGGCCTGGGTTTCACCTTCCCTGGGCTGACTCAAACTGTCTGAAACCTACCTTGACTTAGGGAGAAAGTTCTTGGGAATAAAGGTAATTGGAGGGCTACAGCAGGGATTACAATGAAATGTCAGGAAGCAAATTCAAGGTAGAGAGAAGTATTATATAAAATGAGGGGCCTGGAAAACATGTAATGGCTTTGAGATGTTTTCTTTGAAGTCCAGTGGCTAGGAGTTCAGAGCAGAATTTTCTATAACGTGTTACCTATCTGTCTGGAAAGTGAAATATTTTAGGCAGACTTTCTGTCTGTATTTGAAAGGAAAAAAATAGTCCAAAAGATAATAAAGAATTGAATAAGAAAGTTTTTCTTAAACTTCTTTCTGTTATAAGCATGTAGACATTGAAGTTAACACTTGAGCTCTGATCTCATTTTTCTTTTTTTTTTTTTTTTTAAAGATTTTATTTATTATTTATTCGACAGAGATAGAAACAGCCAGCGAGAGAGGGAACACAAGCAGGGGGAGTGGGAGAGGAAGAAGCAGGCTCATAGTGGAAGAGCCTGATGTGGGGATCGATCCCATAATGCCGGGATCACGCCCTGAGCCGAAGGCAGACGCTTAACCGCTGTGCCACCCAGGCGCCCCTGATCTCATTTTTCTTTTGACATCATCTGCATGTTGCACTGAATAAACCCAGAGTGGGACATTCTTTATTTTTAGTACTGGGAATGTCGGGCACCATTTACTTATGAATTCCTCTGTCTTGCTTATAAGAACACCTTAGGACACCATGACTATCTCAACAGTCTGCTCTTTGGAAATCTCGCTAGCTTTGAACATAAAGAAATGGAAGGCGCAAGGCTGAGTATCCACGTGCTCTTCTTATTCCAGCCAGGAGTTTTTTTGGGGGGGGGGGTTCCCATCACTCATCATGTGCTTTCCTTATCTCTGTGTCTCAGGCACCTCTGAGATGCCCAGATTTATTGATGCCATACGACTGCTCATTGAAAACGGTTGGTGGAGTTCCTTTTCTTACAGGGTGAGATGCTTTGGTTTTCAAGGGATTTGCTAGTTAATTGCTAGTAGAGCTGTGAGGAAATTAGTACCTTTGTCAGATTTTAGTGAATTATGCTGCATAATAAACGATCTCGAAATCTCAGTGGCTAACTATAGACGTTTATTTTTTGCTCATGTAAGATACGGGTTGCAGGTCTCTAGCAGGTCGGCTACACTTGGCCTCTCCCTTCCCTACAGAATGAGCTGCTTCTATCTGAGGTATGCTCTTTGTTATGCATTGAACTGTAGCCCCACAAAATTCATATGTTTAAGTCCTGACTCCTAGTATGTGACCTTATTTGGAAATATGTTATTTACAGAGGTAATCAAGTTAAAATGAGATCATTAGGGTGGCCTTAATCCAATATGACTTTGTGTCCTTATAAAAAGGAAACTTGGAGACATATACCTAGGGAGAATACCATGTGAAGAGACGCAGTGAGAAGAAGCCCACCTACGTGGGGCACCTGGGTGGCTCAGTCGTTAAGCATCTGCCTTCAGCTCAGGGTGTGATCCCAGAATCCTGGGATCGAGCCCCCCATTGGGCCCCCCACTCTGCTGGGAGCCTGCTTCTTCTTCTCCCACTCCCCCTGCTTGTGTTCCCTCTCTCGCTGGCTGTCTCTCTCTGTCAGATAAATAAATAAAATCTTAAAAAAAAAAAAAAAAAAAAGAAGGCCACCTACAAGTCAAAGAGAAAGACCAAAACAGATCCTACCCTCATCACCCCTGGAGGGAACCAACCTTACGGACACCTTGATCTCAGACTTCAGCCTCCAGAACTGTGATACAGTGTATTTCTGTTTAAGACATTCATTTGGTGGTACTTTGTTACGGAAGTCCTAACAAACTAAGACCACCATTTTGTAAGAGAGATGCAGGAGCAAGATGCTCAGCCAAACCACAGGCACGTGTAAAGCATCTTCTACTTGGACAGGGCATGTCCACTCACATGCTATTGGTCAGTGCAAGTCACATGATCAAGGCTGCGAGGTACGCTCTTTCCCGTGCGGGGGCGATGCAAGGGGAGTGAATGGTTGCAAAATATAATTCAAGCCACTGCAATTACACTTACCAATCTTGCTAATGTCAGAGGACTAGAAGACAGAACTTGGATTCCCCTTGTCTCCAGAAGTTGACTGATCAAATCTACGTGTTAGCCGAAAGAGAATAGTCCCTTCTTCCCTGCTTTACTTGCCAACTTGGATGTGGTCATTCAATTTATAGTGACACGATTCATAGGTTTGTGAGTTTACAATGAAATATCCGGATAAAATAGACCAGCTGATCATCCATTTGATGAACATGTCCTTACTCTACTGCCACTGCAGGAAGATCGCCAACCTCAGCTCAGATCTCTCAAGAAGGAGAGGGCTTACTCTCTTGGAGGTGGCCCATTCAACCACTGGCCAGACCAGTATAAAGTTCCTCCAAATTCAGAACGAGCAACTTCCCGTTTGGGGACTGTGAGGCTTTTACCAGTCCCCAGATCATGTGAAGTTGACAAAAGGCCTCTTGGACTCTGAATCAGGCACACATATAAAAAAAAATCCCTATTTAGAAAAACACTCTGATTCCTGTTGTCACTTTTTTTCTTTTATCTTCAGGCAGGGCAGACAGTGTTCTCAGGGGTCCCTCAGAACCACCTTGCCCAGGCTCAGTGGAAACCAGGTGCACAGACTGAATTATATGTGCACTTTCGGGGTTTCCCTAAAAAATTTTCAGTTTGAAGACATGCTATCTGCAGCTATTGTGGTAATTGCATGAAGGTCCTTGACCTTAGTGTTATGGTTTCTTAGTGTATTATATTTTAAAAAATAAATATAAAATGGAGCTCATATCTTTCCCTTTTAATGTTTTTTGACTTCGATTTTATTTTATTTGCTATTATATTGCCACATTTGCTTCTCTTTTGATATAATTCTTTTTCTCCATTCTTCAATAGTTTTATTTTATTGTGCAAAGATGTGTTTTTTGTAAATAAAAAAAAATATTTGTAAACTCAACTTGGGCTTTTTTGTCTTTTAACATGGGAAAATTTACCTGTTCACTAACAAATATTTGCTATGCTTTAAATTTTCATTTATTATGTGCATACACATCTTACCTCCTGCTTCATTGCATGTTCAGGAACATGGCATGAGGGATGGTAAGTGCTTATTTTTATATGTAGTTATTCAGTTAGTAACCCCAATAATGTCTGGGCTTCCTCCAACTCTTCATAGCTATTGATTGGATTTAGAGCACTCATAGAACCAATCCAGAGCAGTGCTCTTTTACACATGGATTTGATTTTCTCTGGGCTTTTTTATTCTTGGCCTAATACCATTTGTCTTTCTTCTTTAATAAATTCCTCAAAATTTTTGATTTACTAATGATATTCCTTTCTGTTTTCTACTGCTATTAAGATTTCCTTTTTATTAAAAAAAAATCTTTTCTGCATATTTTGGGAAGCAAGCAAGAGGAAAGGAAGGTAGATGTACACAGCTATGTTGACCTGATTCCCCAAGATCTTATTTCTAAACACTTTTGCTTTTTCAGAATTTTATTTTATTTATTTATTTATTTATTTATTTATTTATTTATTTATTTATTTATTATATAAAGAGCATGAGCATGGGGGAAGTGCAGAGGGAGAGGGAGAGAGAGAGAATCTTAAGCAAGTTCCATGCTTAGCGCAGCACCTAGTGCAGGGCTCGATCTCATGACCCTGAGATCATGACCTGAACTGAAATCAAGATTTGGACACTTAGCTGACTGAGCCACCCTGGTGCCCCAACACTTTTGCTTTTAAGAGGGGAATGGCGGGGGGTCAGATTTTGAGAGAGTGTGTGTGTGTCTAATGCTTTCACTGTTGCAAAATCCTGGGTTCTGCTTATCCTTTCTCTCTCTCCCTCTCTCTCTTTTTGTCTTTTCTTCTCTTCTCTTTATCTTCCCTGGTTTCTATTTGAAAATGAAGTCAGTTAAGAAGAGCTTATAATGGATATTGTGCTTTTTTGCCTAGTCTGTTCAGGGGGTGGGAGCTGGGAACCTGCCTGTAGCATGATTAATTTTCATCACTGTGCTTTAAAAAATAAAACGTGTCTGATTATCATTAATTATGTTGCTATTATAATAGGCCTAATCAAAATGGATAGTCAATCATCCACTGTGACATTAACAGATGCCCTTTTTAGATGAGATAAAAAATTCTCAAGGCTCAGGTTCACTGTCACACGTAAAAGTCCCTACTCTGTGCATTGTGAGATGCCACATATTAGGAGAGGTGTTCTTAGATTGCTGAGTAGTTCAAAGGATCATTGTCATTTGAGTCATTTATGCGCTAGAGTTGAAAAGGGCAACTGTCTAAAACTAGTTCTTAAACCTGAGTACATTATTGGAATCATCTAGGAGGTTAAAAACATGCCTGGGTCTACTCCTAGAGGTTTTGATGTAAGCAGTTTGGTGGGTAGCCTGCATACTGAGAGCTCTAAAAGTTCCCAAGGTGTTCCCAAGCAAATTTTGAGAACCACTGCTCTAAAATACCAACGGGTAGAAGGTAGAACACCAGTGTCAAGTCTCAAAATAGATGCAAATCACAACAGGGCAAAGTCTCATCTAAAAATCCTTAGCCTGACTTTCCGACTCTTACCAGTTGGTTGAGACTCTTATTCATGCCTCTTGATACAGATTTCCTGGTCTTCTGAAAGTGGTCCTTCCACCATCTTGGTCAAAAGCAAGTCACAAAGCTAGCCCAGTCAGAAGGAGAGGGGAAATAGACTCGCCTTCTCAAAGGGTGGAGCAGCATGGATGTAGAAAGCGAGGGCAATGATGGAACCATCTTTGGAGACCATCTAGTACAAGAATATTCTTAAATAATTTTAAGAATGTTTACTTTATTTCTCAATTAGATTGCGCTCACCTTGAATCCTGAGATAATATATTTTCTCTATCTTTTATACTTCCACATAGTGCTCTGTAAAGAACATACACTCAACAAGCAGATATTGCCGAGCTGATATTAATGCAATAGGTCCAAGTTCAAGCAAGTGTGGGAAGAGTAATTGACTTTTCCACCTGGGAGAGAATCCACAAAAGAGGACAAAGAGATGGAAATTTTCTAAGAGAGCCATGAGTTTCCATGATGTGTCTTGACTTCCAGGGAATGATACATACCTTTAAAATTTCCTTCCTTCCCTTCCTAATTTCTCTCTTTTTATGCTGTCCTAGGTAACCTTACATGATCTCCAGTTTCAGAGGAGAAATGAGGGGAAGTGCTCACGATGCTGCAACGCCTCCCTGCGTGTTGCCATGGTGACAGAAGGAGCTCGTTCCTAGGGCCCCAGCCTGCAGGCGCCTCTTCTAAAAACCCAAGGCCTCCTTTGTTTTTCATCAATTCTGGATACTAGCATTTGATTGCCACACAGCCTTCCCTTGAATTATATTTTAAAGATTAATGGTTTGTGGAAGAACGTTCAAGGTTTAGATTTCCACCAAGAGACTCATAAAACAAGCATGTAAAATAGAGCTGTGGAAACAGAGCATAGTTCTCGAGGATTTTTAAAGTATGAATCTAAAGCTACTTAAAATCTGGATCTTTATGTCCCACTGGGAACTACAATGGTCCAACTTTTGAATCAGAGTCTGCAGAAAGCCTTTGGCCTCAGGACTACCCGTACCCTTTATCTCATATATTTTTTTCCTAGGCAGCTTTTGACCTCGTTTCCGGTGGGCACTCATGGGCCGTGAATGGTAAACAGTAAAGAGGCATCATGGGAGGCAATAGTCACAGCCCGGCCGCGCAGTGGAGGCTTGTCAGGACGTTGCGTTCCAACAGCTTTTGTTTCACATCAGAAGTTCTGATTGCCTTGGTTTTCCCAAGAGATGTTTTGCTTTATTTCTAACCTGGAATAGATTTGGAATTTCTAAGAAGTTAGAATAAGAATGGCTAATATATATTATATATACACACATATAATGAAGTGCCTTGTGTGGGTTTGGAGTTGGAGGCCTGCGTTGTGGTCCTGGTTCTGCTACTGTCTTACTGTGGGCCTGTAGTCAAATCCTTGAACGTTCATGGTCTTGGTTTCTTCATCCTTAAAATGAGGCAGATTGTCTCCAAGGTCCTCCCTAGCTCTGACGCACTAACTGTGTTTTCACAGCTTTGGTCTCTGCTCAGCTCACCTCTGCCACCACTTTCCCTTTCAACTGCCTTTTGATTTTTCCCTTTTGAAATCAGTCCTCAGTTTGGGTTTCAGTTAAGTTGGAAAAAGGTACATAGATTCTTTTTCTTTTCTATCATGATAATGAACACCTCTTGGACACTAATCTAAACGTAAGCCTGGTTTTTTAGTAGAAGAATAGCAACGAGTTGTGCTAGAGACAAACTAGCCATCACGATTTCTTCTTACTAATCTTTAAGTGTCTCGGTTTGATTCTGCCTCAGGACCTTGGTACATCCTGTTCTTTGAGCCTGAATGCCCTTCCCCTAGATCTTGTCTCGTCTGCTTCTTTCTCAACATTCAGATGTCAGCTGGAGTGACTTTCCCTTGGAGGGACTTTCCCTCTCACCACCCCAGTAGTCACACACTAGCAGGACAACTTAGTTATCTCTCTCTGAAATTATCATGCTTATGTACTTTTAGTCAACTTCTGCCTCCTCCTGGTGGAACCTTTGCCCCATGACAGCCGGAACCTTGTCTGCCTCATTCACCTCGAATCCCCAGCACCTGGAAAGGTGTTTGGGCTTTGGTCAGACCTCAGTGTAGGCCCTGACCCTGTGTCCCTAACCACTACCCTACAGTGCTGTTAGGAATGAGGAATGCAGGCAGCTGCTGGAACGAGGATGAGCTAGGTAGCATTAGGTAATGCATACATAATCATCAAGCCCATTCTCTTAAATCCTGACCCCGAAAATTCTGGCTCCCAAATCAGGCTTGTCAAATGACTAATAGCTTTTGAGCTGTGATTTAACTTCTCTGGCCCTTGTATTATACATATTTTAAATTGACGAGTTGAATTAATACCTCACATGTGTGCAGCCCCCCCCCCCTTTTTTTGGTCCCAGATGCTGGCCCAGCATTTTATAGTCATTATCTCATTCAGTCCTCACACTAGCCCTTTGAGGTAGGGTCTATGATGATCTCCATTTGCAGAGGGGACCTGGGGCTGAGATGGAAACACCTGCCTGCATTGGACTGCGCAGGCAGCCACAGCACAATGCCATAGACCGGGTGGCTTAAACAACAGAAATGAGCTTTTTCTTACAGTTCTGGAAGCTGGAAACTCCAAGGTGTGGCCGGTTTGGTTTCTCCTGAGACTGCTTTCGTGGGTCCCCACACAGCCACCTTCTGGGTCCTCACATGGCCATTTCTCTGTGTAACTGCATCCCTGGTATCTTCTTATAAGGATGTCAGTCATATTGGATCAGGCTCTCATTCTTATGATTTCATTTCACCATAATTACCTCTTTAAAGACCCTATCTAGTCATTTTGGGGGCTAGGACTTCTGAATAAGAATTCAGTTTATAACACGGCCCAAAGCCACTCAACTCATAAGCAATGGAAAGGTCATTTGAATCTAGACCCATCCCCATGCTGCTAACCACTGCTTTGCACCACCATGAGGGGTTGCCCAAAAGCTGGAGACCTCACCTCCATGTTTGCAAAGGGGATATTGGGAAGGGAAAGGCAGATGGCTGAAGGTTGAGGGACCTCTCAGCACTGCTCGTGGATGTGCTGAGGCTGGGTAATGAAATGAATGTTGCCATGTTCCGTTACTCATGGAGTGTCTGACGGGGAAGCCACTGTTCGCGGGAGTTACTGAGCATTAGCCAGTAACCTCTCCCAACCTCTTCTAGAATTATTGGAAGATCAATTTTACTCCAGTTCTCTCATGGATCAAATGGCAGTTATCCAGGGACTTAAAAAGTCCAGGAAAGTTTAAAGACGCAGAGCTGATATTTGCCGAAGTGTCTCATTGGAGCCCGTCTCCTAGGTTGACAGAAGGAGTGAGCGGGGCGGCCAGGGCCCAGGGAGTGAGATCTTCTAGTAATGCTGGTGGGATGGCTGTGAGCCACTGGGCATTGAGAGTATGTCTGGGCTGTCATTTGTCACCTGTTCAGCCACAGCTTCTGAGCAGCTCCATGGACCAGGCGCCCTGCAAGGAGACGGTGATTTCTGCCCAGTTTAGCAGAGAAGCTCACAGTCTGAATCATTACCCATGCTACAGAGCAGTGCGTACTCCCACAGCACCACTGACAGAACATTCCACACACCCAGCTAATAATTTTAACTATATCGAACTCCTCTCTTTCTTCTGCTCCCAACCCTCTTGCTCTTCCTCCCACTACCTCCCTCTTATATTTACTGTGTGGCAGCTGCTTGCTAGACATCCCCTCATTCAATCCTTAGAAGATCCATATAAGGTACTATCGCTATGACCACCATTTTATATATAGAACCAGCCTACTGAACACTCTCAAATGCTGGGGTGTGAGGATGCCATTGTTCTATTTTTCTTTAGTCATTGCCTGTGCTGCGTTGAACAGGCCTTTTCTGCTGGGTGGAAAGCTCCTGAATGACACTGTGAGCACTTCTGTAGCTTCCTAATTCACTTAAAACTTCTGTCCAATGTCAAACTCATGTCCTGTGTCCCCAGCCTACCAACATCCATAAAACCATCATTCTGTAATGAGATTCTTTACATTTAATACTATTGTAGATTAGAGTTATTGCCATGTCATGTGACATGATATCAATGAGTTTACTCTTAGAATTACTTTCCAAACACAGTATGGAGGGTTTTCAGCCAGGCTGGTCAAATGAGGGAGGTACCGTACTGTGGGGGATTTGCGCATTAGCTGTTAATTGTGAGATGTTGTAACTAGTAGCTCCTTGTACTCTGTCTCATACTGTGGTGACTGATCTCATAAAAAGACTTTGCTCCTTTCTTTGTACTTGGAGAAACTTAGAAATGTCCTTTTGTCTGTGAGATGGATGCTTTTGCAAAATGAAGGCTCAGTTTCCTTGGCACCTTTGCTTTTCTTGAAAGCTTGAGCATGAAAACAAGCCATTTAGGCAGAGGAGAAGAAGAATCAGGTCTCACAAATTCAAATTAGTGATAATCCTCAGTAGATTGCTTAAATAGGGCCTCAAATATTTTTTGGACTTCTCTGTTTGTTTTTGTGAGTCTGATGGCCTTCTGGCTTTAATCAAAATCTTGTCCGTTGTGATGAGAAAATAAATGTCAGAAAAATTTAAATCTACTTAAATGCAAGATACTTAAGAGGATTATAACTCTTCTTTGGTTTCAGAAAAATTGGTTTCTCAAAAAAGTTTTTAGGTCAACTGTATTTTTAAGAATATTAAAAACTAGTTTGCGTCAAAAATACCGAAAACTGAGTCTATGTAAGCAAAACAGTGAGTTTGAAAAATAAATTTTTATTTAATCCTACAGTTAATAAGCTAAAATTTCACAAGATTCAATTTTATGTACATTTATGTATGTTCAAATATATTTTGAAAATTGATATTCTGATGCCATAAACATCTACAATAGCCTTTAGAACATATTTATTTAAATTATACTTAAACGTTATTTGTTTTTAGAAATAAACATCATTTTCATGTCTAGAAAATACTTATAATGAAATTCTATCAAGAACCAGACTTGAGGGATACCTGGGTGGCTCAGTCGGTTAAGCATCTACTTTCAGCTCAGGTCGTGATCCCAGGGTTCTGGGATCAAGTCCCGTTTCAGGCTCTTTGCTCAGTGGGGAGCCTGCTTCTCCCTTTGCCTGCCTCTCCCCCTGCTTGTACGCTCTCTCTTGCTCTCTCTTGCAGACAAATACGTAAATAAAATCTTAAAAAAGAAGAAGAAGAAAAAAAAAGAACCAGACTTGAGCTCATTATTGATACCAAAAGCCAATAAAAATTATTAACTAAAAAGTCAAGAAGAAACAAGTAATAAAATAAAAACAATTCTATCCCGTTTAGGAACATGGAACACCAGATGACAATAGCAAGGACAAGAGTCAGTATGGCTTCTTTATTTGCAAAAAAGATTGTGAAAAACAAGGCAAATGAAAAATTTCACACACATTCCCAAAATGAAACTCATCAATGGTGATAAATGAATGACTTATCTGGGGTGATTTGCCAGGATGGTCAGGAGGAAATATTACTTGGTCCAGCCCCTAAGTGCCAGAATAGTAGTTACTGACTTCAGAAATGTATAGAAAGAACCATACATACCGTTTTCCAATATCACCTCAATCGTTGAGAGTATTCGAGTGGTTTTAAACATGATCTTTAATTTGTAAACATTCTACAACTCTTTTTCCTATAAGGTCACCCAGCACAAGTGTGAGCTGTGTCTTTCCCCGTTGGGAAGGTCTGTGCTGTCGAAGACCACTGGTATTTTCTGTGGAGGGGACATCAACCCTTTTCTAGCCTTTTAGGACTTTCAAGGCCCTTATGTCTTTGAGGCTGAGCCTCTGGCCAGTGTCATTTTGTGAACCAGACCATGAGAGCTTCTTGGAATGTGAGGGAGCTATGGAAATATGATAGTTCTTAATACAGCAACATGATTGCCATGACTGTTGTGTGTGTTGGGAGAATTTGTGTGAAAAATATATTCTCTTAGCCGTTGGCACTTAAATTCTTCTTAGTGAGTAAGCTGTCTTTCTTTATAATAACACTTTACTAAGACATTTGGGAGGGCAGGTGAGAAAGAGACTGAGGTCAATAAAATAGAGACAAAAACAGTAAAAGAGACAAAGTGTTCAGAATAAGAAAATAAAAAATAGTTTTGCTGTCGGAGGAACAGTGAGTCTGGGTACCATAGGGGTGAAGTGGCCAGTGGAAACACCCACAGGCAGGTGGCAGGTGGATGTTTAAAAGACTATGGACTATGAGAAACAAACTGAGGGCTTCAGAGGGGCGGGGGTGGGGGAATGGGATAGACCGGTGATGGGTAGTAAGGAGGGCACGTATTGCATGGTGCACTGGGTGTTATATGCAACTAATGAATCATCGAGCTTCACATCAGAAACCTGGGATACACTGTATGGTGACTAACATAATATAATAAAAAATCATTAATTAAAAAAAATAAAAAAATAAAAAGGCTGAGAGTGGGGATGCCTGATTTTAATGGGTTTTTTATATTTCATTGAAAATCTATAGTAAAGTCAACGTTCCCCTCCCCTCTTTCCTTTAGAAATTGGGAAATGGAGGGGAGAACTGAGTTTCACATCTAAATCCACAGAAGTAGTTACAAAATGGCAAGATAGTGCATTAGCTGGGCAAGCCAAGGTTAGGGCCAGAAGATCTCCTGAGACCAACAGCGCCCCCAGGAGTCTACAGAAATTATGGAAGATGGGTTTGGACTTCCACAGGGTTTGGAATCATGATTTTGATTCAATCTTATGTAGATCTCAAGGCACATGGAGGTAACACCTGACATCTTGGTTATAAAGAACAAGAAAAACAGACCCTAAATGGATCATGAAACTGTAGTTATCCATTTACCACAGTGATGCCCTTTGACATTAACTTTTACTACTGCTCAGGCCCCCTCCCCTAACGTCTTCATATTTTGTCCGTCAGGAAACAGACCCAGGCAGATAAAAATTCCTAGCTAGGTACCCTGAGTTAGAAAGAAGAAAGAAGTGTGCTTGAAAAACATTTTTTTAAAAAGATTTTATTTATTTATTTATTTATTTATTTATTTATTTATTTATTCGACAGAGATAGAGACAGCCAGCGAGAGAGGGAACACAAGCAGGGGGAGTGGGAGAGGAAGAAGCAGGCTCCCAGCAGAGGAGCCTGATGTGGGGCTCGATCCCAGAACGCCGGGATCACGCCCTGAGCCGAAGGCAGATGCTTAACCACTGTGCCACCCAGGCGCCCCTTGAAAAACATTTTGTGTCAGGAAAACTGTAAAATATTGCCTTGAGAGAACTGCCAGTATCCTAAAATGTATCTGGCTCAGAAAGGAGACATGTCATTAATTGACGGAATAATTTGTCTTGCTAAGTTGGCATGATGAAACTTACTTGCTGACCTTACACACCCTCCTGGCAGATCCAATTCTTTTTGCTGAATTGCATTTTCTTGAGACTCTTAACCTCTCATTATAGGTGAGAAATCTGGTAAGAGTGGCCCCCATTCATTTTTGGGTTTAGGGCTGCCTGGGAATCTTTATAAGCAACCAGAGCCAAAGCCGGACATGAACTACGACATAAATTTCAAGTTCATGATTAATTTCTGGCAATCCCCTTCTGTCAGATTTACTTTTTTGGAAGAAAAAAATACATAATAAAGACAACATCACATTCTGATGACCAACTTATTCTTTAGAGATGCTAAAAATAAGGTTTATTAGTTTGGTGGTAATTATTTTGCAGTATCTGTGCATCAAATCAACCCATTGTACACCTTAAATTTACTCAGTGTTATACGTCAATTATGTCTTAATAAAGCTGGAAAAAAGAAAAGTGACCTTATGTAAGCAGAACTTTTAAAATACCTAATTATCTTCCTGTCTATGTTTGATTTAAGGGCCTTGTTTTTCTTCCGAGGTGAAATGTCTGGGTCACAATTTATTTATGATTTGAGAAAAGGCTATCTGTCAGATTTGAAATATGAACAGAACCCATTCTTTAGAAAAATGTCAATTTTTAGACTGTCTGTAGTCATTTTTTTCTGATTTTTACTCAAAATATTTGAAGATAAATCCAAAGATGTGTAATTGGTTATTTTTCTACCTAACCTTCCCCATCGATCTCTGCTTTTTATTTTTTATTCTGGAGACCCTTCTCAAGTGAACGCTGCTCTTCTCATTATCCCCAGGTTTCTATTCCCTTTCTACCTTGAACCCTACTGGGTTCTCATACATTTCCAGTTTTGTTCTCTTTGAGCATTTCATTTCTCTCTTGTCCTATCATGCTCAGGAATGACGTCCTCATTTCTGAGAAAGGCAAGGCTACCTGAAGTCAATTTCTTCAATTCCTCTTTACTGGAGATATGGCCACCTCAGCTGGTATTTTCTGCTTCCTCTTCCTTCTCAGAGAAAGGATTTCTCCTTTTCCTTTCAGGTTACCTCCTCCATCTGTACTCCACTCTTTTCTCCTCCTTACTTCTCATGGCCACCCTTCTGTTATTGCTCCCACGACATTGAATTCCTTTTTACACTAAAGGTATTCTCCTAGGCCTCTTATCTTCAACCACCCCGGGGACTTCCAGTCCTCCTTCATATAACCTTTATATCCACATCCCTACTTCTTCCTCCAGGGATAGCCAGCTCTCCAGGGAGAGACAGACAGCAAGGTCAACCTGCCACAAACCCAAATCTCCTCATCCTCTTGCCTCAACTATCTACTCTTCTTAGACTTTCTACCTTGATTATCAACTTCCTTGTAATCCAAGCGAGAAACTGTCCATCCTTGTTCTTACTGGTCCCATCACACACAACCCCAACTCACCGTAAACTACTTTTGACTTTTTGTTCACCGTATTTCTCTGTTCAGTGCCTTCTTTTCATCTCATTCCCCTAGCTTCTGCTTTCATTTGTCTTGCCTGGAATATTGCCACAGCTCTGGCCTCTCTGTCTCTATGGTGTTGCTAGAAACATGAAATGTGGCGACCCAGTGCAAGCCTGAGGAACCTGAGAAGTACTTTGGCTATGAGACACACCAGCAGTGAGAGCATTCCTGATCACTAAGTGTCTGTTTAGCTCTGGGTTCTAGACATAAAAATAGGTCCAGAGTCCCAAAGCTGTAAATCTTTTGAGTTCCCAGTCAACCATTTCCCTCAAGGCATGGCTGGGTAACTCTAAGTCCAGACTACAACGGGGCACCAAATTTGCAGTAAAAAGTTCTTTTGAAAGATTTGATATTGCAATAGAAGTATCAAGTAGGCAATTATGGGCTAGATTCCATTCTTGGACTTTCTTACCCTTATTTTACAGTTTAGTATAATTGTATTTTGAGTGACATTTAGAGTAGAGATGCATATTTTAAATGATAATTGGCTGGGAAATTACCTTTGAAGGTCTGAAGCTGACTTTGCCTTGAGGACACGCTCAGGGTACCATAGTGACTAGCTGGGAAGGGTCTCATGATGTCATCAGCCATGAGATGTTCCCAATACTGGAGCTCTAGTGTTGAACCCAGGCCTTCCAACTAGACTCCACCTTCTTACTCCTGGGAAATTTCCTATTTGGTTGTCTTATTTTCTTACCACTGGTCTCAATCTAAATGCACCGAGCCTAAAGTTTTGAAACTAGAAGAGCGGTGTCTGGAACCACTGCTCTATCTCAGAAAACTTAGACCCTGGATAAATTCATAGTTTCAAACTGGTTAATTGGGAGGGACCTAGCTATTTTGATTGGCAATAGGATTTGAGTTCAAGACCACTGTGACACCCAATAACATTCCTGAACTTTTTCCATAGAACTGCTGAAAAGGATTTGCTTCAAAATTTATTTATAAAGGGCCATTTCTGGTGAACTTCCTGAAACAAAGAGAGTGTGACCCCAGATGGCTCCCTATTCCCATCATCCAGATTAGAACCTGTTGTATATTCCAGGAGAAATATTAAAGTTAGCTTATTTGTGCCCTAGCACCTTCTTTATTCTTGAGTAAATGGACATCTGTGTTGTTGAGTCTGTGGTTTTCCATCTGGCTTTGACGTTCGTCTGCTGCCTTCTTTGACTCCACCCTTGACTGGAAGGACCGCCTCATGGGACACGCATGTCAGAATTATGTTAGCCAGGCTGCTGACCGCCAGTTTGCCTGCTGGGGACACCACACTCTAAAAATCCTTTTGGGCCAATTGTCAAAACCCAGTTCCCATTCAGTCCTTAGAGAATGTGAAGAAAAACCAAAACCACCTTGGTCAAGTGCATTAAACACATTTTCACATGACTCAGAAAAAAAATGTTTGGCACACACACACACACACACAAAACCATTTGGTTTATTTAAAAATTCCATTGCCTTATCATTGTGTGAGGATTTGAAACTGACAGCTACACGGATGCCTTAGATGTTTCTGGTATGTCTTTGAAAGAGGCTCAACGTATTCAAAATAAGCCAAGTCCTTGCAATTGGCTAACAAAATTTTTAATGTAAATCTTTTTTTTCCATTTTTTCATTATTCATTTTTAAATTGGCCAAGATTTTTTTCCGATTTTATTGAGAAATAATTGACATACACCACTGTATAAGTTTAAGACATATAGGTGACAGTTTGATTTATATATATTGTGAAATGATTACCACAATAAATTCAGCCAACATCTCTCTTTTCATGCGTTTACAATGAAAGGAGAAGAAAGGAAGAAGAAAAGAAGGAAAGAAGTTTTCTTCTTACGATGAGAACTCTTAGCATTTACTCTCTTAACAACTTTCCTACACGTCATACATTAGTGTTAGCAATAGTCATCGTGTTGTACGCTATATATACCTCAAGCCTATTTTTCTTGTAACTGGAAGTTTGTACTCTTTGACCACCTTCCTCTAAATCCCTCTCCTTCCACCCTCTGCATCTGGTAACTACAAGTGTGATCTCTTTTTATGAGCTGTTTTATTTTTTATTTTTTAATTTTCTAAAAGATTTTATTTATTTATTTGCAAGAGAGAGAGAGAGCAGGAGTGAGGGAGAGGCAGAGGCAGAGGGAAAAGCAGACTACACACTAAACAGGGAGCCTGACATGGGGCTCGATCCCAGGACCCTGGGGTTATGACCTGAGCCAAAAGCAGATGCTCAACCAACTGAGCCATCCAGGCACCCGTTTTATTCTTTGTCGAGTCCACATGTATGTGAGATCTCACTTATTTCTCTGAGCATAATGCCTTCAAGACCCACCCATGTTATTGCAAATGGCAGCATATCTTCATTTTTTAATGGCTGAATAATAGTCCATTGCATATATACATACCATAACTTCTTTACCCATTCACCTGTTGATAGACATTTGGGTTATTTCCATGTCTTGACTACTGCAAATAATGCTGCTATGAACGTGGGGGTGCAGATATCTTTTTGAGTTAGTGTTTTTGTTTCCTTTGTGTATGTTCCCATGTAAAATTGTTGGATCATATGACAACTCTATTTTAAAATTTTGGGGGATCCTTTGTACTGTTTTCCATAGCGGCTGTACCAATTTTACAATTTCACCACCAGTACACAAGACTTCCCTTTTCTTCACTTCTTTTTTTTTTTTTAAAGATTTTATTTATTTATTCGACAGAGATAGAGACAGCTAGAGAGAGAGGGAACACAAGCAGGGGGAGTGGGAGAGGAAGAAGCAGGCTCATAGTGGAAGAGCCTGATATGGGGTTCGATCCCATAACGCCGGGATCACGCCCTGAGCCGAAGGCAGACGCTTAACCGATGTGCCACCCAGGCGCCCCTCCCTTTTCTTCACTTCTATGCCAGCATTTGTTATTTTTTGTCCTTTTATGATGGTCATTCTAACAAAAGTGAGATAATATCTCATTTTTGCTTTAGTTTGCATTTTCCTAATGACTTGTGATGTTAAATGTCTTTCATGTACCTGTTGGCCTTTTGTATATTTTTTTGGGGGTAATGTTTTTTGGGTCTTTGTAAATTCATAAAGTTGTATTATTTGGTTTGCTATGAAGTCGTATGAGTTCTTTATATATTTTGGGTATTAACCCCTTATCAGATATATGGTTTGCAAATATTTTTTCCTATTCCATAGATTGCTTTTTTTTTACTTTGTTCATGGTTTCTTTTGCTGTGCAGAAGCTTTTTAGTTTGGTATAGTCCCACTTATTTGTTTTTTATTTTGTTGTTTGTGCTTCAGGTGTCATATCCAAAAATTCATTTCCAAGACGTATATCAAGGAAGTTTATTCTTATGTTTTCTTCTAGGAGCTTCACAATTTAAGGTCTTACACTTAGGTCTTTAATCCATTTTGAGTTCATTTTTGTGAGTGGCATAAGATATGGGTCCATTTTCATTTTTTACATGTGAATATCCAATTATCCCAGGACTAAGTGTGGAAGAGACTGTCTTTTCTCCATTGAGTATTCTTGGCTCCCTTGTTAAATGTTAGTTTACAATATATGCTTGGGTTTATTTCTAGACTCTTGACTTGGTTCTATTGGCCTATTTGTTTTTATGCCAGTACTATATCTTTTTGATGACTATAACTTTACAGTATAGCTTGAAAATAGGAAGTGTGATGCCTCCTGTTTTGTTTTTCTTGGCTACTTGGCTACTTGTATTTCTTTGGCTACTTGGGGTCTTCTGTGGTTCCACATAAATTTTAGGAGTATGTGTTCTACTTCTGTAAAAAATGCCATTGGAATCTTGATATAGATTGCATTGAATCTGTAGATGGCTTTTGGAAGTATTGATATTTTGACAATATCAATTATTTTACTACATGAACACAAGAGACCTTTCCGTTTATTTGTGTCTTCTTCAATTTCTTTCATCAATGTCTTGTAGTTTTCATAGTGTAGATCTTTCACCTTCTTCGTTGAATTTATTCCTAAGTATTTTATTGTTTTTGATGCTATTATAAAATGGGATCAATTTCTTTATTTTTTTCAGAAAATTCATTGTTAGTGTATAGGAATACTTCTGATTTTTGTACATTAAATTTGTATACTGCAACTTTATTGAATTCGTTGATTAGATTTAACAGTGTCTTGGTTGAATCTTTAGGTTTTTCTATATATAAAATCATGTCATCTGCAGATAGAAACAATTCTATTTCTTCCTTTCCAATTCTGATATCTTTTATTTCTTTTTCTCGTCTGATCATTCTAGCTAGTACTTCTAGTACTATGCTGAATAGGAATGGTGGCAGCGGGCACCCTTGTCTTATTTCTGCTATTGAAAGAAAAACTTCCCATCTTTCATGGGTATGATGTTAGCTATGGTCTTGTCATATATGGCCTTTATTGAGTTGAGATATATTCTTTCTATGTCTAATTTGTTAAGAGTTTTTGTTATGAATGGATGTCAAATTTTGTCAAATGATCTTACTGCATCTATTGAGATGATTGTATGATTTTTCCTTTCACATTGTCAATGAGATGTATCACATTGATTGTTTTGTGTATGTTGAACAATCCTTATATCCTAGGGATAAACTCCACTTGATTATAGTGAATGATCTTTTTAATGGACTGCTGAATTCAGTTTGCTAGTATTTTATTGATAATTTTTGCATCTTTATTCATCAGGAGTATTGGCCCGTAGTTTTCTTTTCTAGTCATGTCCTTTTCCAGTTTAGGTAGCAGGATAATGCTGGCCTTATGAAATAAATTTAGGAGTTTTCCTTCCACTTTGATTTTCTTGCAAGAGTTTGAGAAGGACTGGTATTAATTTTTTTGTTTTGTTTTTTTTAAAGATTTTTAAAATTTATTTTAAAAATCTTTAAAAAAAGATTTTAGTTTTTTTAAAGATTTTAGTTTTTTTTAAAGATTTTAGTTTTTTTTAAAGATTTTTAAAATTTATTTTGGACAGAGAGAGAGTGTGTGAGCAGGGGGAGGGGCAGAGGGAAAAGGAGAGAATCTCAAGTAGACTCAAGTTGAGCATGGAGCCTGATGTCGGGCTTGATCCCACAACACCAAGATCATGATCTGAGCTGAAACCAAGAGTTGGACACTCAACCCCCTGGTGTTAATTTTTTTTTTTAAATGTTTGGTAAAATTTCCCGGTGAACCCATCTGGTCCTGGGCTTTTCTTTGTTGGGAATTTTTTTTTTTATTATTATATTATGTTAGTCACCATACAGTACATCCCTGGTTTTTAATGTAAAGTTTGATGATTCATTAGTTGCGTATAAAACCCAGTGCACCATGCAATACATGCCCTCCTTACTACCCATCACCAGTCTATCCAATTCCCCCACCCCCTCCCCTCTGAAGCCCTCAGTTTGTTTCTCAGAGTGCATAGTCTCTCATGCTTCATTCCCCCTTCTGATTACCTCCCTTTCTTTATCCCTTTCTTCTCCTACCGATCTTCCTAGTTCTTATGTTCCATAGATGAGAGAAACCATATGATAATTGTCTTTCTCTGCTTGACTTATTTCACTTAGCATTATCTCCTCCAGTGCCATCCATGTTGCAGCAAATGTTGAGAACTCGTTCTTTCTGATAGCTGAGTAATATTCCATTGTATGTATGGACCACAACTTCTTAATCCAGTCATCTGTTGAAGGGCATCTCGGTTCCTTCCACGATTTAGCTATTGTGGACAATGCTGCTATGAACATTGGGGTGCATATGGCCCTTCTCTTCACTACGTCTGTATCTTTGGGGTAAATACCCAGTAGTGCAATGGCTGGGTCATACGGTAGCTCAATTTTTAACTTTTTAAGGGACCTCCACACTGTTTTCCAGAGTGGTTGTACCAATTTGCATTCCCACCAACAATGTAGGAGGGATCCCCTTTCTCTACATCCTCTCCAGCAATTGTTGTTTCTTGCCTTGTCAATTTTTGCCATTCTAACTGGCATAAGGTGGTATCTTAGTGTGGTTTTGATTTGAATTTCCCTGATGGCTAATGATTTTGAACATTTTTTCATGTGTCTGTTAGCCATTTGTATGTCATCATTGGAAAAGTGTCTGTTCATATCTTCTGCCCATTTTTTGATTTGTTTATTTGTTTCTCGCATATTGAGTTTGAGAAGTTCTTTGTAGATCTTGGATACCAGTCTTTTATCTGTAGTATCGTTTGCAAATATATTCTCCCATTCCGTGGGCTGCCTCTTAGTTTTTTTGACTGTTTCCTTGGCTGTGCAGAAGCTTTTTATTTTGATGAAGTCCCACAAGTTCATTTTATCTTTTGTTTCTCTTGCCTTTGGAGATGTGTCATGGAAAAGGTTGCTTTGGCCGATGTCGTAGAGGTTGCTGCCTATGTTCTCCTCTAGGATTTTGATGGATTCCTATCTCACATCAAGGTCTTTCATCCATTTGGAGTTTATCTTTGTGTATGGTGTGAGAGAGTGGTCAAGTTTCATTCTTTTGCATGTAGCTGTCCAATTTTCCTAGCACCATTTATAGAAGAGACTGTCTTTTTTCCACCAGATGTTGTTTCCTGCTTTGTCAAAGATTAGTTGCCCAAAGAGCTGAGGGTTCATTTCTGGGTTCTCTGTTCTGTTCCATTGGTCTATGTGTCTGTTTTTGTGCCAGTACCATGCTGTCTTTGTGATCACAGCTTTGTGGTACAGCTCGAAATCCGGCATTGTGATGCCCCCAGCTTTGTTTTTCCTTTTCAACAGTTCCTTGGAGATTCGGGGTCTTTTCTGGTTCCATACAAATTTAAGGACTATTTGTTCCAGTTCTTTGAAAAACGTTCTCGGTATTTTGATCGGGATAGCATTGAAAGTGTAGATTGCTCTGGGTAGCATGGACATTTTAACTATGTTAATTCTTCTGATCCATGAGCATGGAATATTTTTCCATCTTTTTGTGTCTTCTTCAATGTCTTTCAAGAGTGATTTATAGTTTCTAGAATATAGGTCCTTTACATCTCTGGTTAAGTTAATTCCAAGGTAACTTATGGTTTTTGGTGCTATTGTAAATGGGATGGCTTCCCTAATTTCTCTTTCTTCAGTCTCATTATTTGTGTATAGAAATGCAACTGATTTCTGAGCATTGATTTTGTATCCCGCCACATTACTGAATTGCTCTATAACTTCTAATAGTTTGGGAGTGGCTTCTTTTGGGTTTTCCATATAGAGTATCATGTCATCCGCGAAGAGAGACATTTTGACTTCTTCTTTGCCGATTTGGATACCTTTGATCCCTTTTTGTTGTCTGATTGCTGTTGCAAGGACTTCTAGTACTATGTTGAATAATAGTGGCGAGAGTGGGCATCCTTGTCGTGTTCCTGATCTTGAGGGAAAGGCTTCCAGCTTTTCCCCATTGAGAATGATATTTGCTGTAGGCTTTTAATAGATGGTTTTTATGAGATCGAGGAATGTACCCTCTATTCCTACACTCTGAAGGGTTTTAATCAGGAAAGGATGCTGTATTTTGTCAAATGTTTTTTCTGCATCTATTGAGAGAATCATATGATTTTTGGCTTTTTCCTTCTGGATAAAATCTAAGACACCGATCGATTTGCGAATGTTGAACCACCCTTGCATCCCAGGGATGAATCCCACTTGGTCATGATGGATAATCCTTTTAATGTACTGTTGGATTCTATTAGCCAGGAGATTGTTGAGCATTTTGGCGTCCATATTCATTAGGGAAATCAGTCTGTAATTCTCCTTTTTGATGGGGTCTTTGCCTGGTTTGGGGATCAAGGTAATATTGGCCTCATAGAATGAGTTTGGTAGCTTTCCTTCTGTTTCTATTTTTTGAAATAGGTATTATTTCTTCTTTGAATGTTTTTAGAATTCCCCAGGAAAACCATCCGGGCCTGGAGTTTTGTTTTTTGGAAGGTTGTTTATCACTGTTTCAATCTCTTCATAATTAATTGGCCTGTTTAAAAAATCAATTTCTTCCTGTTTCAGTCTTGGCAGTTTATAGGTTTCCAGGAAGTCCTCCATCTCTTCCAGATTGCTTAATTTATTGGCATAAAGCTGTTGATAAAAGTTCCTAATAATCCTTCCAATTTCATTGGTGTTGGTTGTGACCTCTCCTTTTTCATTCATAGTTTTATTAATTTGGGTCCTTTCTCTATTCTTTTGGAGAAGTCTTGCCAGTGGTCTGTCAATTTTATTAATTCTCTCAAAGAACCAGCTTCTAGTTCTGTTGATCTGCTCTACTGTACTCCTGGTTTCTGATTCATTGATTTCTGCTCTAATCTTGGTCAACTGCTTCCTCGTGCGTGGATTTGGCCATTCCCTCTGTTGCTGTTCCAGGTTCTTGAGGTGAGAATATAAAAACTGCATTTTAGATTTTTCTATTCTTTTGAGTGAAGCTTGGATGGCTATGCATTTTCCCCTTAGGACATGCTTTGCAGTATCCCATAGGTTTTGGACCATTGTGTTTTCATTCTCGTTGGTCTCCATAAGTTGTTTAAATTGATTTTTGATTTCCTGGTTTATCGAATCATTCCTGAGCAGGATGGTTCTTAGTCACCAAGTGTTTGAGTTTCTTCCAAATTTTTCCTTGTGGTTGAGTTCCAATTTCAAAGCGTTGTGGTCTGAGAATATGCAGGGAATAATTTCAGTCTTTTGGTATCGGTTGAGACCTGTTTTGTGACCAGAACATGGTCTATTCTTGAAAATGTTCCAAGGGCATTAGAATAGAATGAGTATTCTTTGGTTCTGGGGTGTAGTGTTCTATATATATCTATGAGGTCCAACTTGTCGAGTGTGGCATTCAAAGCTGTTGTTTCTTTGCTGATTTCTTGCTTAGGTGATCTGTCTATTGCTGATAGTGGAGTGTTGAGGTCCCCTACAATTAGCGTATTTTTATCTATATGTTTCTTTATTGTGGTTAAGAGTTGGCTTGAGTATCTTGCTGCTCCCCTGTTGGGGGCATATATATTTATAATTGTCATATCCACTTGTTGGATACATCCTTTAAGAATAATATAGTGCCCTTCTGTGTCTCTAACTATAGTCTTTATTTTAAAATCCAATCTGTCTGATATGAGAATTGCTACCCCAACGTTCTTTTGAGGTCCATTGGCATGAATGATGGTATTCCATCCCTTTACTTTCAGTCTGAATGTATCTTTAGGTTCAAAATGAGTCTCTTGTAGACAGCAAATGGATGGGTCATGTCTTTTTATCCAATCTGCAACCCAGTGGCGTGTGCCGGTGAATAATTTGGGCTCTGGAAAACCCTGCTACCTCTCCTCATCAGAATGATGAGAAGGAGAAATCCCCCCCCCCCAGCAAAGAAAAGACAATGAGTCTGTGACCTCTGCCACAGAACTAATGGATATGGATATAACCAAATTATCAGAAATGGAATTCAGAGTAACAATGGTCAAGATGATGTGTAGACTTGAAAAAAGTATTAACGAAAATGTTAATGAGAATATAGAATCTCTAAGGGCAGAAATGAGAGCAAATCTGGCAGAAATTAAAAATTCTATGAGCCAAATGCAGTCAAAACTAGAGGCTCTGACGGCCAGGGTGAATGAGGCAGAAGAACGTATCAGCGAATTGGAGGATGGGTTAGTAGAAGAGAAAGCTAAAATAGAATCTGGGCTCAAAAAAATCCATTCTCAAGAATGTAGGTTACGGGAGATTACTGACTCAATGAAACGTTCCAATGTCAGAATCATTGGCATCCCTGAGGGGGTGGAGAAAAACAGAGGTCTAGAAGAGATATTTGAACAAATTGTAGCTGAAAACTTCCCTAATCTAGCAAAGGAAACAAGCATTTGTGTCCAAGAGGCAGCGAGGACCCCTCCCAAGCTCAACCATGACAAACCTACGCCATGTCACGTCATAGTGCAATTTGCAAATATTAGATCCAAGGATACAGTATTGAAAGTGGCCAGGGCAAAGAAATTTCTCACATACCGAGGCAAAGGTATGAGAATTACATCAGACCTGTCTACACAGACCTGGAATGAGAGAAAGGGTTGGGGGGGGCATTTTTAAAGCTCTTTCAGAGAAAAACATGCAGCCAAGGATCCTTTATCCAGCAAGGCTGTCATTCAGAATTGATGGAGAAATAAAGACCTTCCAGAATCGCCAGTCATTGACCAATTTCGTAACCATGAAACCAGCTCTACAGGAGATATTAAGGGGGGTTCTATAAAAGTAAAATGGCCCCAAGAGTGATACAGAACAGAAAGTCACAATCTATAGAAACAAAGACTTTACTGGCAACATGGCATCATTAAAATCATATCTCTCAATAATCAGTCTCAATGTAAATGGCCTAAATGCTCCCATAAAGCACCACAGGGAAATTTTTTATTACTGATTCAATCTTCTTACTTGGAATTGGTCTGTTCAGATTTCTATTTTTTCCTGATGCAGTCTTGTAAGTCGTATGTTTCCAAGAATTTTTCCAGTTCTTCTAGGTTGTCCAGGTTGTTCATATGTAGTCATGCATAGTAGCCTCTTATGATCCTTGAATTTCTGTAGTAACAGTTTTAATCTCTCCTTTTTTATTTACAATTTCATGATTTGTCTCCTCTTTTTTCCTTGGTTATTTTAACTAATTTTATTTATCTTTTCAAAAAACCAACTCTTAGTTTAGTTCACTTTTTCTATTGTTTTTCTGTTCTCTATTTCATTTATTTCTGCTCTAATTTTAATTATTTCCTTTCTCCTGCTAACTTTGGGCTCCATATGTTCTTCTTTTTCTAGTTCCTTAAGGTGTAAATATAGGTTGTTTATTTGGGATCTTTCTTGCTTCTTAATGTAGGTGTTTATTGTTTATTCCTCTTAGAACTCTTGCTGCATCTTACAAGTTCTGGTGTATTGTATTTCCATTTTTGTCTCAAGAAACTTTTAATTTTCCCTTTCATTTTTAATTTGATTCTTTGGTTGTTCAGGAGAGTGTTGTGAATTTTCTAGTTTTCCTGTTATTAATTTCTAGTTTCATGTCATTGGAGTCAGAGAAGATCCTTGATATGATTTCAGTCTTCATGAATTTGTTGACTCGTTTCGTGGCATAACATGGCTTGTCCTAGAAAATATTTCATGTGTACTTGAAAAGAATGTGTATCCTACTGTCACTAGACAGAATGTTCTGTATATGTCTGTTAGGTCTATTTGGTCTATAGTGTTGTTCAGAAATGCTGTTTCCTTGTTGATTCTGTCTGGATGATCTATCCGTCGATGAGACTGGGGTATTAACGTCCTCAGCATTGTTGGGGGACTGTTGTTGTATTACTGTTTCTTCTTTTAGCTTTGTTAGTTTTTGTTTTATATATCTAGGTTCTCCCTGTTGGATGGATGAATATTTACAGTTGTTATATCTTCTTGATATACTGACCTCTTTATCATTATATAATGATTTCCTTTGCCTCTTTTTGCCATTTTTAGTTTCAAGTCTATTTTGTCTGATATAAATATAGATACTGCTGCTTTTGCTGTTGTTACCATTTGCTTGAAGTGTCTTTTTCTATCCCCTCACTTTCAATCTATATGTGTCTTTAAGGCGTAAAGAGTCTTTTGTAGGCAGCATATTCTGTGTTTTTTAATTGGAGAATTTAATCCATTTACCTTTAAACTAATTATTGACAGATAAAGACTTACAATTGTGATTTTGTTAATTGTTTTCTGGTTACTTTGTTTATCCTTGTTCCTTGTTTCTTATCTTGCTGTCTTTTTTGTGTGTTTTGATATCTTGGAATCAACATGCTTTGACTTCTTTATTGTGTTCTTTTTTTTTTTTTAAGATTTTATTTATTTATTCGACAGAGATAGAGACAGCCAGTGAGAGAGGGAACACAAGCAGGGGGAGTGGGAGAGGAAGAAGCAGGCTCATAGCAGAGGAGCCTGATGTGGGGCTCGATCCCACAACGCTGGGATCACGCCCTGAGCCAAAGGCAGACGCTTAACCGCTGTGCCACCCAGGCGCCCCCTTTATTGTGTTCTTTTGTGTAATTACTCCAGTATTTTCTTTTGTGGTTAACATGAGGCTTATATAAAATATTTTAAACTTATAATGCCTTATTTTAAACTGATAACAACTTAACTTCAATAGAATTTTTAAACTTTACAATTTTACTTCTCCTTCCCCTCATATTTTAGATTATTGCCATTACAACTTGCATATTTTTTATGTTGTGTAACTAAAATAAGAGATTATGTAGTTATGGTTATTTTTACTACATTAGTTTTCTTTTAAACTTTCAAGCTAGAGTTGTAAGTGAATTGCACACCGCTATTACCATATTGCAGAATGTAACTATAACTATGTATTTACCATTACCAGTGAGATTTATACTACTTTTATTTGTTTTTATGATGTAAATTAGCATTTTTTTTTTTTTACTTCCACATAAAGAATTCCCTTTAGCATTTCTTGAACTCCCTCAGCTTTTATTTGTTCTGGAAAGTCTTTATATTGCCTTTGTTTCTACAAGGCAGCTTTCCTGGGTGTAGAATTCTTGGTTGACTATTATTTTCTTTCAGTACTTTGAAAGTATGCCTGGTACTGAGTTTCGTCTGGGATGATTAGCTCTGCTTACCTACCTCTTGGCTTGAATACCACCAGCCATTAGAGTTCCCAGGAGTTATCACCTGTCCTCCTGATCAGATGGAGTTGGAAGGCATTCTGTACAGTGGGTGGGGCTACAATTCAGCTCCTTGCCTGGGTGTGGACACATGGGGCTCTAGGATCAGCAAAACTCATCTGAGAATTAAAATCAGGAGGGAGGTGCCTGGGTAGTTCAGTCAGTTAAATATCTGACTTCAGCTCTGGTCATGATCTCAGGGTCCTGGATTGAGCCCCACATTGGGCTCTGTGCTCAGCAGGGAGTCTGCTTGTCCCCCTTTCTCTGCCCCTCTCCCCGCTTGTGCATACTCTCTCTCTTTTAAATAAATAAATAAAATCTTTGAAAAAGATAAAATAAAATCAGGCAAATCTACATTCTGCCAAGTTCCCTGGTCAAAGTATGCCCTGTTTCATTCTGCAGATGAGCAAATCTGCTGTTTGGGATTACTACTTGGACACCATAGGCATTATTCTGCCAAGATCTGTGCACTGGTTCTTGCAAGCCCTTCTTCCCTTCTCCATCACATCCAGATTCTTAGGGGTTGAGCCCTGTAGATTCCCTGTGGTGCAAGATCAGAGTAGGGGCTCCTGCAAAGTGACCCACAATGCTGGAGAGGGGGAACAAAAGGGCTTGTTATCCTCCCAGATTCTCTTTCTCACAGAAGGAATCAGAGTTGCAGGGAGACCTCTACTTGTGGTGCAGCTCGAGCACGGGGGCAGGGCAACACACTCACTGTGTAGCTGTGACTCTTACTTTTCTCATGTGGTCTCTCTTGACCTCAGTGTGCAGTGGATGCTTCAACCTCATCCCAATGTTCTAGGATTTTCTCAGGGGTGTCTTGTTCTTGAGTAGTTTTTGGTTTTTCTTGTTATGGGGAGCAAAGTCAGGAACAACCTTTGTGGCCATCTTGGTGACATCATTCCCAAGCTAAAATATAAATCTTCATGATGATTACTTTTTATATTTGATTTCCTTCCCTGAAACTCTAGTGGATCGTATAAAGAAATGGAAAAAAATATGATGAAGCAATATTGGCCTGATTTTTTTTCAGACTTTCTGTAAGCAAGAGTGTCACAGAGATTGGCAGGAATTTTGCTTCCATAAAAAAATATAGGCTGGGCTCCTATGTTTATAGTTATCAGGGGAACTATTTTTTAGATCAAATTTGGAACATTCTTTTCAAGAGAGCAGTTAAAGTAGCTAACTGTGGCCCAAAATATCTCAATAGAATCTTTTTCAAATGAATTTTATTCTTTTCCAAGGTTATAATAGAAGAAATTACAGATCACCATGATGTGTTATATGCTAACTATATAAAATAAAACTTTTTAATTAACATAATATGAAATAATATGAATAGTGAAATATTCTTGAAATAGTATGATTGGATTAGAAATGTTTTAAAAATAAGGATATGTTGGGGTTCTTGATTTCTTATAATTGACATCTTGATCTCTTGATTTCTTATAATTCTGATATGAAGTATTATTTTGATATTACAGATGAGAAAACTGAGGGTCTGAGAAATTAAAAGGCTAAAAAAGAAATAGGTTATTGAATACAGATTTGAATCTGTGTCTTAGATTGCAAACCCCATGCTTTGTCTCCCTGGACATAGCCACTTCCTCAATGTAGCTTTATTATTCTCAGGTCCTCATATGAAAAGGAAGAAAAAGTATCAAAAGTAACAGTTTCTGGGTCTCTTCTCATAAAAGGTTTGACAAAGTATGATTAGAGCTTAGATTATATTGTCACTTTAAAAACTCTTAGAAATATCTTGAAATGAAAGCTTTTTCCTTGAAATCTTGTCTATACTGCTAATTTGCCTACTAAACCCTTTTTCATAAATACTGGAAAGGTACTATATAACCTTGCTGATTTCATGTTTTAACTCTGGGTTTAACAAAGCATTTACATATTTGTGAATATATCTTGGTAGTTTTGGGAGCTTTATTAATTAATTTGTTCCCTTTTAAATTTAATTACCCTTTCTCTAAAATTCTTCATATACAGATAGAACAGAGTGAAAGGTTTTTTTCTCTAGTGCAGAGAAAAGTTTGAAGATAAATAAGAAACTGGAAACGAAAATTTGAGCCTTCATGCTAGTTCCAATACTAGTCTTGTCCCATAACAGCAAACATCTGATAGGAATGACCAAAAGATACTGTTACTTTATAGACAATAAATGTCAGAAATCTCAATGTTGAATATCATTTCTTCTTTGTTATTGGTTTAAAATTATACAAGATTTGGTTTCTAATAGCAGCAGTTACTTTTATTGAGAATTTGCTAGGCTCTAGATTGCCTGCTTAGGTTTCACTCCCATGCTATTCTTTGAGCTGTGGAATCCCTTGTGAAGGAGGTGTCACTAACCACCAAGCTACAGATGGGGAGAGCAGTTGCCTATGGTTGTGTGACAGGTGCATGGCAGAACTGGGATTCCATCTTGACTTTCCATCTGAAGAGTTTCAAAGGTGAAGAGGATGAGCTCAGAGTCCTTCAAAGAGGCATCATTAGGTTAGGTTATGGGAAAACTGAGGCAAGAAGTTAAATCATGTTACTAAGCACTAAATTGTATACCTGAAACTAACATTACACTGTATGTTAACTAACTGGAATTTAAAAAGAAAAAAATTTTTTTTAATTACGTTACTAAGTATCCTCAGTGTAATTAATTGGCAATGTTTGCCTTTTAGCTAAATGCTGTTTCCTTTAGATTTTAGCTGTCAAACTGTTCTATACAAGTCTTAAATTCTGTGGGTCATCTCTAGGGGACTCTGAAAAGTGAGAGCCATGGCTGACCTGGGGGTTTTGCATCCCCAGGGGCTTAAATGAGATGAAATAGAGACAGCCCCCACCCCACTGCCTGACCACAATCAATGTCTGGAGTTGAATCAAGCTGCTGCATCACGTTTGGCTAGCTCTCCAAAGACTTGGAGTGGTGGGATGGACAGCAATCAGAAAGAGCCCATACAAGTGGAAATTCATCTCTATTCTGAGGCATGCCTGATCCAGGAATCTTAGGGAAAAAATAGTAGCTGAAACCTTCTAGTTTAATGTCTATTAGTGATTTAGAATGTTCTTATTGCAATCTATTCTGAGCCACTGACCTTCAAATTGGGAGATTTTTTTCCCTATAAATTTCTGTTTAACACTTCAAGGGGCAAGTTTATTATTTTTCTCAAGAACTGCTTGATGTTGAAGGCCTCTGTTTCCTTGCCCAGTTTCTGCTACCTCCAACAAAGCATTTACATAAATACAGGGGACAGAACTTATATTTAGCTGGACCTCATACCAATGAAAACATTGAAATACTTCCATACTAGTTGGTAAATAACTACTCTTCTGAGCCTTGTGGATACTCTTTGACCATCTCTCTCCGTCTCCCCACCAATGGCTACCTGCCTTGGGACACTACAGAATGCCTCATGGTTGGCAACTAAAAGGTTAACACTTGGTTAAGGCCTGATTTAGGTTTCATGGGACTCGAAGTTTATTTGATTTGAGGTCCCCACTTTAATAAGAACAGCATAATACTGGGTACAAACACAGACAGACATGTAGAATAAGAAAAGAAATCATAACAAATTATAAATTTTGAACACCTGATAAATAACACAAATATCCCAGAATTTCAGAAATAACAGTATATTTTATTAATTAATTATACTTCATAATGCCATGAAACTTTTCTTTCTACATACTTTTTCTTTGATCTCTTTATATTGCAACAATTTCATAATATGTAGAAATAATAGAAAGAAAATTTAATCTTTACTATGGACTCTGGGAAACAAACTGAGGGCTTCAGAGGGGAGGGGGTGGGGGAATGGGATAGGCTGGTGATGGGTATTAAGGAGGGCACGTATTGCATGGGTGTTATACGCAAGTAATGAATCATGGAACTTTACATCAAACACTAGGGTGTACTGTATGGTGACTAACATAATATAATAAAAAATATTAATAAAAGAAAATTTAGTCTTTCTGCTCATATAGTTAGCCAGATTTTACTTTTATTTTTAATAGTTTTTACAATTTTACTGGACATTATTGAAAATTGAATCTTCTATTTACAGTTTTGCACATCTAATGACTATAAGAATTTTCTAAAGATTAGCTTCTGGCACCATAATTCAAGCTTCATTTTCTTTTATACCCACTTACTTACCAGTGCTGGTGGCTTGGGACACATTTGTGTTGTCCCATGACCAGTCACGTTGCATGTTCATATCATGCTTCTTGATGAATTAACTGGCAGAATATGTACTTAGAACATTCCTGGTCCTGAGACTGAAAGCACAATCCATGCTATAGTTTTAAAGTTTGTGTGCCCCTGCTCCGCTAAATTCTTATGTTGAAATTCTTAACTCCAAAGGTGATGGTATTAAGTGAGGTCTTAGGGTGTGATTAGATCATGAGCACAGAGCCCTCTTCAATGAGGAAAGTGCTCTTGTAAGAGATCCCACAGAGCGGTCTAGGCTCTTCCAGCCTGTAAGGACACAGGAAGAAGGTGCTATGAACTGGAAAGTGGGACTTCACCAGATCGCGACCATTCTGGTTCCTTTGCCTTGGACTTCCAGCCTCCACAACTGTGAGGAATGAGTTTTTGTGTTCAGAAGCTGCCCAGTCTGTGATATTTTGTTACAGCAGTTCAAGTGGATTAAAACAATCCATACAGGGGCGCCTGGGTGGCACAGCGGTTAAGCGTCTGCCTTCGGCTCAGGGCGTGATCCCGGCGTTCTGGGATCGAGCCCCACATCAGGCTCCTCTGCTAGGAGCCTGCTTCTTCCTCTCCCACTCCCCCTGCTTGTGTTCCCTCTCTCGCTGGCTGTCTCTATCTCTGTCAAACAAATAAATAAAAAATCTTAAAAAAAAAAATCCATACAAAGAACAATTGATAAATTGAAAACTCATTAAAATTAAAAACTTGCTCTATGAAAACCCATGTGAAGAGTATAAAGAGATAAACTACAGACTGAAAGACTATATTTGCAAACCACATATCTGAAAAAAGGGTTAGTATCAAGAATATAAAAAGAATTCTCAAAATGCAACAGTAAAAAACCCAAGAAATCCAAATGAAAAATGAACCGAAGACATACGCAGCCATTTCGTTTGAAGAGAATATGCAGGTGATAATTAAGCACACGAGAGCATCATTAGCCATTAGGGAAATGCAAATGAGACCACGATGGGCAGGCCCTTTCACTTTCAGAATGGCTAAAATAAAAAATAGTGACAACAGCACATGCCGCTCAGGATGCCGGGGAACTGGCCTCTCGTACATGGCTGCTGAGAATGCCAAATGGTATGGCTACTCTGGAAAACATTTTGGCAGTTTTTGGGAAAAAGCAAATAAGTGAATACCATACAACACAGCAATTGCCTGCCCACACGCTTATCCCCGAGAAATGAAGGCGTATGTTCACACAAAAACTTGTACACAAATGTTCCTAGCAGCTGAAATCCACCCCGATGTCCTTCCACAGGCCAGTTGTGCACAAACAACAGTGGGGCAGCCCTACCGTGGGACACTACTGAGCAATAAAAAGGAATGGAATATTGACACATGCAATGACTTGGATGGATTTCAAGGGAATTGTGCTGAGTAAAAAAAACCAATCTTAAAGGGTTGCATACTATTGATTTCATTTGTATAACATATTGAAATGACAAAATTTTATTTTATTTTTTAAAAAGATTTTATTTATTTTTTTTTGAGAGAGAGAGAGAGAGAGCAAGAAAGAACACGAACAGGGGGGAGAGGGAGAAGCAGGCTCCTCACCAAGTAGGGAGCTGATGTGGGGCTTGATCCCAGGACCCTGGGATCATGACCTGAGCTGAAGGCAGATGCTTAACTGACTGAGCCACCCAGGTGCCCTGAAATGACAAAATTTTAGAGATGAGGGACAGATTAATGGTTGCTTTGGGATTGGGAGAAGGGGAGGGGAAGGAGAGAAGCCGGTGTGGCTATATTGGGACCACATGGGAAATCCTTGTGGCTTTAGAACTGTTCAGTAACTTTACTGTGGTAACAGATACACGGACCTGCACAGGTGATAACATTGGTAGAACTTAATACACATACATATGCACGCACACGAGAGAGAATACAAGTAAAACTAAGAAGTCTGAATACGATAAGTGAATTATATCAAAGTGATATAGAGGTGATATTAGACCGTTGTCTTGAAAAATGTACGGTGATCTCTGTATTATTTCTTAGAGCCGTATATGAATCTACAATTATCTCAATAAAAATTTCAATTAAAACTAAATTTAAAAATACTTCTGGAAGTTATTTCTATTCTAATAACTGTACACAGAAGTGACTGCAGACTATATACCCATATTATTGCTAAGGCCAAACCAATGTATTTCTTTCTTTTTTTTTTTTTTAAGATTTATTTATTTATTTGAGAGAGAGACAGAGATAGAGAGACAGAGCGAAAGCACGAGTGGGGAGGGGCAGAGGGAGAGAATCTCAAGTAGACTCCCTGCTGAGCTTAGAGCCCAATGTGGGGCTTGGTCCCACGACCCTGAGATCATGATCTGAGCCAAAACAAAGAGTCAACCGTTTAATCAACTGAGCCACCCAAGTGCCCCAAACCAGTGTATTTCTAAATCAGTTTTTCCCCCAGCCAGTTTCCAAAAGGCCAGCTGCTGCTCCCACACCACCCAACACAGAGGGAAGTGTGACAAAAGACATCAAAGCAGAAATAAGCAGTGGGGGGCGCCTGGGGACAGCGGTTGAGCATCTGCCTTCGGCTCAGGGCGTGATCCTGGCGTTATGGGATCGAGCTCCACATCAGGCTCTTCTGCTATGAGCCTGCTTCTTCCTCTCCCCCTCCCCGTGCTTGTGTTCCCTCTCTCGCTGGCTGTCTCTCTCTGTCAAATAAATAAATAAAATCTTAAAAAAAAAAAAAGAAAAAAGAAATAAGCAGTGCTGTTGACCAATTGGGGTGAAATGAGTTTACCTTTGCAAGTTTTCCAACACCCTGCCACTACGTGAATATATTGCTAGTGTTTCCCCAGGGCCGTGTGAGCGAGGGCTCCTGAGCCTTCTCAAGCCCCCTGAGATTTCCCACAGGCATCTCTATAACTGAGGTCTTGGCCTCTCCTCTGAACGGTGGTGCCTGAGTTGGGCTGACCGTATTCTGAAACAGAGCTGTTAATCTTCACACTTTTTTAAAATGAAATTTTTATTTGTTTACTCTGAACGCATGAAAATTCAAGAATGTAGTGAAGGCACGGCAGAGGACAAGGCGGTGTGGCCGGTTTGCTCTAGGATCCTTTGCTGTTATTTAGACCCGAAAAAGGTGGGTTCATTTGAGGGTTCTTTTAGAGAGTTTATTTTTGGTGAACGTAGAGTTCTAGTAAGAAGTCACTTTTGCCTGTGAGGTGGGTCTGTTTTCCCAACTCCAAAGACAATGTCGTCAAACCTCTTGACAAAGCAATGCATAAACTTCTTCTGCACTTGTTTTTGTGACTGCCCTTCCCCCCGGGATTAGGGGTGATTTATCTAACTGGTGGGATGGGAAAGGGAACCATGCAGCACATTATACCCAGGCCTTTATGGACTCTTTCCTTCAGAGCTGCCTGCCCAGAGGCCTCCTCTTCTTATAGAAGGTTCGCAGAGACAGGAGCTGGTGGGAGTGAGGCAGGGAGGTGTCCAGCCGTTCTGTCTCTCCCTGAGTCAGGAGGCTCGGCTGGAAGGGGGACAGGAGGGAGAAGGGAGCTCCTCACTGCCCCAGGCTTAATCTGAGAACTCTAATCCAACTAGACCATGGATAAAGCTGGGATCGTGATTCCTGACTCCTTTGTCTACTTGTCAATTGGTTCAGAACTTGTAGTATTGAGAAATGTGATGAAATGGATCCGTAAACACTGCACACACACACACAACTCACACTTGTATTTGTTATGTGCCAGACACATAGCCTCGTGATACTGGGTGAGCAAAGCACTAATGGCCCCAAGAGCCTGACAGGCAGCTTTCGGTGCATCCCAGGTGATAAGCACCCTCTTCTGACTCTGGACATGCAGTGGTTCTACCGTTAGTTGATGGAGAGGAAAATTCCTTCAGTTCAGTACTGTACATTCCTCCAAGACTTTCTGAAGCTGCTGGACTCAAGCCCAGCAGTCTGGGGGGAATCACTTGGCCACTCTGTCCCAGTCTCCCCCCCTAACATGTGGCAGTCAAGGAGAATATTCCCTTTATGATCTCAAGTCAGCTTAGAGTGAAAACAGCCCAGGCTGTAGGAGGGGAGGCTGTGGACAGGGCAAATAAATCACCACCCAGCGGCCGGTTGGGCTCCACCTCCCTGTGCCTGGTGGGACCCCGCCATGCTTCCAAACTACAGCAGAGAGCAGGCCGGCTGAGCACAGAGAGGCCCCCTCAGGTGACAACAGGGGCCTTCCTTGTCCTCTTCCCACCTCTACCCCAAATCCAAGTGGTGAATAATTATTACAGTTTCCCTTCTTCATTGTTCCCCCCTGCCCCGTATCATTTGCTTTGGGAAAGGCATTTGCTAACCAGTGGGGGGCTTCATTTTGAGAGTACATTTTACTTTCCTAGAAGAGAAGAACCCGAAGGAACTTCTGATACTTGTGAGGACCAGACGGCTATTAATACATGTCATTATTAAGTGGTTGGCAGAAGAATAGGTCCCTATGCCTGCATTCAAGTCTGCATTTCAGGGGAGAGACTTCTCATGGTTGGGGCAAGTGGAGAAGAGCCGCTGGAGTGGAGAAGAGCCCTGTTGGTAATAACCTGTGAGGACACTGGACTGATATCCAGTTTGGGAGACTGGACAGGTGTGAGCCCTTGCTCTGGGCCAGCTCCTGGCACTGTCCCTAATGTCATCACATTCAGGTGGCGTCTCCTTGGGCTGTGAAAGACTAGCCCTCCCCTTTGCATCAGCACACTGTTCTTCTCAGAAAAGAAAATGAAACGTCAGGTTCATGATGCGATGGAAATAACACTAAGCAGAACCCAAGGGCCCTGGTTCTGGTTCTGACTTTGCCACTAGTGGAGGGGCTTTAGCTAATTTAATTTTCATCTGTGTCTCAGTTTCCGTATTTGTACAATGGGCCACCAGAACAAATGTGTCTCTATTTCCTCCCAGCCCACACTATGGTTTATGAGTGCTCTTGCTCACAGAAAGGAAGGGAAGAGAACTCTATGCTGAGCATTGAGACAGATACTTGGCTCCTCTGATCTTCAGAAAATAGCACTTCAATTTTATAGATGAATGAGATGAGGCTCAGTGAGGTGAACCAACTTCTGCAATGTGATTCAAGTGATATATTAGTGAGCAGACTTCCTGTTACAAGTGTCAGGAAATCCAAGTTGAGCTGGTGTAAGCAAAAAGAGAATATATTGGTTCTTGTAATGATGAGAGATTGTAAGGGCTTCTGGCTACAGGCATGGCTAGATCCAGGAGTTTGAAGATGTGACCAGGAACTGACTTCTGTCCATCTCTCAGTTCCTTCTGTTTGTGTTGGTTTCATTGTCAGGTTTCATGTGGTAACAATAGGGCGGCAGCAGCCCCACCTCTCACATGCAGCCCTGACATCTGCTTAGGGTGAACAACTGCCCTGGTTTGCCTGGAATTGAGGGGGAATCTCCGGGCAGGGGACTTTCAGTTTTCAAGCCAGGAAATTCCCAGGCAAATTGTGACAAGCTGGTCCTTGGCATTGTCTCAGCTTCAAGTCCAGTGGAAAAGAGCATGCTTCTCGGAGTAGCTCTTGCAAACTGTTCTGACTTCACATGTCCCACTGTCTTAGAACCAGGGTCTGTCCCCGAACCAGTCCCTGTAGCCAGGTGGCTGCAGGGGCATCGACTGGCTTAGGCGTGGACACAATCTTGTCTGGAGCCCATGTGTGGTGGTGAGGAGATGGGGAGGAGTCTCAAAAGACAATAGGGGCTGGGGTCAGAAAGGGGAGTGAAGAGCCCTGTGGAGATGACTGGAAACAACCTCTCTGCAGAACAGGTGGGTAGGTCATGTTTCAAACCCTGGTGTCCTCACTGCAAGTGCAGTGTTCTTTCTCCACAGTCACAGGGAGGTAGATGACTCCGAGACATGCTATGGCCCTTTTCCAGGAGAGGTCAAGGAAGAACGCCCAGCAGAGCTGGAGAATGGTGATTCTGACGCAAGAACTTTGGGAGTTCTTGGCTCCGTGGCCTTTGAATAGAGAACAGATCCATTTCCTGGCCCCTACACCCCAGTAGGATTTATAGAGGTGGGTGGGCAGGGTGTGGGGGACAGTGCGTGGCCAGTTCTCACCACGTGAGCCTGTTGGCGGCAGCCCTGAGTGGCCCTGCACTCTCTGCATCCCCTTGGCCTCTGAGAAGCCCTTCTTTGAGGCCAAGGGTAGAGCCCCGCCTATTCTCTGGGGGAAACGCGATCTCCTCAAAGGGAGAGGACATCTGGTTGGGAGGTTGGTACCAAAGGAATTTAAAAGATGCCTTCTGTGCAATGCCAGCTTGCAGTGCCCTGGCTGCTAATACTGCCTTTTATTAGAGCTTCCAGAACACTTACTGGAGAGCTACTAGGCTAACAGGAAAGATTATTTTTGGCTCTCATACTTCCTGTTTTAGGAGAAAATGGTGTTCCAGAAAGGCTTACAAAAACTGAAAAACTGCTAACATAATGACATTGAAGACAGGAGATAAATTTCACACTGAAATTTTTACTTCAAGTGAGAGAAAAAGTGTGAAAATTATTATAAGGGTGATGATAGAAACATGCTGTAATCAGGAAACAGAAATATGTTCTAGTTAGGAAAGCCTAATGTTAGAGGTATATTGTGCGGTTTTCAGGGCCAAGTCTATCTTCCTGCATACAGAAAACTTTCAGGAGTGTTACGAACAGGAATGATTGTACAGTCAAATGATGAATCAAAAATTGCCTTGCATTTGTGAACCTCTAGAAACCTAGGTTAATTGGCTTGGAATAACTTCAGTGGGCATCTCTTGTTTTTTGCCTGTCCGGCATTTATCTGTTTTCTCTTCTGCAGCAACACCTTGATTTCATCTTAAGGAATTAACCTTAACTGTCTCTATTCTCAATCCAAGTAGTTCCAGGGGGATTGAATTCCAGGGTTGGGCACATGGTCAAAGCCTGGCCAATAAGGCACTGTGATTGTCTCAGGCATGATTACATGACCCAATTCAGGCCAATGGAAATCAGCACTGAGACTTTTGCTCGATTACTGTAGCAAAAGTACCTCGTTTCTGTTGGGGTTGCTACACTGATAGAATATAAGCACATAGATGCCAGTGACCAGCTCTGCCTGAGAGCAAAGGGAACATGGCAAAAAGTAGAGCCAAAGATATGGAAAGATGAAGCTCTTATAAAATTATTTTAGCGCCTGGATTTGGACAGGCCTGAAGCAGGTGGACTTTTCATCCGTATGAGTCAATACACTATTTATTTTGCTTGAGCCAATTTGATCTGGTCTTGGGTTACTTTTTTTTTTTTTTTTAAGATTTTTATTTATTTATTTGACAGAGTGAGACAGCCAGCGAGAGAGGGAACACAAGCAGGGGGAGTGGGAGAGGAAGAAGCAGGCTCCTAGCGGAGAAGCCTGATGTGGGGCTCGATCTCAGAATGCTGGGATCACGCCCTGAGCCAAAGGCAGACGCTTAACTAATGAGCCACCCAGGCGCCCCATGGTCTTGGGGTACTTGATAATGAAACATTCCTAATTAATAGATGAGAATATAGTTAACTATATCATTTATTTAGAACTCAGGTGTCCAATTGCTTGATTATGTGGAACAAAGAAAGGAGTGAACTGATTCTGAGGGTACGTGATACGTGCTAAGGATTCTGGGTTGGACTGAAAAGCAAATCTTTTCCTTAGGGTTGTATGTGAAATAAGAGTCAAAATGCTTTCAGCAATTTTGCTATTTTATTTTCAGACTTATAACAGATGAGGAGCAAATCTCAAGGCAAGGAAGGAGTTGCTCCAAGCAGGAAAGAGAGAAGTGAGGAGTAACTAGGGAGTCTAACATGGGAAGAGCCAGAGAAGAATTCCAAACCTAACAGTTGTAGTCATTTAACACAAAGGTCAAAAGATCCTGCATTACATGTATGTCATGTATGTTCTTTTTTTTTAAAGATTTTATTTATTTATTTGAAAGGGGGGGAGGGGCAGAGGGAGAGGGAGAAGCAGACTCCCCACCAAGTGGGAAGCCTGATCCCAGGCTCAGATCCCAGGACCCCGAGATCATGACCTGACCCAAAGGCAGATGTTTAACTGACTGAGCCACCCAGGTGCCCCTACATGTATGTTCTTGATAACCTCCGAGTCATCAAGAAAAGACTGCTTGTTGCTCCGTGGTTTTCTGTTTGAAAAGGTATGAAGGACATAACACATTTTAGAGAGTTCCAACCATTTTAAATTTTTTTTAGAGATTTTATTTATTTGAGAGAGACTGAGAGCATGAGCACGGGGGGCGGGGGGGGGGTGCAGAGGGAAAGGGACAAGCAAGGAGCCCACCATTTTAATTTTTAAAAGCAAGTTTTGGTGTAGAAATTATAAATCTCGCTAACTGGAAGAGCTCTCCACCAAGACCAATTTCCTGAGGATAATGGATAGCCTAGAAATGCTTTTACATTGATTTAGAAGGAGTAGTGTCTGCGAACTCTTACAGTTCACCGCTAAGCGAGGCAGCCTGTGTGTTTTGATTTTTCTCTGCTTCGGTTTAGCCACAGGATGGTTTTTAGTGTTGGTGGTAAAGGCAAGAGGGACCTGCCTCCATGAGAGTGGAGCCTGAGGAGGCTGGTCTCAAAGGAGAGGCATTTTGAGCATTTGTTCTGGGTGAAATATTTTATGTGATAAGTAGATGTTCTCTGGGGTCTCTTTTCACTCAAATGATCTATAATTGCATGCTTGGTTTAGTTTGTTTTTTTCTTTTTTTTAATGGCCATTTGGTTTTAAGTGGTATCCCATTGAATAAATCTATTTCCTCAAGTTCAGTTTTGGAGTAGGCATAGGATACCATGACATTCTTTAAAAGTTTCAGCCATTTCAGCCATAAATAATGGCCTATCTTTACAAGAATGCCTGGGTTAGACTGGGTTGTGGCCTAGAGAGCTGTTTACCACAATATCCGCTCCCCTTCCAGGGTATAGAGTTTTGTCCTAGAAAATGATAGTTCAGATAGGTCCCAGCTCCTCTTGCATCTAAGAAAGACCATATTATTAATTTTCACCAATAGAATATGAACAGAAGTGGGTGTATCTTTTCCAGAATTTTTAGGAAGTGGGTGTAGCTTTTCCATCATTGCCCTTCCAGGTAGATAAAGAGAACTTTAGTGGGGTCACAGCATAAGAAGGAAAGCACCAGCACCTGGGCCTGGAGTTGCCACTGCTTGGCGGGAGTTGGGCCTGGAGTTACTGGTTGTGGGAGAAGAGACACTGACCAACCAGTGGATTGCTAGGTAGATGTGGTTTAGAAATAGTTTCAGGTGGTTCGTGGATATAGGATTCAATAACATTGGCTTGCATAGATTACTTTTTCTTTTTTTTTTTTTAAAGATTTTATTTATTTGACAGAGATAGAGACAGCCAGTGAGGGAGGAAACACAAGCAGGGGGAGTGGGAGAGGAAGAAGCAGGTTCATAGCAGAGGAGCCTGATGCGGGGCTTGATCCCATAACGCCGGGATCACGCCCTGAGCCGAAGGCAGACGCTTAACCGCTGTGCCACCCAGGCGCCCCGCATAGATTACTTCTTTTTCATCTTTTTTTTGTTCTCCAATAGTGTCATTGTACTGCTCCAGAGTTTAATACTCCCTAATATTGCTATCCCCTCATTTTAACAAAAAAACATAACAGGTCCCAGGCTTGAAGTCTTCTGGTTGGCAATACCATCGCCCTAGAGTTTAAAAATGTAGATTTATTTTTGTTGTACTTATTTTAAGTCATCTTTTATTTATGCAAGTGAATTAGTTTCCTAATTTTAATAAGGAAATCATTTTCCTTTTAAATAATTGTATTAAGAGGCAAGTGAGATGGTTTAAAAATATGTGAAGTAGATAATAGTAAAGTTTGTAGTTAACATGAATACATTACTGTAGAAATTCATTGATAAATCTATTATTATAGAATGCTACTATATTTTTTTTCTACAGAGAATGAGGGTGATATTTGACCTAACTTTTCATCCAAAAACTATTAATAATATAACCACCCTAAGAGAGCCAAATTGTAAGGATGATATACGCTACTCATTTTGATTCTCAAGACACATTTTTTCCCACGCCTGTCCTCAATTTATTCAATGACTTTTATTAAAAACAACTTTATTGAAATAGAATTCATACACCATACAACTCATTCACTTAACATAGACCATCAATGTTTTTTAGTATATTTGCAGAGCTGTGCAACCATTATCATAATCAATTTTAGAATATTTTCACTACCCCAAAAGAAACCCGTACTTATTAGTAGTCACTCCTCATTTCTTCCCAAACCTCTTGTCTAAAGCCCTAGGCAACCGATCACTCTCTGTTTATATGAATTAGCCTATTCTGGACATTTCATATCTATGTATCTGTATCTATCTATCATCTATCTATCTATCTATCTATCTATCTATCTATCTATCTATCATTTATCTAATCTATCATGTATTGAGTCAGAAAATAAGGGGTGTTTTGTCAGTGTAACTTAACCAGAGTTCATCTATATTATAGCATATATCAGTACTTCATTTCTTTCTATTGCCAAACAATATTCCATTATGTCGATATAGCACATTTTGTTTACCCATTCACCGGTTGATGGACATTTGAGATGTTTCTGCTTTTTAGCTATTATGAGTAATATGAACATATGAATATTTCTGTATCTTGAACTGTATCTTGAAGCCATGAACATTTCTGTATTTTTGTGCAGGCATACGTGTTAATTTCTGTTGGTAAGCACTTAGGAGTGAAATTGCTGGGGCATGTGGTAATTCTGTGTTTAACCTTTGCAGGAACTGCCAAACCGTTTTTCAAAATGGCTACCGCATTTCACATCCCGCCAACAGTGACTGAGGGGTCCAATTTCTCCACATGCTCGCCAATACTTGTGTTGTCCCTTTGATCAGAACTATCCTTGTGGATGTAAAGTGATATCTGACTATGGTTTTGATTTTCATTTCTTTGCTGGCCAGTGATTTTGGATATCTTCTTATTTGCTTAATGGCCATTTGTATATCTTCTTTGGAGAAATGCCTGCTTAGATCATTTGTTCAGTTTTATTTGGGTTATTTATCTTTTATTATTGAGTTTAGAGTTCTTCGTATATTTTGGAGACAGATTCCTTATCAGATATATGATCTGAAAATATTTATTTTTTCCTGTTCTGTGGGTTGTCTTTCTGCTTTCTTGGTGGTATTTTTTGCAGCACTCCATGACATTTTATAGATTCCATGATTTTAGAATTCTATCCATCCATCCATCCATCCATCCATCCATCCATCCATCCATCATCTATCCGTCCATCCAACAATTCACTGAGGTGATAAGCCAAATCTTGATTGATTTACTTTTTCAGCTTGTAAGCAGGAGGATTTTCTGTGGAATGATCAATCCTAATTGAAGACTTACTAAGGAATATATTTTTCACTGGTTAACTAAATTAATCTTTATTTAATGGGACCTTGTGCATTGAAGCATGGGGTCATGCCTGTCACTTTGCCTCAGAAGAGAATGTAGCGTTGGAAGACATGTCAAGAAATCCATAACCTTTTTATTTTATTTATTTTTTTAAGATCTTATTTATTTATTTGACAAGGGAGAGGGCGAGCAAGACAGCACTAGCAGGGGGAGTAGTGGAGGGAGAGGGAGAAGCAGGCTTCCCGCTGAGCAGGGAGCGCAACATAGGGCTCCATCCCAGGACCTTGGGACCGTGACCTGAGCCGATGGGAGGCACTTAACAGACTGAGCCACCCAGGTGCCATATCCCTTTATTTATTTATTTATTATTTTTTTAAATGTTTTTTTATTATATTATGTTAGTCACCATACAGTACATCCCTGGTTATTGATGTAAAGTTCGATGATTCATTAGTAGCGTACAACACCCAGTGCACCATGCAACACCATATCCTTTTAAATACTGACTTCAGTATTGCTTATATTTTAATGATAGATGAATACACTTTTGGAAAAGCACTTTATTTAAAAGGTTTGTATTCACTTTCCACTCCACACACAAATTATTCTTTTTATCTTAAAAACAGCAAAAAACCAAAAACCCACTTGCCCCTTTTCCTTTGGAAAATCTCAATACTTGAGAACACTCTGAGTTAGACTGCATTATATTCTGTTTAACTGGTAAATGTGAATAGTAACCTTACGATTAGTTTGTTCGGTAAGTGAGAGAACCAAGGTGTGTGACCACACTTCATTCGTTTTGCCTTTTTCTTTGACTTGCACTCTGTGCCCCCAATTACAGATGGCCTCAATTTCCTCATTTGTGTCTTGGATATAATAGCACTTACCTTGTAAGGTTTTAAGGAACATTAACTATGTGTGCATGCCTTGCTCAGTGTCTGACTTAGAGTAGGTGCTCAATTAATATTTATTAACTTCTATCTTTTCTTGATTTTGGGTGCAGAGTGTCCGAACTTGAGGGTGTGTCTAGACAAACTCCACAGAGAAAACAATTTACACAAGATGTGATCAGTCCTCTGAATACCAAACAAAACCCCAAACCACAAAACAAACAACTACAACAAAAACCACACTTGCAAATGTGTTTCTCCCTAAGGACTAGCTGGGGGTTGGGGAGAGATGCAGTAAGAGATCAGGTGTACGGAAGGCTTGGAAATGCCAGATCGTGACTCACAGAGGCCACAGTTTGCCTGCCTCATGGGTGGCCAGCGGAGACGCACGCAGATCAGAGGGCTGGCGCTGGCTCCTGGCTCCCTGTGTGAGATCTCCAGGAACATCTGCTTTATGGAAAGAAGCAGATCGAATGGCTCAAGGAAAGATCAAAATCAGATGGGAAACAATGAAATCTCTTAAGCCCTAGGCATGTGGTATACTTAGTAGCATTTTTTCGAAGAATGTAACTTTTTGACATTAGTGTGATGGTCAGGAGTGTGCTCTTGAGTCAAGATGCTGTGTGGCTTGAAAGAAAGTCAAAATCTTCAGATCAGGCTGAGTGAATGAGGAAGCTGTCTCTTTTGTTTTATGACTCATGATCTTGCTTCAGCTCTGGGTGATTCTTTTTGATTTGAACTTCCCTTCTCATTTGAAGAAATGCAGACAAGTATGCGCCATAAAGTTGAGCTTATGTACTGCAAGAGCATGTCCTTCTTGACCATCTCCTGGCTGCAAAGCCCAGTGTGAAGCTCTGGGGGGGAGGGGATTACAGAAATCCAGGTCATTTTTGAAAGAAGCTGGTAGTGGAGTTGAGGACCTAAGCAAGGCATCTGTGATGGTTAATTTGATGTATTAATTTGGCTAGACTATAGTACCCAGTTGTTTAAATAAACACTAATCTAGGTGTTGCTGTGAAGGTATTCTGTAGCCGTAGTTAATATATACAATAAATTGATTTTAAGTAAAGGAGATCAACCTTGATAATGTGGGTGGGCCTCATCCAATCAGTTGAAGGCCTTACGAGCAAAAAAAAAAGGGGTTTCCCAAATAAGAAGAAATTCTGTCTCAAAACTGCACCAAATCCTGTTTGGGTTTCCAGCCTCCTGACCCACCCAATAGATTTCAGACTTGCCAGACTCCACAGTTGTGTGAGCCAATTCTTTAAAATTTATCTATGTATTTATGTATCTATCTGTCTAAGTATTTATCTGTCTCCTATTGGTTATGTTTGTCTGGATCACTCTGGCTCATACAGTGTCCAAATAACGAGTACTAGGCAGAAGACTGGATGCTTCATGGGAGTAGGGACTGTTTTGTTTACTTGTGTATTTCAACAATTGGTTGAAAGCAGGTGCCCATGAAAGCATTAGAACAATGCCTGGCCCATGCTTGGCATTCAATAAATGCCTTTTGGGTGAATGTTTAGAGGGCGGGCTGGCTGAATGGATGAAGAAAATGTGGTAAGGGCAATAAGAATGGTACAGAATATAATTAATTCCCAAAGGAAAGTCACAGAATTCTTAAAATCAACCTTCAAAATTGATTTTTACTCCCACCCTTTTTTCCCTTAAACCTAGAATCTAACAAATGTAACACAGTGATGAGTCTAAACTACAGGTATCTCATTCCACTTGCCACTAGTTAGTTTGAGAATGGGTGCGTGCTTTGATTCTGGATGGCAAAGAAGTCTATTGGGTGCCATTGGAAAATTTTTTCTTCTCCTGGAACAAAAATCCCTTCTCTGGCTACAAAGTTAATTGTATATGATGCTTTAAGTTCTCCAGCTGGAGAAGGGCTGAGCTAAGGGAATTACACAGAAATAGGGTGAGAATCCTAATGTCCTGCATCTGGAACGCACCTGAACTTTCTGTGTGTGAGATAATAAAATTTCCTATTAGTTCAGACAGTTTGAATCACGGTATTTTGTTATCTGAGCTGAAAACACCCCCGCTTTTAAAAGATTTTATTTATTGATTTGACAGAGAGAGAGCAGGAGAGCACAAACAGGGGGAGCAGCAGAGGGAGAGGGAGAAGCAGGCTTCCCCCTGAGCAGGGAGCCTGATGTGGGGCTTGATCCCAGAACCCTAGGATGATGACCTGAGCTGAAGGCAGACGCTTAACCAACTGAGCCACCCAGGTGCCCATGAAAGCATCTTGATTCATTAAGTGAATACGAAGTCATGCTAGAATGGCTAGTAGTGGCTAATAGTTAAGAAAACTTTAAAAACTGGCGTTTGTTTCATATCACCAAGGATGAACTACTTACTAGGGTACTTTGGTTGCTGGTATACATTAGTTACTTCTTATTTGTGAGGATTCTTAAAAACTAAAGAAAAGCTCTTGAAGAATCTAAAAGAACACAAAAGTACCCACTTGTCAGAGTGGAACAAATTCTAAAACACTCCAACTGAGTGTCTGTTACCTTAAAGCCAGCAGATGTTATTTTCAAGATGTCCACAGATACCAAACTGTGTAATTCTCAACAGCTCTTCACTTTTCCTCAGTGACTAGCTCCTTTACCCCCTGGGCTGTTGTACCCAGACACCCTTCCTATAGCCTTCAGGAGTTATAGGAAGCTATGGTGGAGGTGGGAAGATTATGTTTGTGTCTGTCTTGGTACTTTGTTCTTCAGAGGCTTTCAGGACTAGAGGCTTTATCCTAATTATAAGTTAGCAAATTAGTCTGCTACAGTGTCGTGGATGATGGCAGGAGACATGAGACACCAAGGTCAGAGACAAAGGGCTTTAGTATTCACTCACCACAGAGCAAGCATCATGGATGTCATATTTACTTTGGTCGCCTGTCCCCCAAATCCATGAGGATAATGCAGAAGGGTTCGGGGGGTACTGGGCAGGTAGTAGGCTTGCATCACACCTGAGGAACTCTGAGCTTGGGAACCCGAATCTTTTATGATAGGTTCAAGACACTTACATTTTGCCCTGAAGGGAAAAGTCTTTATCACACTGGACAGCAGGCAAATCTGCCCTTTGCTCTGGAAGGTATCACTATCTCTATATTCCAGGAATTTTTATTAAACAAACATCCTTCAAAAGATAGTCCAGAACAAAAGAGTAGTTAATGCCACCCCCCAGGACTTTCAGAAATGCAAGAGTCCTGTAGAAAACTGTCTCTCTGAAAGGGACAGAGGGTGGGCTTACGAAATCATGTGGGACAAAGGGTGAGACCTACTGGTCTACCAACACGGATGTAGAGTAATGTTTAGGTGGATGACTCTGGGACCAGAGGATATGAACCTCAAAGACAGTTTGCAGTGATCACAAAATGGAAAGGGAAATTTGCCGTATCCCTCCCTTTGGGGCAATAATATATTCCACTGAGCTGCTTAGAAATAAGTGTTCTTTTTCATTAACAATGAGAAGAGCAGCTAACATGAATTGGGTGCGTACTATATCGCAATGCTGATTCCAAACCTTTCGCTTAGATGAATTTATCATCCTTATTAACATTGTGAGGTAGTTCTTTTAATTACTACTTTAGAGGATGAGGAAAATGAGGAACAGAGCAAGATTATGATGATAAAAGATTAATTTTAGGAAACATTGAAGACTTGCCTGAAAAATGTCAGGGAAGGTACTGCTTGGCCCGAGGATTGTTTGGCTAGCTTGTTGGGATCAGAGTATGGCTGGAGCTACCTGGAGTTTTACTGGAACATTCTTCCCCTTCCTTACCTTAAGCACACAGAAGTTTGATAATTAAGATGTTTTTCAACCCTGGGGAGGGGATGTAGAACAATAAGAGTTAGTGCTATGCCTTCTCCTGTTCAGTATCTATCCACCCAAAGATTGGAAATCAGGAACTCACAAGAGATCGTGACACGGTTTGTGTTCCTGTCTGTGTTAATGGATGTCTTAGTCAGTTTGGGCTGCTCTAACCAATTATTGTGGGCTGGGTGGCTTAAACAGCAAACATTTGTTTCTCATAGTTCTGGAGGCTGGAAATCTGAGATCAGGGTACCAGCATGGTGGAATTCTTGGTGAAGGTCCTTTTGGTTTACAGATGGCCACCTTCTTGCTGTGTCTTCATATGGAAGAGAGAGGGTGAGTTCTGGTCTCTACATCTTTGAAGGGCACCAATTCCATTATTGGGACTCTACTCTCATGACTTCATCTAAGTTTAAGTATCTTCTCAAGACCTCATCTCTAAACACCCTTCCATTGGAGGATAGGGCTTCCAGATATAAATTTTAGGGGACACCAACATTTAATCCATAGCAATGGATAGCCGTGGCAAAGTAGTTATCCCTAATTTTCAGATAAGAAATTTAAACATTAGAAAAATTAACAATACCTACCTCGCAATATTAAAAAAGGTTATGTTTTGTATAGCAGCTGGCTCAGGAGATATTAGCTCCCTCTCTTTCTTATGTGGCTCAGTTATTTGGTAGATGGGGTGACATTAGGTCTATGTATAAACTATGAGCACTTCTCACTACATGTAAAGTACTAGCTTCACAGGTGAAGAATGGTGCCTTTGTCTCATTCTGTCCATGGAGATGGTTCTATACTTTTTGTGACAACATTTAGAGAAGTGCAGTGGGCCTGCAGGGGGTTCAGAAAGAGTAAATGATTGGATGATGAGAGAGAAGCATTGGTTTGTGACAAAGGTTCTGCTGTGAAAGCAGCCAGCCTGTGGTAGAATAGGGGAGTCTGGGTTGACCTTGGGGAGTCTGGTTTCCAGTCTGTGTTGCTACTGATAGGAGGGTCATCTTGGTTCTAGAGTCTTTCCATTTCATAATTTTAGTGCTTTTCTGATGTTCAGCTGTGTCCGCTGCCCTACATAGTATGTATATCCCCACAGCCTTATGATGAATTCCTTGTGAATGTGGACGAAGTTGGTTTCTGTTACTTACATACAGAAGAAATTTAACTTTGACAGTTGTTGGCCTGTGAAAGAAAAAGCAGTGAAAACTTCGTGATTGTTTTTTGAGATATAAAAAGTCAACGCTGTTTTCTAGCTGTATAGAATCCAACAAGGCTATGATTTAAGTTTCTGGAAAGAGTGTTTTGTTAGATGGTTGGAGCCCACATAAGTAACCTAATCAGTAAAAGAAAATTATGGAATAGGTTCTCAGGATCTTCAAACACTAGATAAATTTCAAACCTCTGTGGAGCAGAAGACTGGAGCTGAAGATCTTTTGAGGTCCTTTCCAGTTACATATTTCTAAAAATAAAAGACTGTGATTCCAACACTTGGAGAGCAGGGAGTAGAGGAGTTGACTAGTGGAAGGCTCTCTGGAGACTTAATTTGAACTAAGACCCTTTAGATGCGGTCTTTATGATGGTTAATCTTCTGTGTCAACCAGAATGGCCTAAGGGATGCCCAGATGGCTGATTAAACATAATTTCTGCGTGTATCTGTAAGAATGTTTCTGGAAGAGAATAGCATTTGAATCTGGACTGAGTAGGGAAGATTCATCTTTACCAAGGTAGATGGGCATCATCCAGTCTTTTGGGGGCTTGAATAGAATAAAACGATGGAAGAAGGGCAAACTCTTTCTCTCTTTTCTTGAGCTTGGACATCTGTCTTTCCTGCTCTTAGATATTAGAGCTCTTGGTTCTCAGACCTTCGTCCTAGGGATGAATGATACCTCCGGCTTTCCTAGTTCTCTGCTTGCAGATGGCCAACCGTGGGACTTCTTAACCTCCATAACCAACTGCATGAGCCAATTCCTATAATAAATCTCTCCATCTCTCTGTTCCCTCTCGGTTAGCTCCATTTCTCTGGAGAAGGCTGGAAGAACCCTGACAGGACCCTGGGGAACAGTCTCCCATCCAACCTTCCTATTTAGGGAAACATTCTCAGGTAGAAAAACTGAAGCAGAAAGAGCAGTGTCTGCTATAGTACAAGTTCTTTGAGGTTAGTTACTTTGTCTTTACGTTTCCTCTCTTCCCAGTACTGTGGGAAGCCATCAGTGGATTCTGTTGATGATGACAATTGCACAATTAATAAGATGACCTGAAGCTTATACATCATGTTTGACTTGGGTTTTTTTTTTTTTTTTAGGGCTTATCAGTGTTTTACATTTTGGGTTGGGGAGCAAATGCTTCCTGACAATTTTAAATGATTAAATGAATGATTTGTGACTCAGATCCTCATTGGAAATCCTTTATCTAAATCACATGGTAACCTTCAGCCAGCCTCACCAAAACATGACATTTTTTCTTGGCTAGTGCATTTCAGAAGGGACTTCATTTCTTTGAGACGCTACAAAGAGTAACTGGAATGTTATCAGGTCTCCATGATGTGATTTATGTAAAAAGTAAACCACATGGATTTTGTGCTGTCTTGAAGAATTTACTTAAAGACTTCAAACCTCTGAGGGGAGATTACCAAAAATTCTTTGCATTTGAGACAGCCACTGGAATGTAAGACATGGTCTCTGATGTTCACTGGGCTCCTGAGACACTGCTTAATTCTCTTCACTTATTATCAGTGTATCAAAACCTTTGGGAAAGATTTGAGTGGCCCAGATGCCAGAGAGTAGCAGGCATTGCAAGGGAGGTAGATGGAAAAAATGAATTCTCACTAATTAAAAAGAAAAAAGGTTATCAGCATGCTGCAACTGTAGCTCTCTTTGCTTTGGTCATGCGAGCATCCTGAAGGCCACAATTTTCTGGAAGCCTGGGCCTTCCCAGAATTTTATGATAGAATGATGACATGTACTTGGCATTTGAGAGGCACTGCGCTCTAGTGAAAAAAGTCAGGGTTTGGCATGACTAGTATGTACTCTATAATTTTGGGAAGTTACTTAACCTAAGCTTTCATTTTCTCATCGGTAAGCTGAGGATAAAAATGATATTTCCCAAGTTATTAAGAGGCTCAGTGGAGCCCTGGAAGTGACAGCACTGACCAGCTGTAGGACCAGTGCTACACTGAGGTGTGGGAAGGAGGGAGGTAGTATTTCCAACTAGTTGGACCCGCCCACTTACTTCTGTTAGCCCCACCTACTTAATTATTCAGAAATATTCATTAATTTGCTTAACGAATACTAAGACCCCCTTTGAGCTAGGTGTTTGCTGAAAGCAAGGGAGAGTGGTGAACAAGACAGACGTGGTTCCAGCCTTCGTGGGACTTAAATCCTACCTCAATATCATATGAACAGTGAGAATCTTAAGAAGACTCTGAGACCTGCAGCTGCAAGGTAGCCTTCCCACTTTGATTGTATTTTGAATTTATTATAAACTTTCCCCTTTGTACCTTGTTTACCTTTGAGTCTGTAGATTACTTCCCCCAAATATTCAATCCAAATTTTCTTTAGTGTATTTCAGACATTTAAATACAACTGCGTATTTTCATAAAAAGGCAAGGTTTGCTGTCAAAACTTTTTATATTTAATTTTAGTGGGGTACCGCAATGGTAGATAATCTCCAGACAAATGAACCTTATTTAAAACATAGAGAATATTCCTCTATTTTTTCCTGAGAGCTTCCTGTAAAAATCAGGAATGCTATGCAAACTTTACTTTCATGGGCCTGTACACTGCCAGAGGAAAGAGTCCGAAGGGAAACATAATTTGTAGAAGGAAAAACACCATGGAGATAAAAAAAAAACAAGTATCAAGACACATTAAAAAAAAAAAAAAAAAAGGAATGGGTCCCAGCATGCAGAAGAGCTCTGGCTGAAGACCAGAAAACACCAGGGGTTAGCATAGCTGAAAATACATATAAACATATTTTAGTTTTGAGAAATGGCTCATAGGAGACTTAATGGCTGTGAAAAGCCCCCTTTTATTTCACATAGGAAGGGGACTTAAAATAGCCCATTTATAGCACTGGGAAATCCCATCCCCAAAGGTCTCAGTTCACTTGAGCTCAACTAACAGTTGCAGAGAACCTGCTTTGTGCTAGGCACGGTGCTCAGGGTGGACACTGAAAGGGCGAGACACAGATCCCAGCCTGGAGAGGCTTGCAGTCCACGTGGAAGCAGATACCTAAGCAGGAGAGTTCTCTCTGTAGTGATAAGACCTGTGACGTAGGGAAGTCTGGGTTACCATGGATATGGTTTAAGGATAGATATGAAGCCTGGGGGAGGGGGAAGGAAGGGTGCATCACAGAAGAATTTCTGGAGCAGGTGATGTCTGAGCTGAGTCCCCAAAGGGTGGGTAGGGAGTGGCATTATATGAATGAAGTCATATTTTCATTATGGAACACTTAAAAAATGAGTGAGAACTTCTACGAGATGGCATACATTGCCTTGAAACTTTCAAAGTTGAATATTAAAGGCAGTAGCCATATTCCATGTCTGCTGATTCTTTCCTTGCTGAAGAGCAGAGGCAAAACCATGGAGTGATGCATATAGGAATTCACCTGCAGATATGTTCATGCAGACTCTGCCAACCGCATTCTCTGACCCATTCTCTTCCGATGACTTTCCGGTAATTGACAAACTTCCCTCACTGCAGAGTCCTTTCACTAGAGCTCTTTCTTGCTGCCAAGTAGCCAAAATCATTCTTGGGAGGGGAACTGCAGTTTGACTTTCCTCACTGGGTGACCTGTGTCAGGTTCACAACATTCCCACAGGGTTATTTCAGGGTAGCTATGGAAATAGATGGTGATCGCATTAACCCTTTCTCAGACAATATTAGTTACGCAAATCTTATCAAGAGGCACATACTGGTTTCATTCACAAATTGTGTTGCTGGTAAGATGGATTAGTGCTTTTCATTCTCAGGAAATCAAATAAGTCACATCTAAGTCAATAATAACATAAACTCATGACCTTTTTCTGGTTTCCCCTTCAGGAAAATGCTTTGGCGGCACACAAAAGTTTTGGGAATGGGAAGTGAAAATTTCTTGATTCTCTGAAACCATACTGTTCTGAGAAATACCCAAAATAAAATTAAAAAAAAGATTGAATTTCTGGATAAATCTCTTTCACAACATTTAAGCAACTTAAGAATTTGGGGGATTTTCTATAGAACATTTTTATAATAAAAGATTCCCAATTCACACTTCTCCTCTCCATCCTCTTACTTCTGCAAGGGAAGAAGAAGAAGGAGAAGGAGAAGGAGAAGAAGAAGAAGAAGAAGAAGAAGAAGAAGAAGAAGAAGAAGAAGAAGAAGGAGAAGGAGAAGGAGAAGGAGAAGGAGAAGGAGAAGAAGAAATAAGGAAAAAGGAAAAGAAAAGATAAAGGAGCATCCTGCATTGCCACAGAACATATTGGATTGCCTTTCACTTGGCCATTCATGTTCTTGTTCATTTCAAATACACCAGTGTTGTAGTAAAGGTATGGCTTGGAAGGGTTTCAGCCTCATGGGAATTTCCATCAGTTTCATCTCAAATAAATTTACAATCTAAATAAAACTGGGGGAAATGAGATAATAAAGACACAATGTTAAAAAAATAAATAAATAAAAACTGGGTACTTGCAATGCACACATAGCTTCAAAAGGAGAACCCTGCACTACCAGAGTGCCCACCCTTTATGTATCAGCCAACTCGAGAAATTCTAGGACACATTTGGGGGAAGCAGCTTTGGTCTGTCTCTCTGGATTTGAGGGCAGGTGCAGTGACATGAATAGTAGGCAACTGTTTTCATTCGGCCTGGTCGGATGCTTCAATTTCATACTTTGCCAGGGTTCCCTTGCAAAGTTAATGAGGTAGAGCCTTCTAAATCCCATTAAGCTGTCATGAATGTGTTTCTGCATCCCTTTTCTTAATTTTCCTCATTCTGAGAGAGTTGGCGGATGACCCAAGTTTAAACATATGAGCGCAATTTATAATCCTGCTGTTGTCTCTCAACTCATCAGGGACTGCAGAAGCCAGCTCTGATTTTCTATCCCTGTAGGATGATAATGGTGAGCAGTTTGTAGGCATGGCTTGGACGTACTGAAAGGATATCCTATCCACATATTTTATTTTATTTTAATTTTTTAAAAGCATTTTATTTAAAGGGGGTGGGGCAGAAGGAGAGGGGGAGAGAGAATCTCAAGAAAATTTTGCACTGAGTGTGGAGCCCAACATGGGGCTCCATCCCAGGACCCTGAGATCATGACCTGAGCTGAAATCAAGAGCTGGATGCTCAACTGACTGAGCCATCCCCCGTGCCCCCCATCCACATCTTTTAAATGTCTTTCTAGCCCACAAAATTGAGATCAATGTCATTGCCATTTCAGTCTATATGACTGGACTTTTTGCTACATACCCAAACATAATTTGTAATCACTTTTTCATTATTTCTAACTGAAAAGTAACTTGCTTTTGTTCTCACTAGATGTTATGAACTGAATGTTTGTGTCCCCACCAAAATTCATATGTTGAAGCCCTAACACCCTCAAGTCATGGTATTTGGGGGGGGGGGCTTTGGGAGTAAGTAGGTTTAGAGGAAGTGCTGAGGATGGGGCCCCACAATGGGATTAATGTTCTAATAAAAAGAGAAAGAGACCAGAACTCTCTTTCTCTACTATGTGAAGACATGACAAGAAAGTCATTATCTGCAAGCCAAGAAGACCAGGAACTGGTTTTCTGGCACCTTGATCTTGGACTTCTCAGCCTCCAGAACTGTGAGAAAATAAATTTCTATTGTTTAAATCACCCAGTCTGTAATATTTTGTTATAGTAACCTGAGCAAAACAAGACAGGCTGCCATATTATTATTGGATTCAAAGGTCACCAAAACGTAAGGGATAGAAATTATCTTTTTTGGGGGGTGGATAGAATTATCTTAACTGTATAAATGGATAAACTGAGGCTCAGAGAGGTTAAGTAACATTCCCGCCCCAGGATTAAAAACCTCTGGAAAGAGCAGATTGACCACAAAATCCAGGACTGAGGCTAAAATAAGAATTATCTAGAGCTATAGTGTCTAATATGGTAGCCCTTAGCCACATGTGAAATTAAGTTTCAATTTCAGTAAAACATTCAGTTCCTTAGTGTTTAATAGCCACGTGTAGCTAGTGGCTACCACATTGGATAGCCCATTTCTACCATCATCGAAGTTCTATGGGATGGTGTAGAGATTGTCCTCTTCCCAAGTGACTCAAAGTAACTAAAGATGGACAATGCCCCTGCATTCCCTGATAGACACACACAGCATGGGAGGGAGAAATATCACTCGACACTGGTCACAAGGTACCACTCTTTTCTCCATGTGTCATGTGTGGAGAAAACACACCCTAAAAGCTCTGAAGGAGAAAGATGTGGGCTTCCATCAGGATCACAAATAATTACTGAATCATGCATATGTTAAAAGTGTTGAGATTAGAGATAGAAAGAATGGTGGTTGTCAGCAGCTAGAGGGAGAGGCGAATGGAGAGTTATTGTTTAACAGGTATAGAGTCTCAGTATTACAAAAAGAGTTATCGGGATGGATGGTGGTGATGGTTGCATAGCAATGTGAATATATTTAATACCACTGAACTGTACACTCCAATTTTGTGCTATGTGCATTTTACCACAATAAAAAAACAAAGAAAAAAAGAATATACTGTATAAATAATACTATGTTATAAATATTGCAACATTAAAAAAAAGGTGCATGAGGAAAGTCTAAGTTCCACTGCACCCTCCCCCATCTATTTTCTCCCCTCTCTGTAGGAGCTGGAGTTTGGGACCATCCCAGGAGGCACTGTGTGGTTTAAGCCAAAATTCAGTGGCAGGGAATGGCAATGAGACCTCTGAAATAAACTGACCTTGAGGTGCCGTCTCTCGACAGGTTTGGGCCAGTGAAGGCATCCCAGGAACAGACAAACTGCCCCACAGTGCTGCTGACCTCCCTCAAAGCAGGGGTGCCCTATGGCTATGAGACATGACAGTGACAATGGGCAGGTGACTCTGCAGGTCTCTTTCTGCCTGGCATTTGGAAGTAATACTGGCTCTCAGCTACTCCCAGATCTGGACCAAATGAGTCTTCAATTACTTTTATAGTTTTGGGGGAGCATGTTTCAAGAAGAAACTGTTAGATTTTCCACTAAGAGACTAGTCTTAAGTGATTAACCAAAGCCGCATGACTGTTATTTGTGCCCTGTTTTTAGAATAGGTCAAACTCTTTACCCTTACTACCTTGACTGCACCTTGAAATCATCTGGAGAGCTTTGCAAATTACCGATGCCTGGGTCCATCCCCAGAGATTCCGATTTAGTTGGCCTGGGGTATGGCCTGGGTACTTGGTGTTAAAGAAAATAATAACAAAAGACCTCTCCCCCCTCAAAAGAAACTCCCTAGGTGATTCTAGTGTCCAGCAAAATTGAAAACCATAGGCTGAGGCATAGAAGTTATATCAAACGTAGTAATATATGTAAGGTCCTCAGAAGATTTCCTGTCACATAGAAGAAACACATTAGATGTTACAGTTTTTGTTGTTATAGTCTGGCCAAAAACTAGAACAAACACTGAATAGATAGTATATCTCAATACTCAGATACAAACCATAGCCTAACCAAAGATCCAGTTTAGATTTCTAACTGCTCCAAACAGTTACCCACTTGTGAATTGCATTTCTCTTTCTACTTAGGTAATTGACGCTGGGAAGAGGTGCCTTCCTTTGATGTATGCCTTCTGAAAGAAGGGTTAGTGGCTCTGGCCCTTAAAATGAGAAAGACAAGCTTGTGAAATTGATATGTTTCTTTATTTGTTAACATGTCCAAAGCTTGGAAGAAGTTTGAAGGTGAATAAATAATGAGCCTTAAGAATAGACTGAATGGAAACACATTAGCCGTTTCTTCCCTCTCTCGTGGGGACATTATTGCTGTTTCATTTGCCCTGAGCACCTGTTACCGTAAGACCACTTTGGGGACCCCATGTATGATATACAAAACACAAGACCTAACCTCCTCAACTAAGAAGCTTATAATATTTATATATAACACACATAAAATTTTAATGAGAGTAGAATTCATTTCATATGCTTAAAAAAAACCACTGGGGTATTTCTTTTTGAGTTGTGGAAAGTCGACTCAGTCAGTGTAACAGATTTCTATCCACTTTGTTACTTGTTGTCCATGTATGACTGCATCGAATGTAACAGTATACAAAATTTCAGTGGGTTTTCTCATCCTCTTTTCAGAATAAAGAAGAAACATTCACCTGCCAACAACAAAATACTTTTTCCTTCCAGTTTTTACTGTTTTAAAGTTCTAAATCTTTCTTGATGAGTTGAAATTGCCCAAATAAATAGTTTCAGAACAGCCTGAATAGTAAGTCTCAGTTGCCTTTGTATTTTACGTACGTTCGCTGAAAGACTGTCTGGGCCAATTATCTCAGTAGAATCTCCTTTTCATTTGACTCAGTACTTCAGCAAGATGATACTGTTGTTCCTGGTCAACGGGGGAGTGTGGTATACCTTGGCCATTAACTCAGGACTTTTCTTACAAATTGTTCAACTGTGGTTTGAGCTGTCACAGGAAGGCCAGGCTGGAAATATTACACAGTAGCTCAATCCCTCACGATGGAAAAGTACACAAAGTCTCAGCACAAGCTACTGCAATGGTTTTGGCTCCAGTTCAGCATGTAGGCTGGCCAGCCTCCCTGGTGCCTCTTTTTAAATATAAAAATGGAGCCTCTCAGTGTTGACACGATTTCTTTGGCTTATTTGTGTTGACAGTTCTGCCAGCGATGACTTGTCCTCATGAGAGCTGTGAAAGGTGACACTTAGAGGGTTATTTTGCAAATGACCTTTTCCGACTTAATTATGCCAATGGGTCTTTTCTGTAAATTAACATTGTTGAGATAAAACCTGGGCAGAGTTGAGTTTCCATAGTCTTATTCTTTGCTTATTTGTTAACTTCATTCATTCAGACGAGTATTTATTGACTGAAAACCTAGTGCCAGGGCAGTATCTGACAAAGACCTTGAGAGAATTCTCACTCCGCCATTTACTATTTGGGTGGCTTGACCGTGTGACTTGGGGGCCCTGCCTAGGGGAAGATCACATGTTCCCATCCTGTTGAAGTCTGATGTCATCACGTGATTCACTTTGACCAATGAAATGGGCAAAAGTGATACACATCCCCTCCACGTGGAAGCTTCAAGACCTTGCCCTTGGTCAGCCATCTCTCTCCATCATGCCTCTTGGAAGCCCAATTTTGTCCGTAGGATGCGTTACTTCTTCTTTTTAGGTCCAGGAGTGAAGGCAGGGTGGGGTAGGAGGGAGCTGTCACCTGATAGCCAGGGATCATGGAAGAAGAAAACATTCTTGAGATTTTGGAGTTACCCATTACCACAGCATAACCCAGTGTGTCCTGACTGCTGAAATGTGTATTACTGCAGTTGTACAGTGGCCTACAGTACTGCTGATTTCCTACAGCTGGGGTCTGAAAGTCACTTCCTTGCAATCTTCACCCCCTCTCCCCTGCCCCCGTTCAGGACCCATCTGAGCCTGCATCATCTTAAGCCATGTTCTTTTTATTTTGAAATTTTCCTAGGTGAAATTTATCTCCTGCACACTTGTATTACTCACACATAGGCTCGGCTACTCAGCAGGATGAGCCGGGAATAGGGGAAGGGAAGGGGATGCAGAGAGTACTGGGGGAGTTTAGAGGAGAGCAGGGGCTAGCTGGGGAGCTGCTTCAAGGACTGCATCTGCAAGAACTTCTGCTCGATTCTTGCCCCAGATGTCACAGTCCACAGCTGCTTCCAATCACTAGATGCATGCATTTCCTGTCCAAACCAAATAATAAAAAAGAAGAGACACACACCACCAGAACCCTCATTTCCCTTTCCCCTCCCGCTTCGTCCCATTCCCCTCCAAAGCTCTAGATTTATATTTCTGGATTTAAACAAACACATTCAGAAAGATATAGTACTATTATTTGGGAAAACAGAATACTTTCTTTAAATAATTTAATGTTTTGAAAAAGAGCTCCTTCTGGAGTCAGAAGGGACTCCTGAGTTGGTGGTGCAATTGTTCTCTTAGCAGTGGGTGTTGGCCTCAGGATTCAATCCTGATGCCTGAGCCTGTGCTCTGACCTGGTCCCCTGGGGTAGGGAGGGACTGAGGAGCACTTGGAGGGAAGTTAAAAGCCTTTGGCCAGGGCTCTCTGGTTTTAACCTCAGCTTATCCTTTAGCTCATTGATTTGGTGACAACAGTATTAATCCAATCATTCTACAATTATTAACAGAGCACTTATTATGTGCCAAGATGTTTTTAGATTCTTCATGTAATGACTTTTCTGATTCCTCTGTGGCTTTCCAATGAACACGTAAAGCACACTGCCACTTTCTCATAATGCTTATATTGAGGATCCTTGAGAATCCAATTCATCTTTAGATGACCACCATCTACTTTGGATGGTGCCTTGGGTTGAGATTTCAAGGAAGCTGATTCTCCACTGGAATTTGCATATATAAATTTTATCGGGGAGTGTGTTTGGCAGTAACACTTCGCACACACTGGGGTTATCTTCAGCAGCGACACCTGTGAGAGAGTGAGGGAAGCAGGGCTGGGCAGAGGGAGGACATGGGCTTTGAAGAAGCAGTGACAGAAGCGTAGCCAAGCCCATTGGAGCTAAGGAGTTGAGATGGCTCTTTGTTGTTGCTCTGTGGGATAAGGGGGCTTCTATTCTTTACCTTCTTAGTATCTACAAGCTGTTGTATGTGGATGGCTCCTGGGGAGGGAATGGAACCTTGGGAGTGCCTCCCCTTGATGGATGGCAACTCCAAAATCCCACTTGGGTCAGCAGCTGTCACTTCCAGCAGCTGGGGAATGATCCCTAAGGGGCTCTGGGCAGCTCACTCAACCAACCACTGCAGATAGAATCAAAGCAAGACCACCACCTACCACCGTTTTCCATAAAGGATCTGCCTGAGTCCAACTTGTGAGCTAGTAGAATTTGTCTTCAGCCCCACACTCTTACTCTGCGTACTTTCCTGCTGTTCTCATTTTACTCACCGAGAAACCAGTGACTGGATAACAATTTCCTTTAAAAAATATTGGTTTTTTAATTTGCTTGGAGGAGGATACTATAATCTTGGAAGAATGTGTCTGCACTAATGCTTCAAAGAAATAATGTTTATGTCTCAATAGCACTTTAGAGGATAGAAAACTCATGTTCTCATGATTCTTTCCAGAATTGCCATATTAACCAGGCAGGCAGTGTCACAGATGCGGCCCCGAGGCAAGAAGAAGTGAAAGGACCTGCCCAACACGCATGTGTAGGCAGGGCTGTGCGCGGGGTTGAGCCCAAGCTGGAGCACTTTCACCGCAGCAAGCTGCCCCTAAATTCCAGGACTTCGGCAGGTGGATAGGCAGGGCATCTCAGGCACAGGATACCTCTTCTGTCTAAAGCCCAACCTTGGTCTCCTTGCTTGGAGGCTGCAGTGTTCGTGATGTCCAAGCCATGGGTGGCTTTACTTTCTTCCTCCTTTTACTTTGGGAAGAAATGTCCACGTTTGATTTTTACGAACAATATGAATTTGGGGTCATTGAAGAGAAAGTGTTCATTGATAGACGGATTGAACGGATCCATTTAGTAAATATTTATTAAGACCTATGTGCCAGGTACCATACTGCAAACTGAATGAAAGGAGGTCTGTTTTTCCTCTTCCGCATAAAGTTTTTCATTCAGTGGTTTGTTTCAGAAAATCATAGAGGGGCGCCTGGGTGGCTCAGTCGTTAAGCGTCTGCCTTCGGCTGAGGGCATGACCCCGGCATTACGGGATCGAGCCCCACATCAGGCTCCTCTGCTGGAAGCCTGCCTCTTCCTCTCCCACTCCCCCTGCTTGTGTTCCCTCTCTCGCTGGCTGTCTCTCCCTCTGTCAAATAAATAAAATCTTAAAAAAAAAAAAAGAAAGAAAATCATAGAAGAAAACTGATAGCATCAAATACTCTTCTAATCAGAAATTACTTGAAGATGCCTGGGTAGCTCGGCCTGTTAAGTGTCTGCCTTCAGCTCAGGTCATGATCCCAGGGTCCTGGGATTGAGCCCTGCCTCAGGTTCCCTGATCAGCAGGGAGTCTTTCTCCCTCTTCCTTTGCCCACTTAATAGATAAATAAATAATCAATTAAAATCTTAAAATTAATCTCAAATAAATAAATAAAATCTTAAAAAAAGAGAAATTACTTGAAAATACATCTCACTGGTTTCAGCTTTCTCAACAGAAGGATTCAGACTAGGGGATAAAATTGGGTAAACAGAGAAGGACACATCTGAACATCTCAAATTCAATTTGTCATGAAATACAATCTCCTAAAACCTAAAAGGAGTTGAAAATTTTCCAAATGAGTATGCGTTATCTGGAATTTTAGATACATTTCAGTAGAATTTGATATGTGCATAGAGATCACAAAGGCGGGTAGTTACAGAGAGTGACAGCTATGGTACACAGAATCACCAGTTTTCAGTTTAGGTGCTTTTTGTGTATGATGGGGATAGATATTTATATCCACTCAATAGAAAAACAGAATCAAAATTAAAATATTAACTCTTCTATGTTCCAATAGACAAAAGTTTGCTCCTTTGTTCAGGAATCAGGACATTGATTTCTATTAAGTTAACAAATCTTGTCACATTGAACTAATCCTAGGAGCAGAAACTTCTAGTAAGTGTTCTTTCACAACCTGGCCCTGTACATGGAGGGCCAGGAGAGACCAGAGAAAGAGACAGGCCACTCCAGATTAGTAGGGGGCAATTTTAAAAGGCAAGGGAACTTACAAGGCTCCTCTTCAGGTGGCACAAGGCAGGTAGACTCCTGCACCTGCCCGCCAGAGTCTTGGAAGCTTAGGTAGAGGACTTGACTGAGTTTAGTCACGTATTCAGTCCAGACGATCTCAACAATGCAGTGCTCTCTCGAGGTTATGTCTTTGGAATAGCTCCAGCTGTGGGAACTGTGGGCAGAGCATACTTTCCAAGGACAGGGGAAGGGGTGAAGAGCCTCTGATTGATTGCCTGAGTCCAGCTTGCAGGTCAACTGGCAGTCACATCCTCTTGATGACCTCCTCCAACCGTAAGTGCTTCCCCTGGGAGCTTTGCAGGTAAAAAGGGCTTCAAAGGGGCCAAATCATCTTTATAGCATCCATGCAAACAGATACAAGACATGGAGGTATACATAGATACAAGGAGATGGGACATTTTTTTTTTTTAAGATTTTATTTATTTATTTGACAGAGATAGAGACAGCCAGCGAGAGAGGAAACACAAGCAGGGGGAGTGGGAGAGGAAGAAGCAGGCTCCCAGCAGAGGAGCCTGATGTGGGGCTCGATCCCATAACGCCGGGATCACGCCCTGAGCCGAAGGCAGACGCTTAACGACTGAGCCACCCAGGCGCCCCGAGATGGGACATTTTTACTTGCTAGAATTCAGGGGTGCTCATGAAGAGAAAAGGGGAGTTGGAGCTCATATCCAGAACAACTTCTTGCTGTGAGGAGGGGTGTGTGTTGACAGCATGAGTTCTTGGAAGGTGGCAGAAGACACATAGCAGGAAATAGAAAAAATGAGTGAAGTGCCTCATGCCGGCGGCTGAGCTACACGGAGAAAGAAGAGAGAGGGAAGCAGCTGCTATGTGGTGAGGAATTTTGGGAAAAGAAGAGGTGTTTGAGTGAATTTTTATAAAGTTTTTGTATGTTGTGTCCCTTCCGTAAAATCTACAGCAAAGTGTGGTGTTAATTTTCAAGGTCTTTGGATGACAGATGGCAGTCAACTCATGGCTGTCTCCCCAGTCAGAGACATGCCTCCAGGATGGTCTGGGTTTGGTTTCATTACGAGCTCGTGGAGAAGGAACACCGACACGCAATGGGTTTATGTTTATACTTCAGCGCTGGGGAGATGGATTTTGTAACCCAAGAACATGTCAAGGATTGAGAAGAGTTAGAGCTCCTAATCCAGCCACTCCTCTGCTCCTAACTGCTTCTCCTGTCCCTTCTAATAACAAACTGAGGGCCTCAGAGGGCAGGGGGGTGGGGGAATGGGATAGACCGGTGATGGGTAGTAAGCAGGGCACGTATTGCATGGTGCACTGGGTGTTATACACAACTAATGAATCATCGAGCCTTACATCGGAAACCGGGGATGTACTGTATGGTGACTAACATAATATAATAAAAAAATCATTAAAAAAATAATTTCCACTGTACATACAGTGGTTTTTGAAAAGTAGAAGGGAAATGAAGAAATAATTTAGCCTAGAAAAAACGGATAAAGGAATTCCTTCCCTACGTTAACTATGAGAAAGGTGACTTAATTATATAAATATTTAATATATTTGTGCAATTTTCTGATTATATATTAGGACAGAAAGTTTATACAATTTTCTGATATATTATGCAGTTATTTGCCTGGTGAGGAAGTTTTGAAAATTCAGATTATGAAGAATGGTGTGCATAGAAAATTGGCAGATTAGTAAGGCCTGGATTCCTCCTTTATTCTTCTCCTACATCATCTCAGAATGCTTGGCTTTGATGTTCAAAGTTGTCACTGCTCATTTATATCGCTGCCTAATGGTATTCAGATCCTTTCATACTCAAACCTTACCAAACGGTTAGATTTTATTTCTGAGGATTTAGATACTGACCTAGACAAGCATCCTCACCATGGAAATAGGATTTGGGCCCGTAATTTAACCAGAGTTAGGTTAGTTCTTCCCATTGGAATGGGTTTATTTGGGGAACAGCTAGCTTGAAATTGAAGATAGCATTGCTGTGTCTTATTTGTCTCATCTTCCGAGGGTCTATAATATGATCGCTGGCTCTGCAAGCTCTATAAGAGTAAACTAAAGAAGTATTTAAAGAATTTATTAGGAAATTTTCTTGAAGGAAAATAATTTTTCTGGCAGCAGTGATCTCTGTGTCTTCAAATTTATTTTGTAGACAAGACTACAGAGAGAGGTAGACTTCCTGAATGAGACCCATGATATCACCACTTCTTTATTCTTCAGATTCACAGTTTTTTATTACGTCAACTTAGGAATGTGGATGGGCTTCTCTGAATGGTGGGAAGCCTCAAGACATTCTTCCCATCGAAATAATAAAAATAAGAAGCCCCACTCTTTAGATCCTCTGTCTCCCATTCTTCAGCGGGCACGGAATTGGTAAAATCTGCCTAAGTCCCCCCAGTCAGATTTCAGAATCGTAGGAAAGAAGAACTACAAATTCCCCTGGCAAATTTTTCCAGATGAAACAGATTGTAGAACGCTTAACCACAGGCATTTTTAAGATTGGATCAGAATCATCGCTACAGAAAATGTCGCCTTTCCATGAAGCTCCCTGAGTAGTCAGAGATCCTGAGAACTTGCTGGAATCTAGAAGCGTTGTCTGTTGTGAGCCATGTTTTGAGTATGTGTCCAAGTCTGAGGTATTTACTCAAATATGAGTGAAATGCAGTCTGTGAACTAATAAAAGGTGGAATTTTAGTAACAGGCCTAGAAAAGCTTATTAACTTTATTTGGAGAAATGCTCATAGTTGTAGATCTAGTGAATGAATTGCTGAACAAATTACCGAAAGAATTACTGAGATGACTGGTAGTAAACCATTCTTGAGGTGTGGACTATGGACTCCGATAAAACACATCTCCATTTTAATTCCAAGCTGAAATGCAGGCAGTGACTCTTAGTTTTTAACTCAGCAGTTTCAAGAAAGCTAAGGTACTTTCAAGAAGCCCAGGCGTCCTAAGCATTGCTTAGAAGACAGCCCTGAAAGAAGAAATTTTTTCAAAGATTTATTTATTTATTTGAGAGAGAGAGAGAGAGTGCGAGTCTGCATGAGAGTGGGGGTGGGGGCGCAGAGGGAGAAGGAGAGAGAGAAACCTCAAGCAGACTACCCGCTATGTGCAGAACCCCTGGGGGGCTTGAGGTCACAATCCTGAAATCATGACCTGAGCCGAAATCAAGAGTTAGCTGCTCAACTGACTGAGCCACCCAGGAGCCCCAGGAGAAGAAATTATAAGAGATAAATATATTCTCGATCTGCAGAACACTTTGTTGTTTCCTACTCATTTTCATCTTGGTCTCCTTTTTTAAAAAAATTTTTTAATAATATTTTTAAATTATATTATGTTAGTCTCCTTTTTATCTGCACCAAAGTTTCCATTTGAGAAGGGCCCTTCTGCATTTTTAACACTTTCCTCCCTGCAGTGGTTGGCATCTGGGTGGGTAAGTCATAGACCAATTGCTGTTGAGCCCAGGGCCTTTGTGTGTGTGTGTGTGTGTGTGTGTGTGTGTGTGTGTGTGTGTGATGAAAGGAGAATGAATCCTCCTCTCCCTTGCTTTCCCCTCATCCTCTTTCACTTGCAAAATAATGAGTCCTGACCAACACATGGGCAGAGGCTTTTTTCCCAGTAAAATTAATTTCCCTTGAAACTGAGCTATAATGGTAGGAGAGATGCTTGAACATCTGAACACATTCTGAGACGTGTTCTTGGAATTTTCCATAGAAAATTAAAGCCTGATCCACGGTGACACATTCAGCAAGCATTTGCTTAGTGCATCCTCTTCTGAAATGGTGAGATAGATCCGAAGTGCTTGAAATCCAGGCTTCTCCAGAGAGCTTAGGGTCATTGAACATGGTAAATGGATGCTGGATGGATGTTTGGAAATCCATCACATGAGCTACTGGATGGTCTCACGGGGCAGGTCTCCAGAAGCCTTTACTTCCAAAATCTTTGAGGCCAAGTGCTCTTGATCAAATGAAGTATGTAGTGCACTGAATTTCCTGGAATTTCAGAATTTAGGCATCTGATTAGATTAATATAAACTAAAATTTTGTATTCTACTTCAACCTCATCTAAAATGTTCTGTAAGTTGACGATGGTGACTAAGGATTTGAACGTGATAAAATCTCACCATCTTGGTTTCTTCCCTACACACAACGGGATGAACAAGATTTACAGAGTTAGTACAGAGACTGTATACACCCATTGGCTGAGTGACACGATAGAAACACCATAGAAGCTATGCATACAAATCTCCTTTGATTACTAAAATTTCCTTCTCCTTTTTACTGCATAGATAGTCATGCACGCAGCTAATTATACTTAGAATTGCTTGTGTTTAAAATCTCAGTGGATTTCATTTTACCCACTGGCAGTGGATTCCTTGGTCCTAAACTGTCATAGAAAAGATTCCTAGAGCTACTGCCTCTCTACCACAAAGATGTGGTTGACTTTATCAACTCTTAACACGTATGCTCTGTAACTGGTCTGAAAAAAATTCACTAACTCGCCTGAACCTCTGAATGTAAGTAAGCATTCCTTTAATGTAGGACTTTGAGAGGCTTATACCAACAATCCAAAATCTGTTTCCTAACTTGAAAACACTTTTGAGTTTTTCTTTTGGAATTAATTGCCATCCTAAAATATTTAAAGTAGTGTAAATTTTTACTTTTTGAGGACAGATTAGACTTTTAGAAATTTGGTTAATCTTTTTGGACAAAAGGGTGGTAACGCTATAAAGAACACAATAAAGGGACATTAGCTGTGTGTGTGTGTGTGTGTGTGTGTGTGTGTGTGTGTGTGAGCATGTGCTCACGGGCAGGGACACATGCGTGTGCACACCCATGCCCGAAGGCAGTTTGAAAAGCTGAGTGCTTTCAGCTAAGGCGATATCCCTGCCGTAAGCCCACATATTCCCAAGTTTGAAGAGGACAATACTCATTTGTATTTGTTAAATTTCTTATAGTTAAAAAAGACAGTTCTAGCATTACATAAATATATAAATATATTCTGTATGTGGGACCCCTGGGGGGCTCAGCTGGTTAAGCGTCTGCCTGGGTCCTGGGATCGAGTCCCTCATCAGGCTCCCTGGTCAGCTGGGGGTCTGCTTCTCCCTCCGTCTGTCACTCCCCCTGCTTGTGCTGTCTCTCTGACAAATAAATAAATAAAAGTTTAAAGAAAACATATATATATATATAATATATATATATCCTGTATGTAAGAAAAGCACTCTCCCTATAAGTTGACTAGGTTGTTTACTTTGCTTACTTTTATTACCCATATTGCCTCTGCATGGCAGCCTATCTTTTCTCTTTTAGGGTTTGAGGCTGCAGGCATGCTGTATAAATTTTTGTCTAGGCTCTGCTGTATCGGAATGTGGAAATAGCTGGTCACCAAGTTTTCTTGGTAATTGTTATGAAGGGTCTGCACAGAACTTTTCATTTCTAATTATGGATTATTTAAGATAAATACTTAGCCACCTGTAAGTCTTCAATTGTTTCACATTTAATTAACGTTTGGTTTATGATTTATTCCAGCAGAGAGTCTATATTTAGATAACTAACTACTGATAGAAAGGGCTTTACCCTAGTGTGTGAAATATCAAAGTTTAGACTTTTTAGAGTGATCAAATAAGGATTTTGATGATCTTACCAACCTTGCAGCAAATCTGAGTGGAGACCAGTCAGTTGTCAGACGTTCCTGCAGCAGATTCTCTTGAACTTCTCATTTCTAAAAATTGATGAATGAAAACCTTACATGAAGAACAAAAGCATTAAAACATAGGGCAAATTATTAAAACAATGAGCTGTATGAGCAATTAAAGCTACAGTTGCAATTTCTGAGGAAATGGGTTCTAGTTTTTAAAATAGAAACACCATGGCTTCACATCACCTACATTTATTTATTTATTTATTTATTTATTTATTTATTTATTTATTAAATAATTTCTTATTATGTTGTGTTAGTCGCCATACAGTATATCCTTAGTTTTTGATGTAGTGTGCCATGATTCATTATTTGCATATAACACCCAGTGCACCATGCAATATGTGCCCTCCTTAATACCCCTCACCGGCCTATCCCAATCCCCCACCCTTACATTTATAAGAGAAATTCATGCTAAAAGGGAGGGCTGCAAAGCAAACTTTGCAAATCCATTGTTATAAAAATGATACGATGTTACCAAGTTTACCCCTAGCTTCTTCAAAGATGGTTTCTGAATTCCTTCACCTCGATAAATAAATATATTTTTCCATTTTGTCTTTTTGGAGTGATAATAAAATAAGAATTACAAGCTACGATTAGAATCCTGTGTGCTCTTATACAAGGCTAGAACTGTAGAGCACACGAATTATAGCCTTATTCTGCTTATTGCTCTACTACCTCATTAATTTGATTTTGTATACCTTAGAAAATGTTTATTATAGAATATATCATTCTATCATTTATAATTGATTAAATAAGCTGCCTGAGGTCATTACTTTGAAAATTGTGCATCTGATCCCTGACGAAAACTCAGAAATACTAGAAAACATGCAGAACATCTGATCAAAGATGACTTCGCATGGTACGATTTTTGCCATTGCTATCGCAATGAAATTAACCAGAAAAAAAAATCAATTTTGAATTCCAGTTTTCTTCTTGTGAAGAATTTCTTATTTCTTGTATCTTAATTCTAAGATAAAAAGAAAAAAAAGTTGGATTGTAGCATCTTTACCGTAAGAATCTCAATTCATTTTGCAAACACCAGCTGTGATGTATTAAGGATTTCCTGTAGAAGGAAACATCATAAAAGGGTGATCTTTTGTGTTAGAGCCAGTGTGATGGTGAAAAGAAAGCCATTGACCACCGTTGACCTTGGGAAGTTCTTAAGCTCTTTGAGTATCAGTTTCCTTTTCTGTTAAAATGGGGATTTCTCTATCTCACACACAGGATTGCTTTATTAATGCAAATAAGCCACCAGGCCCATGAAACATAGTTGGTGCTTACTAAACTTTAGTTTCCATCCTCTTCCAATGCTTCTTATCGCTCTTGCTCTTATTTAACCTGTTTCTGCTGTGTCTGGGAAACTACCAGAAAAAGCATATAGTGATCTGCAGCCCACAGAATTTAAATCCCATCATGTTGTTTCTGTTAACGAAGAAGACGAAAACCACCGGAAATATTCCTCACCTGTGGAGGGGGGTAAGTGAGCAGCTGAGACCACCCAAGACCACACCAAGAGAAATGTAAATGCTTTTGAGTATAAACTTCTACTAATGAAGAATTTCAAATGGGCAGAAAATGTAGGTTTTCCTTGTACAGAAATGTTAATTCTGTCAAGTGTCATTTTTTATAGATACAACAGAGTTTTACATTGGGAAATAGATGTCTTCTTATTGAAATACTTCCCAAGGTTTACATACACAAGCTCAAGTTTGTTTTAAGATTTTTATTTATTGACTTGAGAGAGAGAGAGAGAGAGAGAGGGAACGAGCAGAGGGGAGGGGCAGAGGGAGAGAGAGAGAAGCAAACTCCTTGCTGAGCAGGAAGCCCGATGCAGGGCTCGATCCCGGGACCTGGAGATCCCGACCTGAGCTGAACGCAGCCACTTAACCAACTGAGCCACCCAGGGACCACACAAGCTCAAGTTTCATCCATCAGTTCTGACCTCAAACTTCACACAGTATTCACATAGGACCGTGGTAGGAAATATGATCTCTCTTTCATACTCTGATGGCATCCACATCTGCTTAATTATTTTTATTTGTTGTTCAGTGTCAGGAAATATGCTCAGAAGGACTTCTCCCAGCTGGTTGGTTTTGGCAGTAGCTCTCCGTGTGGGCATGGTGGATTATGTGTTTTAATCCTCTAAGAAAAAATGCTGTTGGTGGGGCGCCTGGGTGGCTCAGTTGGTTAAGTGTCTGACTTCAGCTCAGGTCATGATCTCAGGGTCCTTGGTCAAGTCCTGCACTGGGCTCCCTGCTCCATGGGGAGCCTGCTCTCCCTCTCTCCCTGCTTGTGCTCTCTCTCTTGGTCAAATAAATAAAATCTTTTAAAAATGCTATGGTATTTTGATAGAGATTGCATTAAATATGTAGATTTCTTTGGGTAGTATGGATATTTTAACAATATTTTTTCCTCCAATGCACGAGCATGGAATATTTTGCCACTTGTTTGTGCCATCTTCAATTTCTTTCATCAATGTTTTATAGTTTTCAGAGTATAGGTCTTTTACCTCCTCGGTTAAGTTTATTCCTAGGTATTTTATTATTTTTGGTGCAATTGTAAATGAGACTGTTTTCTTAATTTCTCTTTCTGCTGCTTCATTATGAGTGTGTAGAAATGCAACAGATTTCTATATATTGATTTTGTTTCATGTGACCTTACTGAATTCATGCATCAGTTCTAGCAGTTTTTTTGGTGGAATCTTTAAGGTTTCCTACTTTTGGTATCATGACATCTGCAAACAGTGAAAGTTTTACTTCTTCCTTACTGATTTAGATGGCTTTTATTTCTTTTTGTTGTCTGATTGCTGTGGCTAGGACTTCCGGTACTATGTTGAATAAAAGTGGTGAGAATGGACATTCTTGTTTTGTTAATGATCTTAGGAGAGAAGCCCTCAGTTTTTCCCCGTTGAGTATGACGTTAGCTGTCAGTTTTCACATGTGGCCTTTATTAGGTTGAGATATGTTCCCTCTAAACCCACTTTGTTGAAGGTTTTCATCACGAATGGATGTTGTACTTGTCAAATGCTTTTTCTGCATCTACTAAGATGATCATATGGTTTTTATCCTTTCTCTTATTGATGTGGGTGTTGTATCATGTTGATAGATTTGTGAATATTGAACCACCTTTGCATCCCAGGAATAAATCCCACTTGATCATGGTGAATGATTTTTTTAAATGTGTTGTTGATTTGATTTGCTCATATTTTGTTGAGGATTTTTGCAATCCATGTATATTAGAGATATTGCCCCGTGGTTCTCTTTTTTTGTGCTATCTTTATCTGGTTTTAATATTAGGGTAATACTAGCCTAAGAATGAATTTGGAAGCTTTCCTTCTTTTTCTATATTTGGAATAGTTTGAGAAGAATAGGTATTAATGCTTTTTAATTAAAAATTTTTTTTTATTTTACATTTTATTTTTTTAGAGAGAGAGAGTGCACGTGAACAGTGGGGTCAGGGACAGAGGGAGAGAGAGAATCTCAAACAGACCACATGCTGAGCGTGGTGCCCAAAATGGGGCTCAATCTAATGACTGTGAGATCATGACCTGAGCCAAAGTCGGATGCTTAACCAACTGAGCCACCCAGGTGCCCCTTAACCCTTTTTCAAATGTTCATTAGAACTCACCTGTAAAGCTTCCTGGTCCTGGACTTTTGTTTGTTTGGAGGTTGTTTTTTTTTTTTTTTCTATTTTTTATGACTGATTCAATTTCATTCCTGGTAACCAATCTGTTCAAATTTTCTATTTCTTCCTGATTCCATTTTGTTTTTTAAAGATTTTTAAAAATTTATTTATTTGAGAGAGAGAGAGCAGAGCAAGCAAGAGAGAACATGAGTGGAGGGGGGAGGGGCAGAGGGAGAGGGAGAAGCAGGCTCCCCGCTGAGCAGGTTCCTGATGTGGGGCTCGATCCCAGGAGCCGCGAATCGTGACCCGAGCGGAAGGCAGACACTTAACTGACTGAGCCACGCAGGTGCCCTCCTGATTCCTATGTTGTCTCTATTAAGTTGATGGTAGCTTAAGTTTAAACCCATTCTAAAAGCCCTAAATTTTTAATTCCCCCCTCAATGTTTTATACATACGGTGTCATACTTTTCATCCTTTTATTTTGTGAATCCCCTGACTGCCTTTCATAGATATACTTAATTTTACTGCTTTTGTGCTTCCTACTTTTCTTCTTATTGTCTTTCCTGTCCACTCAAAGAAAGAGTTCTCTTTAACATTTCTTGTAAGGCTGGTTTAGTCGTGATGAATTCCTTTAACTTCGTCTGGGAAGCTCTTTATCTCTCCTTCTATACTGAATGATAACTTTGATGGATTGAGTCTTCTTGGTTGCAGGGTTTTGTTTTGTTTTTTCTTTCAGCATTTTGAATATATCATGCATGCTATTCTCTTCTGGTCTGTACAGTTTCTGCTGAAAAATCAGCTGATAGCCTCATGGGATTTCCCTTGTATGAACATTTTATTATCTCTTGCTGCTTTAAAATTTTCTCTTTATCTCTACTTTTTGCCATTTCATTACTGTGTGTCTTAGTGTGGGCTTCCTTGGGTTGATTTTGTTGAAGGCTCTCTGTGCCTCTTGAATCTGGATTTCTGTTTCTTTCCTCAGATTCAGGAAGTTTCCAGTTATAATTTCTGGGGAAGCTCTCGCGGAGGCCAGCTGAGTTAGAGGGGATAGATTCCGCCAAGGCAGGCATTTAACTCACTGAGCCACCCAGGCATCCCTGTGATATTATTAAATAAATCTCCTTCCCATCTACCCCCAGTGTTTCTCAGACTGCTGCTCCTGTGATGGACCCCAGTGGGGCCATTTGTCGTGCTGCCTCTAGAAGGGTGTAGATTCAGTTTCCTACCACCCTCCGGCTCTCCCAGAGCTGAGCCTGCTGATTTTTAAAGTTCTAGGTGCCCAGCCCCACTGATTGTAAAAATGTCATGAAATCAGGCCCCTCTCCATGCCCGTAGCATCCCTCCCTCCCAGACAGTCCTGCAGGTCCATTTGTATCTAGACCACATCTCTGCCCTTGCTACCCTCTTCAATGTGGCTTCTTCTTTCTACATTTCGCTGTGTAGAGTCTTCTCTACCAGTCTTTGGGGTTTTTCCTGGTTTATTTAAACTATCCTGGGTGTTAACCTAGTTGCACACATGGGATGAGGTGAGACCAGTATCCTCCCACACCGCCATCTTCCCTGGAAGTCTGAGTTTGGCTCTTTAGATTCCACACATAGGTGATATCATATTTCGTGTGGGTTTTTTTTTTTTTTCTGTCTGACTTATTTCATTTAGCATATACAGTCATTTTTTAAACAATAAATTCCGGGAGCCAAAAGTTATTAAAATACAATCGAATGTTTTATTTGGGACTCTCAAAAAAAAAAAAATTAAAGGGAATCCAGATTGTAACTAAGAGGAAATATTCCCCTTTCCTACCTCCTCCATTGTCTCACAACCTGTGACAAATAACTGGCCAATTGCCCCCCCTCCCCACAGGTTCCCCTAACAGATCAGATCCGGCCTTTCACATTACTAATGTCCTCTCTCTTCTCTGCATCGAAGAACAGACTAGCTTCATCGTATACACACAGCGTATTGGGTATATCTTCCTTTTTTTCTACTTGCTGGTATGGCTTGTGTAAGATTGATTTGTTTTTCTTCCTTGTTGAAAATTCTTCTCCAAAACCTTCTAGAATTAGTGCTTTCTGGGAGTTCGCTTCTGACTACTAATCTAATTTATTTGATTGTTTCTCGTTTCTTTGGGGTTTCTATTTTGTCTTAAGTCATTTTTGTTAAGTGATATTTTTAAAATTTTATTTATGATTTGTAGAGCACTGAACTATAGTTTTTCATAGTAATCTCATTATTCCAAAATTGTTTATTGTGTATGATGTTTTAACCCATTTTTCATTCCAGTATTGTTTATTTGTACCTCTTCCCCTCATTCAGTTTTACTAGAGGTTTTCCCATGTTATATCTTTCCAAAAAAACCCTAGTTCAAAAAAAATAAGTACTATTCTTTAAAACATTTTAGAATTCATTTCTTTCTGCTGTTGTGTTTATCTCTTCTACATTATTTTTAATTACTTTGCTGTTCTTTTTCTATTTTCTTGATTCAAATGTCTAGATCAACAATCTTCAAAACTTAAAAATATCAATACGGAAGACAAAAGGCTCTGAATTCTGTTTTTAAGTTTAGAAATAGTCAGAAGCACTTTTATTTAATTCAAACTTGTTATAAATAGTTGTGGCAGGAGACAGGAAATATCAAGCAATATTTCAGAATACTAGAAGTTGTACTGGATTTTTATGGTGGATCAGAAATAAAAACTTCAGTCTAAGATGGAAAAAGAGAAAAAAATTATGTTTTTGTCCTCTCAGTTCAATCTGAAGTGATAAGTCATAGGTATTATGCATGAATTATCACAAGTTTTATGACTTCCCACAATTATTCAAATATGCTTCAAAAACACTCAAACATAAATGTTTTTATTGTCCTTGGATAAAGACAGGCTCTGCAGTAAAACAATTTAACAGAAAAAGAATTTTTATTTCTCTTATGTCGAATGGCAATGAAGAAGGACATGTGAGGTTCAGCAAGAGAGGAAAGGAAAACCCAACAGAGGAATCTATTCCGTATTAAAAACACCAGGGATAATCAGATTAGATCTACTTGGAAACATGGCCTTGGCTGGTTAGCTAGCCCTGAAGCTGTTTGTTTAAGTTACTGGGTCATGAATTCAGCTTCCCTTATGTAACAGTGCAAGACGACTTACAGCACAACATCTGAATAAACACAGGACTGCCTGTTCTTATATCATTTTTTTCACCCTATACACAAGGTAGTCTTTATTAAACTCTATGATCAGGTTTCTAGGTTTTGTTCATGACATAAAAAGGGAATTTAGAAAACCTGCATTTCAGGAATATTGCTTGCTAAGAGCTTTAAGAAGTCAGTCTTGCCACTGATCTCTTTGAAAACGACCTCTTGTACGATGGACCTACTGTCACCCAGAGGCAATGAATGCCAGTGGTTCAGATTGGGGTAGCCACAGGGAGTGAGCTGGTAAGCTGGGGAGGAATGGAGTGCTATCAGCACTGTAAGAGTTTAAGCACACCAGTCATACTCCTGTCTCAGCACACAGGGCACCTGACTGGCAGCATGGAGGGGGGCTCTGGCAGCTTTGGGGACGAAGGAAGACAGCCTTCTTGGCCTGGATACCCTTGATGATAAGCCTGGAGAATACAAGAACAGACAAGTCAGAGAGGCCTGAATGAGGAAGAAGGAAAATGGTGGACGCCATATTACAACCAGAATACCCATTCATGAGCACTCCTTGGGGATTTTGTAAAATAATTGAGAGGGACTAGGAAGCCCTTTACCTGTTAGGTTTATTGTGCATGGGAAACACAAGCAGCATGTTTTGAGGGCCAAGATGCCTGGAAAAGGAGTTAAGTTAAGCTACTTAACATGGGTTAAGTAGAAGCTACTTAACTTAACATGGGTTAAGTAGAAGCAACAACAATAATAATTAGAATATCCAACTTCTACTGGATAAAGTTTGACATGACTTACGTCATTTAATTTCATTTGAATCTCTCAGTAATTAAACACACGAGGGAAAAGTTTTATCCGTGTTAATACAGATCATGAAGATTATAAAGGTTATTTAACTTGCTTGGGGTCACATATTAAAATGCAGCATCATCATTTGAACCTGAGGATTTCTGCCTTTGGAAGCTAGGGCAGCCTCTGCTTCTATAGGTCTAGGGACCATGAAGGAAGCAGGGGTCCAGAAATTCTTGGGGCTGCTCACTGCAACCTCAAGGGGAATTTTTGAGTGTAGGGCATTAGAGGATACCATGAGACTAGGCTTTCTAGAAAGGGATTCAGCAGTAAACTGTCCTTGTCGGGGGAGAGGGATATCCTAGAAGCCAGGCAAAGAAAGTGTGAGAAGCAGTAGCAGCTGTAAGCCCAGCCAGCAGGGACAAGGTGCATATACTGCACTGTGATACTCGCATGTGAAGGACAAGTGGAACCAGGGCTTTACGTCCCCCTGAAAGTGAGGTCTCCTTTGCTTTGCTTTTGTTACCATCCCACCTTTGTGCATTTGGGTTTCTTGGGATCTTGCATATTTAGGGCCTTTAAGTTTGACCAGTGATCCTCTTTGGGTTGGGTTGGCACGTCTCTTGTAGTTTAGCTGCCTTTGTTACACATGTCCAGTGTGCCAGAGATGGCACCTGCACTTGGATCTGACATTCTGGTCAGCCCAGGGCTCAGGAACCAAGCATAACAGACCATGAATACAAATCTCCACATTTCCCCTTGGCTTGGGACATATTCTTTCTTGATTTTGTACAGACCTTTTTATTTTTTTGTTTTTTTATTATTTTTTAATTTTATTTTTAATTTTTAATTTTTATTTATTTATTTTTGATGTAAAGTTAGATGATTCATTAGTTGCGTCTAACACCCAGTGCACCATGCATTTAAATTCCAGTTAGTTAACATACAGTGTAATATTAGTTTCAGGTGTACAATTTAGTGATTCAACACTTACATATAATACTTGGTGCTCATCACAACAAGTGCCCTTCTAATACTCATCACCTATTCAACCCGTCCCCCTGCCCACCTCCCCTCTGGTAACCACCAATTTGCTCTCTATAGTTGAGTCTCTTTCTTGGTTTGCCTCTCTCTTTTTTTTCCCCATGTGATCATTTGTTTTGTTTCTTCAATTTCACATATGAGTGAAATCATATGGTATTTGTCTTTCTCTGACTGACTGATTTCACTTAACATTTAATACTCTCTAGCTCCATTCATGTTGTTGCAAATAGCAAGATTTCACCCTTTTTTTATGGTACACACACATACATCTGTATATACCACATCTTCTTTTTTTTTTTAAGTTTTTATTTATTCATTTGACACAGAGAGAGACAGCCAGCGAGAGAGGGAACACAAACAGGGGGAGTGGGAGAGGAAGAAGCAGGCTCCCAGGGGAGCAGAGAGCCCGATGCAGGGCTCGATCCCAGGACCCTGGGACCACACCCTGAGCCAAAGGCAGACACTTAACGACTGAGCCACCCAGGCGCCCCTGTACCACATCTTCTTTATCCATCATCAGTTGATAGACATTTGGGCTCTTTCCATAATTTGGCTATTGTAGATAATGCTGCTAGAAACATCAGGGTCTTACAGACCTTTTCAGCCTTTCCTGAAGCCTAGAGTGAGATCACGTGTCCCAACACTGCGGTTCTTTATGTTCACAACTGTTTGGAAAGCAAGATTTACAGAGCTACGCGATCAGTGGTTGGAGCATAAACTTTCTTCTCAGAAATGAAGTTGAACCTGACTCAGGTGAAGACTCCTCTCCCCAGAGAAGCTGCCGGCATCAGGGGGAAATAAAAGTGGGGAATAAAAGAGAAGTTATCCGAACGCCTACTATAAGCTCAGCACTGTGATAAGTGCTTTATGTGTATTCAGTTACTGGGTCTTCTTAGAAGTCCTATGATTTGGGCATCGTTATTCACGTTTTATGAATGAGGACAGCGAGTCTCAGAGAGGTCAACTGACTTCCCATCAGTAACACAGCCAGCAGGAAATAGAACTAGGATTCAAGATGAACCCGAGTTACTCCAAATCCCAGTAACTGAGTGCCCTAGGAGTGCCACCAGGACCAGACTCCAGGGGCTGCTGTCAGACCAGCTCCTGGCCCCTCCTTACTAAGGGGGTAAATCTCGTGAAAAAGGGTGGAAGCAGTGAGAGGGCTCGATTTCATCAGGTGACTGGGTGCGGGAAGAAGGAAATCAAAAGGAGGCACAAGTAACACCTTCAGTCCCCAAGTCAGCTTGCATTTGCTGTTCCTCTTTTCCAGGGTCAGTCTCATAACCAAGAGAGAGTGCTGAGAGACGGCACAGTGTACACTAGTCAGAAAGCAGAGGCTCTCTGGATGTTTCCTGGAGAACATGTCTAAAGCTAGTTAGACTTAGAAGATTTAAAAGTCACAATTTGGAATTTACTCCAGGAGAAATCGAGAGTCAGATCAACAGAATTTCCAGAGCCAGAAGAACTCATCAATGCCCAAGAGTCCTGTTGCTCCCCTTAATGTAACAACATCACCAAGCTGCTTAGGGGGAGGTGGACAATTTACAATTATTGTCTTAGAAGTATGATTGAAGTATAATTGACATATGATATCCTGTTAGTTTCACATATACATTATAGTGATTTGATACTTTTAGATATTTCATAATGATTCCCATGGTAAGTGTAGTTACCGTCTGTCACCATACAAAGTTTTTACAATATTATTGACTGTATTCCCTATGCTGTACATTATAATCCCCTGAATGATTTATTTTATAACTGGAATTTTACCTCTTAATCCCCCTCCCCTGTTTCACCTGCCCCTGAACCCTCCATGCTCTGGTAACCAACAGTTTGTTTCTTGTACCTCTGAGTCTATTTCTGTTTTGTTTTGTTTGTTTGTTGTGTCTTGTTTGATTCCACATATAAGTGAAATCAAACAATGTTTGTCTTTCTCTGTCTGACTTATTTTATCCAGCACAATACCCTCTAGGTCTATTCATGTTGTCACAGATGGCAAAATTTCATTGTTTTTTATGACTAAGTAATACTCCATATATGTATGTAGCTCACATCTTCTTTATCCATTCATTTATTGATGGACACTTGGGTTGCTTCCATATCTTGGCTATTATAAGTGATGTTGCAATGAACATAAGGGTGTATCTATCTCTTCCAACTGGTGATTCTATTTTATTTGGATACATAGTCAGAAATGGAATTGTTGGATCATAGGGTAGTTCTATTTTTGATTTTTTGAGGAACCTCTATACTATTTTCCATAGTGACTACACCAATTAAAATTCCCATTAACAATGTACAAAGGTTCTTTTTTCTCCATATCCTCGTATATTTTGTTTTTTTTTTAATAGCCAATCTAACAGCTGTAAAGTGATAGCTTATTGTGGCTTTGATTTGCATTTCCCTGATGATTAATAATTTTGAACATTTTTTCATGTTTGTTGGCCATCTGCATGTCTTCTTTGGAGAAATGTCTATATAAACCCTCTGCCTATTTTTTAATCAGGTTGCTTTCTTTATATTAAGTTGTGTAAGTTCTTTATGTATTTTAAATATTAATACATTACTGGATGTCTCATTTGCAAATATCTTCTCCCATTCAGTAGGTTGTATTTTTGTTTTGTTTATGGGTTCCTTCACTGTGCAAAAGCTTTTTAGTTTGTGTATTTTAGCTTTTGTTGCCCTTGCTTGAGGAGACTAGTCCAAGCAAAATATTTTTAAAACTGATGTCAAAGAACCTACTGTCTGTTTTCTTCTAGGAGTTTTATGGTTTCAGGTCTTACATTCAACTCTTTTATCCATTTTGAGTTTATTTTTTTGTATGGTGTAACATAATAGCCCAATTCCGTTCCTTTGCATGTAGCTGTTCAGTTTTTTCAAAATCATTGACTGAAGACACTGTGTTTTCCCCATTGTATGTACTGACAAATCTTTCTTCTGAGAAGAAGGACTGGTTACAATCAGCCCCTGAGTTGATCAACCCATCTGTGGGATCTCCCCCAGAGACACTCTGTCCCCTTAGGAAAAACCCTTGGCCTCCTTTGGCAAAGATTAATTTACCGTATATGTATAGGATTATTTCTGGGCTCTCCATTTTACTCCATTGATCTATGTTTCTGTTTTGTGCCAGTACCATACTGTTTTGATTACTATAGCTTTGTAGTATAGTTTGAAACCAAGGAACATAATACCTCCAACCTGCGTACTTTGTATGACTAGGGTTTATACAGCAACTGCAAAGAAATACATGGCAGAAATATAAATATTTGTTAATTTTTTCCACCATAGGTCTTTTAGCTTGTTTTCTAGTATAGATCCAGTGTTTGTCTTATTGTCAAGAAACTAACATAATGCCATGTGCTTAATATAGTGACTGGAACTTGGTAAGAGCTTAATAAACAGATTAAATGAGTTGGGAAAAAATTTATATTCACCTGTTCTTATATTCTTTCTCTCACTGTCTTTGGAATTCCACTTAGCCTTTTAATGTTCTAAATGATTTTGTAAGACCTCAAGTTAAAATCATTCATCTTTTATTTTGTTGATTAAAATTCATTATTTCTTTAAAAAGTTCCAACAACAAGACCAGAAAGATGAAGAGTTGTGAAACAAGAGTACACAAACTGTAATTGGATGTTTGCCTTTGGAAACCGAAGTCAGTAGGCAGATTGTTGTAGCTTCCCAGAGTTCAACTGTTTTTCAAGGCTGTTTTTGTTATGTTTAAGCATTTCCATCAGCCATGGCAGTGATTTTCAAAAAGTACATCTCCTCCAACACTTGTCAGCAGTCAGTTCTGCCAGAAAATCCAACTTGCAGAGCCATTTGCCATTTTAGCCATTAGGAGAGAAAGTTGCCTACCCTGCGGTTATCATTAATGAGGTAGCCCTTCCTGGGTACTCCTCCTCCATGCTGGGCAGTATGCAAGGCACAGAGGAGAACAAAGATTTTTAAAAGGGTAGTTTCTACCCTCAGTATGTCATGACCTAGAATAAAGTCCTTCATTTTCATTTATTTTCTAATCCATTCAGTTGACTTTATATTCATCTAACATTTCAACTGAGAGTCACAATAAAGGTCAATGACAAAGCTGTTTTCCTATCTAATTCAAATCAGTGTCAAGAAGATTTGTGACACATTGAACTCTACTTCCTCTCTTCTGGGAGGGTGAAGAGTCTTCAATTAAAGGAGGGGCCAAGGGTTTTTCCTAAGGGGACAGAGTGTCTCTGGAGAGATCCCTCAGATGGGTTGATCAACTCAGGGGCTGATTGTAACCAGTCCTTCTTCTCAGAAGAAAGATTTGTCAGTACATACTGCGGCACGCTCTGGGACCTTTTCTGCTGCCTAGTGGCCAAGTAACAAAGTTACTCCCTTCTCACAGTTGAAATATTTGTTCTTTTGGCAGGAGGGTGTGGATTGATGATACTGGATAATCTGGGAGACCGTGGCTCTGCGTGAGCTAAAACTCATAGCATTCCCAGCGTTCAAAAAGATCAGATTCCTTTCTTGATCATATGTATTCAGTTTTTTTATTGTATTAATCAGTGAAACTCTCAAATTTCTGACAGGAGGATGGCTTAGAGGTATGGTCTTTTTGAAAGGGTGGCCTAGAAGTCTTGTCTTGAAAGTATAGACAGTGTAATTTTTAAAGGTGCAGGTGATTATTTGAAGGTTTATTTAGGGATCCTTTGGAGACAGATTTTGTTGAGCGGGCATGAGTTTCACTTCCCACCCTCCTGCTCTGTCTTGCTACAGTAGTTATCACAGCACAAATGACAGTCAGTACAAAGCTCTGACAGAGGACGATTCTAATGTCAAGGTTTCCTTTTATACTCTGAAGACCTCCATTCCCTCCCTCCTTCTTCACTCTCATTCTCTGACATTGTCTTTAGATGGGGATTTCCTCAACTTCTGTCATCAGAGCTGTATCCATATCCAGCCTCTTCCCTTTTCATTTGTTACCATGGAAGTTGTGCTCATTTTCTGTCAAAAACAACCCTTCTACCTGTGTTCTAGATTCCATCTCTTTCATTCTCCTCTGATACTCTTTTGAACTATCTCCTTGAACTGGACCATGTGGTCTATGAATGTGTTTTAAGTTATTTGTAAATCCCTTAAAATTACTTGCAAAAAATTCCTTATGGGTATTTTTCTTTAATTAATTGAATTAAATTTAACTTAATTTGTATACAAGTGATATCCACATATAATTAGTCAAGTAATGCTTATAAACTTATAATGAAAAAATTTGCAATCCTTTTCTTTACTTTCCCTCAACCCACCAGTCTACTTCAAAGGGTAACTGTTCACAACTCTTTCAGCTAATTATTTTTTACGTTCCCCCAAATTTATAAATAAGTGCTCTAATTTTCCATTTGATAAATCTTCAACAAGAGATGTTATCTTTTGAGGTTTCTTTTATGTTGGCTAAGGAGTTAGCTCCACTAAGCCACCCATATGCCCAGTTCATCTTCCTATATCTTGTCAATACAGTTGTATAGAATTTTTGGTTATGTTATTTTGCCCTTTTATTTATTTTTTTATTTTTTTAAAGATTTTATTTATTTATTTGACAGAGACAGCCAGCGAGAGAGGGAACACAAGTAGGGGGAGTGGGAGAGGAAGAAGCAGGCTCCTAGCGGAAGAGCCTGATGTGGGGCTCGATCCCAGAACGCTGGGATCATGCCCTGAGCCGAAGGCAGACGCCTAATGACTGCACCACCCAGGCGCCCCTATTTTGCCTTTTTAATATGATTGCTGCTTCATTAAGATTTTTTTTCTTTTCTCAAGCGAGTTAAGTTTTTGAGTTCTTGCAGTTCCACTCTGACATTTGGTTGACAGTTGTGCCATAGAAATTTCATTGAAAATCATTTGAAGGTTTAGTACTTAGTAGATTTGGTTTGGTTTTGTTTTTAATCTTTAGTGTATTTAAATTTCACAATAATATGTTTGGTGTGAATCTTTTTCATGACCTTTGCCACACTCTCACTGAACCTGTTCACCCTGAATACCCATGTTCTTCAGTTCTGGGATTTTTTGTTAACTTTTTTGTATGATCTCTTTGATAACTTCTTCCTCTTGGTTTCTGTCTGTTCCTTTTCTGGAGTCCCTGTTAGATAGATGTTGGACTTTGTAATTTTAGTTTTCTAAGCCTTCAAATTTTCATTATTTTTATTTTTCTGTTCTATTTTATGGGAAGTGATCTTTATATTTAAATCCCTATATTTAATTTAAAATTCTGTTTACTGTGCTTTTTTAATTTCTAAGAGATTTTATTTTGTAATTATTTATTTAAAAAAGCTTGTAGATACACAAAGTGCTTTAGAGAAAAATATAATGAATAACACACACTGCTAATTAAAAAAAAATCGCTACAAATAGAGTTGAAATCCCTTGTAATAATTTCCTAATTAGAGGGCCTTCTTTTTTTTTCCAGAGGTAACTGTATTGGTCTTTATGACTGCCATGGATATTTTTTATGGTTTTACTACATTTTTCCCTATGTATTTTATATTCTTAAACATTTTATATAAATGGCATCATATTATAACAACTGTAACGTAACTTGCTTTTCTGCTCAACGTTGTGTCTGTGAGGCTTACTCACGGTGATCTATGTAGCTCTCATTTACTCCTTTTCATAGTGCCCACTGTGTGACTGTAGTACATTTCACTGATCCGTAGTCCTCTTGATGGGCATTTTGGTTATTTCCATTTTTCTTTTTTGCTACTTCAAATAATGTCACCATGAACATTTTGTTTAAGATTCCTTGTGTACATCTTTAAGAGTTTTTCCAGGGTTCATACATGAAATTGGAATTGCTAGGCATAGGACATGTTTACCTCTAAGTTGGCAAGGTACTGCTTTAAGGATTTATATTCCTACTACCAAACTTTTATCACCCCATGTCCTTGTCAACACTTAATATTATCAGACTTTTGAATTCTTTCTAATTTAATGATTTTGAAATTGTATTGTACAGTGTCCAATGAGAAGAGGTTTTAATTCTCATTTTTCTCATCACTAGTGATCCTGGCCATTTATATTTTTTTATTTGTTGGCTCATAGTCTTTGCTTTCTCTTCTACTGGGTTGTATGTATTTTTCATGTTGATTGGTATGATCATTCTTTTTGCTTAGTACTGTTTTTTCCTTATAGATGCAATATTTTCTATTATCACAAAGAGAATATTTATACTTTGGAAGTTTTCTTCCATTAAAATATTGATTTTGCTTTTTTTGGATCTTTATATTTTTCAAATTTGTGTATTGACTCAAATATCTAGTGCTCTTTGATTATCTGTTCATATTTAAGGGTGAGGCCTACAAAACTAATGTGCAGCTCTGTGAGCTTGGGCAGAGCCCCCACATGCAGGGTTATTTATTGGCCAATTTGTCCTATTATAACGCATTTTTATTTAGGGCCATTTAGATTTTCCAGGAAAGGGTCCACCATTATTTGTCTTGGACTCCTGGGATATACTGGGAACAGGCTGAATATCTTAGTATATACTGGGAACAGGGTAGATATCTTGAGATATACTAGAAGCAGAGTGGAGAGAATGGTCCTTCTAAACAGTGTTTAGAATTATTCTTAGTTCTTAAGGAGACAGGCTCTGGAATTTCTTGGATTTCAAACCCATGACTATCACTTGTGGGGCCATGGGAAAGTTAATTAACACTATGTGCATCAGTCTCCTCATTTGTAAAGTGGGAATAAAATCAGTATTACCTTGAGGGTTGTCATGAGAACTAACAGATATTTAGGAGAAGTTGTACAAACATACTCATTAGAGACCATAATTAGAAAAATAAACTCAGAGAAATACCTCAAGAGCTAATGACCAAATCCTTACATTTTAGAGAATGTGCATGTCCCAGAGCCTCCCTACAACCACAATCATGAAAATATAACTATGGTAAAAAAACAAACACACACACACAAACCCTGGGAACTGAGAAGGTGAATGCTCATACAAACTTCAGAAAATTCCAGTTTGCTGCTCTACTTACAGTCACCCCTATAACAAGCTCTCATGAGCTCCAGATTTCTCTCTTCTGGGCTGGCAGGGAATCATTGATCAGACTGCCTCGGTATCAGGTTAAGCTCTCAGAGCATTATCACTGAAGTCTGAGCCCTGAGCAGGGCTTTCCTAGAAATAACCAGTGGTGGCTGTCCCCCCTACAGTAAATGGACCAAAGATTTCTTCCCAGAAAACGTCCATTTACTGAACTTAACTCCTCCCCTTTCCACTTCTTAACCTTTGAGCAGCTGGAAATACATCAAAATGGAGTAACTCGCTTTCTTCCCAGTAAGCTGAGAGCCTCAAGAAGCCAGAGGTAGAAGCGTTATTGCTGTTCCAGGCAAAGAATCTTAATTGAACAGGAGACGTTAAGTAGGTGTTGGAATTTAAGCAACTCTATTTTAATTTGTTCTGGGTTGCAGGTAAAAGATTTTATTATCTGAAAAAACAAGCTAGCTTGGAGTATCTCAAATGTATAATCTTAAAACCCACTTATTTGGAAATGAGCCTTCCAAACAAGATTTATATGGAAAAAATATGAAGTATTGCTGATTTATATTTGAAGATTTTTTTTTTTAAAGATTTTATTTATTTATTTGACAGAGAGAGACAGCCAGCGAGAGAGGGAACACAGCAGGGGGAGTGGGAGAGGAAGAAGCAGGCTCACAGCAGAGGAGCCCGATGTGGGGCTCGATCCCGGTACGCCGGGACCACGCCCTGAGCGGAAGGCAGACGCTTTAACGACTGCGCTACCCAGGCGCCCCTATATTTGAAGATTTTGATAGAATATGGTTTGTTTAATTTTTTAGCTACAGTTTTGGCTAATACCAAATGTCTAAACTGAATAGCTAAAAATGCATCAAACCTTTTAAAGCGATTCCTGTTTTTCCTATTTCTCCATCTATAGAACAGTAAATTCAAAGAAAGAAGTTTAACTTGTGGTCAGAAACCACACCCCAAGCAATTGGTAAGAGGATTGTGCCAGAGATTGGACTATTAAAAAAAAAAATGTTTAAAACATTACAAAATAGCACGAGCCCAAATTTTAGAAAGATGGGAGACTGAGCTTTCTTTTTTTCTCCTCCCATAACATTTATCCTAGATTTGTGGAGTTTTTGCATGGAGGTGGAGACATGCATTTAAATTAAAAAAGCTAACCCTAACAAAAAGTACGGCAAAATAAAACTGGAAAAATTATCATGTACCTAACATCTAAAGAATGTATTTGTGTGTGTGTGTGTGTGTGTGTGTGTGAGCGCACGTGCACACATGTGAGTGTGTTACCCTGTGATAAATACAGTTACTAAAGAATGAAAAACTGAGAACTGGGGACATGGAATATCGAATTCCACATCAGAATTTGGATTTCTACAGTAAAAGTAAATAGCTAGAGGCTTTAAGTAAATGTTTTGCAGAATAAAATTTTAATAAAAATGTATTATAATTAAAGTGTTCTGGTTGAAAAACTGGTGTGTTTTATGTCATGGTTCTAGAAGCACTCAATCTGGAAACTATATGAATCTATAAAAAAGTTTCTATTTATACTTTCTGGGTATGTTTTAAAAGTATAACATATGATACATTTTCCAGTTTTAAACAATTTAATGATTATTATATTTTGATAGATTGAATTATATTTGATAAGCATTTTATTTTGATAAATTCTGAGTATTTTTTTAATGTTTTAATGTCTTTAGAAAGTTTGACCTTGTATAGCACGGAAGTACTGGATAGTTGTGCCTAACCGAAGGTCTCTACAGACTTGGGATTCTAAACTAGGATTATCCATAATTAAAATGAGGATATTAATAGACTATATAAAGTTTTATTCGTATGTGAGTATGATTTTTAATAATATGTGATGTTTATCATCTAGGGCTCCATGGTAAATGCTATCAGCACTTAGGTCTCCGTGTCACAGGTGTCTGCTTACTTACCGGCTCCTACGAGATTGTACGCTCCTTGAGATCCGTGCTGCATGTGTTCTCTCAGTTAGGACAACTTGCGTGGTGTCTGGCATGAAACAGAGACTCAATAAACATTTATTTGATAGACTGAAAGCCAGAATGGACTCTCATTTTACGATAAAGAAACCAAGGATGGGGCACCTGGGTGGCTCAGTCAGTTAAGCGTCTGACTTCAGCTCAGGTCATGATCTTAGGGTCCTGGAACCGAGCCCCGTGCCAGGTGCTCTGCTCAGTGGGAGTCTGCTTGTCCCTCTCCCTCTGCCCCTCCCCCTCCCTCTGCCCCTGCCTCCTGCTCATGGTCTTGCATGCTCTCTCTCTCAAATAAATAAGTAAAATCTTAAAAAAAAAAAAAAAAGAACCTGAGGCCAGCTGATTAGAACAGAGCCATGTTAGAATCACACTTCTAGATTTCTATTCTAGATCTCTTGTCGCTGTTTCATGCAGTTTTATATTTCAGTTGTGTTATGATGTAAGGACAAAAACCTATCTTGAATAACAATAAGATCTCCCCACCCCACACTGTCCAAATGTCACTCAATGTTTAACAGGGACAGCAAAGGACCTTGATAGAGCATTTGTAGTTATATAGACTGGGTGTTTCCAACTCTCTACTCTTCATAGTTCCTCAGTGACTGCTTCCCCCCCTTCCCCAACACCCATAGCTGTAGGAGGATTTCTAGCTTGTCTCATCAAGAATCTGAAGGAAGGTTAGAAGTTGCAGACAGACTGAGAAAAATGCTCATTACTGAGACCTGCTTGATGGATAGTTAATGACTGTGTTCAAAGAAGAATGGGTGTTACTGTTACTGAAAATGGAAGGGAGCAAATCAAAGCTTTGTGATCTGTGGTAAGAAAACTGATTTGTCAGACATGAAGAGATTGAATTATATCCACCTTGAAATCTAAGAGCAGCTGTGACACAATGGCACTCACACAGCGCCTGTGGGTTATCACTTCCCACAAAAGCATGACAACATGCTCACCCTCCTTGGGATGGTGCCCAGGCTCCTCCATGTGGGTTCTCATGCTGAGCTGGCTTTTAGACAATCCAAGCATGCAGGAAAGGGATGAATGACATATTCATAATTCCCAGTATTTTAAGGTCCAACAAGGCCTGCAGGCTGTCATCAGTAACATCCTTTGGTCAGTGTAGAAATGAGAAGTTCCACTTGACCCAAAAAATGTTCTGAAAAGGTTTTATGAGCTGTGTGGATCCAAAGAAATGTATTTACCTACCTCTGTCATATAAACTGACCAAAGCACTTTATTTGTCCTCTACTGATGGAAAGAAAGAAGGATGGAAAACAAAAAGGGAATGCTATATTGATCTCAGGACCACTTGTGGACATTACATCCTCTGATGGCAATTTTAAAAAATGCCTTGTGTCTTGTTGCATGGTATGGATTTTTAAAACAGGAAGAAAACTCTTAATCGTGATCAATTGATGAGGTTACTTTCTTTTTCTTTTCATAATTTCTAGGTTTTTTTATTTTTGTTTTTAATTTTGGGTGCTGCTAGGGAAAATAATCCTCCTTTCTCCATTCACAGGACTGTTTCCTTCCACGATCAGTTTCTTGTGGAGAAAGATTTCTTAAACTTGGGGAAGGTAGAGGATGCTTCACACTGGAGAGACGCTGTAGTGTTGCGAACACTAGGTCGTGGAGTGAAGCCAAGCCGGGTTGAAAGACTGTTGTTGACGTACAAGCTGGGAAAGACACTAGGTCTTGCTAAGCCTCAATGCTCAGCATCTGTGTCTCTTCCTGGGAACTGTACCCAGTACGAGTTTCATTTGGGGGAACCACCCAGGGGAAACCATGTTATGCCATGGTTTGGGTGAAATCGACTTTCCTCCTGCTCTAGAGGTGAGCCTTGATAAGCCAAAGCAAATAGATCAATTCCATCCCTTGGTAATTCATCAGAACCAGTGTCATTTGATAGAGATATTTGCTGTCCTCGAGATAGTTCCTCCCTCTGCAGCAGCGAACAGAAGAGTGTCTCTCTTCCCTTGTGTACAAGTCTGCTAGGGCTGCTGGAACACAGTACCGTAGATGGGGTGGCTCACACAATAGACATTTTATGTTCTCACAGCGCTGGAGGCCAGAAGTCCAAGTTCGAGGTGTCGGCAAGTTTGGTTTCTCCCAGAGCTTCTCTCCTTGGGTTGCAGGGAGCTCCCTTCTTGCTGTGTCTTCACGGGGTTCCTCTGTGTGCACACCTCCCAGTTGTCTTTTTATGTATCCAAATCCCCTTCTTTTAAGGACAGCAGTCAGATTGGATGAGGGCCCATCATCTAGGTTTCATTGTAACCTAATTACTTCTTTATAAGTGCCTTGTTACCAAATGTGGTCACATTCTGAAGTACTGGGGGTTAGGGCTTCAATATATGGATTTTGGAGGGACATGATTCAGTCCATGACACCTTGAACTGGTGTGTGTGAAAATATAAAGTCTAGAATTACTGCATTCATCTCACCACTTTGAGGAAAGCCAACCTGAGAATCAGGTTCACAGCTGATACAACAGAATGATAAGAAGAAACAGAAGAAACCAGATCTTTGATTTGTGTTATTTTAACTGCTGAATTAAACCCTGGCAGAAGCCCCAGATCCTTTCTGGACTTTTGAGTTACATGAAATTTTATGTTTCTTTTACCGTTGAAACCAATGTTGAATTGGAGTTCTGCTATGCATTCAGGACTAATAGTTTGGTCCTATAACCAGAGGATTCCTAATTCACTGTTACTTTATGCAGCTTTGAGTTGTTTCAAGAATGGATTCACATGGGTGGCTCAGTTGATTAAGCATCTGACTCTTGGTTTGGGCTCAGGTCATGATCTCAGGGTCGTGAGATCAAGCCCCACTTCGAGCTCTGTGCTCAGTGGGAAGCCTGCTTAAGTTTCTCTCTCCCTCTGCCTACCCCCCTACCCGTTTTCTCTCTCTCTTTCTCAAATAAATAAATACATCTTAAAATTATATATTTTTTTAAAAAAGAATGAAATCACATGAGATAATTTATTTAAAATGTCCGGTACAGGATTTCACTAAATCTGAAATGCCATTGTTGTAAGACACCCTTAAAAAGGATTGTGTAGTATGGTGACTAACATAATATAATAAAAAAACATAAAAAAAAGGATTGTGTACCCTTAAAAAAGGAAAGAGTACTGCCAACTAAACTGTGATATGATGACTTGTTACCACCTTGACTTTTACATTTAAATATATTAAAAGGTGCTTTCACTGTTATTTAAACATAAGTTTTTATTATATAAAGTATTTTTTTCATACACAGAAAAAGGAAAATGGAAGCAAAATAAATTGGTCAAAGCCCACCTAAAATTGCTCTATACCCACACTCATACTGTTTGGAATCACTTTCCCTCCTTTCTTCCTTCCTTCCTTCCTTCCTTCCTTCCTTCCTTCCTTCCTTCCTTCCTTCCTTCCTTCCTTTCTGTTTTAAAGATTTTATTTATTTATTTATTTTAGGGAGAGGGAGAGAGAGAGACTTTCAAGCAGAGTCCCCGTTGAGTGCAGAGCTGACGGCTCAGTCTCTTGAGGCTGAGATCACCATCTGAGCCAAGATCAAGAGTCAGATGCTTCACTGACTGAGCCGCCCAGGTGCCCTGTATCACTTTTCAATTGAGAGTTGCGGAAGCCTGAGTCTGCCTTTTGCAAACAAGAGTGTTATTTCTGGAAAAGGTGCTCTGTTATTGTCTCCAAGACTTTCCAAACTATAAGGTTTGATGTGTATGCACAGGCAATGATAAAATGTCACCACAGTTGCTGCCTGTCCAATTGTGGTCATAAGATGCTTACTGATATCAGAGATTTCTTTTTTTAAAATTTTAATTGTCTTAACTGTATATTTATCTTATACATATTGGTTTAAACTTGTGCCATCATTTAAAACACCATTTTTTTTTACAACACTGAGTTACACAACTTTTATGTGCATGATTTGTATTTTTAAATAGCATTTGCATTATGTTTGCTTAATTTTTACTGTTTTTTTTTCCCAAAGATGAATGAACAGCTAAATGCAATTATATTTATATTTGCCCAACTATACAAACTTTATGGGAGACTAATCTTTCTGAAACTGAAAACTTTTTGTGAATGTTCTTTAATTTTTGGCACTTAAAGATCATCACTCAAAAGAGCACATTGTCATTGGACTTGAAAAGGTCAACATTTAAGATAGGACTCTTCGTTCACATTAAGCTTTACTTATAGTTGAAATTGGAGTTTAGCTACACATTTGAAAAATGTCAGGGAAAGTTCTCCCACCCAGAATGTCACCCCTGTGTATTTGACTCAATCCTGAAATTTCATCATTGAGATACATTCCTTTGGGCTAAGGCATAATCTCTCTTTGTACCTTTCATTAAAATGCTCCAGGTTGTACCATTGATCAAAAAAATAAATTCTGTGGGCTTGCCAGATTCTATAACATAGGTTTTAGGCAAATATTGGAAATAGATTTTTAAACTTAGAAATTTTTATTCTTCGTTACACACATATTCTGAGTATATTTGTCTATAGTGAATGGAAAGTTAGGAGGCTCGAGGTTAGAGGCTGACTAAGGAAAAGACAAGCCAGCAATAACATTATGAGGTTATATTCCTAACCTTATATACAATGTTGCATATATTTTAAGCATGTAAATCATGCTTAAAATATTAACCCTGTGCTTTCAACCAAGTATGAATGGGGAATTTGGGTCCCAGCTAGAATATTATTAACAATATTGAGGTTAGACAAAGGTGAACTGGATGACTGAGCGCCCCAAAATTTGGAAGGACAGGAAGGTGTGAGGACTCCTGCTAAAGAGAGTCAAGTTGCCAACCTTAGCCCTGGAACAAATCCTTAGTCATCGTAGGATCTTCCTGGAATCTTTCCATTCGGGTCAGTACTCTATGGAATCTTGTCTAGGTCCTGAGGAAAGAGAAAACAGAGTAAATATCCAGAGAATTTTCCATTAACTACTCCATACAAGATATTGGCAAACAGGGCAGTTAGTGCTTTTGTCCTCTCCTGCTTCCACATAAGCACCATGTAGCTTGGCTCTCTAGGGCAGCTGCACATTAAGGGTGGTGCCCAGTGGAAGCACTGGGAATGCCTGGAAGAACCGGTATGGCATCTGGTGGATGTGGAGGATTTGGCAGAGAAAGGGTGGACAAGGAAAAATGGTGGCTGTCACACAGTCTGTGACCGAAATGGTCTAGGACTCCATGTCTAAGATTCTTTTCTTGAGGATTTTAGTAACACTTGGGAGTCCTTTGTAGAGAGCTGTGGTCCAGCAAATGGGAGGAATAGTTAGCAAAATAACTGATGGAATTTATGTGACCTTCTTTTAAACTGGAAGCTAATAGGATTCTTTGGGAATAAAGGTTATGTACACATGTATTCATGGCTAACATTATAGAGTCATTCATGCACTCATTCATCATTCATTCAGTACTTATTGAGTGCCAGAAATTGTTCTAGAAAAAAAATGTCCAGTATTTTCATGATGGGAGGTGTTGAATATAAATCTTTACCAGACCTTGGCTCATGAAATTAGGATATAGACATATCTTTTCCTTGGGGATTTGGTAGAGTTATCTTTTCAGACAGTAATTTTTGGAAGATGGTACAGAGTAATATCTAGGATTACAGGCTCTGGAGGAATTAGCAAGTTAGTAATTAGCAAGTTCTGCCCCTTGCTGTGTGGTCATAAGCAAGTTACTCAATGTCTCTGAGCCTCAATGTTCTCACCTTTGGACTGGGGACACCACCAAACTCATAGAGTTATTGGGATTATTGCAAGAAGTTAAATTAGATCATCTAATTGTATAGGCAATTGTATAGGTGAACCACCTAAAGGTCTTGAGCCTCTCTGTTTCATGCCTGCGGGTCCACTTCCAAAGATCCCTGCCTACATCTCTTTCCTGAGGCTTTCTCTGAGTCTGTGGGAGACCACAGCTCTGAGGTGCTAGGGAATTCCTGCCTAAAGCACATCTCACAAATAATGGTGGAAGGGAATTGGTGTATAAATACTTCAGCTCCCTCACCCTTCAGGCAGGATAACTGGGAGGCATGTGTTTAATAATGTTCTCTACCATTTTCCTGCAGACTTAGGCTCACTTCCCCTTCAGTGGTAACTGACTTGATAATGCACACTTTATTGGCCTGCTTCTCTTCCCTGTCTCATCTTTCTACCTATTTTCCAGTTTCCCTACACCTTGCAGATGAACCACATGCCCTTGAATCTTTGTTTTAGAGTTCTCTTCTGTTTCAGCCACATTAAGAACAATCCACGTAAACGATTCAGCATGTGGCAAACACTCAAAAACAAAACAAAGCCAATAAAAAATTATTAGTAAGATAACCTCTTAGTTCTATTTCATCCCGAAAGTTCCTAATTGTTGAATATTATAAAGTGATTCATTGTTCCTTAGAACTCCTTCGTTTTAAGATCTTAACCTCATGGCTTATCTAAGGAAAAAAATGTAATGTGAGATAAAATGATAACAAATGTGAAAGGTTGCTCCACCAAGCCACAGTTTTGTAACATAATTTTCCTCCCCATGGGTCTCTTGATATTTTGGTGAATAACCAATGAATTCCATCCTATTTATATTTCTGTATAAATTTAGCTGTTTACAGGATGTTTGCCTGATTAATGAACAGAGAAGAATGAAAAACGGAAATATACCAGTGATAATATGATAATTACACCAAAGTACACTTGTGTTATGACATGAATATTAAAGGTCAGGCTTTTCTAAGAATTCTAAATTTGTCTTAGAGGACATTTTAATCCTCAACTAATAGAAAGGTGAACTTCAAACAAAATGACCTTAGACCTTTGTTTTGACTAATAGCTTTGACAGAAATTCATATAAACAAAGGGTTTTTTTTCTTTTCTGTCATTGATTAGTGCTTCTCCAAATAGATTAGCCCTATTATTTGGATAGCTTTTATTTGTATTTCCTGCTTGAAAGATGTTTAAAGAAATAAGCATCATGCACCAGAGTATTTGAAATATAAGGTGTGTAACTCTTGTCTATATATTTAGTTTAACGAGTTGGTTAAGATTAAGGGCTCTGGAGTCAGGCAGCCAGAGAACAAATTCTGGTTCTCTAACGGATGAAATAATTGATCTTGGTCCAACTGTTCAATATTTCTACCTAGCCTCATTTTCTGTGTCTGTAAAATGAGAATAAAATGGTGTTAGTCTCATGAGGTCGTAGCGAAGGGGTCCAAGCACAAAATGGGATGATACAAGTAAAGCCTGGTACAAACGAAATACTCGGTGTTGGCGACTGCCATTGTTTTTAAAGGAACTCTTTTTCTTCTACCTTTTCTCCTTTGAAATGGAATAAAATAAAGGCATGAAAAGTTTATAAATCTTCTAAAATTTTGTGTATATCTGCTATGGTGTGAGTATTTGTGCCCTTCCGTCCCCTTCACTTGCTGAAAACCTAATGCCCAAGGGGCATTATCAATATCAATTGGGGGGGAGGCTTTGGGAGGTGATTAGGTCATAAGGGTGGGGCCCTCATGAATGAGATTAGGGCCCCTATAATTAGTGGCTTAGAGAGCTGGTTCATCCAAGGAGAAGTCTATGACCTGGAAGAGAGCCTTCACCTGACCATGCTGACACCTTGATAGCAGACTTCCAGCCTTGATCTCTATCGTTTACAAGCCACCCAATCTGCAGTGTTTTTTACATCAGCCCAAATGGATTAGGACAATGTGAAACAATTAGTGTCTGTCTCCAAATTTAAGTCCTTATATTTTTGTGGAAATGTTGATTCAAGAGTTACAACATGATAGTTTTTCATAGATAAAAACATTAGATGTACAATATACATATACATTGGGAGCCATCTAGAAGCTAGATTCCCCATTTCGTAGTTCCTATAGTGCATTTTCTAATACTCCAGCGTGTAATTTCTAACCTCGCAGTATTACAGTCCTATGCATGCACATTCATATTTCACCAGAAACTTAAAGAATATAGCTATTTGTTAGCTCTGTTTAAAGTCAGGAAGACAAATGAATATAACCAAAATATAGGTATAATTTGGCAGTCTACACTTATTTTTCTGCTGAAATATTTTGCTCGAGATTTCTCCCCCAGTCCATGCTCTCAAACAACTAATGTGGGCGTTATGATCTTCTTTCTCTCCTCCCTTCGTTCTTTCCTCTCTCCTCTCCCTGCCTGTCTCCCTCTCAGCACTTCATATCTTTCCCTGTGTGTTCCCTATTGTCTCATGCATATTAGAGAACCACGAAGACTTTGGAGAAACATTACCCAAGGCAGTGTATTGGGAAATATGTATTCATTGACTTTCATGGGTCACAGAAACTGCGCTATTTTAGGAGCACTCCAGCTAAATAGGAGAGATCATTTGGTAAGGGATATCAAAGACTCACAAAGCTATTTAGGCTATTAAAGAGAAGACAGTAATTATATAAAAATTTACACCTCTCACTTTGAGGCAGGGAAATCTAATTATAGAAGGTGAATTAGAGGTAGACACACTTAATATCTTCTTGGTTTTATCCTCCATAGAAAGATCAGAGATGGATTATTGTTTGGGGACTGATATCGTTTTGAAGGATAAGAGAGGAAGGAACAAAGTTCTTACAGAATATCTGGAAAACCTGGGGCATTCAGATCAGTAAGGTCGAGTGATCTGTTTCTTAGATTTTTCCAAGAACTTCAGGGCAGCCGGCCAATATTTCTAAGAAATTCTGGAAAGGGGTTGATGTCCTTTCACAGCAGCAAAGGGGAAGTGTTGCGCATATATTTAAGGCGAAAAAAAGTCTCCTAAAATATATTGAAAGAATTTTTAAAATCAATTATCCATGACTTGCAGAGGCACACAGATGATTAGAAATAGAAAGTGTAACTTTGGTGTTAATAAATCTTTCCAAAGTTAAGTAGTTATTTATGCTGCTCTCGTGGGTCATGCAGACAAAGGTAGAGCAGAAGAAACACTTTGCCTCAATTTCCCTGTGGCTCATAACTCACAAGCTAGTTAAGAGATTCTGGAATATTGAGAGTCCTTGTGAAGTTAGCAGCACAACTGATTTTCATGATGCATGGTTACTTACTGCTTACATGCAATCTTTTCTTGCTCCACATTTGGAATGTTACCTCCTAAAGTTCAATTAAGGCAGAACAATTAAATCAACATTTCTGAAGGTGGAGCTGAGATATCCGTATTTTGTAAGCTGCATGATTGGTCCTGGTGCCCAGTGAGGGTTGAGAGCTACTGTCTGAGAGAAAAGGTGTTGCAGCTCTACACTCCACAGAGGGTGGTAGAGACTGCCAACCAATTGAAAGTTTTCTCTTTGTCCCGCTTGTTTTCCTGCCTTCTCGCCTTCAACCATGGCATACCCCATGCCTACGAGGTCCCCTATCTCCTTCTGAGGTGTCCATGTCCCATTTATCTTTCAAGCCTTAGCTCAGTTTCCAACCCTCTTACAAAGCTTTCTGCCCCAGCCTTTACTCTGCAGCCCCTCCCACCCCTGGACATCCACAGTCTCGCTATTCAAAGTGTAGTTCATGAACCAGTAATGGGAGCATCCTGGGAGAGTTCGTTGGAGATGCAGATCTCAGGCCCTCCCCCAGACCCACTGAATCAGCATCTGCATTTTAAGGAGACCCTAAGGGGATGCGTGTGCACCTTGAGGTCTGTGGAGTTCTTAAACTGCTTAACACTTCCCTGTAGGTTGTCTGGTATCGTTCACAAATGGATTTGTCCGTTCGGCTCTTCTTATCAAATCGATTGTATATTCTTTAATGGAAAGGACCACTTCTTACAGTTTGTTGCTTCTCTTTATAACATTTTGTATATGGGCACACAATAGCTACTAATTATAGTAACATTTATGGAAATGCAGATTGTGTGCCAGGCACGGTGTCAGATGCTTTATATGAATCATTTCATGGAATCCCCACAGCAATTCTGTGATGTAGGGCTGAATACTCATTGTAGATGAGAAACTGAGCTTCAGAGCAGATAAGTAAGTTGTGCCAGGCCACAAGGCTGGCAAGCGGCAGAGCTGAAATCTAAAGCCATGGCTCTTAACCTTTCTGTGAATGGCAACATGCACTCAATAATTGTTTAATAATTCCAAGCTTAGAAAAAGATGTCACTAATTAAAAAATCCTATGGCTTTTACTTACAGGTGTGGAGCTAATAGGCAGAGGTCCACGGGCCCCTTTGGGGTATTTGGCGGGCTTACAAAAATCATTATAGGCAATGGCTCTTCTCCTGTCTTATTTTTCGTGGTAGCATATTACTGCATTCTTTATCTGGTTTCTTTCTAGAATGAATCTCATTTGTGTTGTTTAGGGTGGCAAGACTCAATCTGATTTCTATTGCTGTTCGTCTCTTAGTTGGTTTTATCTAAGAGACCCCTAATCTGATTTTGGTAAAGGAGTTGGGGGTGGGGGTGGCGTGCATCTTTGCGTTTCTTTCTGTCGTCTTTGCTACCATGACCACAGTAGCAGTGAACAAGAACATGGACTTTGGTAGCAGGAGGCTTGGGTTTGAACTGTGACTCCATCACTTGAGTAAGTATTTTACTCCTCTGCACAGCTTCCCCATTTATCAAATGATGCCAATTGTATTTACCTCATAGAGTTGTGAAGATAAAATAAAATTATCTATTTAAACTTTCTAGGTCACAGGAAACAGTAACTATGAGATGCTATCATCAATGCAAGCCAGACTCCCTGTTTCGTTTGTTTTTGTTTTTTACCTTGTCCCAAGGAAACTTCTGGTAAAAGGCAGACCACCAGGCTGTCAGCCACCTGGAAGACACTGCTTTATTTCTAGTACATTGCACAAGGTAATGCACATTGTCTTGAACGGGCAATCTCGGTTGGATGTTTCACGGTCAAGATTGAAGATAATAATAGGTCATCAACACACACTTCCCACTTGATTATTTCTCTTCCTTACATGTTAGTGCCAAGAAAAGTTTGACAGATGATGAAGGCGGGGCTCTCTGGGAAGCTGCAGACAGGGCGTGGTTTGTCAGCTTCTTTCCTAGATGGACAGCCTCCACTTGGCATAGCATCCAGAAGGCACGCATGGGTATCTGTTGAGTGACTGGCTTTGCAGGCAATGAACTGGACATGATTTCTAACCTAAAGTTAAACATGGACAAACGTTGCAGCATCAGGATAAACTGATTTGGAAAACCAGATTTAGAAATCAGCACTTTTAGAATACCGGCATTCTTCTAGAAGTGATTGAATTTGGGGTACGTTTCTGAGTTTTAGTAGCCAGGGCACTTGGCAACAAACACATAAAATGTAGAGCTGGATCCCTCATCGGTTCTGCAAAGCTAATAATGCTTAGCTTCCCTCAAAGGGATATTGTGTAGGTTTGCTAATTAGTGTCAGTAATGAACTCGCGAGCTACCAGTGAGTATTGAATTAATGTTAACGGTTTGTTAAGGATAATTTGATTCAGATGCATTCTGACGCTCAGTGCTTAGGCAGTCAATGTCCTCAGAATTTCAATTCTAGAATTTTTTGGGTGAATTAAGTTAGGACTTTTAGGAAATTGAAGTCTTTAGTAATGCATATATCTCCGAGGTTCTGCCATCACATATTATATAGGGTGAAGGGGCAGGAGTACTAGTTTGGGAACCCAGGAAACTGCTTTTGGTTTCAGTTCTCCAACCATATCACCTTGGGCAACATTCAGTCTCCTAGACCTTCAGTCTCTTTATCTGTAAAATAAGAGAAGTGGACAAGACCTTTTAGTTACTTACAGTTATGAAGTCCATGACCAGGCTTAGGTTGGCTTTCCTCTGGGCTGCTACTGTTCAAGAAATTTAAAAATCTCATCCATTTCAATGCTACACAATGTTTTGAGAATCCAATATCGAGGCTTGTGATATTAAATATTCAATAGAGAGAAGTATTTATGGGTTTATTAGTCCTGGTAATTACTACCACCTGGATCGTATTTTCTATGTAATTTCCAATATTCCTTAGCTGTTTTGGTTGATGACATAGTAATATAGCTCATTGGCAATCCCAAGGTACAGCAACGACAGACAGAAAAACAAAACCATCCCTTACTCATGGACAGACTGTGGAATGTATTAACTAGACAACATAAGGTGTCTATAGTGATTTGTGTTGGCAGAGTACTTCACTCCTAAGCGACACTGTTCTTTCGTTCCCTACTTGGTTCCGTTCATAATTTACACCATGTTTGAGGGAGAAAATCATTGAATATTATTGCTCGTCTAAATACCAGTACATTTTGTGCCAGTTTGAGTGGAAAGGAATATGTGTTTTATTTCATTTACTATGTAGCTACTCCTTTGGGGGAAAGCAGGCTACTAAAAATTATGGGCTGTTAAATATTTTCCATTTGCTTCCAAGACTCCAATAAGCGGTATAACACTTCAAGGATCAAGGAAAATTTTCCATTTGGATAATACATCTCTTGAGCCAAAATTCCATTTGCCAATTCAGTTGAGGTCACGAATTGTGATAAAAATGTTCACATTTTTAAATGTGATCTAAAACTGATCACGTTTAACAGAAAAGCAGGCTGAATTTTAGTAATGCAGAATATAATCTTAAACTTCTGAAGAATGTTATGAAGAAGCGTGATAAGCCTTTTAATTTATTTAAAAGTTATTTCCACCTACTTCTGAAATGGATTTGAGGTGACTAAGTTACTGAGAAATTTGAGTTGCAATTGAAATTCATCATTTCTGTTGTGCTGGAGGTGATTTGGTTAATGGAAGCTTAATGGGCTAAAACTGTCATTGTTTGGTAAGGATTTCTAAGTTCTTTTATTGCTTCTTCATTTTCACATAGTTTTCAACAACACCGATGGTTCAGAAAATGAATGCAAGTGCTTTTGAGACCTGCAGTTTTGAGAAAGCAGATTCTGAGGCATTCACATGGAATTTGTATACCACGAAGCGTGTACTTGTGTGAATATGGCCATGCTATGTTATTTAAATTTCAAGAATTCAATAAACATCTCTTAGAAGGTTGATTTTATGGAGAAGCAATGGAAAGAGGGGCTGGCATTTTTTCTGGAATCTTTTATTCTCATCTTGGTATTTATTTGATTAAGATAGTACAGAATGAGGGGCATCTGGGTGGCTCAGTCATTAAGCGTCTGACTCTTGATTTCTTTGGCTCAGGTCATGATCTCAGGGTTGTAAGATCGAGCCCCGAGTTGGGCTCTGTGCTGGGTGTGGAGCCTGCTTAAGATTCTCTCTCTTCTTCTCCCTCTGCCCCAACCCCCTCACACGTGTGCATGCACACACACACACACACACTCACTCTCTCTCTCTCTAAAAAAAAAAGATAGTACAGAATGAGAGGAAAATTGTTGTATTTTATTAATTCAAGTATACACTTTCATTTTACATTTCAACATATGAAAAATTTTTTTCATTAAAGTATAGTTAAAATCCATTATCCTATGAGTTTCTAGTGTACATCATAATGATTCGATAGTTTTATACATTATGAAATGATTTCCACAGTAAGTCTAGTTACCATCTCTCACCATCAAAAGTTATTTCAATATTATTTTATTACATTTAAACATCTTTGAAATCAGGATGCATCCTATAGTTGAGAGTGTCTTACAAGTGTTGTCAATCAAGGGATATGGTTTTCATAAACTTGGTTATAATTCTTAGGGTGAAAAACAACTGCAGTCCCTGAAGGTTGACATCAACAAACTGTTCATAGCCCATTTGACAGATGGCCAAATCCTCCTTGTTGTCTGAGAACTTTCAGGTGACAAGTTGGTAAGATGGAGAAAGTACTAATAGCAAAGATTTCAGTATGGATGTCAGAGGATGAGCAGAAAATCCAGAGATAGTAGTGGAGAAAGTCTGAGAGCCTAGTGCCACCAACACTCCACGTGGAAGGTTTATTTAGAAGGCTGAACTCTGAATGGAAGTAAATTTTAGGACTACCTTAACCAACTTATTTTACTTACATTTTATTTCACTTATGCACACATACGTACATAAGAATGATATATGATAAACCCTTGTGCTTACACATATAAAGTAAATATCCTAAACAATGAGAAAACATTGGTCATAGTTCAATTAGCAGATATTTTTCTTTCTTAAAATGGGATAGGCTGATGATGGGTAATAAGGAGGGCACGTATTGCATGGTGCACTGGGTGTTATACGCAACTAATGAATCATCGAACTTTACATAAAAAACCAGGGATGTACTGTATGGTGACTAACATAATATAATAAAAAAAATAAAATAAATAAAAAAATAAATAATAAAATGAAGACATATTTCCAATGCAAAATAGAGATGTATTAACTAGTAATATAATCAGGACCATAAAAAGAGACTAGAAGAAAAAAAATTTATGGTGTTGTACTTGAAATCCAGTATTTATGTATTGATTCAATTTCTGCAGTCAAATTTATGGAGGCCACCAAGAAGTTAAAATTAGTCCATATCCCCAAAGAGTCAAAAATACACAGGACATTGTAAATTCAGGATATCCTGCATTATTGTTTCAAAAAACCTGGTACACTTTAGAAAGACTCCATTATTTCAGGAGCTGTCCCTTTGATTATGGGAAAAAGTGAGAACTTGGACAACACAGATGTTTCTAATTTGGAGAATGAGGAAGCCCATGTGCCTGCATTTTATTCTGGTTCTTGGGGATCATGAGAATCTGTTTTCTGGCTTCCTGGCCATGATCAACATATACGCAGCATTAAGCTTTTATAAGTGTACTTTATGCTAACCCCCTGCCCCAACCCTAATACACACTAATAAAAAAAAAAATCTGTAGAATTTTCTTCTTGACCTCCTCAGGGAATTTTGGATAAAATGTTGTAAAGATTGATCTTAGTGTTAAATCTTGTAATAATGTAAGGTCTACCCTTCTGATTTACTCTTCCCCGTTAATGTAAAGGGTGGATAAAAATTGTCCCATTTCTCTAGGGAACACATATCCTGTACATTAGGAAAAGAGATAAGCCACATGGAGCTACAAGAAGGAATGAACATAGCTATGGCTTGTTTGCAAACTCTGGGCTTCGGTGTTCAGATTTCATATAAATTTGACACATGCTAGGAATAACTATCCCCAAATAAAATTTTTTAATTAGAAAAAATGGTTTCAAATCTTTTCATGGTCAGTACTATCACATGGAAACCTCCCAGTTCAACAATGCCAACAACAAAAGTATCTCCAACCCTTGGCCAATGGCCTACTTTTTTCAGTAGCATTATGCATGTTGTAATTCTAGGGCAGGAAAAGAAATGGGACAGTTCCTGAAAGTGGTTACAAAGGGATTTGGTCTCTTCTCAGGGCAATCTAATGCAATTATATTCAAGCCTAATATTCAGGGCATGAGGCTTTAAAATACATAACAGACTTCAGGGACTGGAGACAGTTGTGGGGCCTTAGGAGAAAGGTGTATACTGTTGTTCCACCATATGAAAATAACATTGGGAAGACAAATCTTTCTTCCCTTCTCCCTCCGCCCTTCCATAAAACTTATTTACGGTATGTCAGGTACAGTCCTGGACACCTGAGATACATCAGCAAACCAAACAAAATCTACTCTTGTGGAGCTTATATGCTGTTGACAAAAGAGGCAATAAGTAATAAATAAAACATACAAGTCACACAGTGCATTAGAAGGACATCAGTGGGAAAGATAAAAGAGAGCAAAAAAAGCTACTGGGGTGTGGAGGTGAGCTGTGAGAGGAAGCATGGGATATAGCTTTAAATAAGGTAGGTGGGGCAGTCCTGATCAAAGGTGAAATTTGAGCAAAGACTTGAAGGAATGAAGGAGTTGGACAGCAAATACCAATGGAAGAACATTCCAGGTAGAGAGAAGAACCAGTAGAACAGCCTGGAGCCTGAAAGATTCCTGGAGTATTAGGAGGACGGAAGTGCTTGCATGCAGGATGCATGTGGAGTAGCAAGCAATGATGTCAGAAGGTAAGAGGGTCCTATCCTATCAGCTGGGACCACGTGCAGTACAGTATGTCTCCTTTGTGCTGGAGGCTGTATCTTCTCTCTGACACTGAAAATGGCAGGGTCATCTCAGACTCTGGACATGGCTGTTTCTGAACTTGTAATGAGCTCTTTCCTTAGCTCATGCTGGAGCTCACTCTTTTCTTCATGCGGACCTCACCTTTGATGCCATCTCCTTGGGGAGGACTTTTCACATCACTCCAGTCCACCCCCACACTGCTGCACTTTAGCTTATGAAATTGTAACTGTCAACAATAAGAAAATACATGTATTGTGCAAAAACCCATGACCTCCATTTAAAGAAATTCATTCCTTCTAACAAGGGGGTTACTTTTTTCTTTCCCACCAAGTGGAGGCTAGAAGCTGTGCAAACGCTCCCTTTCAGTGATAGAATAATGGTGGCCAAGAGCTTAGATCTTGTGCAGCTTCAGTAAGGAAAGTAGGTCTGTGCTGAAAGAAGCTATAGAGAACAGCCCATCTTACCCTCGTTATTGAAACTACTGCAAGTTCTTTGTTTTCTGGGAGTTGATATCTCCTCACTCATTTCCTGAAGCAGAACTCCTGTTTCCTCCACTGGCCATTGTCCCCATTGTAGGTCTGGGGACAGACACATGGCCCATGTCGCACTAACTGGAGCTGCCACTGGAACTTTTATGCCAGAGCCATTGGGGCACGTGCTCCTGCCCTGGTGGAGTTGCTGAATGGGTACTGGGGACATTAGTGGCCATCCGGCTCTCCAAATGGAAAAATCTCCAGATAGTGAGAGAGACCGAGATCTGGTGATGTCGTATGAGACCTTGATCCCGCTGTGCCTGAGCTTCTTGTGCTTTTGGACATTTTCGTCATAGCAGCCATAATTACACTGGTTAGATTTTGGTTGCTCTCCCTTGTAATAAAAAGAGTCTTAATAATGCAAATATCATTTTCATTTCTACTCTTTCAATAAGTAATAGTGATGATCGTTGCTCCCTAGCCACTGTAGGATTCAGAGGCAACATAACTAGGCCCTCAGTTATTACATGAGGACTTCTCCAATACCTCATACCATATACCATTGCCGATTGGAATTCTATTTGTTTTGGTTTCTCATCCAGCAAATGGAAGCTCTTATTTTCTTCTTGAACTTGTACCTTTAGTTCCAGCTTAATTATTGTAAAGATCCCCAAAGACCTTGGAAAATTAAATTAGGCCTATATGCAAAATTTCAAGCTCAATTAAGAAGGTCCTAGAAATCCAATTCCTTCACAGTCTCTTGCTCTCTGTAAAATGATATTTTTCTACTTAAAAGGTAAATTTGCTCCACATCTAAAAGCTGTTAATGTTAATGGGCCTTTAGAAGAAGTTAGGAGAAAAAATGAGTTTCTAGGAGGATGCTTCTCTTTGTCTCCTGCTCTGTGCTCTCTGTTCTCCAGCATCACAGAGCGCGACAACTATTACCCAAGAATGTACAGAAATAACCCCATCTCCAAAATAACAGTATGAAAGCATTTTTTCCTTGCTGATAAAAATCAGGGGTATCCAAAAGCAACACTGGAGCAATTCCACTTCTTGGTATATATCCAAGAGAATTGAAGACGGGATCTCAAAGGAATATTTGCACACTCGTGTCCATTGGAGCATTATTCACAATGGTCAAGAGGTGGAAGTAACCAAGTGTCTGTCAACAGATAAATGGATAAAGAAAATGTGGCTTATATACACAGATACATATGATGGGATATTACTCAGCCTTAACAAAACAAAGGAAATCCTATCTCTGCTACAACATGGATGAACCTTGAGGACATTATGCTAAGTGGAATAAGGCAGTCATCAAAAGAAGAATACTGTATAATTCCACTTATATGAAGTCTCTAAAGTAGTCAAACGTATAGACTGAAAGTAGGACGGCGGTTGTCAGGTGCCAAGGGACAGGAAAATGGAGAGTTGTTGGTTAATGGGTTCAGAGTTTCAGTTTTGCAAGGTAAGAAAGTTCTGGAGAGCTGCAGCATGACAATATGCACGTTGTTACCACCAATTAACTGTACACTTAAATATGGTTAAGATGATAAATTTTATATTATGTGTTTTTGCCACACGAAACAAGTTTTTAAAAAAAGGAAAAACAAAGAACAAAAAACACCCGAGCATTCACTTTCCTGTCTTCATGGAGCTCCTGTGCCTGGGAACTCAGTGTCACCAAGAGTCAAAAATCCCATCTGAGGTGTGGAATACAAAAGCTAGAAGGTCACTCAGTTATCTTTGCTCCTTGAACCTCGTCCTCTTAATTTTTGCTTTGCTTGTTTCACCAGAACACAACCCCACACATTTGTATGTATTTTCTCTGGCTGCTTTCACTCTACAGTGGTGGAGTTGAGTCATTGTGGTGGAGATTGAATGGCTTCCAAAGCTGAAAATATTTGCTGCCTGGCTCTTTACCAAAAAGTTTACTGACTCTTATGGGCTGAAATGGGTCCCCCTAAAATTCGTGTGTTGAAATCCTAACCCCCAGCACCTCAGAATGTAACTGGATCTGGAGATAGGGTCTTCAAAGAGGTAATTAAGTTAAAACAAGGTCATTGGGGGTGGGGCTTAATCCAATAGGACTGGCATCCTGATAAAGGAAGGAAATTTGGATAGAGACACGTGGAGGGAGGATGATGAGAAGACACAGGGAGAAGATGGCCACCTACACGCCACAGAGAGAGTCCTCAGACAAAATCAACCTCGCCTACCTCTTGATCCTGGACTTCCAGCCTCCAGAACTATGAGAAAATAAATTTCTGTTGTTTAAGCCATGCAGTGTGTGGTACTTCGTCATGACAACCTGGTGAACTAACACACCGCCCCATAGAAAGTCCTTTGTTTTCTAGAGTTTTTCAATGCTGGCCTTGCTGTTAATATCTCGTCATTTGTTTTCAGAAAACAGAACTCTTTTCTGTTTGTTTTGTCTGATGGGGAGCCATAGACATCAGACCTTAACGAAGGAGAACAGGGGATGGACTGGCTGCCCTGTGGCCCTTTCACTTGCAAAGAACATGATATCTAAGCAGCTTAATATTTTAAGTATGTAATGAAGCCTTGTAGTGGGCTGAATGGTGGCCCCCAAAAAGCTATGTCTGGGTCCTAATCCTGGGAACATGTGAATGGGAGTTTATTTGGAAACAGGATCATCTTGGAATTCCTGGATGGACCCTAAATCCAATGACAGTTTGCCTTATGAGAGATGCACACAGAGGAGAGAGAGAGGAGGCAATGTGACCACAGCGTCAGTGACTTGGAGGGACATAGCCATTAGCCACGAACACCTGGAGTCCTCAGAACCCGGAAAAGGTGAGAAATGGATTATCCACAAGAGCCTTTGGAGAGAGGGCAACCCCTCTAACACCTTGATCTAGGGTTTCTGGCCTCCCAATGGTGCTGGAATACATTCTCATTGTTCAAAGCCACTGATTACTACAGCCCTAGGAAAGGAATTCAAGCCTCGATGATACCCAAAGTTTGCACTCAAATGTCAAATGCAGTGTGTGCTAGGTTTATGATGATCTGGGGCTAAAGAGAGAAACAGTGTTATAGCTAAAGGATTAGTTTGGTCTTGAACTGATCTCTCCATTTTCTGGATTCTTACTGCATGGATGATAAGGTTTGACATTATCAACATGCACTACAGTTTTCAAAGGGCTTTCAATGTTATACTCTTACACTTGAGAGGGTGCCACATGTTGTCTCTAGGACATGGGGGAAACACAATTATCCCCAATCCATGGATGCAAGATCTAAGGTTTGGGTTCATAACTTACCCAAATGATTCATACCCAGGCTTACTGATTGCCAGTTGATGTCCTTTTGACCTAGACACAGTGGTGCCTATAGACCAGCATTAATGATGAGAGCAACCGACTAAGGACTTCCAATGAAGCGGGATGGGAACTGCAGTGATTTTATGGTTTCTTTGATTAATCTCAGATACAGTGCTATACTACCCATTAATTCGGATGGGGCTTTTGTTTTTGGAAAAGCAAACATAAATGAAAGTAATTTCATAATGTAAAATCTCAGACGCACAGGCCATTAAGGTGAATACTTGTCTCTGTGAGGCTAAATGAACTGCTGGGAATGACTAGTTCATTTCCAAACCTTGGACCTCAAAAGTTGAGGCAATGCTACAATTTCACCTCTGGCTTTCCTTGGTTGCTGCCTGTGTACTTATTTTCTCATTTAGCGTTCATGATAACACTACAGCTGAGCACTGATTTTCCTTTGAATGAAAGGCATTGGGATTTAGAGCAGCTGAGCCGTGTTTCAGGTCACACAGCCCCGAATGTTGCAGCTAGAACCAAAGCCTAGACTGTTTGACTCCAGAGCCCGAGACAACAAGCTCCCTGCACATGGCAGGACCTATGTGCCATTGCCCCATTCCCAGTGGTTATGGCCTCCATCAGACCCGTGTGGACTTAGCTCTAACCCCTAGATGAACCCAGAGATTTGGCGCCTCCCTTCTGCCTACCATGTGTCACAAAGCAAAGCAGATAGGTTTTGGCAGCTCTGGGCTGCTGGGTCCCTGACACAACATTGACTGAGTGTCATATTTTCCTATCTGATTTCACTGCTTTTCACAAGGCTATTATTTGTGTGCAGCAATAAGTGAGCATAAACACAACTCTGACTTTTTGGAAGTAAATATCAGCTAGAATAAGCATTTGGTCTCCCCGAAGGCTTTTAAATCTACTGAAATGTCAGGTGCAATGAGATTCTGGGCAAAGGACAGAAGAGCAAATCTCTGGATTTTATAAAAGTTCCCTGAATAATCAGTGCTTTAAACGAGCCAAGTGAGTCCTGCTTTGGCTAGCCTCTCCCTGGATCCTTTATATGGCTCTAAATTCATCTCCTTTGGTGGACAACGGGTAGGATTTAACTTAGCTGTCAATTGTGGTAATTATTTATACTGCAAGCACAGATCACTGATCCATTCCCCCTTTCTGATATCTAGAACATCACATGGAACAGAGAATTGACTGGGTCATGTTCATTCTGAGGGAGGAAACAATTGAAGGAGGAACATTCCTATAAGTCAATGAATTTAGCCTTTCTCGGGGCTCTTGCTAGAGAAAACTTTTCACATTTGGGTTGCCAGGAGGGATAATGTTTTGTTTCATATTGATATTTAATATAGATATAAATCCTTTGGGCAAATATACACCATTAGCTGAAATATACTTACAGTACTACTAGTGAGAGAATTCGTAGCATTCCACCCATATCTTTCCAGCCACAGCTGTGGATTTCCAAGCAAAACCATTTATACAAGGATCTCCTCATATTTCCCTATCGGAATACTAAGACTTTCTATGTGAACATTTTACATACTTTCTGGGTATTCTTGACAGATGGATTTTTCCCATGTCTACCAGGATCTTCTGTGTAAATATTTTAGATAGGTCAAAAATTACTAGGAGCTTTATAGGTCACTTGAGTGGAGTGGTTATACTTACTCCTTAAAATATTTCCCCCATCATTTGTATGCCTCTAGACTGAGCAGCAATGATTCCCAAAGCCAATACCAAAAATTACAGAGATATGCCAAAACTACCACTGCTACCACCACTACCACCACCAAGAGCAACAAACAATAACAATGAAACAACAACACAACAGCAACCTATAATATAGATCTCCCCACCACGAAGGGCAAGCATCGTAAGTATAACAATAATTCAACATACTCCTTTATTTTGATTTGTTTTTTTAGAGATAGAAGGAGAGTGTGCATTAGCCAGGGGTGGGCAGAGGAAGAGGGAGAGAGAGAATCTTTTTTTTTTTTTTTAAGATTTATTTATTTATTTGACAGAGAGAGAGACAGCCAGCGAGAGAGGGAACACAAGCAGGGGGAGTGGGAGAGGAAGAAGCAGGCTCCCAGCAGAGGAGCCCGATGTGGGACTCGATCCCGGAACGCCGGGATCATGCCCTGAACTGAAGGCAGACGCTTTAACGACTGCGCTACCCAGGCGCCCCGGAGAGAGAGAATCTTAAGCAGGCAGCACACCCAGTGTGGAGCCCAACGTGGGGCTCGATCTCATGACCCTGAAATTATGACCTGATGACACTTAACCGACTGAGTCACCCAGGCATCCCTCAACATACTGCTTTAAATATCCTATTATCCATACTAAAATCATTGTCAGAATTTGCTCCCCACTAACATTGGTCAAGTTCCTGAAATGAAAATTTCTATTGAGTATTTTTTATTAGCTCTTTTTGTTTTTTAAGAATCTATTGAAACACAAAGAAACATCCTTAAACTACCATTCTACTTTTAAAGATTTTTAATTAATTTATTATCTCTCAGAAGTTAATTCTTCTTTGATAGGTGCTTAAAAGGCCATGGTGGGACCTCATAAAACTCTAAAAAAGCTTATTAATTATAGGAGGCTTGCATAATTTATAGTAGTTTTGAGAAATGCTAAGTAGCAAAAAAAAAAAAAAAGCTCTTAAATTCATGTTCCCCTCATTCTGACCTCTGGAAAAATCTTAATAAGATTTATTATTTTGTACTTGGGTGGTTGATATATTCTGCAGATAACAATTCAGATAGGGCACTCAGGATTCAGGAACTCTTGTTTTATGACTTTGGTATGTGGGTATAAGGCAGTTATCCTTTGGAGTGTGTAAGATCAGTGCTATCAAGTCCTTCACTTAGGTTGCATAGGGATTTCAAAGTCAGTGAAGAGGCCTGGCAGTGACTTTTCGAATCTATTGTTTCCAGAGGACTTGATGCCATTATTTCTACCTTAGTCTTCATATTTGGTTGTGGTCACTGATTAGAGTCATTCTTGGTGTTTCTTTCTTTAAACAGCAAGCTGAAGGCATATGTAGATTCCCTTTGCCTGAAAGAGTTGATGAGACCCTGCCGGCTTGAGTGATTATCCTGGCTGGTGTTAGATGCCTCCCTTCTGTGTCCATCTACCCTCATGGCCTTTCTTTGAGTCAGGCAGGAAGGGTAGGGAACATTGTTTCCAACATACTATGGCAAAAAGTACAAGTGCTAGCTGAGAGCAAAGGGATGATTTGAGGAATCTTGCTTGTTTGTTTTCCCGTGAACCCTACTGAGACAGTCATTTTGCTTATGACTTAGGTAGGCAGAGGTTCACGTAGCAATAGGGGCCAGGGACTGGGCAGGAAGGGGAAAGGCAAGGAGAGACCAGCTTTTGGTAAACTCCTGGCCACATGTGAAGACTGACTCTGAGGAAGCGTGCTTCACGGTGGTATTTTTAGCAGAGGCAATTGGAACGCAGACCCCTAGGTCAAGTGCTTGATGGAAGGCAGGTGTATTGGTAGAATGTCTCAGAGGAAAAATGAAGGTAGAACAAGGAATTCACTTCATCTATTGTACCATTATGCCTAAAACAACCTTACAAATAGGATTACTACTAGATTATAAAGCCTCTGGGCCTCTAGCCAGCACTAATTTTAAGCATGTTTTCCAAGCTTTGAGAGCGTTTGTGTATTAAGCCAACAGTTCACAGCAGCTCTGTTATTTGTAATAGTCCATTTTAAGCCTTGGTTGCTCTGCTAAGCAAGTCATATTTTAATGTTGGCGTATGAAGAATAAATACTGGAATCTAGTCTGTCAGCTTAATATGGCTTCAGCTTCGCATAGACTTCACCATTTCTGAAACTGCTGTGTCCCTCTACCTCCACTGATGGTATAAGCTCAGTTTTTGGGTACAGGAACATCATCTCTGATTATGAACTATTTACCTACAATCCCTCAAAGAGTCTCACATTCCACCACCTTACACACATCTGTATTTGAACCATCTAAGTCATAAAGCAATCAGGCTGGGCTTGCTAACGTGCTTCTACTTAGGGGTTTTGGTATTGTCTAAAGAAGTACTGACGTAGAAGGAGCCTGTGGGCGAGGGCGAAGAGGATGAGTTGCATGTTGACTTAAATTCTAGTCAATGGACTCAAGATATGCAGGACTGGGACTCAGAAGAGAGTCTAGTGTTGGGCCAAGAAAGTCAAGACAATTCTGTTGAGGGAGAATGTTAATGCCTTAAGTGTGCTGAGAGATATATCAACTGGGAAAAAATAAAAGGTTGCTTAAATAAAATAGAAGACTATGTCTCTCTCATGTCATGAAGGGCTGCTGGTTGGTAGTCCAGACCTAGTATGGTGGCTGCACAGTGACCCAGAGTTCTTCCAGCTTATGGCTCCTTATCACTAACGTGTGGCTCTCAATTTTCTTTATGGCCTAAGATAGCTGTTAGAGCTCTAACCATCACATTTGAGGTCCTGGGAGCAGGAAAGGCACACATACTCACTTGAAGGAGATGTCCAAGAAGTTTCACAATGTTTCATCTTACTTCTTATTGGCCTAAACTTAGCCACTTGGGAGCCTGCAGGGGAGGCTGGCAAATGCGGTGTTTTGGCTGGATAGTAATAAGAGATCTGTGTGATCAATTAAAAATTGGAAGTTTTATTACAAAGTGAAAAGGAGAAGAAAGTGGATGTTGGGAGGCATTTACCAGTGTATCAGTGTCTGCCATAAAGAGTCCTGAAGGGAAACCAGTTAGGGAGGTGAGAACAGCCCAAGGAGCAGATGAGTGTTTTCTCAAAAAGGAGGTCTTTAGTTGTGTCGCCAGAGAGGGAGAAAAGTCAAGGAGAATGGAAGCTGAGAAAAAGTCACTGGACTTCATATTATTGGATAATTTTATATTTTGGCAATATTTGGTTTGAGTAGCTTGGGGCCTTTTGGAAGCAGCATGCCTTAGACTCCTGGAGCTTACTGCCTTATTTGGGTGGACAGGAAACCAACCAGTGAACACACAGATCTATGATAAAGTTTTTCATGTAGAACTAAGGCAGGAAGAGGAGAGAATTACTGGCACTGGCATGCTCGCTTGGAGAGAGTGGGCAAGAAAGCTCTCTTGAAAGAGGGGACGTTTCAACAGAGACTGAAGGAAGTGATGGATGGAATCAAGTAAATAGCAGTTCACTGTTTTGGGCAAAGGACAGCAGGGGTAAAAGCCCCATGGTGCAGTGTGCTTGTATTACTCTAGAAACCACAAGAGTCATGTGGCCAGAAAGGAGTGAACGAGGAGAGGAGTTTCAGGAAATACGTCAGAGTAATATCCAGTGCTGGATCATGCAAGCGTGCTCAAAGCAAGCACATTTTATTCTAAGAACAATGGGTAACCATTAGGAAGTTGAGTGCAAAAGTGTGACATTTTATGATCTACATTTTAAAAGAGTCTCTTTTGATTATTATCTGGAGCACGAGCTGTAGGACAGCAAAAGTGAAGCAGGGAGACCAGTCAGGTGGCCGCTGTGCAGATCTAGGTAAGTAATAATGGTGCCATAGATTAGGGTTGTAGAGGTGGAGGTGGGGAGAAAATGGGTCCTGAAGGTATTTTGAAGGTAGATAAAGGAGCATTTACTGAAAGATTTTATATGGGGTATGAATGAAAAAGAGAAGTCAATGGTGTTTCCAAAGTGTTTTGCTTTGGAAAATGGGGGAATGGTGTTGTTATTTACTGAAATGAGAAGTTTGGGGAAAAGCAGCAAGAGTTTGGTTGGACATGTTAAGCTTGAGATGTCTATTAGACATCCAAGAAGAGACGGTTGGTGGGCAGTAGGATATGCCAGTCTGGAGTTTAGAGAAGAGATAGTTCAGATATAAAACTCAGCAGTTACCAGCATATTGATAGTAGTTAAAAATCAGGGGACAGGATGAGATCATTTAGGAAAAGCACATAAAAAGTAAATAAAAGAAGTCTGGGGGCTGAGACTAAGGGCACTGCAACATTTACAGCTGAAAATAGAAAGAAGTTCCAAAAGAGGAGCTGGAGAAGGAATGGCCAAAGAGATAGGAATACATCCAAAGAGTGTAATGTTCCTAAAGCCAAGTGACTAACTTTTCAAAAAAGAAATGATCAAGTGTGCAAATGCTGCTGTGAGATCAGGAAGATAGCGTTCATGGGATCTAATGATGAGTAGTAGTTGGAACAAAATCTGGTTGAGAAGGTTAAGGAGAAAATAGAAGGTTAAAAAATGGAGAAGTCAAGTATAGACAATTACTTACAGAGTTTTTCTATAAAAAGAATCAGAGAAATGCAGCAGTACTGAAAGAAACGTGGAGGGCTTACTTTTTTTTTTTTTAAACATAGGAGATATCTCAGCATGTTTGCATGGATAGGGAAATACCCACTAGGGAGAGAGAGAGAGAGAGAGAGAGAGGGAGAGAATATTGGTGATGCATATGAGAAAGGTAATTATGACACACAGAAAGTCTTCAAGTAAATAAGAGGGCTGGGTCTTAGTAAAGTAACTAAGTATTTTAGATCAGCAGAAGGTCAGTTCAAACCTTTAATAGGGAGAAAGGCAGAGAGTGGAGATGCCGACCCTGAAGGCTGGCTAGATTTGGTGGTTGAAGGTAGTCGTTCTTTCTGAGGTCATCTATTTCCTCAAAGAAAGAAGAAGCAAAACCACCAGATGATAGTGAGAAGTGGGGAGGGGCTCTCATAAGGTTTATGAGGAAACAGGAAATGTGAAACAATAACCATCTTGGAACTTGGGACTTTGGATGTGATTGAGAAAAGTTAGTAAATTATGAACACTACTGTGAATCAACTTTTTTGGTGGTTTCCCAGAAAAGTGGACAGAACAGGGCCAAGTAGGGGCGCCTGGGTAGCGCAGTCGTTAAAGCGTCTGCCTTCGGCTCAGGGCGTGATCCCGGCGTTCCGGGATCGAGTCCCACATCGGGCTCCTCTGCTGGGAGCCTGCTTCTTCCTCTCTCACTCGCTTGCTGTGTTCCCTCTCTCGCTGGCTGTCTCTCTGTCACATAAATAAATAAAATAAAATCTTTAAAAAAAAAAAAAAAAAAAAAAAAAAAAAAAAGAACAGGGCCAAGTGAGGAAACCAAATTCCTGAGGTGGAACACAGAACAGGAGGGACAGGGTACAGAACGGAAAGGAAAAGGGGGTCTCTTTTGTGATTAATTGCAGGATTTTACATATAATGAAGGAAGGAGTTTAATGAAAAGGAAACCATCTCCTTTAAGAAACACATTTACCAAGACTAATGATAGAGACACACACGTAGTGGGATCTTTAAAACAAGAGTAAAGCAGGCAGCCAGGCAAGCAAGCAAACAAAACATAATGGCTTATATAACTTTTATTGTCTGATAAATAATTGTCTACATACCATTTTCTAGGAGAGTCGGGGTTCTTTGTTGGTATGGTTTTTTTTTTTAACCACATTATTCTAAGAGAAATTTATTTTGTGGGTTTGTTTACAATTAACAGCTTAATTGAAAATCTCTTCAATGACAATTTTACACAAGTTTTAAACACATTTTGCTATGGCTGGTTCATATTCCAAATCTACTTAGTGGCAGATGGTATTATGTTAATTCTTGTTCTGAGAAGACATTTATATGGGGTCATGTAAAATAATATTGTCTAGTAGCTTTTGCTGCTCCACTTACACTGGGATAGGACTGGGTAACTCCAGAGGAGGAATGAACGGTTAATATGTCCTTTAGTTTTCAAATATGCATTATCTCAATGAATTTTTTGGAAGGAACTGAATAACCTTTAATTTGAGATGAAATTCTCTGCAAAGTATTGAGAGTTTTGGTATATTGTGCTATTAGCAAACAAAGAATAGTCTTGGGGACAAATAATGTCTGATTATTTATTCATGTAAAGTATTTAGTGAGCATGTACAATACGGCATGTCTGGCACTGTTCTGGGCATTTGGGATACATCAATGAACAAAATAGACAAAGATTCCTGCCCTCATGGGCCTATGTTTTGAAAATTAAAGACCCTGACTTGCTTCATGCCCAGATGGATGACAGAAAAAGCTTTTGGTGGGCATGTGGAGTAATTAGCCAAGAGAGGAAAGATCTTTGACATTCATTCGGCAACATTTAGTAAGTGGTTGCTAATAAATCAGGCACTGACCCAGGCTGAGATGGTTGAGTGAACCCATCAGACAGTCATCAGAAAAACAGACTGATGGGCCAATCTGCATAAATGCAGAGACCAACACATACAAATTAATGTGGGCAAATATTGATGTAAAATTAAAAAACATTCTGCCATTTAAAGTCCTTCAACAACGTTATAGGTTTCAGGGATGTGATGATGTCCTCCTTGATGGGACAACTCAAACAGAGGCTGAATTAGATGCATCTGCTGAGAGTTGATTGGAAATTCCCTAAAATCAATTCCTACCCTGAGTTTATTAGTTCTTATGGCCCTGCCTCCCACCGAATGTCCAGTATATGTCTGGCTCTGGGACCCTCAAGTACTATGAGTTTGGACATGAGTCTAAGTGTATATCCTGAAGGAAAGGTCCTAGAAATGAGGAGGGGATCCTTGGGCAATAGGGTTTTTTTGACATGACTCTATTAAGCCCTCCTTCCCATGATGCCTGACTGAATTGGTTGTTTCCTAAAGCCACCTTTACGATGGCGGGAGTGGCGGTGAGCTGGTGCTTGAGACAGATTTTCGATATTTGTGCTTCTTTTGTCTGTGTGAGGACCATTTTCTGCCTGAATTTTATCTGAAGAGTTAAGATTGATTTAGGATGGCGGTTAAATGTGTGCGTTTTCAAAGACCCTTTGTTGCCCATATTGATTTGATGTGGTTTCATAGGTTGTCCACTGTCATGTGCACTGACATTAAAGGGTTTGAAGCCTAAAGGCGAGTAGAAAAACAACTGTTTTGTGAGGCTGATCATTCCCTGAGATTTATGTATCTTGTGGATAGCTGTGGTTGCTACATCTTTCATCTTACTAACATTGTCCCTCACTTTAGAAGGTCAACAGCCACAGAAGTCATATAGACGGGACCTTGGAACATAGGACCCGTACATCCTACTCCTGACACTAATAATGGGAGCCACTTCCTGAACTAAGAAAGATCAGATTACCAGAAAAAGTTTTTCTCCATTAACATTTTCTCTCATAATTTTTTCCTTTCAAATGTTCTGCTTCTTTTAACCAGGAATCTCAATCTAATAATTCCAATTTATCATCATGTGATATGTTTTGTAATCTTTAATTTTATTAACAATATTTCATGGTGTTCAGCAAAGAATAGTATTTTTCAGGGGCTCCACTGCCTGAAAGTTTGAAAACAGCTGCGTGGGACCTTCCTTTGAGTTATTCAACAACTATTCCTTAAGTGTGTATGAGTATATACAGAGAGTTAATAATATAGGGAGGGGGTAGATCCCTAAATTCTAAACATTCTAGTAATTCTAAAGTTAAAATTCTGAAATAACTTGGAAATAAAATGGGACAAATATTGAACAAATACGTGCAACATAAGATGTGAGAGTTAACATAGGATAGTGAGGGTAACATAAGATAGTTCAAAAGTCCAGAGAGTTCAAAGAAAGCAATGACCAATCTCAACGGGGGAGCTAGTGGTTAATTGTCAGACCACATAATGTAGCCTTGATGACTGAGCAGGTGGAAATGCTGGGTCAGGACTTTCTGGGCATGAGCAACAAAAACAGCGGTGTGAGAAGGAATGAATTGTGTGGGGGAAGAGTGAGATGCCTTGCAGTGATCATACCTGGCAGGGTAAAGTAAGAAAGATTAGGTAGATTGAAGGTGAGTTGAAGGTAGTCATGCAGCAAATATGTATTGAGTACTCTCTATCAGCTATGTTTCTATCCTAGATTATGAGGACCTTGAGTGCCATACTAAGGGTTTGGAGAACAGACCCCTCACTTTCATGCTGAAGTCTGAAACCAGTGATCTGATTCTGTCTGTGTATAGAAAGTAGAGTTGGTAGAAGCCTGGTGGATAGATTTGGAGAGAAGCAAGACCAAAGGAGACTATTTGGAGAATAACAGAATAATCCAGATATAAGATGAAGAGAGTTGGAAATGATGGAGTGGCAGTGAGAACAGAAACATGGTGTTGGTAGCAACAGTTGTATTTCCCATTGCTGACTATTTGAGGTCTTTGACGTGTCATACAAAGCATCATCAGTATACGTCTTCAAGAGACTATCCTGAATTCTTGACTGTGGAACACTGTAGAGGAACCTAGTTTTCCTATTTTTTTTCCATTTATTAAGTAACAGCTATATACCACATACCTGAAGGGTATTGGGAATAGTGTTAAGCAAGACAGACAAGGTATTGGCCCTATTTCATTGATATCTTTGTAGGAAAACATAGATGAGGAACATGTAAGCAAACAAATAATATGTATATGTGTTGTTTTATTTTTTTAAGTTATGTTTTGGCTTACTACTTATGCAATCGCCCAAATACGAATCTTTATAGCCATAATGTCATCATATAAAACTATATCCTCCAATCCTTCACCCCCAAGGTCCCATGCCTTATTAAAGCAAGAGAATAACTTAAGGTCTAGTAGATAAAGGAGGTCCTTGAGGACATATTTTTACAACAATTGTGGACTGAATGTGTATATTTATATAAAATAATATATTTGCATTTACAAACATGTTTTTGGCTTCCATAGGTCCTGATTAGTAGTTTAGAACAACCTTTTTTTTTTTTAAATAAAGACTTTATTGATTTATTTGAGAGAAAAAGAGAGCACAAGAGCATACAAGTGGAGGGGAAGGATCAGAGGGAGAGGGAGAAGTAGACTCCCCATTGAACGAGGAGCCGGATACAGGGCTCCATCCAGGGACCCCAGGATCATGACTTGAGCCAAAAACAGATGCTTAACTGGCAGAGCCACCCAGGCACCCCTAGAGCAACCTTCTTGATTAACAATAAATAGACAAGTAGGACAAAATATTTCTTTAAAGTGTCTGGTTGAGGGGTGCCTGGGTGGCATAGTCAGTTAAGCCGCTGACTCTTAGTTTTGGCTCAGGTCATGAACTCAGGGTCGTGAGGTTGAGGCCTGTGTCAGGCTCAGCCTCGTTGTGGAGTCTGCTTAAGTTTCTCTCTGCCCCTACTCCTACTACCCCGCCCCCCCCCCCCCCCGCTCTCTTGCTCTCTCTCAAATAAATAAATCTTAAAAAAAAAAAGTCTGGTTGAAAGCACAGGAGACCTTCCAAGAAGTGAGAGCCAAGATATGAGAGAGGAAGAAATTCCAGAAAGGGGAGACAAGGTGGTATTTTCCGCTAATGGTACCTGACAATTACAGTGAAGATGATAGAAAAATTGGAAAACAGAATAACTTTTGAGATATTCAAAGGCATGAAGGCAAAAATTGGAGGCCAGGGACTGCCAAGGGGGGAAAAAAAAGGCTCTAAAAAATTAGAGCTTTTGCTGGGATTTTAAAGAGGTATATCCTGAGAACCAGAATGGGCTGAACATAAACCAGTTCTCACAGGGGCTGGAGTATGCTTTACATCATGCTAATCTCTTATTAATTGAAGGTGATCTGGAATTGCTAATAATAAACTGGTGGTTGATAACATCCAGAGACTCAAATTATTTTTACAATTTTTCATATGTAGCATCCATCACCCAAATAAAAATTACCAGCTATAAAAAAATAGCCAGCTATATGAACGGAAATTAAAATATGACATAAAATCACAAAAAATAATAGATAGAAGGATGTGGCCCACAGGACATCCAGATAATGGACCCATACACAAACATTTAAGTAAGCTTTGTTTAATATGTCAAGGAAATAAAAGATAGAAAATCTTGGCAGAGAACATGAAACTATAAAAAAGAGCCAAATAGACATTTTGCTGCACTGACGACTACCAAAGAGAAATAATTCAAGGGATGGTTTTAAGAGCAGATTAATCATAGCTGAAAAGTGAATTAGTAAAATGAAAGATAAATCAAAATAAAATATGTAGACTTCAGGGGCGCCTGGGTGGCTCAGTCAGTCAAGCAAAATATAGACTTCAGTATAGAGAGACAAACAGATGGAAAACATAGAAGACAAAGAGACATTTGGGATATAGTGAAAACATTTAATATACGCATAACTAAAATTGTAAAAAGGAGTTGAGAGAGAGAGAGAGCGCACAACAGATTTTTGGAGAGTTAATAGTTGAGCATTTTATAAAACTGATAAAAAATATCATGACAATTTCAAGAGACATACCCCAAAAAAGTAAGTAAAAAAACTACACATAAGCACTATTCAGTAAAAATGCTGAAATGCAGATTTAAAGAGAAAATATCAAAAGAAGTTGGAGAAAAGATAATTTCTGCTAAAGAGCAACAAAAAGACTTCCATTTCAAGAAACCACAAAGAAAACACTGGAATATAAAACCCATGGTAGGAAAAGGAAGATAATGCTAATGATGAGATCAGAAATTAATGAATTTGAAAACAATCTTAAAAGAGAGAGGACCACCAAAGCTCAGAATCAATTCTTTCAAAAGAATAAAATTGATCAATATTTGATGAGATTGACAGATAAAAACGAGAGAAGGCACAGACAATCAACCTTAGGAATTAAAACGGGGGCATCACTGTAGAGCCCATAGACATTCCAAAGATTTAAGAGGATATTATAATCAACTTTATACCAATGCATTTGAAATTTTTAATAAAATTTTAGATGAAATTAGATGAATTTAGAAGAAATAGAAATATATTCCTGTAAGACACCACTTACCAAAGCTGACACAGAAGAAATTGAAAGTCTTAATAGATTATAACTATATCTGTACTTAGAAACTTCTTTACAAAGAAAACTCCAGGCACGTAAACAAATAGCATCAAATTTATGCAAAGTCTTACAATAGAAAAAAAAAAGGAATAACTTCTCAACCTGTTTTATGAGGCCAGTATAACTTTGATACTAGTACTTAACAAAGACATAGTAAGAAAGGAAAATTATAAGCCAGTATCATTTACGAATATAGATTGAAAATTCCTATAATTTAGCCATTCAAATTCCATGATATAAAAAAATAATGCATTACAACCAAGTATTGTTTATTTCAGGAATACGGATTGGTTTATCATTTGAATATTAATTGATGTATTCACTACATTAGCAGAATAAAATATCTACATTAATTCATAAGTACAGACAAGTATTTGAAAAAATTTCAACATCCATTCATTGTAAAAGAAAATACCCTTACCAAACTAGCAACAGAAGGGATTTTCCCTATTTGGATAAAGAATATCTACCAAAAAACTAGAGTGCCCATCGTACTTCATGGTGAGATACTGATAACTTTCCTTTTGACATGGTAATGAGGAATAGGCGGTCACTATCAACACCTTTATTTAACATTGTTCTGAAAGTCCAAGCTACGGCAACACGGCAAGAAAATAACAGGAAAGTCATAAGAAGTGGAAAGGAAAAATAAGCCCATCATAATTTACAGGCTACATGATTGTATAACTAGAAATCTAAAAGATCTACAGATAAATTATTAGAGTTAACTAGTGATTTTAGAAATTTTGTTTGATAGAAGATCAAAACAAACAATCAGTTGTATTATGTATACTGGTCACAGAGATTTAGAAAATAAAAATTTTAAGATTTTATTTTTTTAAGTAATCTCTACACCCAACGTGGGACTCAAATTTACAACCCTGAGATCAAGAGTACCATGCTCTACCGACTGAGCCAGCCAGATGCCCTAAAAACATCAATCATAAAACGTCAATTCTCCCAACTCTATATATTCAGTGCAGAGTCAAAATCCCAGTAGATCGTGTGTATGTCTGTTTGTAACGTGTATGTGTTTGCAAATCGACAAACTGATTCTTGAATATACATGGAAATAGAAAGAGCCAAGCATGTAAGTTCAACTTAAGAAGAAAGAATTGAAAAACTTATTCCTATTGGAATTAAGACAATATAAACTAGAGTAATTAAAACGAATCCACATTTAATTTATGACAAATGTGATGCTGCAGAATAATGGGAAAAAGATGCTTTTTCCAAAAAATTTTGCTGAGTTAATTGGATATCCTTAAATAAAGAAGGAAATTTGAACCCTACACCATACACAAAATCAATTCCAGATGCGTTTAAATCTAATTATGAAAAGGAAAACAATAAAATTTGTGAAGAGCAATATAGGAGACTATTTTCATAATTTTGAGACAAGAAAAGATCTCTTAAACAGGACATAATATAAAATAAAATTCTAATAAATGACATTACTTTAAAATTAAGATTTTTTTGTTCTTTTAAAAACACCACCGAGAGAGTGAGAAGGTAAACTGCTGTGGGAGAAGATGATTGCGACACACAAAACTGACATGTGTGGAATGTATTACGAATTCCTACAAATTTATAAAAAAGAGAAACAATCTAAGGTCGAACAAAAGAAGCAGTGTGGGAGAAAAGAGATGCCAACAGCCACTTTACAAAGGAGGATATCAAAATGGCCAATAAGCATTTGAAAAGGTGCTCAATCTCATTATTAACAATCACGGAAATACAAAAGACAACCATGATGAGACACTCGTATAGAACGACCAGAATAGTTCAAATTAAACAGACCGACAGTTCCCAGTGTGGAGCCGTGGGGGCAGGGTCACCATGTTGGAACACTGCATTATCTGTTAGGGCTGAACAAACAGCAATGTCATTAAGTAGCAAATCTGCTCTCCACAGATCGGCATGCACAGGTGCAGCAAGAAACTTGTCTAAGGATATTTGTTCGGGCATTATTTCATAATAGCCCAAATTGGGAAAAACCCAAAGGTCCATCAATATTAAAATGAATAAATGAGCTGTGGTATATTCATGCAATGGAATACAACTTGGCAGTGAAAATTAATATACAGGTACACATAATAATATGAATAAATCTGTCAAGCATAAGATTAAGCAAAAGAGGCCATATGCATAAGGGCACAGTCTATGTGATTTCATTTGAATTTCGAAAACCAGGACAGAGAAATCTAAGGAGTTAGAAGGCAGGTGGGTAGTTACATCTGGGGAGGAGGAAGGATTCTATTTCTTGGTCTACATTGGTGGCTACGTTGGTATGTTCACTGTGTAATAATTCGATGATCTGTAGGCTTATGATTTGTGCATTTTTCTGAGTGTATGTTATAGTTAACTTTTTTAAAATTTAAGGAATTTTCAATTTCCCAAGAGAAGATTTTATTTTGAAGTCACCCTGCAGATTGCCAAAATGTAACTGCCTTAGTTCTCCAAACTTTTTAAAAAAGATTTAGTTATTTATTTTAGAGGGAGAGAAGGGGGGGAGGGGCAGAGGGAGAAGGAGAGAGAGAATTCTCAAGCGGACTCCCCGCTGAGTGCAGAGCCCGAGGGGCTCCATCCCAGGATCCTGAGATCATGACCTGAGCCAAAATCAAGAGTTGGATGCTTAACTGACTGAGCCACCCAGGTGCCCCTAGTTCCCCAAACTTTTTATTTTATATTTTGCCTTTATGGTAAGAGGGAGGGGTGCAAAATTTGATTTCTTGCCACTATTTGTAGTTTTTAGGTTTAATAATCATCCTAGAATATTTTTTCTTTCAGATAATCTTTGCTTCTTTTTTTTTCCCAATCATACGCTACAATTTATAGACAAATAAATCTCATTTTCTCTATTTACACTATATCTTCATTGCCAATCACTTCTGAACCAGCCATCCATGGTAGAACTCATTAAAATAATGTATCACTTATACTAAATATGTGTTTATCATTAAAGAAAATCACACAAAGTTTTTTCTTCCTTGCAAACTGGTATGATTTGCTTCCTCATGAAGTTAGAAAACGTACTTCCTTGGCTGCAGAGCCAATTCTATTATAAGGAGAAAAATTATTTAGCCAAACTTTCGTAGGGCATTTTCCTTATCTGGACATATGTAGAATGAATGGAATCTTTGGCTGTTTTTCTGGGATCATCTTACTGCAGTATACGGAGGGATAGGTGGGGTGGTCCCATTGTGGGGTGGGATGTAATCCATGCTTGATTAGAAACTCAAGTCAGGAAGCTTGAAAGGAAAAGAGGATTGAATCCAGGTTTTTATTTCCATGGCAGTGGCTGACTTTGACTTCCCTTCCTGGTTCTTCTGCTCTTACCTTGGAGCTTTTGATATTTCCAACCAAACTAATGATGATGAAGAAACCATGGAAATACTCGAGGCCAGCTTGCAACACCAGCCAGAGGTCCAGCCGTCCTGCAGGCAGGTGTTGGCAGACCTGCCTTTGCATTAGGAAGTTCGAGAAGAATGTTTATTGTGTGTAGGAAGAAGACTTCAGGAGATTATCCAGCCGTCCTTCTGGGTTTTGCTGGGATTGCACGAAGCCAGATTGCAAGTTCTTTTAGCCGTCCTGTTGACAAAATTGGATAACCTCCTCAAAACAGGGCAGGCAGATTCCCATGATGCTGCCCCCTTCACAGACATTCTGTTTGGCTTACAGCCACTCTGCCTGCCAAATTCCAGCCCGGCTCCCTAGACACATGTGCTGCTGCTGACAGTCCGAGACTTTCCTTTCCTCTGACTTCTATCTAGAGGTCCCAAGTTTGGTCCAAAGATAAGCAGTAGCTGACTGGGAGCTTGTTGGGAATGCTGACACTCGGGCCCCACTGTGAACCTATGGATCTTGCTTATGAACAAGAGCCCTAGGTGGTCTCTTCACCCCACCCATCTAGAAGCACCACTAGAGGTGAAAGTGTCCCAAATGCAGTAATAGAAAGACAGTTGAAGGAATCTTGGGTTAATCTTCAGATTTAAAAAATGCTTTTAGTTTGTTTGGAACGATGGAGAAACCCAATATCAGATGTTTTTGACACTCTCAGTCATTTATAGTTAAGTCAAAACATTTCATTTCATTTATTTATTTATTTATTTATTTATTTATTTATTTATTTATTTAAATTCCACTATAATTAACACACAATGTTACATTAGTTTCAGGTGTACAATGTAGGGATTCAACAATTCTATACATGACTCAGTGCTCATCAGGACAAGTGTGCTCTTAGTCCCCTCACCTACTTCATCCATCCCCCCACCCACCTCCTCTCTGGTACCCTTCAGTTTGTTCTCTATAGTTAATAGAACTGTTTTTCCGTTTGTCTCTTTTTTCTTTTTTTGTTTTTTAAATTTCACATGTGAGTGAAATCATATGGCATTTGTCTTTCTTGACTGACTTATCTTGCTTAGCATTAAACCCTCTAGATCCATCCATGTTGTTGAAAATGGCCAGATTTCATTCTTTTTGCACGGTGGAATAATATTCCATTGTAAACGTACACTACGTCTTCTTTATTCATTCATCTACTGATGGACGCTTGGGTTGCTTCCATAATTCGGCTATTGTAAATAAGTCTGCAATAAACCTAGGGGTGCATATACTTTTTGGAATTGGGGTTTTTGTGTTCTTGAGCTAAATATCCAGCAGTGGAATTACTGGATCATAAGGTAGCTCTATTTTTAATTTTTAAAGGAAACTCTATACTGTTTTCCAAAGTGGCTGTTAAATCAAAACATTATTTTAACCCCTATTTTAGGAATTGGAACTTAGAACATTATTTGAGAAATTATGCAAAGAACTCAGATATGTAATTTTTACTGAAGTTTTATTTTTCTGGAATTTGAGGAAGAGATTATCAGGTACTTCTAGGTACAGAAAAAGAAGTTCAGGCTATACTATGAATAGTTGGTTGTAAGTTAGCTGGGGGATAACATTAGCTTCACATTGCTGGTGAAGGAGTTTGCAAGAGAAAATAGACACAATAATATTAACACATAATGTTTATTCTTTTTTTTTTTTTAAGATTTTATTTATTTATTCGACAGAGATAGAGACAGCCAGCAAGAGAACACAAGCAGGGGGAGTGGGAGAGGGGAGAGGAAGAAGCAGGCTCATAGCAGAAGAGCCTGATGCGGGGCTCGATCCCATAACACAGGGATCACGCCCTGAGCCCAAGGCAGACACTTAACCGCTGTGCCAGGCAGGCACCCCTGTTTATTATTCTTCTTAAAATTATTAATGATAATGTTATATTCCAGGTACACGGTGACTACGCTATGAATTAAGTACTATAATTATCACTGATTTCATAGGTGAAGAGACTGAGGATCATAGTGGTTAAGTTATTGACCCAAAGTTACCCAGCCAGGAAGTGTTAGGGCCAGGATTCAAACCCAGAGAAGCTGGGCCTGGTGTCCATCCTCTTAGAACCACTGTATCATGTTGTCTCTCAGCTTTGGGAGTTTGTACTTTCTGAAGTTCTTATCAAAGGAGTCCCAAGAGTCGTGGCCATACTAATACTAGAGCTTGCAACTGCTGTGGATGTCTTAGATGGATTGCATCCTCTCCTTAGGCAGACCTCTGGCTTTAGCCATTGGATGGTTCCAGTCCATCTCAGATGTACTTGTGTTGCTATGTCCCAGCTCAGGTGAGCACTGAGCATTCCAGGGCTTCTCTGATGGCTGTCAGGCCTGGGAGTGAGGGCAGCCTATAGTGTGGGGTGTTTGATGACCCTTGGGCAGCTCTCAGTCAGTGAGGTCCAGGAACGATCCTCTTATTCCCCAAATTCTCAGCCTTCCAGTTCTGGGAGGCATTCTGTTTGCATCTCAAAAACCTATTAACCTACCGCAGTGAAGTCCCTAATGCACCATTCCAATGGCCTTTCCTCCTTTCTTGTCTTTCATTCTCCCCCATGCCTTTACTCAGCTTCCAGGAGCCACCTCTCAGATTAACTGCCTGTACTTGAGTCTTGGTCTCAGGCTCTGCTTTTGGGGACCTCAACTGAGGCAGCAACTCAAGTGGCAGTAGGGATCAGATAGGTGATGAAAATGCTTGAAGAGAGCCAGTTAAATTTCTAGATAGACACACTTACACAATGAAATAATTCCAGCTTTTATAAAGAAACATGCGATCATTCAATTTTCCTAAAATTTTATGGCCATTTTGATCTAGTTTTACTTTTCCCTCTTTTGATAGAGATATAGGAAGAAGAGATGTTCATTTTAATGTTAAGTTAAAGAAAAACAACAGTGTAATGATAGAAAGTGGCAGAGTGAGTTGGTCTCAGTATCCGGACACCCCAAAGAGTGGTGAGTGCTAGAATGAACCTGGAAGCTGACGCCCAAAGTGAGGAGCTTCAGCTCATTGTTGTCATGTGTGTCTTTGGGCCCAGCTTTGCCAGAACTTTCCATTTTAAAGAAAAGTTCAAAGCTCTGATATTTACCTGGAATTTATGGATTTTTAAATGTTGGCAATCCGTTCAAATTGTTTAAAAAACATCTGGAAGCAAAACTATCGAAGGCTGCCAGTTTGAGGCTGATATTGTACATAATTTCAACTTCATTAAAACCTTGATGTGCTAAACTCAGATATTTTCCCCACTCCTTAAAGCCTTCTTTCTGGGACTCCACCTTGAAATACTTTGTTAACGTATTCTTATAAAAGAATAAATAAATGATTTATACCTGAACATGATAATGTTGCATTTCTTTTATAGTTAGTCATCTTAGTAATCCAAGTTGGCCTCAGTTTCCCCCCTGAATGAGAATTAGAGCTCTGACTCTACTTTCAGAGGCACCGGGTGCATGGAGACTTCTGAGAGAACATGGATGGGTCAGCTGTGGGTTTGGCCAGTGAAAGGTCCCTTTGGGTCAACAGCATCTCGTTCTGATAGCATCGTTCTAGAGCAGGACATATTTCACACAGTCTCCTGCTGCTCCACGGAATCTGGGACACCAGTTGTCTTGAAGGAATGCCTTGTTATGTAAGTGAAGCCACAGGGAGGCAGAGACAGGAAGCATTCTTCATGGGAGGTTACTTTGAGGACCCAAAGCTGGTGTCTAGGAAGAGATGCAACTAGACTTGAGTTCATCTGTAGTGCTCTATCAGGTCAGGATTCGGGGGATCTGAAGAGAGTTCATCATTTCTGTGTCTTCTTGACCTTCAACTCTCCACTACTTTGCATTCATTGTCCTTCTACCAGACACTTCTCTGGCTCCCTGTGCCTTCCCCCACCCAGTCCTCTTCCAGTTTTCTCTCAGTCAATGGCTTTGCTCTCTACTCAGTTCCACCAAAAATCCTGAAACACAGCAACTGGCCCTGATATCCCTTGCCCTTAGTTCCTATAGCTAACCCTCCTCAAGTCCTCGGGATTTGATCCCACCCAGCTCTTGAATCCCTCTCTCATACCCACTGCCACTGGCCTTTGCAAGTGATCATTATATCTTGTCAAAGTTTTCCATACCTGCATTGGCCCAGCTCAGGCTGCTATAAATATCATGGGCTGGGTGGCTTAAACAACAGACGTTTATTCCTCACAGTGCTGGAGGCTGGGAAGTCGAGGACCAAGCTGCCTTCTCTCTATCTTCAACATGGCAGAGAGAGAAAAAGAGAGAGTAGAGAAGTGAGAGAGTGAGAGAGCGTGCACGCATGTGTGCTCTGGTGTCTCTTTGTTTTCTTATAAAGGCACTGATCCCGTCACAGGGCTCCACCGTCATGGAATCATCTCAAGCTAATTACCACCCAAAGGTATCACCTCCTAATACCATTACATTGGGAGTACAATTATACTAGGGGTCATCATATAAATTTTGGAAGGGGGAAACATTTAGTCCATAACAGTGATCTTAAAAACATGCAAATTTGATTGTATCACCTTACTATCCTGCATGACCCATAGGCAGGCCTCACCCCATCACGTACTATGCCCTAACCTCACTGGTCCTTTCCCATTTCTCTAAATTCCGTATATCCTATCACCACTGGGCTTTCCCTATGCCTACACTGCTGTACTCCACCCCTTTGCTGAGTAAATCCTTGCTAATCCTTCAGAACTCAAGAGTTTTTTCCTCGGGGAAGGCTTCCCCTCTCCCAGATCAGGCTTAGCCCCCCTCTAATAATAATAATAACAACAACATCGTTGTGGTTGATGATGAGTGTATTAGAAATGGCTAAAACTGATTGATCCCTAACCAGGGCTTCCATGGAAACATCTTATATTTAATCTCTACAACGACACTTTAAGGTGTATTCTAGTGTTCTCATTTTACAAATAAGGAAACCAAAGCAAAGGGGAATTAGTAACGTGACCACAAAACCATAGCAATTTGCTTACACACCTTTATTGCCATTAGAAAATTAATGTTCATCTTTCCACTGGACCTTCTGGTCTCAGATAGCAAGGACTTTTTGGCACCTGTGTTCACTTAGCCCTGAATTACAGGGATCTAGCATCGTGCCTAGAGAATAGCAGGTAGTGAATAATAGAATGCTTTTGGAATTTTTTTACGCAAATAGTTGTGCAAAATGTCCTTCAACAGGAAAAAGATTCCTGTTGTTTCTGAAAGAATCCTTTATAAAAAAAAGAACAGAAAACAATAGAGAGGTATATAGAATATTACAAAGCATCTCTGAAGAGCCATTTTCCTTAATGTTATTATATTAAAGGATTTTAAGAGTTACTCAGGGTGAGGAGCAAGTATAGATGGCAGTTACGAGTTACTCTCAAGAAGTCAGAGGTCTTTGCTCCTAGCCTTAGTGAGAAGACCCTGAAAGTGAATCCTGATTGGCTAGGTTTGGGTCATGTGCTCACGCTGAACCAATCACTTTGGCCCCAGGGGATAGGCGTGCCTGATGAGCTAAGCCAGGCTGTGCCCACCCTTATGGCAAGGGAGGTGTTTTCTGTCACCGGATTGGAGGTGGGCTGATTGTAGAAACATCATAGACAACCTAAACCAAGAGCTTCCACATAGTCTCATAGGCAAGATCTGCTTGGTAAAGATGTTGGGCACATGCTATCTTAGTGAAGAATGCTGCCTAAAACCACCTTTTTGTTCATAATTGGTTCCCTATGCATCTTTGCCTGCTGCAAGATAATTATTTATGCTGGTTTATCCAGTAGTTATATTTCTTAGTGTAAATCAATAAGCTGACATCCTAGTTTGTATACCAGCCCTGTGATATGTCCTTTTCAGTGTGCTAACAATTCAGGGTGATCAGCCATAAGCCCAAGCCCTCTCATGATGAATTCACCAAGGTCATGCTACCCATTTTTTTGGTGGGAGGGGGTCCCCCTGTGGAAGGTCAGAGAGCTGCAGCTGAAGGACATCATGACTTCACCTCTCTACTTCCCTTCAACTTTCCATATACTGTAAGTATAGGCAAGGAATTAAACAGGATTAGGAATGTGTCCCCAACAGTCAGGTCCAGATGTCACCCAGGGCTGGTCTCAGAGTTTTGAAAATTTTCTAGGTGTGTTTGCTCTATTGCTTTGTCCTTTTGTGTATGTAACTCACCAGGAGGGTGGGGACCATGTCTGTGTTGTACAACCATATCCCCAATGCTGAGCCCAGTGGTGAATGACCCCTGACATCTTCCATTCTGCCTTTCCTTCTACCCTCCTTTCTGCTCAGGCAAGAGTAATTAAAAAATCCCAGGGCTCCTAGAATCTGGATGCACATTTCATCCACGTTCTTTGTGTCTCACCATTAGTGATGTGTATTGCAGCAATGCACCAATGACCACATCGATTTTTGCGCACTCTCAGCAGACTCTTATTCCTTCGGACCAACATCTAGTCAAATGGTGGAAGACTCCTCTGTTCCTTTTGGAAGGAAAGGGTTTGTTAAAATTGGATGAAGGGCACACAGCTTGCTGCTGCTACACTGCCAGCCCTGGCAAAAACAGTGGTGAAGGTAAACCAAAGCTTTCAAGACAGCACGTTCTCGCTGGCTGAACTGGAGAATTCCAGAAACCCTGCTGAGGCCTCTAGCTGTTGCCAGTTCACACAATCGAGTTGAAAAATACCATTCAATTTTAATGCTGACATTTCTTTTGCTAGGCAGTTCCTTCCCTCAGTTTGTTGTTGTTTATTCTTGACAGTAAAAAAAAAAAAAAAAGGAAACATAGCAGAAACGTTCTTTAAAAAGTCCAAGCAATGATTCTTTTTTTTTTTTTTTAAGATTTTATTTATTCATTCATTCAACAGAGATAGAGACAGCCAGCAAGAGAGGGAACATAAGCAGGGGGAGTGGGAGAGGAAGAAGCAGGCTCATAGTAGAGGAGCCCGATGTGGGGCTCGATCCCATAACACCAGGATCACGCCCTGAGCCGAAGGCAGACGCTCAACCGCTGTGCCACCCAGGCGCCCCCCAACCAATGATTCCGAGGTTGTTCGGACGCGTGAATCATGGAAGCAATCCTTCTTTTAAGATATCCGGTCAGCTTCCTTTGGCTTCGAGCTACAGCAACCACAGAGCAAAACCAGTGTCTAAGTGTTAGTTACTAAAATGAATTCCAAAGAGGAGCAGAGTACCTGGGAGGTTGTTCAAGGGCTCCACAGATGTTTGATTTGAATTCTTCAGGCTTTAAATTCTTCCAAGACTGCAATGTTTACATAGCCAAATGTCATGTATTTTAAATATAAATGTATGGAGGTCATTGATCAAGTAATCACTTGGATTGATGGGTCTGTGCTTTTCTGAGTAGGAATAAGTTATAATGGTTCTCCTGACCACTTGTTATCCTGAGCTTGCAAGGCAAATAGTGAAATGGCCTTTAATATTTACAACTCCTCGTCTGTCTTGAATAAGGATTTCCTTTACATCATATTGCCAGCAATATTCAAGACAGACAAAGAGTTGTAAATATTAAACATACATATTAACTATATTAAAATAATATAATAATTTAAAATATTAAATAAATATATATCTCAATTAATTGTAAGCTTAAACTGTAAGAATTCTTTTACTGCCATCTATGAGCCTTAGTTTATATTTTTGTGCTAAAGAAAAGGAAATTATTTTTTCATTAAGTGGCTTTGTAAGCAAATGCTATAAACCTAAACCAGTAAAATGAATTTATCCTAATTAGATACTTCTTTATTATAAATATCTGAGTAAGAAGTTTTTAAAGAGTTCTGTATCTAAAAGACATTTTTTAGACCACTTGATTATATTATTTCTAAATTTGTCAAGTTCTGAAATTGCACGATTCTGTGATATGTTTAAAATCATGAAACAAGTTAGTGATTTTGTAGTGAGGCTAGTATCCATCAGTGATTATGGGGTACCCTTCAGTTAGAATATTTTTGGTTTGTGTTTCAGTTATCTGTTGTTATGGTACAAGATCTCCCCAAATCCAGTGGCTTAAAACAAGTGAATTTTATTATTTTCATGATTCCATGGATTGACTGGGTGGTCTTACTGAGGCTTACGCATGTAGCTACTTTTAGCTGGTGGAATTTCTGTGATGTGGGCTCCCCTGAACTCCTCTCGCTATGTGATCTTGCATCCCAAGTGTCTTTACAGCATGGCCATCTCTAGGTGGTATTCCAAGAGAACAAGCCTTGGTGCACAAGTTTTATCAAGCTTCTGCTCACGTTCTATTTGCTGGGGTTTCACTGGCCAAAGCAAGTCCTGTGGCCAAGCCTAGAATCAGTGTGCTCAGGGAATATACGAAGACATGGATACAGGTAGGTGTGATTCATTGGGCACCATTACTGTAAAAATTTACAACAGTTTCCAATCGACAGAATTGTAAAAGTCTCTGCTAAACTGTACGCAATCTGAAAATAAGACTTCTAGACTATGAGGCAGGAGCCATTATAATAATGGCTCCAAAGAATAACAATTCCCTATGTTCACACTCTTTGCAGTATGATGCTCACATGTCCCATTAGATAGGGACTTCTCTGCCTTGAATCTTGCTGGCTTTGCAATTTGCTGTGACTGACATGAGGTTGTAGGAACTCCAGAGTCTAAGCCTCAAGATGCTTTGTAGCTTCTGCTTTCATGTTCATGGGACTTCATGCCATGTAAAGAAAGATGGGCCAATCTACTGAAGGAGAAGGGGCCATGTGACAAGGGAGGTCCCAGTCTTCCAGTCACCACACCAAGGCCTCAGACATGTGGATGAGGCTTCACAGACTCTCCAGATGAACACAGCCACAGGGACAAGCCCATTGTGAGGCCACTCAACCATCTCCAAGATCTGTGAGAAATGGTTTGTTGGAGTGACAGAAAATTGATACAGGGAGTTGATATTCACTCTTATTTACTTCTCATAAAATGGAGTAGTTACTCGTTTTCCTCTTTTACAAAGAAGGAAGCTGAGACCCAGGAAGACTGAATTTCTTGTTGAAGGTCAGTCAGCTAAATAAGAGAGGACACAGGTCTGCTGGCTTGTAAAATAAGGATCTTTCAGTTACATATTAAAGCTAATGTTGGAAGACTTAAAATTTATTTTTTTTCTTTCTGAGTAAAGACTTATTTGAATCCAAGTTTTGCATACTTTCCTTTTGGGCAAAACTAACCTAAAAGCTGATCCTTGGCATTATGTCCTTTGGCTGAATGTTTTCTCTTTCCTGGACTGATTTTTTTGGGCCAAATTTCTGGAAAATCCCACAGGCTTCAGAAATGCAAGGGCAAGTCTGAATTCAGCCCTGAGAAATAAAGGGTCAGTCAGAATGGTATGACTAAGTTGATCTTACCAATAGAAGGGTTTTGAAAGTCTTCCTTTAGAAAAATAGCAAGAGGGGTGCCTGGGTGGCTCTGTTGGCTAAGCATCTGACTCTTGATCTCTGCTCAGGTATTGATCTCAGGGTCTTGAGTTCAAGCCCCATGTTGGGCTCCATGCTGGGTGTGGAGCCTACATAAAAACAACAAAACAAAACAAAACAAAACAAAACAAAACAAAACAAAAACACAGCAAGAAAGTTCCAGTAAGCAGGATATCCTGGCCTGGAATATTTTGGCCTTATTTTCCTTCTGTTTTGGTTTTGATGGAATGTTTGTGTCTTATAGATTATCTTTTTGACCTTTTGGAGTTTATATGAGATAGACACAGGTCACAGGAGTAGGTATCATTCAGTGACAGAAATGTGAATGCCACTATTTATAAAATATTTTTTGCTTTCTTATGATTTAGCTGTTATAGCAATGCAAATATTTTTTTGGAGACTGAATAATGTAGAAGGTGTGAATAAGGATGAAGATAATCTGGGGACAGGGTCATTATGAGTCAAACTTGACTGACCCAGGATGGTACATTCACTGATTCTGAATCACCAAACTCATTGTCCTCTTAAGGGCCCCACTCTGAGAGGATCAAAATCATATGCAGAGTAAAAAAGAAAACTCTTCTTTTGTTATTCAAGTTTTTTTCTACATACGCATTGGGAGGACATTTTTTGGTAACCACATAAGACACAGCTAAAATAACATCGTCTGAATATTGCTGAGAGAGAAAGTGAGTTTAAGGAAGAGTTGTGTCACTTTGGTCAAGAAGAATTAATTTCTGTTTTCAGAGAAAGCTGAGTCAGAAAGTAGTTCTGGATAGTAACAGGAGCCAAAGGAAGAAAAGAGCCCTTGCACACCCTCTCTCTACTTCTCCTCCAGAGGCATGGATATCCAGAGGGGAGGGGGTAGGAGCAACCAGGCCTCAGAAAGAGAGTGCCCATCAACCTACAGCAAATTAGGGTTCACGGAAATGTTTTTTCTTTTCTCTTTTTAAATGTCTAGCTAACTGATCTTTTAGGATCTGATACATCTCAAAAGATGTTTAAAATCCTAGGAACAAAAGGATCTCTAAAGTATGTTATCCCCCTGTCAGAGAAGAGGCCGTGCAGAGCTAACAGTTCCTAATGAATGTATCAGCTTCCATAAAACTAACACATTGAAAAACTGTTTTAGCTTGAAGTAGAATGAAGTTGCTTGGTGGGTCAAACAGCCCTGATTGATAAGGAGTCCAAAAATCCCTGGAGAAGATGGTGGTTAGCCAAACTGGTTCTCAGAACGTTTGTATACTTGGTATGGGCGGTGAGACTTCCCAAAGGACAAATGGAAAAAATTGGCATCCCAGGAGGTTGGGTATAATTAACTGCAGTGGTTAATGCAAGTGTGGGGCCATATTCGAATTGTTTGTACATTAGAGGAGGCGGAAAAATCAGGGCTGCCTCCTATAGTTCTCCTTGACTGCCCTAACCAGACATATCATCCAACTTCCTTCCCTAAATGCTGAACATACATTTTAAATGTTTCAATTAAACTCTCTGGGGCACACATATGTCTCAGCCCAGCTATGAGTTGAAGATTCACATTCAGTTTACGTGTTGATTGCTGACAAATATTCCTAAATTAGTGGACGTAAACTTCACTGTTTAAAAATTTCCAACAGGTAAAATAAAATTGAAAAAAAGTTGCACATCTAAATAGTTTTTTATGTTGAAAAAATTTGATTACTTGAAACTATTAGGGTTTTTAACTAAATGTTTTAGAATTACTCTTGTTGCTTGGTATCACACGTAACGCATTTGTGCATCAGTGACGTTTCTCCCATTTCCTAACCTTTGACTGTATTTCTTAACTCCTGCTCACTTCATTCCTCAGTCCCCAGGCCCTGACCGCGATCACTAGACTAGTAGGTTTTCACTTTATATTTGCAAAACTATGGATCATTCCCATGTTAAGATCAGGGCTGTTGCTAATATCCGGGCTTCAAATTGTTTGAATGATTTTGATTGACATTAGTGATAATATCAGAAACTTTTTAAAAAGCTCGATGTTTTTTCTAAAAGTAAATGGCCTTGAGAAAACAGGTAGAAACTTTATATAAAAATAATGGGATATTTTACTACATAAAAAGAAAGTAAAACAAAATCCATAAATGAAATAGAAAGCTGAACAACAAACCAGGAAAAACACTTGCAACATGACCAAGGGTCCTTCTCATTAGACCTATAGAGTCTTCCGAATCAAACCCAAAAAGCTGAACTTCCCAATAGTAAAATAGTCAAGTCACAAAAAGAAGGTGGAATATGATCCTATTTTTCCAAAATAAATATGTATACTATAACACACACACACACACACACACACACACACACACACACACACAGAGCTCAGAGGCACCTGGGTGGCTCGGTTGGTTGAGCATCTGACTCTTGGTTTTGTCTCAGGTCATGATCTCAGGGTCTTGGGATCAAGCCCCGGGTTGGGAATCTACACTCAGCAGGGAGTCTGCTTGGGGGTTCTTTCCCTCTACCCCTTCCCCTCGTCCCCACACATGCACTCACACTCTCTCTCTCTCTTTCTTTAAAGTAAATAAATAAATCTTAAAAAAATAAGTTCAAAGGGGTTTTGGGTGATTCTGATGTTCTTTTTGATGTTTAACTGTATTTTCTAAATTCTATACAATGAGCACGTATAGCTTTTGTAACAACTTTTATTCATGAAAAAAAAGTTATTTTTAAAAACAATGAAAAAAATATAACTGTTAACATAATGTAGATGTGAGCAAAGCCTGGTGCTGTTCTTGACACCTTACAACTTTTCTATCACATGCATATTTACCTGTTGTTCTGAACAGTTCTCATGGGAATATATTTTTTTAACGTTAGATATGTTTTGTTATGTATATATGAGCTTCCTCGGTCTGTAGGGAGATAGTTGAGGAAGACTGAACTATTTTGACTGCAGTTCTGCCATTAACTATCTTTAGAGCCTCTCTCTAATCTGTGAACTGAGAGAGCTGGCCAAGTATTTTTCAAACTCTAGCTAGTTTCTAAAAATGCTTCTTAATTTTATTTTGTAATGGAATTAATTTTCAAAAGACATCTCAAGAAACTTGTAATAAAAAAAATGAGAATTTTTTTTCTCTGCTTATATTCTATGTGGTACAATTGAGGAGGCCACAGAAAAATCACAATATTTTTGGGTTGAAAAACTCTTAAGGAATTTCTCAGTGCTGCTCCTACCTCCAAATAGGATTTTGACCTCTTTCAAAAAATCTGCCTTTCTTTTACTATGTAAGCAATATGTTTTTCTTTAGAAAAATTGAAAGAGTTAGATAATTGGAAAAAAGGGTCAGCTGTAATTCTAACACCCAGAAACAACCACTGTTAATAGCCGAGCATATGTCATCACAAACATTCACAAAAGTCTTACCAAAGCACTCACAATGTTGTTGTTTTTTTTTTTTAAGGGTTTTATTTATTTATTTGAGAGAGAAAGAGAGAATGAGCAGGGGGAGGGGCAGAGGGGCAAGCAGATTCCCTGCTGAGTGGGGAGCCCAACCCAGGTCTCGATCCTGGGACCCCAAGATCACTTCCAGAGCTGAAGTCAGACACATAACAGACTGAGCCACCCAAGTGCTCCCATTCACAATGTTTTGAATCTGCTTTCTGTTATTAAATAACATATCCTAAACACTTTCCACAAGGAAATATGTATCTCTATAGTAATTTTTAATGGAACCAAATGGTCCATGTCATTAGTTGCCTTTAAATGAACATTTAAATGGCTTTCCTTTTTTTCCTATGTCTGTTTTCCACTATTATAAATTACTCCACGATAAACAACTTGTAGATACGTCTTTTTGTATTTGTCTGATTGATTCCTTTAGGACACATACTAAAAAGTAGAATTTCCAAGGTAAGTGAAACAAGTATTTTTGAAGCCGTGTATTGGTACGCCCAAAATGCCTGTCAGAAAGGTGATACCAATTCACACTCTTTTAAACATGATCTTTAGCATTCTTTTAAACCTTTGCCAATCGGATAGAAGAAGAATGACTTCTCAACATTGTTTTAATATGTGCTACTCAGAGAACCAGTGAGGTAGAGCATATTTTCATATATTTATCCGTTGTTTGCATTTCTCCTCTTGGAATTTCCCCATTTGGTTATCTTGCAATTCCAGGGAAGAATCCAGACTACTTTTTGGCTATGTGAGTCAGTGTGGAATTTTCCCCAATATTTCATTTTTTCACCTTATTTAAATCTGGTTTTGTCTAATCCTTAGAAAAATATTAGGAGCCTAATACTCACCCAAACAAATTCTTTCATCCCCTGCTGACTTTTTCAACCCATTTTGACGTCTCCTGTTTCAGTCTTTCAATAAAATGTAAAGCAGCCACATCTTTCAAAATGTGACAGGACAGTAATAACGTTTTCAGGTTGGGGTGGGGCATAAAAAGGGGCAAAAAAGATGGCATTTTCCTGGCTAAAGAGATTGAGAGGAAATGGGAATAAAGGGGTTCTTTGCTTCAGTGATTTGCAGAGCTGGTGCTCTATGAATGCTGGAGAAATTCTCCGGGGAGCAGAAAATGATATGCAAGTTTTCCCAAATGCATTTTTATCACAGGGTCATTTTTTCACCTCTTTGCATTTGTGATACGCACAAGCAGATGGTGGTGAAGAGTAAGGCTGGACCGGTGCAGACCCTTCGCGCTGTTTGAAAAGTCAGCTCCAAATGCACGTCTCGCTAATGGGGCGCCAGAAGCATCATCGGTCTCTGCGAAATATGAGATGGTGATGATAATTGTTATTTTTTTGGAAGATTTTTAAAAAAGATGTATTTATTTTAGAGAGAGAGAGAGAGAGAGAGAGAGAGAGAGAGTGTGTGTGTGTGTGTGTGTGTGTGTGTGTGTGTGTGTGTGAGCAGGGAGAGGAGCAGAGGGAGAGGGGCAAGCAGACTCCATGCTGAGCGGGGAGCCTGACACGTGGGGCTCCTGACACAGGATCCCAGGACCCTGAGATCATGACCTGAGCCGAAGACAGATGCTTAACCGACTGAGCCACCCGGGCGCCCCTGGCGATGATCGTTATTATTACTCAAAAACATACGACGACAGGATTTATGTTTGCTTGAGCGAAAGGAGGTGCCCACTTCCTCACTATACCAGAAGGTCTAGAACCTGAATACCAAAGCTGCAGGGCTCCTTGGAGGACTTCCTGTGCCTCAGTTTCCTTATCTGTGCAGTGAAACATGCGGGTGAGTGAAATGCCTTGCCCCAGGGCCACATACCTCAGAGTGGGAAAAATTCAGCTTCCTAACTCTAAACGCTGCAGGCTCTGCCTTACAGCCGTTTTCTGTGGCTGCCTTGCGCCTGGGACCGAATCCCCAGCCGGTGTAGGGGGCCCCGCCCTGCTCTGAGCATACCCTGAATCAGGGGTCAGCTGTGGGCTCCTCAGCCTTGATGCGTTTGCGAGATGTGCTCTCATCAGGTTACAGTTTCTTACGACAGTTACTACATTTTCAAGTTTACACTTACAGAGATGGCAAAGCTGATTATGGCTCGGACGTAAGGCCCATAAGAATAACTATTGCTGGGAAATAAGATTTCTGTTTACACCATGAAGCACACTTCTCATGAGACATGTGGCATTTTGCAGCTTCTCTGCTTTTGCAAAATAATCTTCGATGAAAAGATACTTCACAGTCCAAAGTCTTACATACTTCTAACTTTAAACTTAATTAGTCCCTTCTAAGCCAACGTCAGAGGCATTACGGGAGGGGGCTCTTCTTGGAGAACTTTGCTGTTCAGATAAAATAAGAGATGTGCTTGGGCTGTTAAAAAGAGAAAGCAGAGACCAGATTCCGGGTCTGGAAGTTTCTGGAACACGTGAGTCAGGCAGGGAGGTTTGTGCTTCATTTTGAAAACATCCCCGCTCATGAAGAACAGAGTGCAAACTGCAATCCGGGTCTGGGACTTTGCAGAAAACTCTTCCGATCAAGCGGAGGTGATAAAGCCGACTAGGCCCCTCTTCGCTATGGAAATTTCAGAGGCTTCCTCTGAGCTGCTTTCCACTGATAAGCTACTGCATGTTTTTCAAGTTCCCATAGTGAGGAAAACACTCAAGTGTGTTGTCTACAAAATTAACGGTCTGACTCAAGCCGACGGAGGTGGGCTCTGCAACTCAGCTTCCCCCCTCCCCGGGCCCACGTCTGGACCCACCCCTCCCTTTGATGCTGATCCCTGGCGGCTACCCTATAAGGACCTGCTTGAGTCAGTTTGTTCTGTTTAGTATTCCGCGAACATTCCTTGATCTTTCCTGCACGTATCCTTTTTCGCAATGTTCCTCCTGCCTGGGATGTACTCGATGATTTCTCTGGAGAGAAATCTCTTCGTCAGGTGCATGCAGATAGAGCTCGTGCTTAGGGAACGAGTTTGGGGATCAGACACTTGCCCAGCGCCTACCAGCGTGAAGAAGAGGACCTTCTTCCCTTCAGGGCATTCCCACTCCGGTGAAATCCAAAGGCCTCGTGCTCCCTCCCGCCCCTTGTAAAATCCTTTTGTTGGCTCACTTAACAAGGTGCTTATTCTCTAAACCTTTCTGTTTCCAACCACCTATTATTATTGTCTTTAGAACAGTTTCCCAAACTTTAATCGTTGGGCTATTTCCTTCGCGAAGGTGAACAAATATAGTCCTTGACTTACAAGTATTTATTTAAATATTTACTTCATATTTGTCTATAGATTCAGTCTTTTTAAAAATTAAGTTTAAAAGGAAACATTTTATCACTGTTTCATAAATAGAAAACCCGCATTACTTGCCTTAAATAAAAAGTAAGTATGGAGAATATTATAAAACTGAAACATTATTGTTAAATGCTAGTGAGAAGCGAAAGGATGCTCATAGGAGCCATATTCATGACGGCAAACACCGGAAGCAGTCCTCATGTCCAGAATAGTACAAGAGATAAGTAAATTGTGATATCTTCATACACTAGGAAACCACAGAGCAATAAAAAAGAACAAGCTATTGTAATATCCAACTGGGTGACTCTCCCAGACGTAATGATGAATGGAAGAAGCTATGTATGTTCTAGATGATTCCATTTCTGTGAAAATCAAGAAAGGAATCAAAGCTCCCAAGCTTGCTTTGTCAGGAGAGAGTAGAGAAGGAAGGATGACAACATTTTAAAGATTCTTCAGCATACCACATCCCCTCCTGGGATGTAAGTGTCGTAGGCATCTGCTTTTTCAGTGCTGTATCCCCAGTGCCTAGAACGGTACCTGGCACGTGGGAAATACCGGGGAAACATTTGAATAAATGAATGGATTTCCTTTGTCTGGAGGTTATCTCTGCAAACTCATCATTCTTTTTTTTTTTTAATTGAGGTATAATTGGCATATGACATTATATGAGTTTCAGGTGTACAATGTAATGATTCAATATTTGTACACACTGCAAAATGATCCCCATAATAAGTCTAGTTACCATTTGTCACCGTATAGAGTTACAAAATTTCTTTTTCTTATGAGAATTTTTAAGATTACTCTTTTAGCAACTTCCAAATATGCAGTACAACATTATTGACAATAGTCGCCATGCCCTATGTTACATCCCCGGGGCTTATTTATTTTATAGCTGGAAGTTTGTTCCTCTTGACACCTTCCACCCATTGTACCCACCTGCCAACCCCCCTCCTGCCAGTGACCTCCATTCTATTTGCTGTATTTTTTTGTTTATTTTTTTATTTTTTATTTATTTTATTTTTTTTAGATTCCACATATGAGTGAGATCATACAGTATTTGCCTTTCTCTGTCTGCATTCCTCATTCTTGACTCTGCATCAGCTGGGAAAGGTTGTGAATCCTTATTTCACATTTACTGAGGTCTGAACTGAAAGCCCTTCAAGAGTCCTTCATTTTTCCAGGTGTCCTCAGTGCTCTCTAGTCCTCGGCCTTCAGCCTGTACAGGCTCTTCCCCATCGGTGGGTTCGCCATCCCCAAACTCTTCTCCCAGAGCAGCTCCTTGGACAAACAACAATCGAGTTTTCACCACCAGCCCTGTCTTGCATCCTGAATACACAAAGCGTTGATGCTGGGGCCTCGCCGCGTTTTACTGAAGTTCTAGCCCTTGCGATTAAGCCTCCCAGAGAAAGAGCCACACAGCCAGGTGTGTGTCCAGGTTGGAAGACATATGGTTTTCCTTTAGCTTTGCTGGCTTTATGCTTGTGGGAAGGTAAGACCTTTTCCATAAAGAAGAAATGCTTGTGCTATTTCAGAATAGAAACAAACCTTAGTGTGCACGAGCTTTGTCGTATCCTTTTTCTTTGATATTTTGAGTGCTAGAAGCTCAAGGTAAATAGATATATGCCCAAATCAAAATAATGAGCATTTTGGGTTTTTTATTTTTTTTTAATTTCTGCTCTGATCAATGCTGCTATGTGGAAATGATAGCAGATATACACTCCCTCACCCTGTATGGTAGCATCATGTGTCACAGTTTATTTGCTTAATAGGGAATAACATCATAGTTGCAAAAAGTGACATTAAACTCTCTTGTCTATGAAGACAATTTTCAAATAGAAAAAAAAAAATTGTGAGTGTGTCCTTGGGTCACAAACCCGGAAATTCCTCATGAACCCCAGGTTAGAAATGCAGCCCGAGCTCCTCTCTGGGCATTGGAGGTGAGAGGGGCTTTCTGAGGGCCTCAGACACCAAAAGGCTAAGAAAACTTCCCTACTAATTCACCCAGGAATAATGGCATTTTGGAAGAAAGGGAGCCACAGACTGAAAAGCGGCTGGTTTTACTACCAGTTGTAAAGATTCCCTGGGTCATGTCAGTCTCTATTTTTTTTTTCTTTCTCTCCTTTCCCCTTCTCTCCATCTCATGGGATCCAAAGACTGCATTCAGATGTTTTGCTCATGTTAATAAAATGTGCTGAAAGGACAAATTTACCTCTAAGCCAATGGGAGACGTAGAACTTTGAGAAATTTTCAGATAAAGATACTGTTCACTAGGTAAAGTGTGATACTGTTTTGCTATTTTATTTTATTTTATTTTATTTTATTTTATTTTATTTTATTTTATTATTTTATTTTATTTTATTTTTCTCCTGTAAACACCATCCCTTCCATCCCCAGGCCCTGCTCCTGTAACCCGTCCTGAAGATATAGGTGGAGCTTGCTCTCTCTGTAAACTAATTTCCAATGTACCTTACACTCCCTATTTCCTTCATATGAAGATGCCATTAACTGTAAGAAAGGTCACTGGTTTTGTAGGTCTTTGTTGGGGCCAGAGGATGGTGGATTACACCTGTGAAGTAGAGACATTGGCATTGATTATAAAATACATTCAGGATTTTAAAAATGGGAAAATATGAAATGTATCTTAGAGTGGATAAATTACATTATTGCCCTCATTAGAAAAATTGCATTTTAATGGGGGAAATTTAAGCTTTTGATGGGTGCCTGAGAAAGACTGATGGGTATTTTCATGTGGGATGGGGGACCTTCCTTCTGCCTCTCCTGGAAGCCTCCCACATGGTGGGCCACCAGCTGTCCTCTCCCACCCTCATTTCTTGTTAAGACTGGTCTGGAGTGTGTTACTCCTTTATCATCTTACAAAATTTAATAGATCGTCAAACTCTTCACATGTCTTAGAGCAAAAGTGCTTAAAGAAAGTTGATAAGGCCAGATTTTTAAAATGTGGTCTTTTATTTTCTAATGTCAGCAAAAATGTAAGTTCTTCTTCTTTTTCCCAAACAAGTCTCAGTGAAAAAGCAGTAGCTGCAATATTTATAAGGGTTCTAGGTTACAAGACTTCAGCAGAGGAAATGTTATATGAAGATGAAATTGAAACATTCTTTAAATTAATCAGTGTCCATCAAATTGCCTACTCTTTGTTTTTACACAGTACAATAGATGAATGATGTCACAAAATAATGTCAGGGCAAAAACAAATCCTAGAATTTAGAAACACCTATAAATACAATACTTTCTTTGCAAAAGATATCAGCCTGTGGTATTTACAGTCCAATGAGAATTGAAGAGCACGATGCATTTAGAGCACTTAGCTCTAAATCTGTGACAGGGCTGAGAGCTTAGTAAATGTGTCCAGTGAGTACTCTGACGAAGTTAGAAGTTGTGATGTCAGTAGCGCTCAGAGAGACTGGAAATGTCTATGCTTGCAGTTACTGGGTCTAAAAGACACAGGATTATTGAAATTTCAATCACAGCTTTAAATACACAACAGAGCTGCATTAAAAAAATATTGTCCTGGGGCTCCTGGGTGGCTCAGTGGTTGGGCATCTGCCTTCAGCTCAGGGCGTGATCCCAGAGTCCTGGGATTGAGCCCCACATCAGGCTCCTTCGCTGGGAGCCTGCTTCTTCCTCTCCCACTCCCCCTGCTTGTGTTCCCTCTCTCGCTGGCCATCTCTCTCTGTGTCAAATAAATAAATAAAATCTTTAAAAAATATATATTGTCCTTTCACTGGGTGTTACACTCAAACAATGAATCCTGGAACACGACATCAAAAACTAATGATGTCCTGTATGGTGACTAACGTAACATAATAAAAAAGAAGAAAAAAATGTTGTCCTTTCAACGTGACTCCCCGTATGACGTGCATATGAATTCAGAGAGAAGAGTTAATCATAGCTCTGGAGTTGGCTTAACCCTGTCAGGAGGAAGTGCCGGTCTCCTTTCTAATTAATGAGCAGGAACAGTCTTCGCGGAGTATTTTGTTTTACTTCTTCAACATTTCACACACAAGAGCCATAGAGAAGTATTGATAAATTCAGGCCTTTTGATTTTCAAAGTGATTTCCTTCCTCCTCTGGAGCAAATTATCTATGAAGAGCTCTCTTCTGTTGGTCAAATAATGGTGTGCTTCTAAAAGGAATGCACTTGAGAAAGGGTGCAGTGTAACTCACTGAGCTCGTATCAGATCCTCTGAGGTAGGTCGTTGACCTAACAGATATCGCAAGGAAGTGCTGTGGAGAAAGTGTGGAGAGAAGAGGGCTTCCAGAGAGAAGGATGAAGCATCCCAGTGGGGAGAGGGTACTGAAAAAAGAGGTAAAAGGCTGATGGCCACCATGTTGCCCAAAACAGCCCTGTTCACACCTCTCTGTACATAACATGCAAATATGACAAAGATTATCATTCTATAATTATTTTTCAACACTGCCAACTTACAACCTTGGAGGCAGAGTATTTAAGGCTTGTCGATGAATGACAGCTTGTTCCCGGTTGTCTGCAGCGCGATCCGTCTTGTCAGCTCTGCTTCATTTCAGCTTCACGGGAGCACTAACTACCCCTCGATGTGCACATTAAAGCTACGCTTGCCGTTAGAAAATAAAAAGTCGAATCCCCATTAGGTTTATAGCGGCCCTCGAGTTCACAGATCTATTTCCCCGCACCGTGGTGCACCCTCAAAACTGTGTTTGATGTCACATTGTCGTTCCTGTTCCAAAGATAGAGAGAAGGCCCAAGTGACAGGCTGGCAAACACTAGAGCGGTGGTTGTCACTGGAGAAGGGCAGCAATTTTGCTTCCAGGAGACATTTGGCAATTATGGACATATCGGATTGTCACAGCTTCGGGGAGGTGGTATGACTGGCATCTCTGGATGTTGCTAAACATTCCGCAAGGCCAAGACCGTTCTCTCCATGACAAAAAGTAATCTGACCCCAAATGTCAATATTGGTAAGGATGAGAAACCCCGCGGTAGAACTTCCGTTCGGATACAGTTTCTCTGACTTTGGAACCCAGCCTGCTCACTCAATGTTGCAGAAGAGACGGTTTCCCTCAGTATATCTTTGCTTTCCAAGGATCCTGAGAAGAGGAAAAGGTGAGGGCAGAACTTGATATGCTTCCAAAGAGAAAAGGGAGGAAAAATAATTATTGATGGTTTCCTCGGCCAGGCACTGTTTGAAGTACTTTACATGCTTTAATTCATTTATTTTTAAGTATAATTCTTTGAAATAGTTTCCACATTTCCTATAAAAGGAAAATAAAGGCACAGTAAAGTTAAGAAACTTGCCAAGGTCATGGCGCTGGATGGATCCAGGGCTTGGACTCACACAGATGTGTGGTTTCCTAGAAGAACCCCACTTCCTAACGTTTATACCCTTGTGTGATTCCCTTATCTGTTGTGTAGACTAGACCTAGTGACTTGCTTCTGGTGAAAGAATGCGGTTAAGATGATTGTCATTTCTGAGATTAGGATACAAAAGACTGACTTCTATCTCAGAAGCATTCTCTTATCTTCTCATTTTCGTGCTCTAAAAAGGTAAGCTTCCATGTCGTGAGCGATGCTATCAAGACATCCACCTTGCTGGGAAATTAGACTGGTCTCTGACCAGCAGCCAGTGAGAAGCTGAGATCCTCAGTCCAACAGACTGCAAGGAAGTGAATCCTGCCAACGATCTAGGAGCAGCTCCTTCTCTAGTCAAGCCTTTAGAAGAAGCCACAGCCATGGCCAATTTCTTAATTGAAGCCTTTGTAAGCGATCCTGAGCTGAAGGAGGCTGCTAAGCCATGCCCACCTGGATTCCTCATCCACAGCAAATATAAAATAGCAAATGTTTGCTGTTGTTGTTATTTTAAGATTTTATTGATTCATTTGAGAAAAAGAGAGAGAGCACAAGCAGGGGGGAAGGGCAGAGGAAGAAGGAGATGCAGACTTCCCTCTGGGCAGAGAGCCCAACATGAGGCTTGATCCCAGGACCCCAAGATCATGACCTGAGCAGAAGGCAGACACTTAACTGACTGAGCCTCCCAGTCGCCCCAAATGTTTGTTGCTTTAAGCTGCTAAATTTTGGGAAAATTTGTTGTGCAGCAGTAAAAAGCCGACACATGGCATAATGATGGAGTAAATGATTCAGAGGACTTGGTGGGGGGAGTAGAGAACCGGTGGAAAGGTTGTACTAGAGTAGAGGAGGACAAGAAGTGGTCGTCACAGAGGGAGATGTGAGTGCTGGAGATCAGCATTTCAGGGGTGGTGCAGATAGCAATCATGACAAGGTCAAGGACATGACTACAGAGGTGGTGGCTGGGGTGGGGTGGAGGAATAGACCTTTGGAAGTTAGAAGACCAAGAAACCTAGAGGTCAAGGTTCTAGATTCGTGTGGATGCTGATAACCCCAAAAGTAGTGACAGGAGAAGAAATGGAAAAGAAGACTGTGTGTCAATTGATGAGGAACAGTGACTGGGCACTCGGTAGAAGAGAGTAACAGAGAAGAGTACTGGCTACCCAACATACGAGCCCCTTATTACTGTAGGAGCTCTCTGACCTCCGAAGGTAGGGTCTACCTCCAGGATATCTGCTGTCCAGCTTCCCTAGAAGCTGGGATATGCACCCATAGCCTGTGATAATCAGACACACCCACTAGAGACTGTGATATAAATTGGTAGAAGCATGGGGATGTTGCATCCATTCTCAAAATAATGATGACAGCAGCTACTTCTGGTCTTCAGTAGCCCCAGTGTCTAGTTTCCAGTCTCACCAAGGCAGGGGATGGAAGCTGTGGGTTCTGTGTGTTGTGGTGGGGGCAGTGGTGGGTTCATGGAGTCAGAACTGTGTCTCCAGTGAGTTCTCTAGTCTTCCTGGAGATTCTGTAAGCTAGCTATAAATTCACTTTATGCCATAAGGTAGCCAGAATTTACTTTCTCTGCTTGCAACTAAAAATCCTGACTGATAACAGTGCAGTAACATATGGTGGCATGAACCTCAAAGGAACTCAGGAGCGTGTGATGTGAGGACCATATAAAGGGGCTGAACGAGGAGGTGGTTTGGTCAAATAACAACGAGTTATCATGAATCTATCATGAAATGTATCTACAAGGATGCTTATTTTAGCATTGTTTATAATACTAAAATAGGGAGTTGGTTAAAAGATTTAACCAAAATTAGGCTCTTTTAAGTTCCTGTAAGAATTTAAAATGCTGTGCTGTTGAGTTAATGACACAGAAGAATGTTTAAGATTTACAGGCAAATGAGAACAGGGTTACAGGACAATATATACAATGTGAGTTCAGTCTTGTTAACAAAAGCTGTAGCTATCTATATAAAAATACGAGGGGTAGGTATTACTAACGTGTTAAAAGTAATTGTCCCTGGAGAATCAAATTAGAAGCTACATACATTTTCTTCCTTGTGCTTTTAAGTATTTTCAAATCTCTGCAATGAACACATTTAAATGTGATTTTTTAAAGGGTTTAAACAAAAGTGAGGTTTTTTTATTATAAATTAAGTATCCCCCCAAAAAATATGTTGAGGAGTTTGTGTGGGCTTCCTTGCTTGTAGTTCAACCATGATGGCATGATCCCCATCATGAAGTCTGTGGCTTTAGAGCTTAATGATGTCATGGGGTATCTCCCTGGGGGTGCAGAAAGCTCTCCGCTGGTCACCAGCATACCTATTGTGACTGAGAATGAGGCTTTAGAATGTTCTCTTTCTTTTGAGGGTTATATTTGCTTAAGTGACAAGAAGAAAAGATAGAGTGGAGCTGGAATAGTTACTTTCAAAACCAGGTGAGGAAATACCAATCGTGCTGAAAATTCATCTGGCCTGGGAACCTGCGGGTAGTCCTGAATCTAAGCTCTGATTCATAGGGCAGTTTTTAAATTCAAAAAAAAAAAAAACAAAAACACCTATATTTTCTTCTTGTTCAAAGGGTTAGTAAAGATTTCTTTTCTGGAAACATGTGGTTTAATCTCCTGTAACATTATTTTTCAAAGGTGTTTTGGAAGTCTTTTTTTTTTCCCCGTGGATGGAAAGTTTTATGAAACCCTGTTTATCTTGAAAAAGTCTCTTTCTATGATACCACAGAACAGAGAGGAAAAAAACACTCACTCAAAAACCAGAGCAGCGTTCATTCAAAAAAAGAAAAAAATCTACTTATTTCAATCTTTGTGCAGCGTCAATACAATAAGATTCTTTTACGATATACCTCGGGTGAGCTTAATATGCTTTCAACTTTATTATAGAAAAAGATAAAAATCTATTTTCTTTGCGTATTTCAACAGCCAGGCACAGTTTCATTTCTTAAAAATTCTATATCAGCTAAGACAATACAACAAGACTAAAATACACTGCTTTTATAAACCTAACGTAATATAGTCAGTTGCAGCTGGGTAGTACCCACACGTTGGACGAGTGAACACAAAAAACAACGTAAATTTTGAATGTGAATGTTGCACATTTTCTTTCAAATTTGGCTAAAGTAATGCTGCAGAATCCTGGCTAAAAGTCAGCTCTCCCTGGTTTTGCTTTTTGTGGACAGTGGAGAAACTATGAGGCCACTATCAGGATGGGGATCAGGCTTCTTTCTGATCCTCAGACCAGCTGTCCTTGGGTATTCCCCAAACCCAGTGATGAAATCCATCGTATCAACACCTTCACCTTAGAAGTTTCTTGGTGGAAGCACACTGGCCATAGCCTTCTTGGAGTTCAACCCAGAACTAAAGTCACGGTCTTGATTTTTGAAGCTTTATTTTATTATTAATTAAGATTTTATTTATTTATTTATTTGAGAGAGAGAGAGAGAGAGAGGGGAGGGGCGGAGGGAGAGGGAGAACCTCAAGCAGACTCCTATGGAGCCCGACGCAGGGCTTGATCCCATGACCCTGAGATCATGACCTGAGCCAAAACCAAGAGTAGGAAGCTCAACTGACTGAGCCACCCAGGTACCCTGATTTTTGAGGATTTACAAAAATTATTATCATTATTATTATTATTATTATTATTATTTTATTTTCTGTTGGTAAGCCAGACAACAGTCAACTTTCCAGCCAGCTAAGACAACATTAAGATAAAGGAGTCCAGGTACAGCTGCTCAGAAGCAAGTTATGTGTGAAGAATTTTGAATTTCCTAGAAATTTGAGGAACTGTACACATGGTCTGTGCATTGTGGATGAATTACCTTTGTGGAAGAAGGCTCCAGCGTGTCCCATGTAAATAATTAATGTCATGTATGTCCAGAATGAGCACCTGCAGGGCCAGGTTCCATCTGAGATTTCTGTTTTCAAACCTGCAGGTTGTGCTGAAGACCAGGATTATTTCATGTTTGAGGAAATGAAAGAAAATGTGTGTTGCTTCAGATGAGAGAATGTCTTATTAATTACTGCGTTTCTATAGCTATTCCTTTTCCTCCTTTGGAGATTAGTGTCACTCATCTAATAGGCTCTCTCCTTCAGGCCTCTTAAATCACCCTTAATGATTGCTATCTTTGTGTCTCTTTCATGTGAATGTTTTTTAAAGATAATTTTAGAGCACTTTTAAGTTTATATCAAAATTGAGAGGAAGATACCTAGGTTTCCTATATATTCTCTGCCCCCCCTCCCATGCACGACCTCTTCTATTATCAACATCACTCACCAGAATATTACCTTTTTTTTTTAAACAAGGATGAATATACATTTACACATCATAGTAACCTAAAGTTCACAGTTTACCTAGTGGTTCATCCTTGGTGTGGTACATTCTGTGGGTTTGGATAAATGTATAAGGACATATATCCATCGCTGTAATGTCATACAGAGTATTTGAATTGCCCTAAAAATCCTCTGTGCTCTGCTTACTCATCCCCCCTCTATAGCCCCTGCAGCCCATCAACCACTGATCTCTTAATGTCTCTGTAGTTTTGCCCCATTTGATTTTTGAGACAAAAATTCAAGTCATAATAGCAACCATCTCCTTCAATTTATTTACTGATATTTTTTAAAAATTCCAAATTTTAAAATCAAAAATTTTGCTTGCTTTTCTAGTCCAGAAAATCTCTCTGTTCTTGTCTTGATTTGCCTTAAGTATTCTTATTATGTTGCTATTTGAGTCATTTGGTATCTCCTCCAGCGGCTCTGTTACATTAGGGACAAATTCAGGTGTTTCATTTGTTCTCCTTCTCCATGGCTGTCAAGGTCCTTTGGATGTTCGACTCTTACTTGGTACTCCAGGCTCAGTTCCAACTAGAAAGACCCGATGTATCATGTATCAGAAAGGTACCTCTAGAGTGGCTGTCCCTGCAGAGGCACCAAAAGGCAGCCCCCCCTTTTTTCTCTGTATTGGGAATAGAGAAAATTCTGACCAGTTGTTCAACTGAATTGCATTTTATGCAGCATAATAGATTCTCTGATATTTCACCGCCATAAAGCTCACAGAGGAAGGAGGCCTGCAATGGCTCTATTGCTGGTACCCTTGGACTCCATGTACTTGTGACCCCAGCAGGAGAAGTGGGTGATCTGGTGCTGGAATTAGGCTAAAGAAGCATGGCAAACAATCAGCTATGCTTTCCAGAATCCCTTTCTCTGGGAAAAAAACAAAAGAAAAACAAAAAAACTCAGTGAGAGGATTCATTTTGAGATCACGATACGGATATGCAGAAGGCTCTATTAGACCAGCATCTTCTGAACTCTAGTCATTATTTATTTCTATATTTCATTAATACAGTGATGACCGATGTTCTCAGTGGTACCACTATGAGATACTGAAGGACTTAAAATATTACTAAGAAAGTCAAATTATACTCAGCACATGCTTTCGTGTTGTCTGACTTTATGCTATTTGGATACTTTGAAATGTAAAATCTCAGATGATTTCCATGGTAACATTATGAAAACCATATTACTTGATTAATCAGAACACTTTGACAAGACTGGTTGAGAGTTTGCTGGTTATTTCTATGCTAGGCCAAGTAGAGTTATTCTAAACCTTATATAATAGCATAGAATCTATTTTTAAAAGTTTTTCTGCATAACATGATAAAACTTTCACCTTTTGCAGAATTCAGCAGGTTGAACTTCAAGCTGATAACAATTGTGTTTATTTTGCTTCTTATACAAATAGGTTTTTCCTTTTTTACTCTGTGACTGTTTTCCTATTAAAGAGAGAAGGTTTTGTTTTTCAATCCTAGGTATTTCTAGTAGAGGCAATTTTTTTTGTGTGTGTGCCTGAGGCCTGAGATTTGAGTTACTCTCTCAGCTTTAATTTGTTTCTCTTAAGAGATAAGTGATAGGAGATGAAATGGAGCAATATGAATCTAGAACACGACTTTATGGGAGTGAAATATCAGAGAATCTATTATGCTGTGTAATATGCAGTTCTGGGCACAAGAATCTGTACATTGCTGATGTCACAATGTCTTATTCCTTATTTAATGGCTCCATGCAAAGGCATGAAGATTCTAGTTTCATAAACTGTTATCCCAAAGTGCAGGTGCCTTTAAATATTGTGTATCTTACTTGCTATAAATTTGCTTTGCTTCTATTTTTCAGGACTTTCCTAAGAAAATATTTTTATATTAGGAAGTTAGAAAGTGAATTTCTGACTTGGGTTTCAGGCTGATGAATTTCAGATATTTTGGTAACAATATATTGTAATAAAAACATAACCCTTATATACTGGTGACTCCTAACATTTTTCCCATTCTAGACGCTTTTCTTGAACTGGAAACATAAATTCAGCAGCCCACTTGGCTTCTCCAGGGTATCAGGATAGCTAAGAGCTATCCTAAGTGTTGCACGTCTAAGTAGAAATCTTTATGTCCCACCTGTAGTAGTTTAATAGTGTTCCTTCCCAAAGTTGTATGTACTCAGAACTTCAGAAAGTGACCTCATTTGGAATAAAAGACTTTAAAATGTAATTAAGGTAAAAACATAAGATGAGATCATCCTGGAGTAGGTGGGTCCTAAACCCAATGACAAGTGTCCTTCTGAGGGACAGATGAGAAGAATGCCGAGACACAGAGAAAGGCCATGTGAAGATGAAAGTAGGATCAGAGTTTTGCAGCCACAAGTCAAGGACTTTCAGAAACCATCAGAACCTGGAAGAAGAAAAGGATTCTCTCCTAGAGCCTTTGGAAGGGATGTGGACCCAGCAACTCTTGACTTCAGACTTCCGGCTTCCAAATCTGTGAAAGAATACATTTCTGATATTTTTAAGCCACATGGTTTGTTATAGTAGTCACAGAAAACGAATACACCACCCTTCCAAAACCCGTGTTCCTCCATCTTCAAATTCAAGTGAGTGACAACTCTGGTCCCAAAACTTTGAAGCCGTCCATGACTGCTCTCTTCATCTCACGTCAAAACCCAGTTCATTATTTAATCTTATTGGCTTTACCCTCCAACTGCAGTCAGAATCCAGCAGCTCCTCACAACCACCATGACCGTAATCCTGGCTCTGGACACTATTCTCCTTTGCCTGGGTCTCAACAGTAGCCCTCTGACTGGTTCCACCCTTCCCCTCCTTATGTACAATGGACTCTTCATACAGTAGACAGAGGCTCCTTTTAAAGCTGAGTCAAGCTACTTCTCTATTTCACTGAGGGTTAGAGACAATGATCCCACCACCTTTTCCATCATCTGCCACCTCCCAATGCCTCAGCTCATTTTCTACTGCTCTCTTCTCCCACCTCTACCCCGACTCTCTCTCTCATACACACACACACAGACAGACACACACACACACTCACACCCTGCTCCAGCTGCACTGACCTCTTTGCTTATCATCCAAGTGCTTTTGTACCGGTCGTGCCTTCTGCCTGGAATGTTTGTATGGTTTTGCCCATCTCTTCATCTTTTCATGTCTGCTCAAAGGTCACCTGAGCCTTTCTCTGACTCCTCTATAAAAATAGCTCCTATCACTCTCTGTCCCCTTCCCTCAGCTCATTCTTCTTCATCATAGCAGTGATCATGACTTGGCATGATCCTTGTTTATTGTCTATTCGCTGCTGTCTGCACCTCCAGCTTTGAGTCCAAACCTCCTAGAACAAGGGCTTTGCTTCGTTCAGTAGTTCAGCTGTTTTTTCCCCCAGTGCCTGGCACACAGCAAGGACTCAGTAATTATTTATTGAATGAAAGGGCAGCTCAGACTGTACCGAGAGACTCCTCTGTTAAGGTTTACTTTTAACACACTACAAAAAATCAGACATGTTGTCTATATGCTTTTTTATAACCTGTTTGGGGTTTTATTAATTGGATGAATTTTATTTAAATGTATTAAAACATTTTGATAGAGCAGGTTTTCAGATGACTATTTGACTCAACCCATATGTGCTGTGTCCAAAAATAATCAGACGACTCAAAGGAAAGATAAAAAGACCTTTCCATCTCTCTAGAATTCTCCATTTGTGACGCAACTTCACCATTATTCTATTAATGCAGCTTTTAATTTGCTTTTAACATTTTTGTTAGCCATTAAGTTGACCCAATTAAAACGTAACAGGCCTGATCTTTGCTCTATTTCTCTTACTTCAATGACATTAAGAACTGTTGTAAGGTTTTCAACCAGAGGAGATGTTACTTCCTTCCGTCTGCATTCCCCCTTTCCTTCCTGCTCTCCATCTGATAATTGCACCCCCTACTAGAGCTGTCTGTATCAAGTTCACCAGTGTCTTATTGATGGCTCAACTCGGGACACTCTGTCTTGATTTCTCAGCATATTTTACACCTGAGGTTTCTCTTGTTGGTTGTTTTATGGTTTTCCCCCTACTCAGAGGCTGGCCCTCCCCCCTTCTCTCCATAGCATCTGTTCCCCCTGCTCTCTAAGCTCAGACAGAACATGAAACCCCTATCCTCGGAGCTCTCTACACCCCCTTGGTAGTGTCAGCTAGTGCCTTTCCAAATGACATCTCCAATGCCCACCTCCACATCTGTTCCCACAGCCCCCTGTATCTGGTGGGCATCTTCTTTTGAGTGGATTGTCACTAAATATATCTAAAAATAAACTTTCTCTTCTTCTCCATCAATTTCTCTCTCCATCTTTCTTTTCTTCTCTCAGTGGTTTTCTCTTAGCCCTGCAGGTTTAAACCATGGGCTTATTAAAAAAAATTTCTTTTTCTTGAATTTGCTTTTCACACTTGAATAAAGAATTATACGAAGTTTTCTTCCTCAAATTGCTACTCATTCACCAGTTCATTTTCATGTCTATATCCTTCCTTAAAACACGCTTATCACCACGAGATTAAATGGGCTCCTTGCACCCAGATTGTCCTCATTTGGCAAATACATCAAATTATTTTTTAGAGAACGTCTCTCTGATCATCTCATTCTCTGTCTTACTAAACGAGGTTGAAAATCTTTCACATCTCCTTAGTCATATGTGTTACCCAATACCCTATGATCAAATTTCAACATCTTGGCCTTGAACAACTGGTGCAGCCCCACGCTTCTTGTCCAATACTGTCCTAATGCCATTTCTTTACGCAAACTTACTGCTTGAGCCAATCTGATTTCCTGTTGCTCCCTGAACCTGCCACATGCTTTCCCATCTTCTTGCTTTCATTCTGGCATCCTTTTTATCTCCTCCGACCTTACCCCACCTGTCCTTTAGAATCTAGGTCTATCTACCTTCACTGGTCTCACCAGCCTTCAAATATTTCTCGTTTGTCAGAGCTCTTTCCTAACAGTTATCGTCTGTGAGATTAGTTTCAATCATTTTGTAGATATCTTTTTATAATCGCCCAACTAAGTTTTAAGGCCCTTGTGTACATAGACTCTCTTCTATTGTTTTAATATCCTTTACTACTCCTAGTTTAAAATGCCATCACTTTTTTGTGTTCAGTCTTTGTAGCTGACTTTATTATCTTATAATTTAGGCAATAACACTTAATTTGAGTATTTTAAAGTTTTTTTCCCAAGCTGATAGTAGGAACAATACGTTGTCACTCTAGAGAACTTAGAAAATGCAGACACTTGTGAAAAAAGAAGTCATCCTTATCCTTCTATAAGATTTGTTTTAAATATTTGTCTATCCATGAAACATATGCATCTGTAATTGTTATCATCCATTATCTACAATTTTGCATTCCTTTTAATATTGTGTCATGAGCGTTTTTTCACGTCTTGAAAACACTTTCAATTCTTTCTAAATCCCTGTTGGTGGCTATGTAAGGCAGGCTTGCTATGACTGCTCTCAAGGCAGTCCTCCAATACAGGAAGTCCCGGGTAATTTCACTGTGAACACACATGGAATGGTGTGAAGTTTTCTTTTTCATTACTACTTCATGCTAGCAAGGCATAGTCCCCTTTACTGCAATGGAAGGGTCTCTATCTACAGATCAAGAACGATTAGGTGAATTATTGGTCTGAATTAATAACAAAAAGGACAGATATTTCACAGGTTTATCACCAAATGCAGTTTTTAAACATCTTTTTCTTTCCTGCTGTGTATGTATGCTGCCACCAGATGGGGGCAGAGTGATGCAGCGAGCGTGCGGATGAGCGCTGTTTGGAAGCAATATGGTGGAAATCTAGTTGACTAAAGAGTTTCATGTTTAGAACCACAAGATTTTTTTTTAGTAAATCTCTTTTTAAATAAGAGCAATCATGTATAATAAAAAATAACTACCTAGAGTAAAGGAAAAAAAGATTTTTCTATTCAGAGGTCATGTCTGTCTGTTTTGATCAACTTGGTTGTATGGCCCCATTCAGTAGTAATTATGGTCTGAGGACCTCAGAAGGGCTGCTGGCATTGGAATCTAAGATTTGCTCCTTAACAGCTATGGCATCTCTTGCTACTTAACTGCTTGAGCCTCAGTTTTCCTCATAAATCAGATGGTTTCTGTCTCAAGATGTTGTGGCAAGGGTGAAATAAAATAAGTGCAGAAGTAAATACTCAGTGAAGCATAGTGCAGAGAGTAAATACTCAGTGTATGTTTGTTATTATTGTTCTAATGGATTCTGTGGTCAACTACCTTCTCTTCCTCCCTCAAACTCCTAAATCCTAAATCCTAGAAAGTACATAAACAGAATAATTTTTCATGGTACATATTATGTACTTTGTTCAGTTCCTTAGCTTTGTCTATTTCTACTGCTTGTGTTACTTGTATTTTCTAAAGTGTATATTTTCTTCAGTATGTTTTGTTTCTATTTCTGAAGTGTCGTCTTATGGTTAATAAAAGTGGTTCAGTGATACCATTAATTATTTTGTTTAATATGTGCTATTTGCTGATACCATAATTAACTCAATTTTCAGTTGAAAAAAATACTTTGTCTTGCTAAAGTACCTGGTAAACACAGAGAAAATTCTGTCAAGTGGAGGTTATTCTCAATTGTAATTTTTCATATTAAAATGTGTAAATATTTCCACCCAAACATTTGTCATTTTGACTCTGGTTAGGTAACCTTTCTTCAACAAATATTTTTATTTATTTATTTATTTATTTATTTATTTATTTATTTATTTATAGATTTTATTTATTTATGTGACAGAGAGACAGCCAGGGAGAGAGGGAACACAGCAGGGGGAGTGGGAGAGGAAGAAGCAGGCTCACAGCGGAGGAGCCAGATGTGGGATTCGATCCCGGTACACCGGGATCACGCCCTGAGCCGAAGGCAGACGCTTTAACGACTGTGCCACCCAGGCGCCCCTCAACAAATATTTTTAGAAGAAAAAACTCATTAAATAAATTCTCTCTCTCTATTTTTTTGAAGTTTTATCAATTTCAGATGTTATAAAACAGAGGCCTTCTGAATTTCATTCCATTGTGGTTCAGAAAATAAATGTATTAAGCTAAAAGTAGCTCCATCAAAAGGTTCTTCCTATTGGTTTAGATATTTCAAAGCACAGTGATTTAATTTTTAGTCTTTAATTTTCAACACTGAGTTCATTGTTGAATTTGTTCAGTTCCTCCCAAATTTTATCAGGATAAATTTCAATGACTTCTTGTTTATAGCTTTGTTTTCAAAAATTGCAATGCTCTGGAAGCTGAACCTTTTTGATATGCCATCCATTGAACAGTTTGACTAAAGATATATGATTTTCAACAAAATGCAACCAAAATTTTGATAACTCATTCAGAAAATGTTTAATATTACTGTAAGATATAGTTGGCCACCTTGAACAGCATAGGTGTAAACTATTGGGTCCACTTAAATGAGGATTTTCTTCAATAAGTACAGTACAGTATTATAAATGTATTTTTCCTTCCTTGCCATTTTCTTAGTAACATTTTCTTTTCTGTAGCTTACCTTAATGCAAGAATACAGTATATGACACATATAACATATAAAATATGTATTAATCAATGGTTCCCAGTCAGCCATGGGCTATTAATAGTTAAGTTTTGGGGGGAGTCAAAATTATGCATGGATTTTTGACTATTTGTGGGGATCAGCACCCCTAACGACTGTGCTGTTCAAGGGTCAGCTGTACTTAGGTTGATTTACAAAGAAGTTCTTCCAACATTCAAATCTTTTTAAAATCCAAATTATGATTTATTAAAAAAGAGAAGTCTATTAAAAAATTCAGCATATTTTCATTACAAAATATTTGGAGATTAATTGCTTTAACTGCATTTATAGAAAAATATTTGTATATTTTGACATTTATAGCTTTTGGTAGAATACTGTCACTTGTTTGGCTACAGTTAAGATTTGCGTGCACCACACAAGTAATTCCAAGCACATTTCTGCTCTATAGATTTCTTAATTTAATAAGAATAAGATTTTTACCATGGCATTATGCTCCACAAAAATCATATTCATATTATCACTATAAAAAATAAATCATGCACTATAAAAAAGAATATCACACAAAAAACGTTGCCTTCAGTATTGAATTTTAAAACTAAATTCACAATAGTACCAAATGCTTTATCTTTGATTCAATCCTTTTCCAAAACTTTCATTTGGATTGCATGAATTAGAATGTCCAAAAGAATTGAATAATCCTGGAATCAACTTCATTGATTTTCCACCTAAAGCATCCAATGACGTTGATATAAAACTGGCTCCATATCGTTGTTTTCAATGTTCTTCTGTCAATAGAGCCAAGACATTAACAAAAATCACTTTGCTATTTTTCATATGCAAAGAAAACCTGGTATTGAAAAGATGTGAAATGATGTGCTTTAGAAAGCACTGTCATTTGATTTAAATAAAAAGTCATGCTTCACAGAGTGATATGCCCCAGTACCTACAAATGCATTAATTAAATCATCATTTTGGGACAGTCTTTGGAAATAAATACAAATAACTTTTAAAGTAGATGCTGACATACGGTAGATTTGATTCTTGTAGTTGTTATGTGGTCTGTGTTATTCCTATGGTCTCCAATGTGGACAGTCAATATTAAGAAATATTTTGCACAGGTCACACGTTCCATCTTAAGATATGGAAAGTTGCGGGGCGCCTGAGTGGCGCAGTCGTTAAGCATCTGCCTTTGGCTCAGGGCATGATCCTGGCATTCTGGGATCGAGCCCCACATCAGGCTTCTCCGCTAGGAGCCTGTTTCTTCCTCTCCCACTCCCCCTGCTTGTGTTCCCTCTCTCACTGGCTGTCTCTTTCTGTTAAATAAATAAATAAAATCTTAAAAAAAAAAGATACGGAAAGTTGGTTCAATTGATTAAACATGCACTTTTTAATTGAGCTCATTAACTGTGGGAAGGCTTTAATGAGAAATACTAAAAGAAAATCAAATAATATAAATAGTTGTTGATTGACATCACAAAGCAAACTAACAAAACTATCCTCTTCCTCTCCCACTCCCCCTGCTTGTGTTCCCTCTCTCGCTGGCTGTCTCTGTCAAATAAATAAAATCTTAAAAAAAAAAAAAAACACTATCCTGAACAATCAGGTAATTGTATACACTCTATAGCAGAACTTCTCAGGTTCTATTCCCTCCATTTCTTTAGTGCTCACTTAAGTTGTAACTTACTATGTTGCCCATTGACCCTACCAACTGGTAGTCTGCTAGTTTCCTGCATTTCACAGGCTACAGAGCAGACCTCAGCATAACCAACTGGCACACCCAATGGTGATCAGAAGAAGCATCACCCAGTCCTCACACCACCATCCATCTCCAGTCTATGTTGTCTGAGCAAGTTTCATTACATCATCAAGCATCCTTGACTAGGAGCTGTTAATCCTATTGTGTCTGGGTGGGATTAGGAGAGGGACGATGGGTTCTCACTGGTTGTCTTTCTGATTCAATCACATGCTCAAGTGAGCATGCTTCTCACCGCACACTTGTCTCTCACACACTGCTGGACAAGACCCTGGCAGAAGTTTCAAGTTCAAAGGGGAGTTCTACCTTGAACTCTTGTTCAGATTCAATGCTCAGAACTCATCCTAGCTTGTTGCAATACAACCAAAAACAGTAGGGACAGATGTTAAACCCAACAGGACTTTAGGACAACAGGAGTTAAGCAGGACTGTGCCAGACAACTAGCACATGCGGTTGAGGTAAACGTAAGTGATTTATCCATGCCTCTTTCCTGCTCCCCTCTGGCTCCTATTATCCCACTTCTCCACTTTTCCTAAATGCCTTTTCATTTTAGGAATAGTGACTTGGCTCCTTCTCTCTTTTTCTTAGCTTTTTATGAGCAATAAACCCCAGCTTCTTCCCAGCTTAATGACTGAGAGCTCTGCTTTACAGGTTGTATGATAGCTTTAACTCAGTCTTTTAAAAGATTTTTTTTTACTCAAAAAGAAAGTTAAGTCATGTGATTGAAAAATCACTCTAAATATAGAAACGCACTTGATTTTTTATGTGTTTACTACTCGTACCTTTTCTTTTTATGTTCCTCAAAGCAGGTAGAATTAGCAGTAGAAATGAAAATGGAAGGAGCGAGAGAGATGTTAAGTTTTCCTATCCCTGAAAATTATATTTTAGAGTTGGCCATACCTGAGAGAAAGCTAGTTTCATGACACTTTATTAAATTGCTTTTATGTTGCTTTGTAAATGTTTTATATATTTCAGTGTATTTTCTTCTCCAAGTAGACTGTAGACTGTTTGAGAGCTTTTTATCATGTCAGTACTACTCTATAGATTTTAGTATAGTTCTTATATTTATTTAGTCCCTGTATTTACTGACTGAACAGTCAATAAACTCTCACTCACTGTTTTTACCTGTAAATGGAATCCACTTGTCTTTTTTCATTGAATTCTCGTCATCTTTGAGTCCCAGTCAGTGAGCTGAGAAATGAGGCAAATGTTTAACTCTTCAGCAAGATGAATACGCCAAACAGGAAGCAATGCTTTTTCAGTAAGACCCATGAGGTTGATTAGACTTATTCCCCACATTGGGGCGCCTGGGTGGCTCAGTCATTAAGCGTCTGCCTTCGGCTCAGGGCGTGATCCCAGAGTTCTGGGATCGAGCCCTGCCACGTCAGGCTCCTCCACTGGGAGCCTGCTTCTTCCTCTCCCACTCCCCCTGCTTGTGTTCCCTCTCTTGCTGGCTGTCCCTATCTCTGTCAAATAAATAAATAAAATCTTAAAAAAAAAATACTTATTCCCCACAGCAATTCAACTTCTTTTATTGAATTACAACTTATGACAGTCAAATGCACAATCTTAACTTCATAGTACAATGACTTTTTCAGAAATATACACACCCATGTAACCACTAAGGTCAATATACAGATCATTTCCAGCACCTGGAAGCCCACAGCGTCCACTTCCCAGTCAATACTCCCCATAAAATCAACAACATTCCAATTTCTTTCACCACACATTCGTTTTGTTTGCCTGTGAAGAATAACAATAAACAGAATCACAGAGTATCTATTCCTTGGTGACTGGCTTCTTACTTTTTAAAGTCAAATGTCTAACTGAATTATATAATATGCAGTAAAGTGTTTATTGAATTTTTACTAAGTGAATCAGCACCCAGAATCTAAGTGATCAGCACCTAGATTCAGGAATAACATATTACAGGGCGCCTGGGTGGCTCAGTCGTTAAGCGTCTGCCTTCAGCTCAGGGCGTGATCCCACAGTCCTGGGATCGAGCCCCACATCAGGCTCCTCCACTGGTAGCCTGCTTCTTCCTCTCCCACTCCCCCTGCTTGTGTTCCCTCTCTCGCTGGCTGTCTCTATCTCTCTGTCAAATAAATAAATAAAATCTTAAAAAAAAAAAAAAGAAGAAGAACATATTACTAGCACTCCAGGCTCTCCCATCAGACCCCTTTTAGTCAGTTCTTCAATGTCAAGGCTAACTACTTTCCTGACTTCTAATACCATAGATCAGTTTTGCCTGTTTTTGAACTTTATATAAATGGAATCGGAGTATTTACACTTCTATGTTTGGCTTCTTTCACTCAGAGCTGTATTTGGTAGATTCCTCTATGTTAATGCATATAGTTGTCATTTATTCTTTTATATTTCTGCTCAGTATTCCATTGTATGAATATACCATCATTAAAAAAAAACAGTTTTGGGGACACATTTGGATTCTTCCCAGTTTGGTGTTATTATGCTTAATGCTGCTACAAATAGTCTTGCTCATGTCTTTTTGTGAACTATATGTGCATTTCTGTTGGATATATACATAGTAGTGGAACTGCAAATATTCGTGTTTGGAAAATATCACCAATTTTCCAAAATAATTATTAATTTACATTTACATGAGCATTATATGGAAGTTCCCATCATTCTATATCCTTGCATACAGTGGTGTGCTGATAAGTCATCTCTTCGGGGAGAAAAAGAGCCATGCTTTGTAGTGTTTGCCAATTTTGTGATGTAAATTCTACCAGGGCCAATTTCAAGCTACCAACATGACGTTACTAAATGCGACTTTGAGAATGGATGTGGATGTTCTGTTTAAGCACACCCCTGGTTCTTTGCCTTTTTAATGTTAACTACTCTTTTGAATGAGTTGCATTCTGATTTTAAAATTTCCTTCCCTGGATGATTTAAAAGGGGAGTATCTTCTCTTAGATTTGGTGATGATTTGGATTTCTTCTTTTTGAAGTAGTTGTTCAAAACTTTTGCTCATTTTATGATGGAGGTCTTTTTTAAAATTAATTTTTAGTTCTTTGTATACTCTGGATAAAAGTTTTTCTCAGATACACGCATTGCAAGCATACTCTCCTACTCTGTGGATTGCCTTTATGTTTTCTTAGTTGTATAAACAGAGGTTTTTGCTTTTAATGCAGTTTGGTTTAACAATTATTTCATCTATAGTTAGAGATTTATGTGTCTAGTTTGAGAAATCTTCACTTACCAAAATTTGTAATGATATTTTCTCGTGTTTTCATCCACATATTTGCTTTTCGTTTCACATTTAGACGCTAAATCCACTTGACATTTACTTTGTGTACGGTTTGAAGTAGAGGTCAAGATCTGTTATTTTCCATATGGGTATTCAACTTATGGAAGATATTATTCCTTTCCTACTGCACTTAGTGCCATCTTTGTCATAAATTAGCTCATTATTTATATGTGAATCTTTCTCTAAATTAGTTTGTTTCATTGGTCTATTTGTCTATCTTTGTGCCAACCTGTCTTCATTACTATAGATATTATCGGGTCTTGATACATGGTTCTCTTATTTTATTCTTCCTTATTTATAGACCATTTTGGTTTGTTTTAGTGAACTATTTCTATAAAAGGACTGGATAACAAACCACCCTAACATTTTGTGGTATTCAACAGTAAGCATTTACTCTTGGGATGCTTGGCTGGCTCAGTCAGTTAAGCTCCTGCCTTCAGCTCAGGTCATGATCCCAGGGTCCTGGGATGGAGTCCCACATGGGGCTCCCTGCTCAGTGGGGAGCCTACTTCTTCCTCTTCCTCTCCCTCTGCTGCTCCCCCTGCTTGTGCTCTCTCTCTCTCTGACAAATAAATAAATAAATAATTTTTAAAAACCTGAAAACAACATAAAAAATATATTACACAAGAGTAATCTTGTGCTCCTGGATCTGTGAATTAGGTTTGATGGCTTTCCTTCAGGCTGCAGGTAGGTAGGTGAGCTAGGATGGTCCTGCTCCATTGATTTCATTCTGGAACCCAGGCTAAAGAGGTAGTGGTTACCTAGAGTTTGTTCTCATGGTAATGGCAAAATACTAGAGATAAAACTCATCCATACAAACTCATTTCATGCTTCGGCTTTCATGACAGCCCCTAATATCTCATTGTCCTTTGCAAGTCACATAGCCAAGTCCCAAAGTCAAGAGTCCAGAAAGTAAATTATGCTCATGTGAGGTTAGCCAAAGATTGTAGATATATAATATTACTATGGAGAGTAAAAAACAGGAGTTTATATATTAATCTACCACCATTGCCTTGGCTATTTTTGGCCTTTTGTATTTTCATATAAATTTGTAGTATCATGTCAACTTTCCAAAATTAGCTGTTGGGGTTTTGACTAACATTGCATTGAATTCATAGATCAATTGGTAGTTATTGATATCTTTACAGTACAAGAACATGATATATCCTTCCATTGATTTAGATATTTAATTTCTCTCACCAATGTTTTATTGTTTTCAGGGTAGAGGACTTATACATCTTTTATTAGATTTATTCCTTGCTGGTTGATGCTAGTTGATGCTATTCTGAATAATATCTTTTTAAGAATTTAGGTGTTTGTTTTATTTTTTTTCTGAGATATAAACATATATTTAAAAAAATATTGAGCCTACATTCAATGATTTCACTGAATTCTTTAGTAATACTAACCATCTGCTATACATTCTTTTGGATTTTTTATAATCACAATTATATCTTCAATTAATAGTGATAGTTTTATTTCTTTTTTCATTACCTATATTTATATTTTAAGCTATATATTTTTTCATATTTTATATATATATAATTTTCTTGCTTTATCACACTTTATCATATTAGCTAGAACCTCCAGTACAATGTTGCATATGGTAACAAATGATGGTAACAAATATGTTTGCTCTGGTATTTTTAAAATTTTAATTATTTTTTATTAAGTTTTTAATTTTAATTCCAGTATAGTTAACATACAGTGTTTTATTAGTTTCAGGTGTACAATACAGTGATTCAACAGTTCTATATATTGCTCAGTGCTCATCGTGATAAGTATATTCTTAACCCCTTTCACCTATTTCACCCATCCCCCCACAAACCTCCCCTCTGCTATGCTTTATTTGAAAGGAGTATGCTCAGTTAAAGTTTTTTTTTTTTCAACAACAGCATGATGAAGCCTACTTCAGAATACATGGTTTTAAAAGATATATATATAAAACATTCCATCCAGGAAAAACAGAATACACCTTTTCTTCACATACACACAGAAGAATCCCCTAGATAAATCACATAAAAAGAGAGTTAACAAATATTACAAATTCAAGAAGACTGAAATCATACCAAGTATATTTTCCACCCACAATGGTATAAAAGTAAGATCAACAATACAACAAAACTGAAAAATCTACAATGTAAATACTAAATATTTAATATGTAAATATTAAACAAAACACTACTGCACAAGCAATGGGCTAAGTAAAAAATCAAAAGGCAAATCAAAATATGTCTTCAAACAAAAGAAAAAGAGAACACAGTATTCCAAAACCTACGGGATGCAGCAAAAGCAGATGTTACAGTGAAATTTATACTATAAATGCTTGTATTAAGAAGTTCAAATAAACAACTTAACTTTACACCACAGGAACTAGAAAAAGAAGAAACTTAGCTGAAATTTAGTGGAGGAAGGAAATAAGAAAGAAAAGTCAGAAATAAATAAACTAGGGACCAGAATAAACAATAACATAACATTGAAATTAATGGTCAGTTTTTCCGAAAACAAAAAATAAACAAAATTGGCAATGCTTTAACTTCATTAACTAAGGAAAAACCCTCCAATAGAGTGTTGCATTCCAGTGGTGATAGCAAATATCTTTGCTCTGTTTTTGAACTCAGAGGAAAAGCTCCCCATAGTTAGCATGAAGTCTAATGTTTGTAATAGCCAACTTACAAATAACTTCATCAGATTGAAAAAGTTCATTCCTTAAATATAAATATAGTTTGAAGTTATATATACTTTGCTAAGAGTCACTGCCTATATAGTGTATCTTTCTCTTTTAATTGTTTTTAAATTTTAATTCCAGTACAGTTAATATACAATGTTATATTAGTTTCAGGTGTACCATATAGTGATTCAACAATTCTGTACATTACTCAGTGCTCATCACGGTAAGTGTACTCTTAATTCTCTTCGCCTATTTCCCCACCTCCTCTCTGGCAACCATCAGTTTGTTCTCCATAGTTAAGAGTATGTTTCTTGGATTGTTTCTCTTTCTTTTTTTCTTCTTTGCTTACTTGTTTTGTTTCTTAAATTCCACATATGAGTGAAATCATATGGTATATAGTGTATCTTTCATCATCCCAAACTGAAACTCTGTATTCATTAAACAATAATTCTCTATTCCCCCTTCTCTGGCACCAATAACCGCTATCCTAATTTCTTTCTTAATGAATTTGACATATAAGTGGAATCATACAATATTTGTCCTTTTGTGTCTGGCTTATTTTACTTATTATCATGTCCTCAGGGTTCACCCAATTTGTAGCATATTAATTTCTTTTCAAGGTTTCTTTGTCTTTTTAAGGTTGAATCCTATTCCATTATAGATAGATATTGCATTTTATTCATTTATTGATTGATATTTGGGTTGTTTCTACTTTTTGGTTGTGGTGAATAATGCCTCTGTGGACATTAGTGTATACACACGTCTGTTCAAGTCCCTGCTTCCAGTTCTTTTGGGTATACAACCAGAAGTGAAATCGTTGGATCATCAGGGAGTTCTATGTTTGATTTTTTAAGGAATTGACATACTGTTTCTCACAGTAGCAGAACCGCTTTACTTTCCCATCAGCAACGCATATTGATTCAATATGTCCGGTATTTCCATACCCTTATATCAACACTTGTTACTTTCTGTGTGTTTTTAAATAAATGTCATACTAATGGGTATGAAGTGGTGTCTCATTGTGGTTTTGATTTACATTTCCCTAATGATAAATGATATTGAGTGTGTTTTTTTTTTTTTTAAGATATTACTTATTTAGTTGACAGAGAAAGAGAGAGAGGGAATACAAGCAGGCAGAGGGGCAGGCAGAGGGAGAGGGAGAAGCAGGCTCCCCACCGAGCAGGGAGCGCAATGTGGAGCTCGATTCCAGGACCCTGGGATCATGACCTGAGCTGAAGGCAGACGTTTAACCAATCCGAGCCACCCAGGCACCCCGATATTGAGTGTTTTCTCTGTGCTCATTGGCTATTTGTATACCTTTGTTGGAAAAATGTGTATTCCAGTATTGCCCAATTTTTAACAGGATTGTTTCTCTCTTTTGTTGTCAAGCTGTAGGATTTCTTTACATATTCTTTCTATTAATCCCTTTCAGATATTGACTTGCAAATAGTTCCTCTCATTTTAGAGTTGCTTTTTCACTTCTTGATAGTATCTTTTGATGCAGAAAACTTTTAAATTTGGATGAAGTCAAATTTGTGAATCTTCGATATCATTATAGTGAAAATAAAAATTTCAAGTTACTATATTGCACCAGATTCAATTAACAAACTTTCTGCTTTCTACTCTTCCGTGTGTGTGTGTGTGTGTGTGTGTGTGTACATATGTACATATATATTTTTTAGACACAAAAATATAAAAGCCTCTGAGAAGGGAAAAATGACCATTATAAAATCGATGCAATTTGCTTCAGAGAATAGGAATGTCTATCACCTCAGTTTTACACACAATGTCATGACCTGTTCTTTTGGTGGTTAATCTTTGTCGGTTTCAACTATCTGGAATATAATTTTAAATACAGAAATAAATGAAGGCTGTTTTTAGAAGTAACCAGGGTTATAACATGGCCCATAAATTTTCTTCTAGAGAGAAATAAAACCCTCTTCAGATCCATAGTATTGACTTAGAAATTAAATGGTGTAACCTACCAACTCCACACACTGAGCTTAGTTTCTCCTTAGGGAACTTCCAATCTTCTTAGGTCGTAATGAATTGAAAACTGGAGAGAGGGGGCGCCTGGGTGGCGCAGTCGTTAAGCGTCTGCCTTCGGCTCAGGGCGTGATCCTGGCGTTCCGGGATCAAGCCCCACATCAAGCTTCTCCACTAGGAGCCTGCTTCTTCCTCTCCCGCTCCCCCTGCGTGTGTTCCCTCTCTCGCTGGCTGTTTCTATCTCTGTCAAATAAATAAATAAAATCTTTAAAAAAAAAAAAAGAAAATTAGAGGTCAGTGGAAAGTGGGAGGAAGGTTTGTAGAAGCCACATAAAGAGAGAAGATAGCTGATCTTATAGAAGAACATAAAACAGGAGACAGCAAACTGGGAAACTGCTCCCTTACCGTCTTATAAGACATATAAGTAGTTTAAGAGAAGAATAAATGTTATAAAAGAATGATAAATGGTTTCCTCACTATGTTCTCACAACTTCAAAAAACAGTTAAATGATGTTTTATAGGTTTCACTTACTAAGGTATATTTTATATTTTTATGTGTGTTTATATCAATTCACATATCCTGAGTCTCTGATTTCAGTATGAGATGAATTAAAGAGGTGCTGCTTACTCATGTCCTTGGGCTAATCTGTAAGGAGAAAACAGGAGGAGAAATACAAAGTACTTGGGTTAAAGGGCCAGGACTGCTTGGTGTGGATAGGTGCCTTATTCCACTATTTATTTTTCTTTACTGCAACTGTGAAAAAAAGTCATAAAAGTTTTTTTTTTTAATTTCAAGATTTTTTGAATAAATATGTTCTACTTAAAATGTTGTTTTGTTTCGTTGTCATCAGAGTGATGTTTTCATAAATGAGAATGTTGGAAACGGTAGCTGTTCAGTTCCCTTACATTTTGAAGAAATGTTTGATTACTGTTAAGAAGGTGACATATGCTCTGCACATTTCTAGAGTGAGCTCGGCTCATGTAAAATACAATGTTCTCTATGTCTTTTGTTCCCTGAATAACTTTGTGATTTACGCGAGTGACTCAGAGGCATAGAAGGGACAAAAGAGAAGAAATGATTTAAAAAATAACTACTTAACCCTTACTCCCACTTCAGTTCCTAGTCCAGTTGTTTCTTTCTCAGAAAAAGCTTCTCTTCTAATTTATCTACTTCACATTCCCCCACAAGAAAATACCACAGGACCATGGACTTCCCCTTCATGGGTTTTGTCATATTTGCAGTCTCACCTTTTTTGAGTGTCTTGTTGAGGAATGTCATCTCTAAGTCAGTCCATATTGTGTGACAGATTGATTCTAAGATGGACCAATGACCCCCCATCTCCTAGGATTCATGCTCTTATATCACCCCTGCTCCTTGAGGGTGGACTAGACCTCTGACTTGCTTCTAATCAGCAGAAAATCCCAAAAGCAATGGTATGTCCCTTCCATAATTGTGTTTTATATATAACTGTAATTTCTGCCTTGTTAGCAAACCCTCTCCCTTGATGACTTTGGTGAAACAAGTTGTCATGTTGTGATAGGCTTCACATGCTTGAGGATGGCCTCCAGCTGACAGCCAGCAAGGAACTGAGGCCCTCAGTCCAAACACCCACAAAGAACTCAGTCCTACTAACAACCACTTTAATCAGCTTGGAAGTGGATCCTTCCCCAGTCGAGTCTTCTGATGAGATCTTGGTGCTGACTGACATCTTGGTTGTGGTCTTGGGAGAATTGGGGGTATGCATGAGAGAAAAAGTGAAATGTAAAAAACCAAGAATTTTGTATAAATAGATAGGTCATACTGAGTTCATGTTGAAAAAAAAATGAAGGAATAACAAGGGTGTTTGCCTCCTCTCCCCAGACTTCATGGTGTCCCTGTAGAGCCTCAGTGATGCTCATTCTTTCATTTGCATTTTAAGCTCATGACAAACGGACTACAAGAGAGGTAGGGAGACAACAGGGGAAAGAACATAGACTGATGCCAAGCCTTGTGGGGGGCCTCTTCTGGGTGGACTCAGGCCTCAGGAGTCTGCACTACTGCTGAAAGCTGCTTCCTGGCCTTTCTGTTCCCCAGATGAGATTTCCCTTTTGGCAGGTCAGTACTCTGTGAAGAGGGTGGGATCAGCCTCGATGCAAAAGAACCATCATTTGCACTCTGGGATTGGCCTGCTTGGGAGGCAACCTGGGAACTTCCAAGCTTTCTCTCTGACACAGCTCAGGGCTACTGCCTTCCATCATCCCCCACCAGGAATAGGGCCTTGCAGAGGTCAGCTAGAATAATCCAGCTCTGCACTCAAGTGCCTGAGGGCCTTCCCTGTGGCTACACCCCCTTAGACACAGAGTGTGCCACAGCCTTTCCTGAATTCATCCTTAGTGATTCAATTCAATTCAGTTCAGTTCAATTCAATTCAATTCAATTCAATTCAATTCAATTCCACAAATGTTTACTGAGCACTCACTCTGTGTCAAGCTCTTGTATTGGCAGTTTAGATATATCTGAGAATAAAGCAGAAAACAAAAACAAGGCGAAAAACACTCTGCTTTCACTGGGCTTGCTTTCTAGTGGAATATCCAGACAATACTGTGGTCCCAATAAGATTCTCTGAAAAGATACATATAGACAATATTTTACAATATAGGGGAAGGTAGCCAAGCAGTTTTTTGAGGCAAGAACATTCCAGATATTACGGAGGCCCTAAGATGGGGGTGGGTGGATGTCTGGCATGTTTGAGGAACAGAAAAGAGACTTGTGTGCCAGGAGCAGCATGAAAGGGAGGGTGGCAGGTGGGGAGGCACAAACATGACAGAATCTCACAGGTGATTTATGCCCTTGATTTTCATTTAATGAAATGTAAAGCCAGTGCAGGGTTCTGAGAGAGGAGCGTGATATGCTCTGAAGAGTGTGATGTTTTCTGGCTTGTGTTCTAAAATAATGGCTGGCTGCTCCATGGAAAACAGATGGCCAGAGGAAGGTGTCTGTCTGTGCTGTGTCCCCCAGTGATGGGCAGCTAGTTTCTGCAGCAACTTCCCTCATTGCTCTGCACACCCGAGCAACATGCAGATCACCCTGGGCCCTGCAGTCCTGACCACCTGAATCTCCTTTCCCTCAAATATCAGACAAGCTCAGCACCACCAGACCCTCATAGCCACCACTTCTTCATGGGGGCTCTTTCTCACTCTCAACCCAATCTCATCCTTCCCTTGAGCCAAGTTCATTTCTTGTCCTGCGCATGCCTTGTTCATTACTCCCCACCTCCAGCTTTCACCCACCTGCATTTCCCCCACACTTTCCAGGTGTAGCTCGGGCTCCATCTTCAGACCCCAAGGCCACAAATCAGCACAGAGTTATTTCCACCTTGTTTCAAACATTTCAGTTGTATATCCTGAGCTAAATTGTAACTTTCCCAATCCTAGCATATAACAAGCCCTCCCCGGGGTCCTTCCATCAGTGTTTACTGTGTGCCCAGTAACACTAGGCTATGTGCTGCAGATAAAAGGTGAGAAAAACACACACAGTCATCCTGCTCAAAAGTTTTGCTGTCTATGCTAATTACCTATTGCTGTGTAACAAATTCCCATAAAGTTAGCTTTTTTTTTTTTTTTCTTAATATTATCTCACAGTTTCTGTGGGTCAGGAATCTGAGCATGACTTAACTGGGTCCTTGGCTTATTATCCTTCCCCCATTTTATGTTTTCCATGTTAAGATCTCATGAAACAATGTCATATATATATATATATATATATGTATGTATGTATACACACACACACACATACACACACACGGATGCACACAAACAAAAGATAAATTACTTTGCCTTGGGCCCATTTGTTCATATTCTGGGGGAGGCAATTTTGTCAATCCTAGAACAGTTTAACAGGAACTGGCTGAGCATATGTCTACTAAGTGGTTTCTCTCAGTTGGAAGGTATATTCATTTTCTAGGGCTTCCATAACAAAGTACCACAAACTAAGTGGCCTAAACAACAGAAATTTATTGTTCCTCAGATCTGGAGGCTGGAAGTTTGAGATCAAGGTGTTGGCAGGGTTGGTTCCTGCAGAAGACTGTGATGGAGAATCTGTCCCAGCCTCTCCCCTTGGTCCAGCTGGTTGGTTGGCCATTTTTAGCCTTTCTTGGCCTCTAGATGCATATCTCTGATCTCAGCCTTCATGGTCTGGCTAATTACATCTGCAATGATCTTATTTCAAGCAAAGTCACATTTTTAGGTGTGGGAGGTTAGGGCTTCAACATATGGATTTTTGAGGACACAGTTCAAACCATAACAGATGGGTTTGTGGGAAAATTAGGTACTTGAGTGGACTGATTTCTTCAGTCTATTAAAATGGGTTTGCATAAAAGAAGCTCATTACGTTCTTTTTATCTTCTCAGATCAAATGCTAAGTGACAAACTATGGATGTCAGATTTAGAAATCCTAAGCAAATTGGGGTAAGAAAAATGTTATGCATTTTCTTTTCTATTCCCATTAAGTGTTGATAATTTCAAAGAAACTTGAGGACTCAACACTATTTCATATGAAGAGTGGCCTCCGACCTCACTCTATCATGTCTCTCTATGGAAAGCTGAATAATGACCCTCCAAAGAAGTCCACACCCTGATTATGGGAACCTGAGAATATATTACCTAATATGGAAAAGGGGAGTTTATTGATGTGATTAAGGTTAAAGACCTTGAAATGGAGAGATTGTCTTGGATTATTCGGATGAGCTCTACCTGATAGTATGATTCCTTGAAAGTAGAAAATCTTTTTCAGCTGAGGTCAGAGTTACATGTAACAAGGGAAGATGGGTCAGAGAGAGGAACAAGATTGCTGGCTTTTAAGATGGAAGAAAGTGATTAAGAGCTATGAAACGGACACAGCCCCTGTAATTTACAAAAGGCAAGAGAATGGGTTCTCTTCTGGAACATCCAGAAGAGAGCACAGTCCCATTGAATTTAGCCCCATGAGACCTGTGTCAGTCTCCTGATTTCTAAGATTATTGGATAATAAACTTAAGTTGTTTTAAGGCACTGTTTGTAGCAATATGGTACAGCAGCAATAAAAAATTAATTATCTAACTAAACTGCACATCTCTACCCACGTAATACTTAGCGCAGCCCCTCTGCACACAGTATCAATGATTTGACAATATTGTCAAGTATGGATCACAGAGCTGTTTTAGTAAAATAAAATTGTACCAATCTTTGTGCATTGATAGGTCTCAGGATAAGCTAAACATGTTTAGAAATCTGAATTTAAATCCTCCTCGATTTCTTAAGTGAATTGGCTAGCTCTCCATTATTTGGATCAATGTGACTGATGAAAGTATATGTGTCTGGCCTTCCAGAATATGTATTTCTGTTAAAGTAGCCAAAGTTCATAGTTATCCCTATGTCTTGGGTAACTCTTTCCCTGAGGGTTAAGAAGGGAGAACAGACTTTACCCTGAGGATAGGAGTAAGGCATATGGGGGGTCAGCAAGGCATGTGGGGGCAGTTTGGCTGAGTTGTTTCAATATTGTGTCATGTTCCCTGGTCAGACTCAGACTTTCAGCCTGAATATCAGAGCCAGGTGGTAAAAATTATAATGGGAGAACATTCTACAGTGAGAGAGTACAGGGCTTATAAGCAGACCCATAAAGTAGCCAGCATCTCTGTGGGGAAGAGACCACTGCAGATATTCAAGGAAGCAAACAATGTTGTTCCCACTGTGCAAATTACAGTGCTGAGCCCTAGCCAAGGTTCACTAGGGGATTTCTCAGCAGCCAAGGAATATTGGAAGAAAGGGATAATGTGTTATTACCTCAACAAGAGTCTGACAAGAGTTCTAGCCAATTTTCCTCCCTCAATTTTGCTTCCTCAAGCACGGCAGGTAATATGCTGTAGCCTTATAAAACCAGACCAACGTGGTCAGGTGCTTTTAGTGGCTATTTTCTAATGATTTTTTGTCTCCTGCTATCTTAATAGCATGCTGTCATATTTAGCTCCTGATGAAGGGTGCGAATCCTACAAAGCAAAAAATGAGGTGGCTGAAATTACTTGCTCTAAAGCAGGAATGTTAATTTTCAGAAGACTGTTGCCCTAGTGACTGTTAGAGTCTCCTCTGTTTTTCCCTGGTCATTTATCAAGTTTTATTATACGATGATGAATGAGTCAGTGATAAGCTAAGTATCATTAAAAAACAACACAAAATATAACTCAACAGAACCACACATTAATTTTTTTTCTCTGTTCTCCATTTCAAGGGAAAAAATAAGGACCACAAAACAAGCTTGCATTAGTATATTTTTTAGAATTCTCTTTAAGGCCATGACTGCTATACTGTGAGGCTGACTCAAAGTAACTCCCAACAAGGCATCACACTCTATACACGTGGATGATATTTTTAAAAATCATGTTTCTGAGCCTCTCGTAAGATCTTCAAATAAAGAGCAGAGATTTACATTTTCTCTGTACTCATGCTTATTAATGCAGTAACAAAGTATAGTACATCTTAGGGAGGTTTTTCAATAAAAGTGAAATTAGGGGGGCGCCTGGGTGGCTCAGTCGTTAAGCGTCTGCCTTCGGCTCAGGGCGTGATCCTGGTGTTGTGGGATCGAGCCCCACATCAGGCTCCTCTGCTATGAGCCTACTTCTTCCTCTCCCACTCCCCCTACTTGTGTTCCCTCTCTCGCTGGCTGTCTCTATCTCTGTCAAATAAATAAATAAAATCTTAAAAAAAAAAAAAGTGAAATTAGGGTTGGTACCCATTTCAGTAAAAAGCACCATCACATGCTCTGTTTTTCAGGCTGGAAACTTTGGAGACCTCTTTGCTTTCTCTCCTTTTCATGTACTCCACGTCCAAACCATTAACCTATCCCACTGTATCTACCTTTAAATAGATTCTAAATTTAACCATGTCCTATTACCTATAGCAAATCCCTAGAGACAGCCACCGTCATATGCCATGTGTCCTCTGGCAGTACCCTCCCAACGGGCTCCCCACTCCCACCTTGCTCATACTCTCCACACAGTAGCCAATGTGATCCTTTTAAAATGTAAGTCAGATCATGTCCTCCCTCTACTCAAGACCTGCTATGATTCCCTATTTTACACAGAATAAAACTCCAAGTACATCCCCTATCCTGCGAGGTTCACATGATCTGTCCACCAGTACCTGTCCAGACCCATCGGACTCCCTCACAGACCCTGCTCCTGCCCTAAGACATTTGCAGCTGCTTTTTCATCTTTTCCCAAATGATTCCAAGCCCCCAAGATACACAAAGGATTCATCCTCTCACTTCTTTTATGGTTTCTTTTTTTTTTTTTTTAGATTATTTATTTATTTATTTATTTGACAGAGATAGAGACAGCCAGCGAGAGAGGGAACACAAGCAGGGGGAGTGGGAGAGGAAGAAGCAGGCTCATAGCGGAGGAGCCTGATGTGGGGCTCGATCCCAGAACGCCAGGATCACGCCCTGAGCCGAAGGCAGATGCTTAACCGCTGTGCCACCCAGGCGCCCCTCTTTTATGGTTTCTGCTCAAATGCCATCTTTTCAAGATTTTCCTGATCACTTTTCCTACAAGTGCACTGCTTATGTCTCCCTGCCCCCTCACCCTGGGTGTATCATTCTTCATGATACTTATTGCTACTTAAGATGTCATATAGATTATAAATAATTATACACAGAAATTATATATGTATATTATAAATAAATAAATTTAATTACTGATTCATTATTCCCTTGGGAGGACATAAACAAACCTGACTTCACTCAAGCCAGTAACACAGGCTGATTTCCCTCCAGACCACCAAGCAGCCTTGGAGGAAAATTTAGAACCTTGACTTTAAATGAAAAAGTAAAGAGGATTGGAAATGATGAGCTAAGTAGTGATTCCAAGCATAACTAACACTAGTTTGAAACAAAGTAACCTCACTCTTCAAACAATCGTTGCTCCTCCAGGTTCTCAGCCATCATTTACCAAATCCCTACTGCCTCTTGAGCTTTGTGTCAAACACAGAACCATAAAATGCAGAAGAGAGGGCTTCCTCTTCCAGAGTTTACTGCCTACTGGGGAAAATATAATATACCACCTAATTTTGCTTCTCTCTTTTATGTGTGTTCTGAACATCAGTATGAGCAGTTCAGATACTAGGAGCAAGCAGATTTTAGAGCAGAGAATAAAGTGTTTCTAGGCCCGTGGCAGCCTGAGAATGGTCATGGGTGAGGCTTCAGAAAGGTTAGATGAGAAAAAGTATAAAAACACACAGCTTTTAGAGTGAAAGTAGAACAGACTTGACTAGAGCAGTTTTTGCCAAGAAAAGTGGTTAAAAAATCATTAAGCAGAGGATGGAAGAATCCAGAGGTTGGACTTGACCTTGAAGACAGTGAGCAACTGCTGAATGTTTTCTCAGAGTGAGGAAAGGGCAGGTGACACGTGCATACTTTATCTAACAGAACAATAATGTGCGTGATAAGCAGCATTTATCACGTGCTTACCAGGTCCTGGGCAGAGCTTTAAGTACTTCATGCTATTCATGTATTTAATCATATGACCATCCTCGTGGTAGTTATTCACAACACCCAGTGGGGGTGCACATAAAAGATCAGACAGGGAGAAGATGCAGAGGAGGGGATACTGAGGCAGGAGTGGTAAAGACAGCCAGACCATCGCGACAAGGTGCTGAGTTCAGATGAACAAGGTGGTGTCTGACACGTTTTGTTGAATGTCAAGGGAAACTCCCCAGTTCAATATTTAAAGTATACAGAAACATATAAGGTAACTCCTTCCCTTGACAAAAAAGGCCAAAGATTCTTCTCTGTAGCATGAAACAGGTCCCCCAAGAGGGCTTCTGATAACACTGACAGAGAAGCGAAAGCTCCACATTTCTTCTGGATCCCCTGATATTGTCCCTCAGTTTGCATTCTAGAAACAGCTCCTTGCCGTTACCACCACACACGCGCGCAACATTTTGTAAAGTTCTTTCAGATTAAAAAAAAGGAGAAGAGGCTTTTATTATTTAATATTTATTTCTGCATGCTGGACAAAATATTATTGTTTTCTGTTTACTTATAAAATATTTAGGGGCACCTGGGTAGCGCAGTCGTTAAGGCGTCTGCCTTCTGCTCAGGGCGTGATCCCGGCATTCTGGGATCGAGTCCCACATCGGGCTCCTCTGCTGGGAGCCTGCTTCTTCCTCTCCCACTCCCCCTGCTTGTGTTCCCTCTGTCTCTGGCTGTTTCTCTGTCAAATAAATAAATAAAATATTTAAAAAAAATAAAATAAAATATTTAAAGCATACCAAGGAGTGTTGAGAAAGATATCACAGACAGCCACGTGCCACTATTCAGATCTGTTACATTGTCTTTTGTCATGTTTTCTTTAGATCACTTTTGACTTTTGTTTTCTTTAAACAGCTTTATTGAGTTTAGTTGACATATGTCACATATATCTGTACAAGTTTAAAGTGTACCGTTTGTTAAGCTTTGATGTACATAGACACCTATGAAACCATCACCGCCATCAGGATAACGAGCATTTCCATCACTTCTACATATCACTTTTTTTCAGAAGTGGAATATTTCCAATACAGTTTAAGCAGCGACATTCTGTTCTCATCGTCTTCTCCCCAGAGCTCATTATTACCTTGAAGCTATTTTTCTTAAATGCTCATCTTTTTTTTAAGCTATTATGTACCCACAGATAATATGCCAAGATATTGAGTAATATAAATGCTATCATACTGAATATATTTTTTGACTTGCTTTCCCTCCTTAACACAAGGTTTTTGACATATTCCTGCTTAAACTTGTAGATCAGACTTATTCATTTATCTACATTATAAAAGCATCTTATTGTATTGGGAAATGAGACAAATTCCAAATGCAGATGGAGCTTTTTGCATTATATCCTGGTTGCCTGCTAAGGCGGTAGAAAAATATAACTTAAAATGCATCAATTGTTAATAGTTTATTTACTCCTATTAGTAGTAAATGGAATCTGGGTGATTTTTACTTTATTCTTTGTTCCTTTCTCTAATTTAAAAATTCTCCATAATTAGTATGTATTATTTTTGTAATAAGGAAAATTAAAGTTGCAAGTGGAATGATTGGAGTACTTGACCGTAAAATGATGCAGGTGAGAAGTTCACAGGCAAACATGAGCATGAAAAAGTGACTCAGGGAGGAGCGCAGCTGAAACAAAGTGAGAGTTGAGAGCAACTTCAAGGATGTAGAGATTTTCTTCCTGTTTTGTAAGTTGTGGTGTTTATTTCAGAAGAGGGTATGTGTTGGTGTATTCAGTGGGACTCTTCCAAACAGAGCTGAAGAGATACGTTAGACTTGTGGGTAGCTCCCGATAGGCAGTGGTAGATACTCTGTGTCATTTCTTCAGGCATATCTTTGCATCTATTCGTTCAGTGAATGAAAGGTTACATTCCATTCACAGGGAAGCTGATGGAATTCTTGGCACCAATTTCCTCCACTTTTTTCTAGTTGAGAATATATACATATCTTTTTCACTTTTTCTAGATCTGATTCGTTTCCCATTGATTCTTCTTCTTTTTTTCTTTTTAAATGAAATTTTTCTAAGCACTCCCAGGCAAAGATTACTAAATGCTTCCCTGAGTGTCCATAACTAAAGTAAAATAGAGGAGCAATATATGTCCTGACATTTTCTTTCTGTTTGAAAAATGTTGAGTTATATATTCTGAAATACCGATCTTGGAGGAAAGTCAGGAGGCAAGTTATGGTCGGCAGATTTCCCTGCACTATTGTTAAAGTTGTTATCATTCCAGAATGCTGGTGAATTATCTTTTTACTTTGTAAATTTATTTAAATGGAGATTGTAGTGCCTATTATGGAGACTGAATGGTAAGACTGAAGGGTGGTGCATGTGATGGCCACAGGTGGCAAATAACACTGTGAATGAGTGAATTCTTTCCTAAATTACTCTAAATTAACATTAAGCATCTTTATAAGGATGTGTAATTTTGACTTAGATAGCTGAAATAGGTTTATATAGACATCCAAATTCAACATTGTGTTTCCCTCCATTTAAGACGTTTCCACCTCTTCATCTATGTCTTTGCTTTTTGCATTATTCCACTTCAAATTATACACACACACACACACACACACACATACACACACATACACACATTCTCTTACTTGTGGCAAATTTGTAACTGCTTTTGCCCTCATCCAGCATTGCATATGATGTTTATATACCAATATTCCGATTATTTGTAAAGTGTGTGTGAAATGTGGGAGTACTTCAAGCTGTAGACAAGTTATGTTAAGTGGTGAAAATTGGTTTACTGAGTAAAAGCAAATATTCAAGAGCGCTGTCTATGGAAACATTTTGTATAAGCTCTTGGAAGTGAGTGCACAGTAAATATCTCGTGTGCAGAGGTCCTAAAATACTGATTTTTAAAAATGCACAACTTATTAATAAACGTGTTACTTAGTGGAAATGATCATCAAAGACTGTTAATACTGACTACTCTACAAAGGAAGGAGAAATTTAATTAACTAATAGTATTGTAGTCTGATTACACACATCTTGTTCTATTTCCCAAAGGATAATACTAGCAATTAACTTAGAATAGTTGAGTAGTAATATGTCTAAAATATCTTGTATGGTAATTTATTTTTATAAGAGCTAACAAAGGAGAAAAAAAGCCTGAAGATTAATATGTTTTTAAAATATGGGTAAATTATTTGCATTGTTTACTCTGAGTTTCAAGATTACTTTTTAAAAAAATAATATTGTCCTTTTTTAGGACATAATTAGTAAAAATTATATAACAAGACATCAAATATTTTTCCAGATTTGCTCTCTTATTTTATTTTAGTGTCATTACCACTGTTCCATGTTTTACTCATAAGATACTGCTTATAAAGGGAGTGGAGACATTATAAGCATATAGCTTCTGCAATAGAAATTATTATTTTTACTATATATTACATTGTTCAGTAACACTGTACTTGACAACAGAACACTCCGAATCACACTTGGTACAAAGTCAACTGTCATTTATTGTTTATCTTCTGTTTCTAAAGATGTCTTCCCTTACTATTTTGTTTTCTTCGTTATTATCACCATTATACAAATGAGGGAATAGGCTCAGGAAGGTCACTTATCAGGTAAATAGTGGAGACAGGATTCAAATCTTGTTGTTCTGGCTCTACCATCTGTGTCCTTTCATCTTCAACATGCTTCCTTTCAAGAAAAGATTATGGAAGTTGAAACAGGCAAGGGAGAGAAAGGAGAACAAAGCCAGTATGAGCTAGAAAAGTAACCACTCATTCTAACAACTTGACTTTGGTCCAGGTAAGCTCATGAGCTAACTAGAGAACAACAAAGAGACCGTCATCAAGAGGAGACTAGTAGCTCTTGTGCTCTCAGAGATTGGGATGTGGAGCCAGGTACATTCAGGGCTGTTTTTTCCCCCCTGTCCTATTTTGTGTTGCTCTGGCAGAAAAGTTTAAAAAGGAATACAGATGTTAAGAGAAGGTACTGACAGATAGAAATCAGATGCTCAGGACAGAAGATGATTTGGACAGAGTAATTATCACCAGGTTGAAGGGATAAAACAAAAAAACTTTGTAGTGTTGCTCTGATACAGGGAAGAAACTATTGACTAGTTTAAATATAAACTTTAAATTGCAGGATTTGCTGAAAAGAGTGAAAAGGAAGAGGGGAGGTGATTTCAAGAGTAAAATTGGTCATTTCTTATCTGTAACTGTATTATAATATTTATATTATCATAGGTATCAAGGATGTAATATTCTTGTGTGGATATTACTTAATGGCTATTATCCTCTTATATGAAAATTATATAAAACTGAGATCCAAGAAAGTGAGAGAAACACAATTTTCAGCAATAAACTGGGGCATTCACATTACATTGCTTTTTACAAAGGCAGGGTAGGAATAATTTCCAGTAACATCTCTCCACTAAATGAAAAAATATTAATAGTAATATGATATAGAGTGAGAGAGATTATGATAGGTATTACACTGGTATTGGAGAGGTATTGGCTTTCAAAATGGAGCCTGCAGAGAGATATCTGGAGAGGTGATTGTCTGAGCCAACTGGTCTGCAGCTACTAAAGCTTTGTGTAGAGTTCTATGGCCTCCTAGAAGAGTTCACTAAAGATGTAGGACTATTGAAAATTGAGAGTTGGTTTGGTGGAAGACCTAACTGTACTTTTTTTTTTTTTTTAAGATTTTATTTATTTATTTGACAGAGATAGAGACAGCCAGCGAGAGAGGGAACACAAGCAGGGGGAGTGGGAGAAGAAGAAGCAGGCTCATAACGGAGGAGCCTGATGTGGGACTCGATCCCAGAACGCTGGGATCACGCCCTGAGCTGAAGGCAGACGCTTAACCGCTGTGCCACCCAGGCGCCCTGACCTAAGTGTACTTTTTAGAAGAGGGAAAAACAAAATGGATTTTATTGTTGGTTCTTTACAGGGAAAAGGAGGAGGAGCTGTCCGTGGTATTCGATAATTAAGCCTCTCTACCAGCATGCAGGTTCTCCACACTGGGTTATAGAAGTCCAGGGACCAGTAGGCCAGGGTTAAATATAGATGAAAAGAAATTAGAGTGGATGGACAAAGATGGATTTCAAAGGACGATGGTTGTTATGCGGTTTTCTATCATCTTGAACTATATTACCTAGATATTTGTCTCACTTTTTTCTTCACTATAGAAAATGTAACAAGTTCTTACTAAAGAAGTTTAGGAGAATTTTCCCATATAAAAATGAAAGAAGCATTTCTAAGTCTTCTGGAAATAAATGGCTTTTACAGTCCTTTTTCAATTTAATTTCTGCTGATTTCAAGAGGCATCCAGATGCCTTCCTTAACTGGATCCAGTTAAGATAGCCCTGATGGAAAATGCAGTGTATTGGCCATAATTATTAAATTAGTGAGTCACAGACACAATTAGAAAGAAATTAACACAGCCACCTGACTCTTGTTAAGGTTCTAATTGATTCTGGTTATTGAAGTTGTCCCAATTAAATTAGCGATGTCCACCTCAAACTCAACATTCCCTAGCAATATTAAAGTGATTCCTATTCACACAAAAACTATTCCTGTTAATGCTGGGCAGTGAAAAAAAAAATCTCTGTTTCTTAAATGCATGTAAGTAAAAAGTGGAATTATTTTTTCTGGTAATGATTCAGGTTCCTAATATAGAGTTCTTCCTGATATAGAAGAAATTATATCATGAATCCCAGAAGAGGAAAGTTGAAGGTGAGTCAAAAGATCTGTCTCAGGAAACAAACACTCTATTGTGTTAATCCCCATTAAACTTGAAACCGAATACTTCCCTGAAGGGAACTCCTGCAGTAGTCCATTTAATCTTTGGGCCGATTTAATGCTGTGAAATTGTTTCTCATACTAAGTTTACTCATTCATTTGACAAATATTTATTGTGTGCCTATCATTTGCCAAGGATTACATCAGGGTACTATGTATAGCGGGATAAACGAAAGGTCCTCTACCCTGCAGAAAATTCAAATAGGAGCTGAAACACTGCTATTTTTTACCCCTAGTCCTTGACCTGTCCTGTGGGCTATAAACACAGCTTCCCAAGGAGCTAAAGATCACTGTGATAGGCCTATAGATGCTTTCTTCCCCTAGATAAGTACTCATTGTAGTTAGTTTGCTTGCTTGTTTTTGAGAATTCTTATAGGAGATGATTTCAAATCTTTTTGCCATCCTATGATTCTTCCCTGACCATCTTGCTTTCTCTCTACCCCTTTTGAAGTGTTAGGCTCAGTATTAAATGTGATTCATTGGGCAATGGTTAGTTTTACACTCCCTAAAAGAACTTTGAAAAACTATGTACTCCTCTGGACATTTTTGGGTAGGCATCTAAAACTTTTCATCGTAAGTATAAATAGATGCAGTGGATGTAATTTCCAGTATATTGGAGACATTGATTTTAAAAATAAAAGTGTTGCATCATTCTTTTTAATGTAGCCAAAGGAATATAAACATCAAGGTGATTTAATACTCACCATTACCCATTTTGAAAAAACACATACATTTGTATTTTGTTGATGATTTAGACTCACTGTTATTTCTTCTTGAAATCATAATTTTATTTCATTTCTCCCACAGAACTTTATCAGAATGTAATATACTTTTTAACTTAATGCCATATATTAATGACACTAATTATTCTCTGCAGTGATAAAACCAATTTAATTTTTTTATTTCTTGTGATGATAGGATTTATGTGTTAAAATTTTTATGAGCATACAATATAATAATATCAGTATATAATTTATCAAAGCATGCACCCATTATAAATTTTGGTAAATGACCAACAAACAAAAAGGTAAATATTTATTGTTAGTACTTTTTAAATAGGTTAGATGGGGATAGTATTTGGATGAATTTCCCTTAATTGAAGGATTTATATAATTGTTCCTTGCTTCCTTTTTTTCTTTCTCTGTAGTTTAAAACTTTGAGCAACACACCAAGACCGTGGGTGAGTGAGAGCTATAGCCTCCTTTTGTATCATGGCAAAATGATGATGGGGGTTGGGGGCAATAAAGAAAAATCTTGAACATAGTCACCGTCTCAGGGGAATCAGGTTAGAAAACAGTAAATATGGATAGTGATGATCTGGAAATGCATTCTCCTCAAAATATCCGTGTTCTTGTTCCCTTTCAAGTCTCTGCGTATTCTTGGGATAATTATATTCCAGTCTGAAGACCATTACTCCGGAGTATCAAAAAACAGTGGAATAGGATTTTTATCTTCCTTACTTTAGAAACAATACTTTTATTGATACAGCTGAAGACTGCATCAGATTTTCAGGGGCCAAATCATACTCCAGATTTATACAAAGACCACAGTTACCTTTAAATTAACTTTTTCAGCTATGCTCTTGCTGAGTTATGTCCTTCCCCTATCATGCGCTTGTACAAAAGCTTAAATTTATCTCCATCAACTTTCATCCTCTTAGATTCAGGCTTTCCTCAAGTCTATTGAGATATTTTTGGATTATGATTCTATGTTCCTTCCACAGAGAGAACATTCAAAGAACATGAGCATTTATTCCTCGGAACTAAAAAATGCAATAGTACTCCAGGACCAGACAGTCCTTAATTTCAATAATCAAGATATATGTTGAGTACCCTGGAGCTTAAGAACACATTCATTTTTGACTTAGTTTATTATAAAAGAATTAAAAGAGCATTGGACTTGTGAGAAACACTGGATTGTGGTTTTAGTTCTTCCACATCATTCACCCATTCAAATATGACTGCCTTCTGTTTGCTGGGCCCTGGGTTAATCACTATGGGATCAGAGATGAAGAAGATGATTCTACCTGAGCAAAACAAGTGTAAAGGAGATAGACAAACCATTGGTAATAGAGTGGTAAGGCCTGTGAGAAGTATATCTACAATGTGGTTGGTGCAGGAGTACTCAGTAGAGGCCCCGAAATCATATGAAAGAGAGTGGTCAATGAAAACTTCATAGAATAGGAATCTTGATAAGAATCTACAAGAATAAATGGAAACAAAATGTGCAAAAAACAGGGGCTATGCAATGGTGGAAGGAAGGGTTTCAGGAAGAATGAGCAGCCCATATGAAGGCATGGAAGTATGGAAAGTGTCTACTTTAAATTCTTAAGTCTATGGAACAGAAAAGGAAAAATCTGGCTGAAATATAGTGAGACTTTTTACAAGAAAATCAGGGAGAGTAAATAATGTATTCATTTTGTTGGCAGAGGGCAACAATAATTAAACATGATTGTTTCTTAAATTATGTGAAAATGAGAATTCTCATGACTAAAACATGTGCCTGACACAGAAACAGTTGAAACTGTATTTTATGACACTAAAAACTTCCATGTTGGATTTCTAAGGCATTCTACCATTGAGTACACATGTTACTTCTCCTAGATGCCCTTCCCCTCATTTCTGTCTAGAGAAATACTGATTTTTTTTTTCAAGTGACAGATAACAAGGCCATAACACACACAGAATTTTCAGGGCACTTTAAACCTAGTATCCCATGAATATACCCGCATATCACATTATAATACCTGGAGTGAGTATTTGTTTCTTCAGAGAAATAGGAGTTCCTGGAGAGCAGGAACCATGTCTTAGTCAATTTTGTATCACCATCACCTGGAACAGTATCTTCCACTTTCGGTGCTCAAGCAATGTTTTTTTGATTGAACAAAATAGGCCATTTTAGAGATTGTAAATGGATATACACAATGAGTTATGTTCATATTAAGTGCCCATTACTACGACTGGAAAAAAAATACACTGAACATATTGAACCTATTGACTCCAAGAAAGCAGGACTAGCTACTTTTAGACAAGATAACCTAGTCACTAAAAATGTACCAGAGCAACATGAATTACCCACTTGTTGGTTTGCCCAGTTTCTCTGAAAAATCTCCTTTTCAAAGACTAGGTCTCAACAAACAAACAAACAAACAAACAAACAAACAAACAAAACCCCGCTAATTTGGTATGAGATTTGCTTCCTTTAGTCACCAGGTTGACTCCTAACTTCTATGAAGACTGCAGACTTCATATTATCAAGTTTATGATACAACTTCATTATAGTGAAGTAACTGGAATATAAATGAAAATGCCATGATTGAGTTTTAAGGGTATAATTGGTTATGGTGGTAAAGGAGGGGCTTGGATATCTTGGCTCATGCAAGTGTAATTGCCCTTGATAAGAGCTAAGCCTTCATTCGGTCATCCCAAAAAGCAAGGAGAAATTGGGTCCATACTCAGGCAGCAGCCTGGGTTCATAGAACTTATGTTGCAATCTTTGACATTGGGATTACCTTTGCTATACTGACAGGCTTCTGGAGTGATACCTAATAGCCCCCGCCCCTTCTCATCATTCTATGTGTTTACTGCCTAGAGTGGTAAAAATGAGAATTCTGCCTTTCCTTGAGCTCTGAGATGGCTTTAGAGATTGGTCTTTTTTATTCTCTTATCTGATATCTATAGATTTTGTGTAAGGGCTCACCTAAAGGGCAAAAGTTTACTCTTAGTTTTACTTTTGGAACTTGGAAACTGGTTTTGAACCCTATTAAAACATGTGTATTCTGTTTTATTATATTCAGTCCATTTACCCTACTGGATCCTAATAAAAACCCTGTAGTATAAGCAGAAAGGTGTAGAAGAAAGTTTTAGGGTGAATTTCCAACTCAAAATTCTTTTCCTGTAAGAATGGCTGGCACATCTAGCCCAAAGGAAAAGTCACATCTGGCACAGAACACTAAAGTGAGACTCTTTGGTTTTAGCGCTTTAGCTGTGGGTCCAAAGCTGAGAAAAATGATAACAAGCCAGTCCCTACATTCCATAATGGAGTCCTAGGGCATGAATGCAGCACTTTCATCCAGGGGGTCACCTACAACTACCTCTGCAACCAAAGCCCATCATCTAGCCCCAGGTTTTACAAAAATGAAAGTGAAAGATTCATTTCAGAGGTAGATTGATGTTGGATCATCTTTGAAGGGAGCTATTGTTGAAACACTGTGGTTTTACTCTCCTCCCCAGTGAAGGGTGCATTAGTCAAAATACTTGGAAAAACATGTGTTCCTAAGGGTGGCTGCAGGGATAGGTGCCAGATGACATCTGGACACATCTGAGTGTGAGAATCTGTCTGGAATTGCCCTGATAACAGGGCATGTGGAAAGGGATTTAGTGGGCATTAGCCATGGCACCTAACCCTGCTTTCTCCTGCTTTAACATATCCCTCTCACTGGGGTCAAACCCAGTTGGAAGCCAGTGCAATAAAGAAATAGGGATGCAGCCCAAAAAGGTCAGCTGCTTGAGTTCCAGAAAGGAAAGAGAAGTGATCTTAAGAGAATGGATCTTCAGGGTGGCTCAGTTGGTTGAACATTCAACTCTTGATTTTGGCTCAAGTTATGATCTCAGGGTTGTGAAATTGAGTACCACGTTGGGCTCCATGATTGGGGACGAGTCTCCTTGGGATTCTCTCCCTCTCCCTCTGCTTCTTCCCCCACTCGCTTTCTCCATGTCTCTCTCTAAAATAAATAAATTTTTTTTTAAAGAGAAAGAATGGATCTTAAGAGAGAGACAAATGAGGAAAAATAAATTCTGACTGAAACACAAGCTGATGGCACATGTTCACAGGTGTTCACAGGTGTGCATGGAAGCCGATTGGGCAATTTCACCACTGAGGATGAATCTGTTTCCTAGGTTGACTGTCTATGTGTGTATGCTTTAATTCTGAGGATTCCAAACAAATAGGAGCCGGAAGGTGCCTACCATAGTCGGTACTCACAGTATGAGCTGACTGAGAATTCAGAAGAGCTTGAACTCTGCCTTACTTATCTAGATGTTTAAATCTGGAGCTGACCAGCTCCTGCGGTTCTACCCTGAATCAAACCCAGGGGAGTCCTCTTTTGTTCTGGCTGATGGCTGAATTGTGGCACATGAATGGGGCCTTTGGGCTTACACTGAGCTAGAAGTTCCCAGCCATCTGATTATCTTTGGAACAGATCTATACCACTTACTCTGCCCCAGGATCCACCCAGTCTTCACTGATCTGAAATGCCAAGGATTACCCAGGATGAAACGAAGATCACTTAGAGTACCTCCTTATTTGATTAAATTCTTGTTCTCTGTACCTAGGCACATGCATTGTTGAGTGGGACATTATAAATTACAATTTTATTTTCCTATAATTCTGTTTTAGAACTATTGAGATTAAGGAACAAAATTGAACACCTATCATTGAAAGCCTTTTGCAAAATTTTTGGTCAAAAGATTTTATACAAACCCATATAAAGTTCTAGATTTCTGAAATGAACTATCATTCTCTTTAAGCAACCAGAGGAATTTATCATAAATATTTACAAGATTCCAATAGGCATCAGGAAAAATATTTTATCAGAAGCAAAAGATTTCCATTAGTCCCAAGAAAGTGGAGAGTCTTCTTTTGGACACTAGCATTTCTTTTCAATAAAGTTGGGTTTTGAAGTATAATTGTCTGGCCACATCTGAGATCTTTGGCCAAAAAAAAAAAAAAAAAAAGTGATAACTTACATGGATATGTCTTCCATCTTGTTTTGTAGAGCAGGGATTGTCTCAAAGCTGTTATGCCCTACTGGTTAAATTGGGGAATTAAACAGTTTCTTTGATCCAACATCCCAAAGGCATTCTCTTGGCAATGAATGCATAGCCCGTGTCCCATGATGAGTTAACATCTAAATTAGGCTTTCTCAATTAATCTTGCTGTATGTTTTCCTCCTGTGAGCATGGAAAATATTTTCCAAACTCATTGGTAACTTCTCAGGACAGCACTGCCCCCATCTGATGGGGCAGACTGTTTTTGTGTATTAAAGATCCCAGTGGTGTGAAAGGGAAAATAGTATCTTTGTTTAACTTTGTAGAGGTTTTATTTTATTAATTTGCTTATTAAAGAAATTATTTTAAAAATACCAGCATGCCCTAGCTTGAAAGTCTATACTAAATGTCATTGTACAATTTTAACCTTGGATGCATTTTCCAAAACTAAAAATTTAACTTTCTACACTTGCAAGTATGATAAAAGTGAGCACATTAAACTATCCCTCTTTTATACAAACTTTCATCCACCCCTTGTAAATATGATGGGCTAGGAATCTTACACACACATCTGGTCCCCAGCTGACCAGTTTCTGATGTGAATTTATATATCTGAATCCCAATGACAGTTTTGGTTGAGAGCATTAAATATTGTTTCTGAACACTTTTAAATAAATCTCAGAGATTTTAAGAAAAATAGTCATCTGCTTTAAAAAAGAATAAAATATTACTCATACTTATAGTCAATCAGCTGAGCTTAGTGTAATTTTTGCTAAGAGTTATTGAGCTCCGGGTAAGAATATTTTTTATAAATAGAGGCCTAGGCACAAACTGAGTTCTTTTTGTGGATATGAGAACAAATATACAGTATCTGGGGTTAACTTAAAGATAAAACTATCTCGCCCATCTTTGGAGCAAGCTGCATGGAATGCTGGAGTAAGCACCTGTCCACTTTCTCCAGGCGAGGGATCCATGCAGTTCAAAAGCTGCACCAGCAGCTACTGTGTCTTCACTCTTCCCTTCATACCTATTGGAGTTTCTCTCATTAACCTCCTTCCTTTGAGTTAAAACCTTGAGCTTCTGGAAGACACACTTATGTACAATGTAGATATATCCCAAGAGTGTGGCATGCTGAGCCATTAGCTCCTTGTCACACAGTCAACCCAGAGCAGTGGATCAGCTTAAACGGGGTCCAGAGAAAATAGGATAGCTCATTTGTGGGTTTGGTGTGAGGAATGGAAGAGGGGAATAAGGAAGAGGAAAAGTTGAAGTGTGAGAATAAGTTTCTTATGGGAAGATAGGTCTTGGTGGAGAGCTCCTAAGAAGCTAACAAGCCAAACAGAGTAACAAAACTGCATATAGAACATCGTGTAAAAACTTCGCTTAATTAAGGTTTTTGCCTGCCTTCTGTCTTGTTACACTTCTTACAATTTCTTTGTTCCAGGGACATTTGTCTTCATAATTTTAGCAAAGAAGCTGTTCTTATCAGTCAGTCTGGGGGAATTCATAATTGATTATCTCCTTTGTGCATGGCTTAGAATTTTTTATTATACTAATTGCAGTTTTAGACATTCTTATTCTTTGATGACTCTTTACAATTTAACAGATTTAAATCACCACTCCTATTTTTATTTCCCACAAGTTTTTAATAACCTCTTCTTTTTGAGGACTATCTGAAGCTTCCTTGACTATAGTTTAAAAATACGAGACACTTGACATTTCGAAGGAGGAAAATGCAGATTTCTGAATCTAGGAATTCCAAACCTGTATGTACAACTCATCTGGGTAACTCTGGGCTAAAACCCTTAAGCCAGCTTGGGATAGCAGCTTCCTGCATGAAGGGTTTGGATAACAGTGACAACAGTAGTAATAAACATTTATTGAGCCCTAAATCCACACAATTGGTAATTGGCTGAGATCAAGTATCTACCTCCAGAATACACACTTTACTGACTTACTGATTCCTTGGTGATCCAATGGTCTCATTTAATTCCATGATGGTCCAATCCTAAAGCAAGATAAACTGACAGAAAACAATAATAGAAAACATTTATACATCCTTTTATTTTTCTAATAGCAGCGAGTTGATACCACAGGAAGATTTAGATTTGTAATTGATGACCCTGCAATCCATCTTATGGTCACCCTCATCTTCCTAATAGAAATCAGTCTTTTAAAAAGACTTTGTTTACACGGAAATCTTTTCCTTTCAGTCAGACTCTTAATTAACAGCTGTAGGATAATACTTTCTTTCTCCAACATCTCTAATTTTCTCTCAAGCTATTAAAGTTTTCCCCAAATACCAGACCCCTTGATGGACAGTGATGGTGGTGTTTCTTGCTCTTCAGGGTAGAGTTTAGCAATGAAAAAGACAGGCTATAAAATTAAATTGTAAAGGCAATGTAGTGAGGAGTAATCTGCAGTATAGTCAACTGTTCTGTGCTGCTCCAGAGACTGGGAAAAAAATCACAGATGGCTTTGCTGAATTAGGCTTGATGTTTCTGTGTGAATAGTTAGACTTTCCTTCTTTAGGATGATGGGCTACTCTCATGACTGGTATTTCAGTCTGCTTGTCCAGCACCTTATGGCACTGAATCCTGCTCAGGACCAGAACAGTTGGTTGTTGCCCAAGGAAAATTTTTAGGGCCATTGGGACTGCTCCATCCCTCAGATTTAAAATCTATACTTTCTTTACCAAGAAACAAAGATTTTCAATTTGCTACCTAGAGTAAACAGATACAAATGCCCCTGGGAGGCATTACCTGAATTATTCAGAAAGTCCTTTCAAGTTAGTTTAAGTAAAGGAGTGTTCAGTTCAAGTGACTACTCTAAGGGTTCAGTCCAAGGATTCAAAAGTTGTCATTAGGGCTTCTTCATTTTCACCCAAATCTGGGGCTTTCCTTGTTGTGGCAGGATGTTTGCCAGTGATGGTAGGCTTACATTCTCTCCATTCTGTAACCCGGTGGAATGAAGACTTCCCCACCATGCTGTTCTAAAAAAGATTCTAGGTTGCGTTTTATTGACTATTATTGATTTCCTTTGGCTCATCTGCCCATCTTTACAGCAATTACTGTGCCCAAGTGGGTGAAACATTTGATGAACGTGGCTTGAGTCATATGTCCATCTTTGAAGTCAGGAGATGGAGAAACTTGGACTTGAGAGTAGGAGAGGAATAGACCCCAAGGGAAATTAGGTGCCTTTACCAAAGCAATGGGTAACAGATGCCAGGCATGCAAAAATAGTGGATGTCTACTATATAACCTGTGGCCTCAAAGATTCCTCCTCCATCTTCTGCAACCTAGTGGCTCAATTGAAATATTTTTTTTTCTCAGCTGACTGATCAGCTGAAATAAAAAATTTCCTGCTTTATCATGTCTCCAGTGTCCCAAGAAAACCACATGCTCTTAATCATCCATTGGGAGAAATGTGACATTTTAACGACAATTTTAGTGTATCATTCCACCATGGTTGGTAATTTCTAACCCCTGTGTTATTCGTCTCATTTCTACATCAACTTTCCTGAGGCCAATAGCTTCAAATGATAGCCTAAAAGGGTAACTGCCTGTTAATTTTACAGGTGGCAGTAAACAGATGGAAGTAGCAGAGCTTAAGACAAAGCGATTTGTCTAAGGAGGCCAGGCTGTCACTTGTTTCTCACATCATGTGGGGTCAGACATCTTGCCTAGTGGGTCTCCACGAAGCTCATGACCTAATGAGGTACATGTGAGTGGCTCAAGCAAAATAGAACCCCAGGGAGAAAGCGTTATCACCGTTACAGACCGCAGGTATTCATAGTGCTAAGTGGATCCATGCAGTGTTGCCAGTTTCCTACAATGACATCCCATTACTGCTTCTTTTTTTTTTTAAATCACTAATATATGCCATAGAATATGGAGTTAAAGAAAAACACCCTAAACATTATTAGTTATGGCAACGCACAGTGGCTAGAAATAAAGGGCAGTCTTTTCCAAAATCCCACCCCCACACTTGGTATAGCACATGGCACACAGTAGGAACTTAATAAGTGTTCTCTTTGTTGAGTGAGTGAACATTACAGGAGCTCTGAGAGTTTGTCCTTGGGATGCCGTCTTACATGATGGCCTCTCTTAGTATGCATGCTCCATCGGCGTGCACCACTGGAGCCCTACCAGTGGGTGAGGCCCTGCGCCCATTCTGATTGGGCTGGAGTCTTTTTAGTGCTCATAGTACACTATTATAAAATATTTCATGAGTCACTCCTGCTTCTTCTTCACCAGGTACTCAATGTAAGCGCACTAAAATCTGTTTTCCTAATGTACTGATTCTCTCTAAGCCTCTCTTCTATCAAAAGTTATGTGTCTTGTGTCCCCTTATGAATCTAAGACGTTTCTGATTCAGGGTAAGATGTCAAAGGCTCCTTGTGATACTTCACCAAGGATATAAACATTGGGGTTCTGATGCCCGAATCCAAATACTTTAGTCATGAATGATCGGTGATGATGTCAGGCACAATAATAGCAGGTGACAATAAATACTTCTTTGGTTTCAAAGGTTTTCTTTAGCCCTTCTCATACAACCCAGTCAGCAAAATTCTACTTTTCCAGGATGACAAACCAGCTGAGGTTTATCAGATTTGAGGTCGAACACTTGCGTTCAGGGGTCTATTCTTTAAATGTAGGAAATCTAAAATTTATAAAACTTAAAGTCTCCTACGGCTACCAGCTGCTTCCAAGTCTTTGCCCCATGAGCCTCTGTTCTTCCATTACTGTTAAGCTCAGGCAGAGGCGCATACATTATTAACTTTAGAATGGCTATTTGATTTTAGATATAGAAGATGACTTTTTTTTTAACTCACAAATTTTGAACAAACCATGAGTACTCAGGTTGAACTCAATGGATGGCATCACTTAGAGTTGCAGACTCTCAAAAATGAGAGAGAGAGAGATACCTGTTAGCCTCACATAGTAAATGGTCAAAATGGTATACAAATGAAATGAGTATTGGTGTTAGTACATCAGAGGGATATGTATGTAGCCTTTGTTGATGGGCTGTGCATCAAAAGGTTTGGGGTGTGTGAGAGAACCTCCAGCAACTGGGACAATTACAGCAGATAGTGACACAGGGTCCCACAGGACCTCTTTATATTGTGTTATCAGGGAGTGCCTGGGAACTAGCTTGGGCCAGCTCCTGGACAGAAACAGGAAACTCTTACTTTGTAGACTCGAGCCGAGGAAGGAGAGCTTGTAATGAAAAGTTTTCTATAACCTCATTAAAGTTCGTCTGTCACTACTTTCCTACACATGCCTTTACTTCAGTGGAAAAGCTCTGCTTGCTGTCCTTTGAGGCCCTTTCTGCTTTGATTCAAGCTTTGCATCCCAGGGCCTACATGCCATATTCTCAACCACGGCAAACCCTATTCCTCTCTCACTTCCTCATGCCAAATTCCACTTCCTCCATGATGGCCCATCAGAACCTGACCAACTCAGTTGACAATAGTGTCTCCTTCCTCTCAAATATTATACTTATGCCTCTACTACACACTCCATTTTATTATACTATTTCCCAAACTTCAGTTATTATTGTAACTCCTTTATAATTGTTGCCATATCAATGAACCATCTGGGACAGTATTTCCTTTCTTAAAAAAAAAAACAAAACTTAAATTGGACTCACTTTTTAAAAATTTAAATGAAGTAATTTTAAAAGACAACATTGTACCACTACTGAAAATAGAAAAACATTTCATTTGCCACAAACAGAAGGTATCCATGGAAATAAATACAACACGAGCCAAACAATGTAATTTAATTCTAGCTACACTGGGCCAGCTTGGGTCTTTCAGCCTGAAGCTCCTTCTCTTGAGGGTGCAGGGGGAGATAAGCTAAGTATGAGAAGGATGTTAAGGGCAACCTATCATGAAGCTAAGGATTTCTTCTGACAGTAGTCAGAAAGATGGAAAGCAGAGTAGCTTTCGGATTCAATGTTATATAGCACCCTGTTCTTGCACAGCCTGAAATCACCCTGCATGCCAGAGAGTACCTATCCCATGCTTTGAGATCCCATCTTATAATGCATTGCCCTCTGTTGCCAGTTATGTTTAGGCATCAGTAGGCCTCTTGATGATAGAATTGGCACAAAGATCTTGGTTTCCCTTATTACCTGCAATTTTTGTGATCCTAAGGATAAGTATGGGAGCTATACCTAAAACTAATATAATATTGCATGTCAACTATACTTCAATAATAATGAATGAATGAATGAATGAATGAATGAGTGAATAAGTAATAAAAAATAAGTATAAGATCTGATTCGAAAAATAAGTTGAGTAAAAAATACCTTGATATTCCCCCACAGTGATTCCACTTCAATTAACAAGCACTGAGCAACACTTTTGTGGAAGGGGCTGGTTGGGTTTTGGCAATGCAAGAGCTAGGCATACAGTGGTGAATAAACAGAAAAAGAGGAGGAAAAAAGATAACCTGGCAATACTAAGATGAATACATATCATGATATAAACTTATTTTAGGATTTGACCTATGGTTCCAATCTTATTTCAATGCTAAATGAATTAAAGTAAGTCCAGGGGAAATTACCAGAATAAAAAAAATAGATTTTTAGATCTTAAAAAGTCAGTGGGCACTTTATTCAGTTTACTGGATAGCATTAAAAATATTGTTCACTGGTCACCTTTCCTTTAGGGCTCTGGAATCAGGAATCTGCAGCTTATTACGTGGCACTTGTGATCATTAAAAGGGATTATTTAGAAATAAACAGTATGTGGAGACATTCTTTAAGCCATTTTTCAGCTGGGCCATGTTTTTCCATCTATAAACTAAGAACTCCCAGGTTGCAGGGTCACAATAATGGCAAACACGTGCATAGAGCTTGCTTTCTGTGTGCCAGATGGATTTCCAGTACTCTGAACATGTATTAGTGAACTAAATTCTTATTATAATCCTATGAGTAAAGTAAAGTAGTTTTCTATTGCTGCCATGACTGATTACCACAAACTTAACTTAAAACAACACAGATTTGTTACCATACAGTTCTGTAGGTCAGAAGTCTGAGCTGGATCTCAGGGGGGTGAAAAATCGCAGTCTATAAGGCTATGTTCCTTTCTGGAGGTCCTAGGGGAGAATCCACTTCCTTGCTCATTTGGGTTTTGTTAGAAGTGAGTGTCTTTGGTTGTAGGACTGAGGTCTCCATGTCCTTGCTGGCTATGAGCTGAGGACTGCTCCCAGCTTCTAGAGGCCAGTCAGGCTCCTTGGTGTTTGCCTTCTTCCTCCAACTTCATGCTTTGAAATTCTACTGCCTCTTCTGCCATTGCATCTCTCTGTCCCACTCTTTCACTTTCAAAGACTCATGTGCTTACAGTGGACCAACCCAGATAATCGAGGATAATCTTCCCACCTCAAGTTCCTTAAATGTAATCACATTTGTAAAGTCTCTTTTGTCATGTTAGGTAAATATTCATAAATTCTGGGGATTAGGTATGCTTATCTTTGGGGGTGGGTGGCATTATTCTGCCAGCCACAGTAAAATACTATCGTTATCTTCATTTTGCAGTGATGAGGAAATAACAACCCATCCAGGTTTCCCCTATTCTTCCTTTTTCCCACCATGGCAGGGGGCTCCCTGAGGGGTGGGCTGAAGAATCTGACAGCCAGGTACTTGCAAATTAGTTTGCTACAAGGTATGACCTATTCTGGAAACCTTTGTGTTAGAACACATGTGTAATTCAGAAATAGAAGCCATACTCCTTTTGCAAAGAGACTTGAAGCAGCAGTTTTATCAGGACAGGGTTTATTATTTTGTTTTCTAATTACTTCCTTTGCACAGCCACATACTCCGTCTATATTGGGAATTACTGTCATGAGTTCTAAAGGAATTTTCGAAGAGCCACCTCTCATTCATCCACCTGACCCAGGACTGAGGAGAAAGCATAGCTGAATCTCTCTACTCTCCTACTTTGTCCCTTAGCTCCATCTTACAGATGTCCCTTGGCTTTTCATAAGTTAGTATCTCCAACTCCTACAATGAACTTCAGGAGGGAGGAGCCTTATTTGATTTGTCACCATATCTTCATCACTGAGCACAGAGCCTGCCTTAGGGAAGTGTGGTGGGTAACTTGTGACATGACTCCCAATAATGCACCCATCTATCTTGGTATTCACTGTCTTGTGAAATCTCTACCATTGAATGTGGGAGGGACCTGGTACCTTGCTTCTAACAATAGTACTTGGTCATAGTAATGGAATGTCACATCTATGACAAGATTACAAAAGACTTTGACCTCTATCTCATTAGCAGACTCTCTCTCTTTCCTTCTTGGCTTGTATCATCAACAAAGCAGCCTGCCAAGTTGGAGAAGCCAATGAAACAAGAAACCGGGGCTGGCCTCTGGGCAACAGCCTGTAAAGAACTTGGGGATGCCAACAACCACATGAGCTTGAAAGTGTTATCTTTCTTCAGTCAAGCCTTGAGATGATTATGACCCGGTGACCCCTTGTTTACAGCTTGCGAGAGATGCTAAAGCAGAGGACCCAGTTAAGCTGTGCCCAGATCCCTAACCTACAGACACTCTGAGACTATCAGTGTCTATTGCTTTAAGCCAGCAGGGTTTGGATTATTTGTTATGTAGCTGTAGATTACCAGCACAAGTAGGCACTCATTAGAATAAATGATTGAATGAAGAATGTGAAGCAGAGATGTTCTTTTTTCATTTGATGAAAGGTTCCTTAATGGCAGTGGAAGTCTGAGTTGAACAAATTTGGATAACACTGTAGTAACGGTGTTAACAGGGTAACACTAAGACTAGCTGAACTGCTAGTGCAGTTCAAATAAACACACCTTGAAAATCCTAGATGTCCCATAGCTTAATTCTTTTCTCCTCTGCTTAAAGCAAGGCATTTACATTGAGGACCCTGAAATCAGATGCAGTTGGTTTTCAGCAGCAAGCTCCTGCCTCATTCCCTGTTAGTCTTCAGACATGCATATTTCAGGAAAGATATGTATATGTGGCTGGGGGAACCCAGCAAAATCCATTTAGTAGGCCCTGGCCAGAGATGCCTGCTTGTCTGATGTCTTTCTTTCTCTTGCCATGAAATAGTTCATTACTCCCTCTTTCCTGCTTTGATTAATTGTGTGACATTAGTGAAGACTAATTCTGAAGCACTTCCTGGGGATGGAGAGAGGTATGATGCATTTTTTCTAGCAATATGCATGTATTGACTGTCCAAAGGAGAAGATTGGTGCATAAAAAACAAAAGCATTATTCTCAACAGGAGCACAGACTCGAAGTCAGGTCTGGGGATACAGCTGAAATGGAGAAATATCAGCTGAAGTGTTCACTATGACAGCCCTTGAAACAGAGGAATACAGCGTATGAAAAGTTCAGTTGGAATTCTAACTTAGGATATCTTTCCAACTTGGCTTAGCCTTGAGTAGTTAAATGATTTGACCTGATAAAGAGGTCAAAGGACTAAGTGGGAGAGTGGGTCCCTGCGCATGCCCCATGTGAAGGTCTGAGGACACATGTTCAATAAACAACCAAGTAGTTCCACTGGTTGCAAACGTAGCAGCAGAAGCAAGTGTGCAAGTGGAGATCTGCTTATAGACACTTCTTCCAGATGCATGGCAAGTCACCCGTTTGTTCTGAGACCCTCGACTCTCTCCCATAGGCTTTCTCCACCCATCTGAAACTCATCAACTATTCCTCTGGCCTCCATTTCAGCATCATAGCTCTAGATAGGGAAACCAGGTTACTCAAAGTTGGGGGAAAACTTATCTAAAAACTAAAAATATGAAACAAATACAGCAAAATGGATGTGGCATTATCTGATTTTGTAAAAACTCATGCTTTTTGCATGAGTCATCTCAAAGTAATCTAGAAATAATATAATGATGGTAGACATTGTATTTTCCCTTAAGAACATGTTTTTCCTTGTTTAATTATTTTCACCTTCATCCACAAAACTCCTTTTTTGTAGTTTGCCAAGAAAGGAGATGTGAGAGCCTGTGTTAAGTCTTTGTTGTTAAGGGAGAGTGAGGTCCCCCAAATGCCAAGAAGTTGAGAAGAAACATCTGATGATAGATCATTTCAACCAGAAGTCCAGCAATACAGACAGTGGGTCAGGACTTAGATCTTTATCAGTATTTTTACTTGGTACAGTCTAACTCCTTTTAAGGCTGGGGATCAGCCATAGTCCCATACCTGGAGAATATACTAGAACTTTGTGGAAGTGGGAGAAGGAATATGTAACTGCTGCAGCCAAAGACCCTGCCCCAGTATCTCTGCTTCACCAGGACAGATGCAAGAGGCAGCAGGTTCTCCTTCTAGAAGGGCTTGATCTCTTTCCATCAGAGTATTTCCTTCTCCCACTGTTACCAGTGGTCCAATTGGGGTATCACTAATTTTTACTCTAAATGTGCTGGAAATCTATGGGAGGAATAAGAACAATTTAGGTCAAGTCTAATGAATCTCCGCAGTACCTTCCTCATGCCCACATTTATAGAACCCAAAGCACTTCTGCCATGTTAGGTCCTCTGATTATCACTAAAGCCCTCTGTAGTACAGAAAGGTTTTTATGTCATTCCACAAATGAACACACAAGTCGAGTAGCTTGCTGAAGTACATATAGCTGTTAGAGTGTTGGCAGTAAACTAAGGCCATCTGGCAACCAGATCAGGGTCAGGGCTGGGACCAGGGTGAGGCAAGGGGGGTACTTGCATTGTGCCAAAAATCTCGGTCAGTGATCAAGATCACTACAATTTAATTTAATTTAATTTAATTTAATTTAATTTAATTTTATTTTATTTTATATTTATTTTTAAAGATTCTATTATTTATTTGACAGAGAGAAAGACAGCCAGTGAGAGAGGGAACACAAGCAGGGGGAGTGGGAGAGGAAGAAGCAGGCTCCCAGCAGAGGAGCCTGATGCGGGACTCGATCCCAGGACCCCAGCCAGGATCATGACCTGAGCCGAAAGCAGATGCTTAACGATTGAGCCACCCAGGCGCCTCAAGATCACTACAATTTTAATGCAATATTTCTAAAAATAAAAAATATGAAAATTTTAAATAAGAGGTTTAGTATTAGCGAGTTTTTTTCTTTTGCCTCAGGCTCCACTATGGCTGGGGAGGGCACTATCTTTTTACCTTCTGTTGTTTCTCAGCCATCCAGGCTCTGGGTGGCCTGCTGCTCCGCTCTGTCCTGAAGCATGTCCTGCAGCTCTGTCCTAGAGTGACGTGAGCAGCCTCAGGAAATAGCAGCCTTCTTCTTGCTACTGTTATCCTGGCCAGCTCTCCTGTCCTGGCTAACCAGACCTCATCCACCTGAAGGATGGTTTAGGAAAGGCTTCCTCCTTCAGAACAGGGTCAGGACAAACGCAATTCCTGGCTCTATCTGTGAGTCAGAAGGGAGGTGGCATTTCCTCGTCTTCAGGACGCAGTCTTCACCACTCTTAGGGAGGGCAGCAAGGACTGGCAGCTGCAGGGAAGCTTCTATAGTCCTACAAGCAGGGAGGAAGGGGACCAATGGCCCCAAGTTCCTCCCGTGTGCAAGGCACCATGCGACACAGTGGAGGTGTCAGAGCATGAATTCTGAAGCCAGACTGCTTCGTGTTCTGGCTTAACCACTGGCTAGGTGTGCAGTCTTGGATGAATTACTTACCCTCAAATAAGAATATTAATGGGGAGCCCCTAGTGAGGTTGCTGTAAAGAATAAAGGATGTGGGGTGCTTAGGACTATGTCTGGCACATAACAAGCACTCAGTAAATGTCAGCAATTACTATGTTATTTAATTTTACGCTCACGATAACTTAATGAGCTAGTCATATTTGACTAGAAATAGTAAATTAGAGTAACCCATTCAAGAAATTCAGGTGAAATGGAAGGAGGCAACATTTCAACTAGCGTTTTCATAGAAACACAGAAAACAGTCAATCCTTTTCGCAGAAGAGAAATGTGCTTTTCACTCCGAATGGTTTCAGTTTTCTGTATAATTGGAAATTAAGCAAGGAGCAAGAGCTGGTGATAAGGCCAAGAAATTTTTTGTTTTGCCTTGTTTGTTTTTATTTGAAACTGGGCTTGCATTTTATTTCATGAGGTTTTTTTTTTTTTTTTTTTAATATCATCTTTACCTAATGATTTGGAACAAAATGTTACTTTACCTTCAGCGGTCTGAATTACTTCTGGTTCTAACTTGCTCGGTGAAGAGAATTGCTTTTAATCTTCTACAGACGTTTGTGCTTTAAAAATTGCTGCTATGTAAGTCAGGGCCTTTTCTCTCTTCGCCTCTTGTTGGAGCCCTGGACTGACGTTGGCGTAATACACACACACCTACCACCCTGCTCCTCAACCCATCCTCCAATACTGTTGAGTAGCTCAGGATACAGCCCAGATGCTCTACACAGCCAACGCGGAGAGATGGTTCAGTTTTCCATTTCCCTTGACAGCTTCTGCTCTGCCTGAAAGTCAAGCAAATTAAAAACATATATAAAAGAACTTGGGTGATGGGTAGTGAGGAGGGCACGTATTGCATGGTGCACTGGGTGTTATACGCAGCTAATGAATCATCGAACTTTACATCAGAAACCAGGGATGTACTGTATGGTGACTAACATAATATAATAAAAAAACATTAAAAAAAAAGAACTTGAAGAATTACAGAAATAAAAATAATTAATCACCTAAATGAAACACAAGGAAGAATCACATCAGAAACCCACGCAACCCGGAGCTAAATAGAGGGGAGGGGCTCGAATCAGGGACAGACCTTGTTTTTAAAAGGAAAATTCTGCTACAAATCACTGTCCCCTTGAGAGGGAGAAGGAGTGATTCTATCTATCCCCTCGTAAGAGGCAGTTGTATATTCATCCATCTTCTTGAGATATTCTGTTATTCCCCATAGAGTTTAAATTTGGGTAATTTGGTTCTTTTGTTTTTTCCTTTGTTAAATAAGAATTAATGCTGCTCTTAGACACAAATGCCATTTAAAAAATGCTATAAAGTAAAGAGTTTGATCATTTGTTCCTGGGTAGGGGAAAGAAGGGTTTAGATAGCTAGCAAGATTTTTTTGTATGTGTGATTTTTAAAAATTGTGGTAAAATCCATGAAATACAAAATGAACCATTTAAGCCATTTTAAAGTGTAAAATTCAGTGACATTTAGTAATTTTCATAATGTTGAGTAACCATCACCATTATCAAATTCCAGAACATTTCCTCACTCCAATGGAAACCCATACCCATCAGGTGTCACTTCCCTTGCTCCCCTTCTCCCGGTGCCTGGCAACCACCAACATGCTTTCTGTCTCTATGGATTTGCCTGTTCTGGATATTTCAAATAATTGGAGTCATGCAGTATGTGACCTTTTCTGTCTAGCTCCTCTCTCTTAGCATAACGTTTTCAAGACTCATCTATTTTGTACTATGTATCAGCACTTCATTCCTCTCTTTGGCTAAATAATATTTTATTGTATGGATATACCACACTTTGTTTATCAATTTATTGGATGATGGACATTGGACTGTACCCACATTTTGGCTATTGTGACTAGTGCTGCTATCTACATTTGTACATGAATTTTTTTGGAACACCTGTTTTCAATTCTTTTGGGTATATACCCAGGAGTGGAATTTCTGGATCATATGTTAATTCTTTGTTTAACTCACAGAAGAACTGCCAAACTACTTTCCATAGTGACTGCACCACTTTACATTGTCATCTAGCAAGCTTTTAAAACCTTAATACCACAATTTATGAAAGTTAAGGATATACCTGCCCCCAAAACATATTTATTTTCCAAGGATATATACATGTCTAAGATAGATGTAAAACCATGGATCAGTCAGATGTGGACATTCCAGGCACTGGAACAAGGTCTCTAAGAATGAAGTAAAACTAATCTATCAGACTCCATACTGTCCCTTGTTGAAGATCCCAACCAGGGTCAGCCAAATCCCTTTGCCCTGCTTTTCAAGCACCTAGAACTCTTCTGATGCCTGGTAGAATTCCCAGGCATCTAGTCATCAAGAAAGTCAGGAAAAGGGATGTTCCTGGAATATGGACATTCCTGTCCTAAAAAAGCATCCATATCTCCCATCTGATTCACTCTCGGTCTCTGCATCCAGAGCTTAGTCAATATCCCCAGGTGTAAATTGCCAAATCATACATGGTTTCTTTTTTTTCTTCACATTTTAACATGTTGGAAATCTACAGCTTCTTAGATTTCATGAAATGAAGTGATTTTTGAGAAAGCAAGACTCAGAGTTTTGATGTAGGACCTTAGTGGCCCTATTGGGGTTTATTGAATTTACAAAGCCAGGAATAAAATAGAATAAGGCTACCATGGCCTTCTCTGGCATATCCTATGGAGACCTACTCCCCCACCAATACACACTTCAGCCACCCCCATCTCTGGCTAACTCCGTTCATGATCCTTTGAGACTCAGCAGTCTCCTTCCCTGACATCTCCCACTGGGCTAAGTGTAAAACCTGTAGGTTCCACAGCACCTTCTACATGTTTCTGAGTCTGATGCAAAATACCAGGAGACCCATTGTGCCACTAAAATTGCAATAGAACTTTGTCCTGTTGCACTCTAGAGGCTTTCCTTCCCTTTATCAGCACTTGATAAATGTGTGCCTGGAAGTCAAGGGGCAGAGAGGAATTACCCAAGGAAAGCTTGCCCCAGTACTGAAAGCGATTCACAGCGTCAGCCCAATGGGTGCAAGTCCGTATGTGCAGGTTAACTTACTTGGTTAACACAGCCATTGATGGAATTTTTTGCTCTAATTTCTTAGTTATGATTACATCAGACGAAATGACCAATATCTTATCTAAAATGTGACCCATGAAAGGAAAAGTCTAGTCTGGTAGCCTCCAAACTGGACCCCACACAACTTGAGAGGTACACACACTTTACAAGTTACCTGAGCTTCATAATTTTAAAGAAATTAATTTCCAGATCCTTAACCTGTATCCTAAAATACATCTGCCTGAAAACAAGCTTGTGGTAGACAAAACTACTGGTGGTTTCTCCTTTCTCACCTTCCCCTTTTATAGTCCCCTTCCCACCACTTTGCAAAAGAAAGGCATACCTCCCATCCACCTGGCATGTTTTCTATAATTGCCTTGTACTTCTGGATATACAAACCTTTAGACCAAAAACAAGTGGACCATTTGAAATATTGATGTCTGGCTTTGTGTTTTTCATTGTCTTATACTTGATTCTTTTAAGAGAAAAGCATGGAGTTAGATAATGGGTATCTTGATTCATGTTGAGTTATCCAGAATTCATATACACTTAAGAAGGAGAAGGCAGGAATGCTGACCATTTTTCTCTAATAACCTTTCCTCTTCCATCTCCTGGCTATTGCTACAGAATGTGTCCCTCTGGGGAGAGGCTCTTTTGAGAGCAAAGCAAAGACAAGATTACTGATGAAAAGTGCTGAAGGGCACTGTGCCTTATTTCATCATGGCCGGGTGCCATGTTTTACCCATTAGTAGTAAAATTTGTGTTAAAAATGAGATGGTCGCCATGGGAAGGCATCTCATTGCTGTTATTTAAATTGAAAAAAGGTTAGACTTCTCCTGCCAGAAAACTAGTCTGATTTTGCTGATAATGAGGACTGGCTTTTTCAATTAGATTAGATGAGGGATGTTATCTACTAAATGAACAAGCTGAATCAGCAGCTCCAAAATTATGATGAAAATATATTTAAAAACACAGAATAAGACAAAAGTGTTTTATCAAATATATTGGACTGGTAAAGGTGAAATAAATGAAACCTTTGAATTTCCCCCACCCTTTCCGAGTATATTGTAATAAAGAGCTTGTCTCTGAAGGTAAGCATAACAGGAAGTCATTCTTTCATTAAAGTACTGACATACTTTCATACCGGCTGGTAATATTTATCTCCCCGAATCCTGGAGTGGGTCTATCTCAGCCCAAATCCACCCCTGGGGCCCGGAACCTGTAAGAATTCTTTACACCCCAGCAACTGTAAGGTTAATACCTGGTACAGCTAAGGGTTTTAGGACCCTGCTCTAGGACTAAGGCCTGCATCCAGTCCAGTTGGATAGGCTGGTTGCATATCTTACTATAAGTTAATATTTGGATATCACTCCTAGTCATGAGTATAATTAATAGTCACTTTACAAATCTTAGTAAACGTTCTAGGGTAAACTGAGAAATGGATAAGAGTGAACTCCAAAGACGGATAACAAATAATTTTGCAAACTGGTTTGTTCCCAATTTTTAAAATATTTCAACAAACTTGAAGGAGGACCTGAGTTGCCAGTTGATTGAACATGAAAGAAATTTTGATGAGCTCTCGCTGTGTGATGTTAGCATGGAACTATGAGAAAGTTTAAAGAATTGGATGAACTTGTCCTATTAATGCTTCCATTCTCAGCCACGTATTTCTGAGAACATTGTTTCTCAGGGCTTGCATTCCTAAAAATGAAGAATAGAAGTAATATTGATGCTGAAGTACAATTTTTTTGTAATTAAACAATTCTCATCCACAAATACATGAACTGATTGGGGGGGAAAAGCCTCATTCGGAATAAAAATTTACTTTCTGTCTTGAAAAATTACCACATTTTATAATGTGATTATGTTGTTTTGGTCAGTTGTGCATTTCTAATGATTGCAATGAGAATTCAATCCAGAAAAAAAAAAATTTTAATACATAGAGCCTTAGAGCCACTGGAAACAATAAATTTCAATTTATGTATATACTGTTATTGTAGAGGATATTTACACAGTGATCAACAAAGGATTTCTAAGTGTAAAATATACTTATTTGGGATAAATTTTTTTATGGGAAGTGGAATGGAAATAAGAGGCAAAGATCTAAAGGGGGCACCGGGGTGGCTCAGTCAGTTAGGCATCTGTCTGAGGCTCAGGTCATGATCCCAGGGTCCTGGGATCCAGTCCACACAGGGCTCCTTGCTCATCGGGGAGTCTGCTTCTCCTTCTGCCCTGCCTGCCCCCCCCACACCATCCCCCTCACTTCTGCTCACTTTCTTTCTCCCTCTCTCACAAAAATAAATAAATAAAATCTTTTAAAAAAAGAGTCAAAGATATAAATGAACTACCTAATATTTTTGCCTCTTACAGAAAAGTTTTTTTCATGTGTTTAAAAATAGGTGAGGTATATCAAATTAATCCAGAATTTATGTTTTACTGGTTACATGTGAAAGACTGGTATAATAATTTATTTTTATCCACACACCATTGTATTGGCCTTTCTGATGTTTTCCTCAACAAGCATTGGATTTACTGAAAGTCATTTCTTGGGTTTCTGAGGCCTGCTGTGGTGTCCACTGCACGTACAGCCATGAATCAGGGTCACTCGGCTTTAGGAAATTCTTCTAGCATAGTCTGACTCCTAATTTTTCATACACAAAACTAAGGTTTGGGGAAACTAGTTACTTATTCCGTGTCGCACAACCTTTATGTGATAGACTAGAATCCAGGCTCTTGATCTGGTGCTCAGTTTCTTAAACTACAATCTAATACAAATGGAATTTGTATTACCTATTTAATGGATCAGATAAGAATATTCTTTATGGTGAAACTAGTATGTATGTATGTATGTATTGAGTCTCTAGACATAATAGCAAAGTGCTAGCATATGTTAGGAAAGCAAAAACACTAGTTTTCTTGTGGATATGTCTCCCTATTTTGTATCTCTAATTGCTAATGCATTTATCTGTTATGCGATAGCCTCGGGTCCTTGATAGTTCCCTGGACAATGTGAGAAGCCAATAGTTTAATGATTTAGAGAAGAGATTTTCAAGCTGTGAGCCATGGGAGCTCTGCAGAGGTAAGGGCAGGGAGATGGGGGCCTGGCGGGAAAGAAAGCCTTGGGGCTCCTGTTCCTTCATTAACAAGTGAAGCTTTGTTTTTCTCAGTGGGGTGGGGATGTTGCCCTGGGCTTGGGGGGGGGGTACATTGGTGCCTCGAGGCAGGAATTTCTGGCACTGAACCTCTCTCTTTGGGGATGTGTTTTGAAAGGCGCTTAAAGGTGAGGGTGTTCAACAGTAAGTAGTGATGTCAGGGTCGACTCTGATGAGGGTTCCATGCACACTACAGAATATCCGTGTAAAATGAGGCGACATGAGATACATGTGAGCAGGAGAAAAGTATTTTGAGGACATTCATGGTGAGTTTTGTAACTGGTTTTAAATTCTGAGTATGGAAAGAGATGCTCTCTCTCATTCTCAATCACCTTGCCATTTTATAGGACGTCTGTTTGTTTGTTGGGGCTTATTTCTGTTTCTGTAGTTGGAACACCATTTCGGTTATTATCCCCATCTACAGGTAGAAGGAGAAAGATGGAAGGTGATCTGTCTTCTATTCTTCTGTTAACTGGGAAAAATGATGCCCTAGAGTTTTAATAGAACAATTCGGAGTCCTTGATAACTTCTTTTTTCTCTATGGCTTTAAAAAAACCCCATTTTGTCCTTTTCATAATTGTGTTGTAGACATTCTCTGTACCCTTGGCCTTTTAAGAAAGATGAACTTTTGCGCTGTTTGAAAATGTAATGAAAATATTAAATAGTTGTAGACTCATCATTAAATCAGCCATGAGAATGAGTCTATCCTAAGCCTAAAGGAAATGCATCAGTGGGCTTTGAAAAAAGCATATGCCTTTCTACCTTCACCATAACATCCTCTGGGGAAGGTCCTGCCCATTTCAGTACTGATCATAAAACAGCTTCTGCCACTTTCTTTCTGAAGGCTCTTTGGTACTGAGGGGTAATGACATTCTTTTTTTTTTTTTTTAAAGATTTTATTTATTTATTCGACAGGATAGAGACAGCCAGCGAGAGAGGGAACACAAGCAGGGGGAGTGGGAGAGGAAGAAGCAGGCTCACAGCAGAGGAGCCTGATGTGGGGCTCGATACCATAATGCCAGGATCACGCCCTGAGCCGAAGGCAGATGCTTAACTGCTGTGCCACCCAGGCGCCCCGGGTAATGACATTCTATCCTTCTCTTTTGTTCTCATAATTTTTCCTCTGCCATTTCAAAGTTATATAACTTGCGTTTTCCCAGTTCTTTAGAAAGGTGATGTTTTTAGTGTCAACTTTCTACTTTTGTGGAAAATCCAGATCCCTTAAAACAAAACCACTCTGTCTAGTTGTTCCTGGGATTCTCTAGTGGATGATCCAGGTAGAGACACAAACAGGTAGAACCTGTCACTTTCCTCCTGTCTTATATGTTTTCTCCTATACACCGAACTGTGCGTTTGCATGCTAGTTGGAAGGGTTTTTCTCCTTGTTCCCTGAGCACTTGGAAAGATTGGGTAGGCAGCAGTCTTATTATCGCTTCCTTAAAAACCAAGGTTCCAACTTAGTGAGGCCACTGTTCTAAAATAAATTTTATTTATTTATTTGCTGGGGGGAGACAGAGAGAGCACAGCAGGGCGAGCAGCAGGCAGGGGGAGAGGGAGAAGCAGGCTCCCCTCTGAGCAAGGAGCCTGATGTGGGGCTCGATCCCAGGACGCTGAGATCATGACCTGAGCCAAAGGCAGATGCTTAACCAACTGAGCCACCCAGGTGTTCCCCATCACCTCCTTTGAATCAGGTGTCTATGACTGTGTGTGTGTGTATGTGGGGGGGGTGCAAGAGTGATAGTGAGTATGAGGAAGCAACAGGAGGGATACGGGGGGACAATTTAGATCATTTACATTTGTGTGATGTCTCATATTTGGGATCCTTTCTTTATATCTTTTGCCTCATATACTTCTACATGATAAGGAAGAAAAGCATTGACTCCCCCATTACAAAATGAGTACAAAGTTGTCTATTTTTGGACATCAAAACCACAAGACTAGCTGGAAAACAATATAAATTCTGGTTGGAGAAAGTAAACTATTAGGGGGAAACAACAGGTGGAGAAATAAATGTGTTTGGTGATGAGATCTGAACCAGTCAGGGTTTCGGAAGGAACACAGATGGCACATGTAAATGGAGTACAGGCAAACTTTGAAGATGTTACAGTTTTGGTTCTGGACCACTATAATAAAGTGGCTATTGCTATAAAGTGAGGCAAATGAATAGCTTCGTCTCCCAATGCATATCAAAGTTATGTTTATACTATACTGTAGTCTATTAAGTGTGCAATAGCATTATGTCTAAAAAAAATGTACATACTTTAACTTAAAAATACTTTATTGCTCAAAAATGTTTTTTTTTTTTTTTAATATTTTATTTATTTATTTGACAGAGACAGCCAGCGAGAGAGGGAACACAAGCAGGGGGGAGTGGGAGAGGAAGAAGCAGGCTCATAGCGGAGGAGCCTGATGTGGGGCTCGATCCCATAACACCGGGATCACGCTCTGAGCCGAAGCAGACGCCCAACCGCTGTGCCACCCAGGTGCCCCAATTGCTCAAAAATGTTAACCATCATCTGAGCTCTCAGCAAATCACAATCATGGATCACAGATCACCATAAGAAATATAGAATAATGAAAAAGTTTGAAATATTATGAGAATTATCAAAATGTGACACAAAGTGAGTGGATACTTTTGGAAAAATGGTGCTGGTAGAATTTTCTCAACATAGGGTTGCCAAAGACCATCAATCTGTAAAGCAAAACAAAAAAACCCCACACCATATCTGTGAAATGCAGTATCTGAGAAGGACAATAAAGCAAATACCATAAAATGAGGTATGCCTGTAATGTGACGAGGTTTAATAAAGGGGCTATTTAGCAAGGCATGGGCAAGCTTGAAGGAAACGAGTGCCTCGGGGCTGCAAGAGTAAGGAGCAGCAAACACTGCTGGGCCTGAAGGGACAAGTGAAGGAAGCAGTGACTGGAACCTGGGAAGGACAGTTGTGTGGAGAGGACCCTCCACCAGTAGGAGTTGGTCTTTGATGAAGAGACACAGCCAGGCCACAGTGACCAGGCCAGAGCAAAGCAGGGAAAGAATACTGTCACCTCACTGTCCTTCCACTCTCTGGTCTTCTGCTAATGCCCTGGAAAATCAGAGAAACTGAAGAGAAAAAAAGGAAGCACGTTGATGTAATCCATATGATTCAACCTCCCTGGGCACGGAACCATGGAGAGGTTAGATCATGAATGAGGGGAAAGGGGGCTGCAAACGGAAGCTTTTTAGCCAAGACATTTCTAGTCCAACTGACAAGATAGTAGACTTTAAAGAAGACCTGAAAGTAGACCATCCATCAGAAAAGTAATGGGTTTCCAACTGGAAAATGCTCACAACAGAAAGTCTCCATTATAAACAGAGTTGACCTTTGAACGACACGGGTTGGAACTGTTCAGGGTCACTTACACATGGATTTTTCTCAATACCTACATTGGAAGATTTTTTAGGGATTTTTGACAATTTGAATAAACTTGCAAATTGCCTAGAAATAATAAAAAATTTAAGAAAAAGTTCGGTATTCATGAGTGCATAAAATATATGTAGGTACTAGTCTACTTTATCACTGGCTATCATCAAATATACACAAATCTATTAGAAAAAGTTAAAATTTATCAAAACTTATGGCCACTCTTTCAGACTATACCCTGCACCATTTGCAGTCATGAGGAATGTGAAGATGCCATATTAAATCCTACCTGCATAAAACTAACTACAGTACATCCTGTACTGCTCCAACGATCTCATAGCCACCTCCTGCCCTTAGTGCCATGAGCTCAAGTGTTGCAAGTATTGGCTTAAAATACTATGTGACCTGGATCGTCTCTGCAAAAATGCTACGTGATGCTAATCATCGCTGTATAGTCTCTCTGGTAAACTGTGTATCACAGCGAGAGTGATCTCTCACGGCTCTCAGGGTTAGTAGTTAAGTTTTGGGGGAGTCAAAAGTTATATGCAGAATTCCAAGTGCATGGAGGGTCCGTTTCAAGGGTCAACTGAATAAACATTAACACTTGTGAGACACTCGGTAATCTGGGAAGTAATTAAAAATGCTTTCCTATTGAATACTCACAAGAAAGTTAGGTAAAGCAAGGGTTCAAAGATTACTTTCCCCATGTTATGGGTAACCTGAAGCAAAGAGAGCTGAAGTGATACGTTCAAAGATGGTGGCTCTTCCAATTTCTAACTTCTCATTCAGTGCTTTTTTACTTTTGACTTCTATTTATACTTTACTGCACCATTCCCAGGGGACAGAATTGCACATTTACTGGAAATTCTCAACCATCCGAATTTCAAAAAGTATATAGAAACAGAGGACACTTGCTTTTGCCTCACAGTCAGTTTTCAGTGTATCAATGCACCCGTAGGAAAAGCAACCGGAATCCCAAAGTTTTGAGGAGTGATGTAGATCGTTAGTGAGGATCTGGCTTAGGTGGGAAGCAAAGGGAGAAGAGAATTACAGCGCCTAATGAAAAGCAAAACCTCTCTAGAGTCATGTTTTCCAACCACCAACTCAAAACTCTACCCAAATGTCTCCTTTATCCTTGCAGCCAAATAAGGCAACCAGTAGCCCTTCCCAGAAGTAGCGGAAGAGGTAAAGGCAGTGAAAGATGTCTATAGTAGGAGTTAATAGTTTGTCTGGGTCACATGTGAAACGGTCATCAATATCACTCATGGCTTTACCACACGCCTCTGGACAGAAGTAATTACATGTTGGTTTTCACTCCTTGAAGGTTTTGCTGAGTTAATTCTTGTTGGGTGCGTGTGTGTGTGTGTGTGTGTGTGTGTGTGTGTGTGTGCATTTTTCCTAATTCTTGGGATCAGAAATTATTTTTTTCCCTTTTCTCTCTTATACAAGCATCTGTAAGTAGCTTAAGCCTGATGTGAAATGGTACAAATACCCAGCATTTTTATTCCTAATCAGATCGCTGTATAAAATCCATTTGAAAGTGTCAGCTTATCATCCAATGGCAGCTGTCTAAAGAAATTACAAGAAATACTCATGGTCTTTTTTCGCTTTTGCTTTTTACAATAGAAGTTGTCCAGAACTTTGGCATAAGTTTTACCAGCAGAATAGACATTAAGTCATTCGGCAGAGATTGTAAAACTCATTGAGGAGTATGGGAAGATTTTAATATGCTGCTTTATTAATTTCGATATGTATTCAGCTCATGTTTTAGGAATAATGCTTGTTTTATAATTTCATACTGCCAAGGATAGTCTTCCAAAAAAGACTATAGAAGCATTTCTTTGATTGAGAAAGAGAATATATGTGAAAACAGTTTGAAAACTGCTAAATAATTCCCAGGAAGGAGTACCGTGCAGCCATTAAAACCATAAACAGTATTTTCTATATGATTAAACTTTAAAATATGACACCCCACCCACACTAATAGAAGGAAATATAAAAATACTATAAATAGTATTTAATACTGGTGATGATCTTTTTTTCTTTATTGTACTTTCCAAATTTCCTATGAGTCTGTGTTTAACGATCATAAAAATGAACATGATTTATTCTTTAAACAAAAAATATAAAGCCCTATCCTGGAGGCTAATTCCAAACCCAGTAAATGATCCTTGGGCATACACACAGCCTGATAATTTCACACTGAGACGGTGCCTAAAATAGGCCTGGCAGAATTGAAAGGAGAAACAATCCCTGCTTCTGGAAGGAACATTATAATTGAGACAGTATGAAGAGGAAAGGTGAGTGAGCACAGCATAAGAACATCAAAATGCTATGTTTTATGGATGCTCGATGTAGAGCAGATGGCATTATACCATTCAAAATATACCGTTTCACCACCAAACATCAAACCTCTACCCTTGTGCGCCTAAATGCTATTTTTAGCTGTCATATACTTACGGCTGCGTGTTCTATGTAGAAGCTGTATTCTCATAAAAACCATTTGTGTTTAAAGTCTCTGCTTGTGTAAATCATAGCTATTTCCTACGGAAGCAATTAATTCGTCATTTAATTAGAAAAAAGGGTCTGGTTTTACAGAATTTTTAAAAAAGATTTTTTTTTTAAAGATTTTATTTATTTATTTGACAGAGATAGAGACAGCCAGCTAGAGAGGGAACACAAGCAGGGGGAGTGGGAGAGGAAGAAGCAGGCTTCCAGCGGAGGAGCCTGACGTGGGGCTCGATCCCAGAACGCCGGGATCACGCCCTGAGCTGAAGGCAGACGCTTAACCACTGTGCCACCCAGGTGCCCCTAAAAAAAGATTTTTACTTATTTATTTGTCAGAGAGAGAGAGAGAGAGCACAAGCCAGGGGAGGGTCAGGCAGAGGCAGGCAGAGGGAGAAGCCTGATGCTCAGCAAGGAGCCAGATGTGGGACTCAATCCCAGGACCCTAGATCATGAGCTGAGTTGAAGGCAGATGCTTATCCTACTGAGCCACACAGTTGTCTCTGATTTTATAGAATTTTAACCAATAGTGTGAAAACAGTACTTAAAATCTGGGATCAAGGCAAACAATGACTTAGGATGTAAAGTGTTTACTCTAGACTTCCCTACAGGAAGTCAAGTACTTATGGTTAAGGTTACAGATCTGATGTAGAATCTGAGACAGAGGAGTAATGGACTTCATATCAATCTATTTAGGATATTCATACCTTAGCTGAACACGCTGAAATTCTTAAGGGACTTACCCATGATCATTCAACTAATTAGTAACAAATAGATCACTCTATGTAGTGTGTGGTATCTTTTAGTGCTTCTAAATCTGGATATTTCCTTCAATTGCTATTGATTAATGTATCTTCTAAATTAGATCTTACACGTATGAGAGTTTGGGGCCTTAATGGGGGGAAAAATCAAGGAACATGAGAGCTGTAAGGAATCTGAGGGTTCTTCTAGTTCAGACCTCTTGCTTCAAAGGGGACGAGGAAACTCAGACTCAGTATGGGTTGGGGGAGCTCAGTGCTTCCCCTTTTGTCCTTCTTTGGTAATCAGAAGATCCAGAGGGATATAGCTGAGTGTTGTACCTGTTCGAGGCTAGACCCAAGTGAGGCGGAAGAGACACTCTATTCCAGGGGGACAGGAGGATGGAAGCTGGTTATGCCCAAGCCCTTCCATGTCAGAATTTGAGACGTCTCCTGAGTTCCTGCTCCCGTGACCCTGGCAGCTGCCCTCAAGTCCTCTTCCTCTTGAACCCTGATGCCTCAAACTTTTCTTTGTCTCTGGGAGCTCGTTAGTATCCTTCTACTCAATTTCCTTTTTCTTTTCTTACAAGCCTCCAGAGTTGGTTTCTGTGCCTCCCAATAGAGAACCTGACCAATGCACCCAGCATAGGTAAATTGAGTTTCCTAGTGCTCCATAGTCAGTGAGTGGGGAGAGCAAACCTGCTGCCTCATTCTCAAGGATCTGGACTAAACATGTTTCCTCTACTTTTTAAAAAAAGAGCTTTGTGGACATACTGTATAATTAATTCTTCATGGCCTTCGCCTTATCCTAATATCTTAAAATTGTGATTCATTCCTAGAGTAGCAGGTCAAATCAACACTTCAGTATGAAGAGTTTTATCGTTAACAGAAAATGTAACCCTTAACTTCTGTGGACACCGTGTTCTCAACTCTCAGCAGAATTTTCTCTTCACCTCAAAAATTGTTTATCAGGTTATTTCAATACTTTATGCCCTTTTCTTCAAGGACTAGTAATTCACCAATTCCTTTTAATTGTGTGGAGTCAATGTTCCTATAGAGATCTGACATAGCAAATGCTCGATAAATATTTGTTGGTTAATAGATCTCTTATTAACAGCTAAGTAAATTTTGGGCAATTCAAAACAGATGAATGTTTACAACCACAGCAGTGGGTGATTGAACTGGCATGTCACCAATTCTATTAGCTTCTGCCCTGAATCTCACCCAATATACCTAATTTCACTCAATACACCTAACCCTGAGAATAAGGCAGAAATGAATGCCATCAATCTCATTCAGGCCACTTAAAAGAATATCACATACACATTTTACTCACATCAGGATCTCAACCAAACTACAGAGCGATTTGGTTGCTTTTATTATATCTTGTTCATTGTCTAGTTCTGTCTTTGCTGTCTAATTATGTACATGGCACTTGAGGTGATAATCATAGTGAGAATTATTAGTTAAATTCTAGAGAGTAAAAGAAAGATTTTGACATTGGAGAGTTCCTGAGTTTGGTAGTATGCAAAACTTATAATGTCAAATATTGTTATAGCTAAAACAGTGATACTCCTGTAACTCCTTTTGTTTTGTTGACTATATCACAGCCTAGAAAAGAAATAAGGATTTTTTTTTTTTAAATTTGCTTAGATTGTAACAACTTTGTCTGAATCAATTACAGGTCTTCCTTGTCTTCTCCCAAATATCATATTATTTTCAATTTGAGAAGCATTTATTTAGTACCTATTATCCATGCATTATTCATATAATGGACACTGAATTACTAACACTGAGCTTAGTGCCTCTCAAATAGTAGACATTCAATAAACAGTGATTAAGAGGCAGCCCCTCGACGAATAGGGGCTTATCCATAGAAAGGGTTAGATAAGTAACAAATAACTAGCATACAAGGGATAAGGCATGCTATAAGAAAACTATGAACGAATTTCTGAGTTTAAATTAGAGAAAAATTATACTTGGAAAAGAATTATTTAGGAAGTTGTATTATTAAGGACAGGTTAAACCATGTTACAGTAAAAATTTGACACGGAAACATTTACCAAAACAAAGGCTTATTTCTCCTTCTTATATGCTCAGTGTGGAATGAAGAGAAGATCTGCTGTACAGTCACGTAAGGATCCAGTGTGATGAAGACTCCACCATCTCGTAGCTTTGCCATTTAGGACAAGTAACTTCCAAGATCACTGAGATAGGGGACTCACACGATGGCGCACAGAGTCTTAAAAGTCTCAACTCAAAAGTGACATGTGCCACTTGCACTTAACATTTTTTTTTAATGATTTTTTATTATATTATGTTAGTCACCATACAGTACATCCCTGGTTTCTGATGTAAAGTTTGATGATTCATTAGTTGCGTATAACACCCAGTGCACCATGCAACACGTGCCCTCCTTACTACCCATCACCAGCCTATCCCATTCCCCCATCCCCCTCCCCTCTGAAGCCCTCAGTTTGTTTCTCAGAGTCCATAGTCTCTCATGTGCACTTAACATTTTTTTGACTAGAACTAGTCATATAGTTCTGCTTAAGGGCAAGGGACTGGAAAGTATAGTGTTCCTTCTTGCTCAAGAAAGAATGGAGAACCAGGGGCAGCTGGGTGGCTCAGTTGGCTGAGTGTCTGCCTTCAGCTCAGGACATGATCCCAGGGTCCTGGAATCGAGCTCCACGTTGGGCTTCCTGCTCAGTGGGGAGCCTGCCTCTCCCTCTTCCTCTCACTCTGCTGCTTCCCCTGCTTGTTCTCTCTCTCTCCTCTGTCAAATAAGTAAATAAAATCTTTAATAAAAAAATAAAAATAAAAGAAAGAAAGGAGAACCAGATATACGTGAGCACTAGTAATCTCTTTCAAATTTTTTTCTGAAGAAGGTAAGGGTGGGGGGCATTTATTATGATCCTTGGAGAGAGAGTGGATATTTGAGTATTTCAGATAGAGACAATAGCATGTGCACAAAGATTGGTGAGGGCATTGAAAGTAATCCTCAGAAAATTGTAAATGGCTTTCATTTGTGACATGAGATAAAGAGGTAGAGCTAATGCAAGAGATTAAAATGGAAAAGTAGGCTCAGAAGTATTGCAGAGGACTTTGTATCTAGAACCAAGCCTATGTAACAGGTTTAGTTGGCCATGGAGTACTAATTGGGTATGTGTGATGCCAGCACAGCACAGCTATGTACTTTCAAGCACCGGGTGTTCTTTAATTTAGAAAGAACATCCAAATGGAAGAGAGTGTCTCATAAGAAGATAATTGCAAGTATTAATGAGCCTGCGTTCATTGATTGGCTGGAGAAATGTCCAAACCAGCAAGATAGGTGTACCCAGAGGAAAATGTAAACTGTGTTAATAAAAGTGGGAAAATATATGTGAACGAGAACTGAAATATATGAAAGACAACGTCTATGCATTTTAAGTTGGGTTGTTAGAAAATAATCTGCACATGATTTTAATATTTTTAAGTATATTAAGACTTATCTTATGGCCCAACATACAGTCTACATTGGCGGAAGTACGAAGAATGTGTGTTCTGCTTTGGTTGAGTATAGTGCTCTGTAAATATCAATAAGACCAAGATAGTTGGTAGTGTTGCTTAGGTCGCCTTCTATTTTTACAGGTTTTTGGTCTAGCAATTCTGTAAATTGCTGAGCAGTGGGAGTTAGAGTCTCCTACTATAGGCAGAAAATTGCCAACTTACCTCTTGAATTTGTCAATTTTTGATTCATATAGAGTAAGGCTGTTTTTAGGTGCATACACATTTAAGGTTTTTAGGCTTTGTGAGGAATTAACCCTTTTATTATTATGGAATATTCCTCTTTATATCTTTATTTGTCTTGAATACACTTTTTAAAGATTTTATTTATTTATTTGAGAGGGAGAGGGAGAGAGAGAGAGCCTGACATGGGTCTGGATCCCAGGACGCTGGGATCATGACCTGAGCTGAAGGTAGACACCCGGCTGAGTCACCCAGGTGCTCCTGTCTTGAATACTTTTATCTGATATTAATACAGCCCCTTCAGCTTTCTTATATATCCAGTTCACATGCCATATAGCATATGCAGTCTCTCTATATAGTGTTTCCATCCATTTATGCAGCCTACTTGTGTCTTTGTATTTAAGAGTATCTCTTATAGGCAGCATACAGTTGAGTCTTGCTTTATTATTCATTTTGAGTATCTCTACCTTTTAATTGGAACACTTAGTCCATTAACATTTATGTGATTATTCATATGATTGGATTTAAGCCTTCTTATTTTATTATTTTTTATTATATTATTTATTTTCAACCATTGCTTCTGTTCTTTTGTTCCCCTATTTCTCTTTTTCTGACTTGCTTTGTATTACTTGAATTTTTTAGAATTCCATTTTATCTATTGGCATTTAGCTATATTTGGTCCATGCATTTAAAACATATTTTAGGCATTTGAAATTATACATTTGCTATCATATAAGCAAAGCCATATCTATGGTAATATGTACTATTAAGGTATTATTCGAATGTTAAATCTCATTTCAATCTGTATAGTTTTAGAAATGTGGACAATTCATAGGGTGCCAGCAAAGAGAAACAGAAATGATAAAAGGTTTGGAACTAAAACCAAAGAAGAAAAACAAGCAGACATGATTTGTCCTGAAGAAGAGAAAGCTCGGAGATGATGTTTGCCTTTAAGTAGATGAAGCATTTTCTTGCGGTGACCCTCTGTTTCCATCCCTACCCCAAAGTGTAGCAAATAGCATTAATTGTAACTAGGTAGACTGTATGGTTGCCAAGGGAAAAACAAGTCTGTACTAAATCTGCAAGGGTGTAATGATGCTAAAGTCCAGGGGAATATTAAATAACATATTTATCTCAATATCTTTAAGAAAGCATTCTGTGTATCCTTGCAATCTATCTACCTGTCCTCATTCCTACAGAAAGCCCATAATCAATTTGCCCTTGACTATTTGTAATTAGGTATGGATTACCTACATGCAGAGGGAAGGATTAAGTTATACTGGAAATTTAGTAAAATACTATAATTTTTGAACCAAATGCAAAAGTTAGTCTCAACTTGATATGCTTGAAGAAAAAAGTCTGAAATAAAATAATATTATTCAGGAACAGGGTTGCAGGTTTAGCAAATAGAATAACAGGATACCTCATTAAATTTGAATTTCAAATGAAGAGTGGTTTTTAGTGTAAGTATGTCCCATGAAACAACTGGGACATACTTAGCCTAAAAGATGATTTGTTGTTGATTTGAAATTCAAATATAAGTGGGCAAAGTATATTTTAATACTGCCATCAGTTCTTTCCCTCTGCTACTCAAGTCAAGAAATGGAGAGGATGATTTCCTTCTTCTTGAATCTAGGCTGGTCTTAGTGACGTGTGGACTCAAAACACACATTGGAAATGACAGTCACAGCTTCCACGCACATCTCTTGGAATGCTTGACTTGGGGACACTCTCTCTGAACACAGATGCCATGCTGTGAGAAGCTCAGGTCACCCAGAGACATCATATTTGGTGATGTAACTTCCCCTCTTGGACTCCCAGCCTATAGCCAGCATCAACTGACAGACACTCAAGTGACTCATCCTTGACACTGACAAAGACTCCTTACGTAAAGGTTTTCAGAGCCTTCTTCTAGGGTAGGCTTCCATCATGGCCCCATCTTGCTAGACCTGCACAGGGCAGCTATAGCAAGACTCTTGCTAAGTCAGTTTGGAGAAAACCCTTCCACCTTTTGATTTCTGATGGCTTGTGATATCTAATCAAATTTCTCATCCCCTACTCTTTTTTAAAAAATTTATTAATAGACACACAGAGAGAAACCACAAGCAGGGAAAGTAGCAGGCAGAGAGAGAGAGAGAAGCATGCTTCCTGAGGAGCGGGGAGTCCACCATGGGGCTCAATCCCAGGACCCTGGAATCACAACCTGAGCAAAAGGCAGATGCTTAACTGACTGAGCCACCCAGGCGCCCTGTCTCATCCCCTACTCTTTTTTTTTTTTTTAAAGATTTTATTTATTTATTCAACAGAGATAGAGACAGCCAGAGAGAGAGGGAACACAAGCAGGGGGAGTGGGAGAGGAAGAAGCAGGCTCCTAGCGGAGGAGCCTGATGTGGGGCTCGATCCCATAATGCCGGGATCACGCCCTGAGCCGAAGGCAGATGCTTAACCGCTGTGCCACCCAGGCGCCCCTCATCCCCTACTCTTAACACTTGATCACTCTGGTCTGGCCTCAGAAAAAATACTGTTTGGTCAGTTTAGCAAGAATTCCCCCTGATCTTGATGTCTACTCTTATTAATGTTCCATTCATCACCCCCTGCTATTTGACTACAAATCCCTTGTTCTTGTTGTGTTTGGAATTGAGCCTAACTCTCCACTAAGGTTTCGTTTCCCCTATTGCAATAGTTCCTTAGTTAAAATAATTTTTTTTCTTCAACTACTATCAGGCCCTGGTTTTCTTTAACAACTTAGTTAAACCTTCAGATGACTGAAACCCCAGCCGACTGCAACACCATAAGAGACCCAAAGTAGGACCCTTCCAGCTGAAACAGTCAACATGTAAATCTGTGAAAAGTAATAGTAAGTTGTTGCTTTAAGTTACTAGGTTTTGGGGTGGTTTGTTGCAGTAGATAATTATAACATTCATCTGAGGATTTTTTAAAAGGAGACAAATTCTCATTACAAGTACATTAGCAGATAAACAGATGTAGCTTTCTGGTCAATATCAAGTACAATCTTTTTTTTTTTTTTTAAGATTTTTTATTTATTTATTTGACAGAGAGAGACAGCCAGCGAGAGAGGGAACACAAGCAGGGGGAGTGGGAGAGGAAGAAGCAGGCTCTTAGTGGAGGAGCCTGATGTGGGGCTCGAACCCAGAACGCTGGGATCACACCCTGAGCAGAAGTCAGATGCTTAACCACTGCGCTACCCAGGCGCCCCTAAGTACAATCTTTTAAAAATATAAAAGTGTTTTCCTAATTAGATAGTAAATAATATATAATATTGGGCAGCCCTTAAGCTGAGTTAAAATTAATGGATTTAATACTACTTTATCTTTATTGTTCAAAAAATAGAGGAACAGTCATTATCAATAACAGACTCTGTTTAATATTTTCCTCTCCTTTGTTATTCCCATTAGCATGTTCATATGTTACCTAATTTAAGCATCTAAATAAACGTATAATGCTGCTGTTATTATCCTTGTTTTACTAGAGAGAAGACTGATGTCTAAAGTGGTTAAGTAATTTATTCAATATTTCTCAGTCAGGATTTAAATCAATGTCTTCTCATTTTCAATTCCAGGCTCTTTTCCAGGAAACTCAGGCCAGACTGTAATAATAAACCGAAATCCAAATCTGAAAGTGTCATCCTCAGTTTCTGAATCTTGAGGCCATTGCTGTCCTGAGGAGTGAATATTGTTTTACTTTTGGGAAATTCACATTAGGAAAGACTTGTTGTTTTCAGAGGTAATCACACAATGAAAAACTCGCTGAGACTGAATTTCACTCTGGAGATGATAGTATTGGTTTTTTCAAGTTTCAGTTTTGAGTTTTATTTTAATGAGAACAAAATGTGCCTTTATAGATGGAAGTAGGAGATCCAGAGAGGGGAGTGCCTCACACCAGTTCTCAGGATAGAAAATGGTAGAGAAGCTACTAGAACCCTCATCTGCTCACCCCAGAGGTTTTCCCACCTTGTTTGAAGCCTCAGATCAAGGTCTGTAATTTGGTAATACGTGTGTGAGTTTTCAAGGAAAGCTCCGTTAAAAACGCTTCTAATGTGTGTTAAATCAAGACAGTGCTTTGTAGCCACGAAAGATGAAGAAAAGCACTAAGGAAAGGTGCCACATTCAGCTAGACGCTGCCGCATGGCCAGGCTTCCTTCCTGGGCACCCTCAAAACTGCAGTGCACAGCACCCCACTTGTCACTTGTCTCTCTATAGGCAGGTCTTAATTAGACAGATAATCCAGAGCACTGCTGCCCAATACGAGATGTTCCACATGAACAGAAATGCTTTCCAATTAGCCCTGTCCGATAGGGTAGCATCAGCCACACGTGGCTATTGAGTGCTTGAAATGTGGCTGATGAGACCGAGGAACTGAATTTCTAACTTTGTTGAATTTAATTAATCTCAATTTAAGGAGCCACAAGTGGCTAGTGGTTACCGTACCGGACAGCACAAATCAGACTACAAGGGGATCGTGTTCATTTTTAGAAAAATGGGAAAAGCAGAAGCAGCCCTCTCTTCTCTCTGGACTAGGGGATTTCTGTTGCATTGGGTCATGATGCTGATGGAAGCCCATGTCACTGGTTTTGAATCTCAAAACCATATTCAAATTTTCTTGTGTGTTTGTTTAAACTAATGTTTAATTCAACAGACTGGAAAGGAAAACCAGATTGTAGTGGTGTATGGTTCTTTTGTAGCTGCTTTATTATTCCTCCCTCTGTACTCACCTGTCTCCATCCAAAGCACAAAGGAAATGGGTCAGGAGTAGGGTTCTCAGAGAAAATACAGATTGCCCAATTAAGTTTAAAATAAATATAAATTTTATATATATATATATATATATATATAATAGAGGTATGTCTCCCATGCAATATCTGGGACACATTATACTATACATTATACTATCACATTATTTGTCGTTTACCTGAAATTTACATTTAATTGGGCATCTTCAATTTTTAGTTGCTACTCTCCAATGAGGAGAAGGACCCTAGCTAGGAGAAGGGCTCAAGGTCAGTTTCTGGGCTTCTGGGAGATGATTTGTATTCTCTAAACAGTGGAGGAGGAGAGACTATTAGTGTCAGGACATCTGAGAGACTAACCTCATGGGTAAGGCAGACAGAAACAGTGCCCAAAGCTATTCTAAGTACAAGTGGTTTGTAGAAAGCTTCATTGGTTCAGCTGGGTAGACTCATGCTCACGTCAGTAAGCTCTGGAAGCTCAAAATTATCGCAATATTCTTGGTCTCATGTAATCACCATCCATGTCAAGAAACTGAAAATAACTCCCCATCTTCTGCCCCCTTCCCCTCTCCCAATCACTACCCCTTGCTCCTCAAAGATAATAACTCTGCTGACTTCTTACACAGTAGATGAGGTTTTTATTTTCTGTTTTGGACTTCATGGAAATGAAATCTTTCACTGTGTATTCTGTGGTATAAGTTTTTTCCCTGGAAGGAGCTTCTGAGAGCCGTTGGCAATCTCCCATCACCTAATCCAATCAGAGATGGAAATCACTCCCAGCTGGTCTTTACTCAGTGGACTGTGGATTTCTATTGATGGTCCTCTCTTATTCTTGGGTGATATCCCTTTGCAGTCCCAGCCACAATCCTGGGTATTTCTTTCAGGTCCCCACTTCTCCATGGAACCTGAAATTCACTGTTGGTATGCCGGCCTGTGATTCTGTCCAGTGCTTTTATCATCGTCACAGTCTCCCAGGGAATCGGGAGAACCTCTAGGTGCAAGCTCCCCCTGCCAGGCTCACTTCTCTGAGTTTTCTTCTTCTCTTGGCCCTTGGTGTTATAATTTTTTACTGCTTTAGAAGCTGTGTAATACCGAATACCTTTAATGTATTATTATTATTATTTTATTTTTATTATTATTATTTTTTTTAAGAGGGAGAAGGGGAGCGGGGCAGGGGGAGAAGCAATGAGAATCTTAAGCAGGCTTCAGGCACAGCACAGAGCCCAATGCAGGACTCGATCTCACAACCCTGAGATCATGACCTGAGCTGAAATCAAGAGTCAGCGACTTAACCGGCTGAGCCACCCATGCCCTCTAGAAGCTGTTTAATATCTTTAAGTAGATTTTTGTTTTCTACTTTGCTAGTTTTCAGCAGGAAAACCAGTCTGGGTTACTCAGTTTGCTATTTTTGCAAATGGATTCCTCAACATGTAAGGTCTTAATGCATTCCACTTGCATGGACAGGACTGGAGACCCATTCAGCCCCAGATCTAGCTGTCCTTCTGCCAGAGAAGGGCAAATTTCTGGCCCAGAGGCAAGTTCTTTAGGGCCTAGAGGATGAGACGTGTTTCGCTGGGACTCGTACCAAGGAAACAGCAGTGACTCCTGTGAGTGCTTGTGCTGTCTCCTCCGTTCCGACTAGGAAAACAAAAACTCAATAAAGTTCAAATACGCTATCATGATTTTCTTAGATCTTGTTCATAACTTGAGATCATGAGCTTTTATCTTTTCTCCGAAAAAAGGAGCAGACTATTATTGTGGAATCACATATTACAATCATGCTGTCAAACCCCATTTGTTAATTTAACATTCATTTAAGTTGAGTGATTAAATCCTTGTAAACCAAGACCCCTTTCCCTCAAAATATATTCTTAGCTTTACAGCTACCACTGTAACCCAGCTAGCTAACACACACAGGGTTGTTGGTTGAATTCAAAAGGGATATTCTGCAGTTAAAATTAGTTTCACCCCCCCCATCACGACAGCCGAAATGAAAAATGTAATATTGAAGCACATATGAGACGAAGTGAAATATTCTTTATTTGTTTCCATATCTTGTTTTATGATTGTGGTTTTAATAACTTTCTGGATGAATCACAGAGAAGAGCAATGACATGTTTTCAGTCCAAATTTCTGAAAGTGTATTTGATTTCCCCCCTCTGGACCTTAATTTTCTTCCTGGCCTTTGCCATAAGGAAAGATTGTCAATAATTTTATTAGCTTTCATAGTCAAAACGTGGAAAGAATATCTTATTGCCTGTATGGTGTGTGGAAGCTTTGATATGACCCAGTAAATAATTTGTCAAATAACTTTTAGAATGTGATTTATTTTTCCCTTGCACCTTTGATATAAAATTCCTGTGCTTTGAAGCAGTACCATGAAATGTTACAGTGATTTAACTAAAGAATTTTATTAATTAAATCTTTACTTCATTGCTTTTTCATATAATGAAGAGAAATTTAAAACCACTAGAATGTCCATTCCATCAGGGAGGGGGCTTTGTCAATTTTCTTACATGCCTAGAAGTGGCTGGCACAGTAGTAGTTGTCAGTAAATATATGTTGAATGAGTAGAGCCTTACAACTGTGGATTACTAGAGACTACATGAATTTCAAAGGTCATGGAAGCCAAACCCCTGTTCCATAGATTGGGAAACTGTCAAGACATAGATCTCCAAGTGACACAGTCAAAGTCAGAGAGAGCAGAATGATGGAGGAGCATCTAGACCCCATGTATGATCTCATGATCCTTGCTGAACACTACTAGCCTCCTGATCTCATGAGTTCAAAACCTAATATGGTCTCGAGGTTGAAACTGAGATATGCCACTCAGGTTCCTCTCAAGGAAGGATTTGTTATAATAGCAGGCAACCTTCAATCATTAACTCTTTTTAAGGTCTATACAGGACCACCTCAAAGGAAGCAGTCTTCCAGGGATGTTTCTATCTGGCGGGATATGTAAAGGCCTGGCCCCTTCTGCTTGATGTGGGACAACCTGGCAAGCCATACTTGTCGAGTTTGCCAACACGCTGAACCCAGTTCAACTTCATCCTCTTCTCAATCCTGCTTCTTCTCCCTTCTTCCACTGGTATTGATTCCTAATAAATCAACTGCATCCCAAACTCTATCTCAGTGCCTGCTTCTGGAGAGCCCAAACTTTGATAGATCCCTACTCTGTTGACTCCATCTCCTCTAAAACATATTTTAAAGTTGGTGTTCCTTTACATTGTCTTTCAGGACAACTTTCTCTCCAAGTCTGCTGGTCCCCAGCACCTTTATGTTGTTACCCTGTGCCCTACCATCCTATGAACTTCATAATGAAGTTCAAACCCTGGTTCCCCTACCCACTAATTCCAAACGTATGATCTTTCTATTATATCACACTGTTCCAATAAAACTCATTTCTCCCAAATCCCATTCCTTTTAGACATTATTAATGACATACATACAGTTAAGGAGTTAATCAAATAAATTAACCTCCCCTGTGTTGGCTTTCCTGATGTGTAACTTAAATGCAAGTCATTTAATTATAAACTCTGTAAATGTCGGTTCCATCTCTTTACCTCTCTTTTCCCCCTGATTTACACAATATTGAGTACCTGCTATTTTCCTGATCTTTCACAGAAGTTACTTTCTTTAATTCTATCAACGACTCTGTATGATAGATACTACTATGATATTTCTAGGTATTACAAAACCCATTATACAGATGAGGCCACTGAGGCTCAGAGAAGTGAAAAGACAAAAGCAGGCTCAGACAGCTGCTAAGTCGTAGATAAGTTGACTCTCAGCTGGATCTTGTTACTTTTCCATTCAGTTTTTCTTGAAGGTTGTAACAGAGAAACAAGTATTCAGACAGTCTGTTGGCTGAGGGCTCTCATAGGACCAGTGAATAAGGCAGAGAAGTGTTTTGGAAAGACAGGTTATGCTTTGGAGACTTGTGTCTAACTTTGGGCACAAGTAACATGACTTTCCTCATCTTCGTTTCCTCAGTGGTAAATGGGGCTTATAATGTCTCTTCCATACATTTGCCGTTTGGGTTAGAGACAATGGATTATCATCCCTTGCACAATGTCTGGCACATCAAAGTGAAAGATGGCATAATTATTAGTAATAGTAACAGTAGCATCAGTCTTAAATTAGATGTAGACTGTAAGAGGTTTGTTACTTGTGGAAACAAGAGGTCCAGGAACTATACTTTACGGCAATCTTCCTTTACTCTGCTTTTATCTGGACTGAAACATGATAACTTATTTTAGCAATGGGTTCCAAAGACCAAGTACACTTTTAGTTAAAACAGCTCTACTTAAAAACTTGTAGTTAAGTGTTGAAATGGCACGAGCCCATGGACTGCAGCTTTTAGCTAATCCTCTTGGCACTTTATAACCAAATAATTACCCAGCTTTCACAAAAAGGTCTGGAAATGTCCCTATTTTTGCAAGTACATTTGAAGGGAATGGTGCTAACTTAACCTCAAAGAAATGCTGTGCTTGGAATAGCATCTCTGTTTAATAGAAATGATAAATATCATTCGAGATAGACTAAAAAAATGCATTTATTTTCCCTTTAAATATATAATCTAAAATATTTACGAGCTTAATCATAACTTCAGTTTAGTGGCTGCTGTTTTCCTTAAAGAATATAATTAAATATAAATAATAAAATAAAATACAATTATCATATGGTTTCACTTATATGTGGACATAAGGAATAGCATGGAGGACATTAGGAAAAGGAAGGGAAAAATTAAGGCGGGGGGCGGGGAGCAGAGAGGGAGATGAACCATGAGAGACTATGGACTCCAGGAAACAAACTGAGGGCTTCAGAGGGGAGGGGGTGGGGGATTGGGATAGGCCAGTGATGGGTATTAAGGAGGGCATGTATTGCAATGAGCACTGGGTGTTTTCATATGCAAACAATGAATCATGGATCACTACATCAAAAACTAATGAAGTACTGTGTGGTGACTAACATAACATAATAAAAAAACTAATAAATTTAAAAAAATTTTAAAAATAAAATAAAATAAATGAGTAGTGAAAAATAATTTGGTTACTTTAGTTTTCAGACTGTAAATGTTAAGTGACAGCCACCCCATTTCCTGAAACTGCTATTCTGATCATTCATAAATTCATGTAAATTCCATTAATTTAGCTAGAGTTGCCTGCAGGCCTTTATGATAAGATTATCATTACAATAGTAGATTAGCAATGTCTCACTCACATCGTATAACTAGATTTCTTTCTTTCTTTCTTTCTTTCTTTCTTTCTTTCTTTCTTTCTTTCTTTCCTTCTTTCTTTCAGAGAGAAAGAGAGGGCACACACAAAAGGGGAGGGGTAGGCAGAGGGAGAGGGAGAAGCAGGCTTCTTACGGAGCAGGGAGCCTGAGGCAGGACTCCATCCCAGGACCCTGGGATCATGGCCTGAGCAGAAGGCAGGCGCTTAACTGACTGAGTGACCCAGAGGCCCAACATTGTATAACTAGATTTCAAAAAGGTGGTTGACAAATGAGATTTCATGGGGAGGAAAAGAAGTAACTGGAGGGTAGGCAGGGTCTCCTTAAGAAAAAGTTAGGTTTAGACAGCTAGCTGACTAACCAATATTGAATTCCCCACTCTTTCTTTTATGTAATTAATTATTGGCATTGCTGGTGATGTTGGTAAGCAATGTGCCCATTTAAAAAAAAACAACTGTATCTCCAAGCCTCCTTACAGATAGAAGTGATTAAACAAATAAATTCTGTTCAACGGAGTGGAAGCGGAAGTTTTTGGGTGGGCCCTGGGGATAAAATCCTCTGAAAGAGTGCTAACTTGGCTGGCCTGCCCCTTTGTCTCTTGCTGTTTTCCTTTCTTTCCCCAGAACAAGAACATGGATCAGCACCTTTGTAAAGATGAGAAGGTAAACACAGGCAAAGATGGCTGGACTGAAAGAGAAGAAGAGCCTGGATTCCTGATTCCATCACGGAACTCTTGTAACAGCCCTAAGCAGCTTCTTCCAGATTGCTAGTTACATGAGAAAAAGACAACTTTTCCCTATTTTAAAGTCTCTGGTTTCTGTAATCAGGAGCTGAATATAATTCCTAAGTGGCAAGAGGGGATGCTTTGAAAAGAAAGAGGCTGGGCATATCTTTTTTTCTTTTTCTTAACATAGACTATAGAGAGTAAAACGAAATCAATCTTCTTGCCTGTTGGGGGGGAAGTAGAATATAGAGGGAAATCCTGAGAATTGGGGAAAAACTAGATTCTAGGTTATGAGATCCTTGAGAACAAACACTGTCGTTTAAGTTGTTTTTCTAGTGCCCAACACAAAGTGAGGCACGCTGATATTTACGGTGGCCAAGGATCCCCGGTTGTCCAGAACAGTCCCAATTTTAGCACTGAAAGTCCCTAATCCCAAATAACTCTTCCACCTCAGGCAAACTGGGATGGTTGGTCACCCTGCTACAGGTACTCAATCCATTTCACAGAATGAATGAATGAAGCCAGAGGGGAGTCTATAGGTTGTGCCACAGAACCCTGTCCCATATCCCAGGTCTTCATTAATGACCTGGAGAAGAATATTAATAGCACAAAAGTCAAATTTGTATTAAACGAAAAGTTGGGAGAGAGAGAAGATACTTTGGAGTCCAGATCCCATAATATTTTTACACACTAGATGACAGAAAAACTATTGATGGAGAATTGGGGCAGGTGTTTTATACCAGCACCTGTGAACGTTAGGGAATACATGGGTGAGGGGTGTTGGTTAGCTGAGAGCTCTGTTCTTTCAGTAATGGGATATGACCCCTCAGAATCTAAAACAATCCTAGCCATTATATACAGAAACAACATAAGGTCCAGGCAAGAGAGGGGACCCTGCCGAGTCTCCAAGGTGATGGACCTTGGTGTCCCATGCTAAGGAATGTGCTCTAAGTGCCATGTCAGCAGAGCAGACTTCGGTCCAGAGGACAGTGATCCTGATGGCTAGGGAAATGGACCCATGACGTTTGAGAGGTTGTCAGAGAACTTCGGAAGGTTTAAAGTTAGAAGAAAACTCTCAGAGGGAGCAGACAGATGAATGCTATTCAGATTCATCAAGGATTTCCCACTGGACAAGAGGTTACAATTACGACGTACCTCGTTTTCTATGGCTACGCTAACAAATTCTGTGAAAATCAGTGGTTTAGAGCTATGCACATTTATTAACTTACAGTGCTAGAGGTTGAAGTCTGACATGACTATCACCGGGCTGAAGTCAAGGTGTCAGTGGGGCTGCATTCCTTCTGGATGCTCTGAAGGAGAAAACATTTCCTTGCTTTTTTTTTTTTTTTTTTTAAGCTTCCAGAGGCTGCTCACATTCCTTGGTCATGGCCCCCTTCCCCCCATCTTCACATTCAGCACAGTAGCATTCCTCTGACCCTGCTTCCACCACCTTTCTCCGCCCATCTTCTTCTGCCTCCTTCCTCCTCTTTTAAGAACTTTTGTAGTTATATTGGGACCACCTAGCTAACCCAGGTTAATCTTCATTATCTGCTGATTAGGAACCTCAATTTCCCTCTTTAACCACCCCAGGAATTAGGAAGAGACTATTTTTTTTGGGGGGGGTGATTATTCTGCCTACCACACGATGCCTGTTCCTTGCGGGTATAGATGCAGATTTACAACTAATTGGGCTAATTACAAATGTTGCAAGTGCAGCAAGCTGCTTCAGGTATAGAGTTCTCTACCACTGTAGGAACTGATCATAGTCCTAATTACCAAGCGTGTTCTAGAATTGTGTTACCAGTACAGTAGCCTCCCGCTGCATGTGGCTATTGAAATCTAAATTTCAGTTAACTGGTTATTTCCTCAATTGCACGGGCTACTTTTAAGGACTCAATAGTCCTGTGTGGTTAGTTCCTACTGAATTGGACAGTGCAGATATAGAATATTTCTATCATTATTGAAAGTCTGTTGTACAGCACTGTTCTCACTTTTCTACTCGATGTGTGGTTCAAGGACCAGCACATCAGCATTACCTGGGATCTATACCCACACTGAAGTTTTCGACACACAGCCTACAGAATGCCCAAACATCAGATGAAATGCTGTGAAATTCTAGGCAGTCTTTCCTTTCTTTTGAAAATTCTTTTTCCTCTTATCATCTTAAAGTAAGTTGGTTATATAGTCTTTTGATGGTCTTTTTTTACTTCCTCATTTGCTTTCTTATGAATGGAAAGTATGGTATGTAGAGAACTGACTTTTTTTTTTTTTTTAAAGTAAACTCCACTCCCAGCATAGAGCTTAACATTGTGCTTGAACTCACGACCCTGAGATTAAGACCTGAGCTGAGTCTGTCGCTTAACCAACTGAGCCACCCAAGAGAGGACTAAATGAAAACATGGGGGAGGGATTATTTTCCATCAGTGATCATCCTTCTTATGTGTGTAAGGACACAGTGACTTAGAAATACTGACATACTCACCTAAGAAAACACGTCTGTTTCCCTTACTATTGGTGCAAAAATATTCCAAAACATAGTTTAAACAATCATTTCATTTTTTTATAATTTTGTGCCACAGGAATGCAGGAAGGTTGTAGTTCAGCAGTTCTCACTTGGGATCTTTCGTGTTGTTGAACTTAGATATCGGCTGGGGTTGGAGTCACTGAAGATTCCATGAAGCTGAATGTCCAAGATGGTGCACTCATGGAGCAGGCAACTGATGCTGGCTATGGGCTGGAAGCTCAGCTGGAGCTGTGGGTTGGGGCATCTGCATGAGATCTCCTCTGGATTTAGTCTGTGTAGAGGGATTTCTTACATAAGGGTGGATTCCTCACGAAATAAGTGCCCGAAGGGAATCAATGGAGGCTGCATGACATTTTCTGACCTAGCCTCAGAAGTTACACCCCGTGATTACCACTATAGTCTATGTTTTACAAGGAGTCACTGAAGGCAATAGAGATTAACAGGGATGGGGATCTAAACCTTGCTTCTTAATGACACCCATATGGAACAATATTTAAGTGTGTTTAAAGCTAGCACAATATCTAATATATGGAATTTGAGCCCGGGCATCCTGATTCGAGCGCTGGCACTCTTTTTTTTTTTTTCCTAATGATTTTTTATTATATTATGTTAGTCACCATACAGTACATCCCCGGTTTCCGATGTAAGGCTCGATGATTCATTAGTTGTGTATAACACCCAGTGCACCATGCAATATGTGCCCTCCTTACTACCCATCACCAGTCTATCCCATTCCCCCACCCCTCTCCCCTCTGAAGTCCTCAGTTTGTTTCTCATAGTCCATAGTCTCTCATGTTTCATTCCCCCTTCTGATTACCCCCCCCTTCTTTATCCCTTTCTTCCCCTACCGATCATCCTAGTTCTTATGTTCCATAGATGAGAGAAATCATATGATAGTTGCCTTTCTCTGCTTGACTTATTTCACTTAGTATTATCTCCTCCAGTGCTGTCCATGTTGTAGCAGATGTTGAGAACTCGTTCTTTCTGATAGCTGAGTAATATTCCATTGTATATATGGACCACAACTTCTTAATCCAGTCATCTGTTGAAGGGCATCTTGGCTCCTTCCACAATTTAGCTATTGTGGACATTGCTGCTATGAACATTGGGGTGCATATGGCCCTTCTCTTCACTACGTCTGTATCTTTGGGGTAAATACCCAGTAGTGCAATGGCTGGATCATAGGGTAGCTCAATTTTTAACTTTTTAAGGGACCTCCACACTGTTTTCCAGAGTGGCTGTACCAACTTGCATTCCCACCAACAATGTAAGAGGGATCCCCTTTCTCCACATCCTCTCCAACAATTGTTGTTTCTTGCCTTGTCTATTTTTGCCATTCTAACTGGCGTAAGGTGGTACCTCAGTGTGGTTTTGGAGCGCTGGCACTCTTAACCAGCGTGCATATTATGTTCCACATTGTTTTAGAAAAAGCAAAGATATGTCTCTGCGTTTTCTTTAGCCATTGTTAAGAAAAAAGGTAAAATCATTCAGTCTTTTAAACCATGTACAAAAAATGTTAGGAAGTCCTTATAGAAATCAATACTAGTCACCGGAGTCAGTCCGAGGGAACTTGAAAGAAGAGGCAATGTTTCTGGCTTGTCTTCCTTGGTTGTATGTCTTCCCACAGTCTGACTTCAGAGTCGTGTCCTCTCCAGTTTTGCAACTTTCCTTGCCACAAGGGGTCAGTAGCTCATTCCATGGAGCTTATGTCCTTGCTTGAGGGTTTCATTGAATACTCACCCTTCAATTATGCAAATTGCACGTGTCCTATATCCTGAGCATGCCCGCATTTTAATGAGGACTAAAGGAAAGACTCTAAAGGTGAGTGGCTGCTTACTTATGGGGGTGATAGTGGAGATCTTTTGGAGTTAATTGTGTGACCTTGGGCAACTTTCTTAATTTCTTATTTCTCTCATCTATAAAATGAAAAAAACTGCAGTAGGGTATCTTTCTTGACACAAATATTATGATTTCCTGCAGGAACCACTCATATGAATAGCGATACTACAGTTTCTAAGGACTTCCAAAGAGGTTCTAAAGTCCCTTAGGTCCTACCACAGCATCATGCCAACCTAGGCAGAGACAAAATGGCTCAAATGCAAACAGTCACATGGGCATTTATCTTATGACTCATTTTTGATATTCAAGCTCTTAGTGACAGTTTAGCTCAGGAACCTCTTCTCTGTCCAGTGAATGGTTACTTTGTGGTCCTAATAACTACTGCTATTTAGAAGATTAGAGAAAAATTGCCCCATCAAATTGGATATCCATTTTCCTAATGTTCTATTTTAGATGAAAGACACTTTATCTTCCATTATTTTAATTCGGGAGGGGAGGGAGTTGAGGTCTGGGTTTTCATTTATTAAGGGAAAAAGCACATTAGTAAATTTCCTTTCACTTTTATAAAATGGGTTTTGAGATACATGACCATTTCTAAAGGACATCTATATCACAGAACTTATCTTTCTCCATGGTATGTGTTATGCATGCAGCCATGTACATGTTAGTGTTAGGAAAAAGATTATCATAGTTACCATTTATTTAACATTTCTGAGGACAAGATAATGAACTATGTGCTTTTCATTTAAACATGTGAAAGGCAAATAGTAAGTAGCGAGGCCAGGATTTGCACTCAGGTCTGTCTGACTCGATAGCCCAAAGATGTACAGAGAAATATCTTTCTCAAGTTGCCAGTGGAGATAATATTACAGATTAGGATTTTGTTGTGGATTGCTTTGTGAATTATTTATATGTCAGAGGCACTGACAATCAGGTCATTTGTCAAAGAATTGATGACTCTTGCATCATCAAGAGTACTGAAATGTCTTCTCTTTGGTCTGTCTTTTGATCATTATTTTTTAATATGTGCCCAGGGTGTCTTGGTATTGTGGAATTCTGATGAAAGAATCCAGATCACTTGAGGATAGAAGGTATGCTAAGAGTTGGTAACCTGAGCCTAACAATGGGTAATGAATTCATGCCAGTCTCATGTCCTCTGTAAATAAGCTAACTTCTGGCATTCTTCAGAGAAGAAACAGTACTTTAGTGGGCAAGTTATGTCCCTTGATCTTTCTGAGGCTGAGGACACCTACCTCAGGCCTTTCTGCAGCCAGGGTGGCTCAAGGAATTCCATCCACCAGTGCATTCCTGAGTTCTAGCCTGAGAGAGGAGGGCAGACTCCTCAACTTTCAGATCCCCAAACCTTCCTGGATTTCATTGCTCCCTTGGCTTGAGGCTAAGGACATGCTGTGAGGTGGGGCGAAGGGGCAGAGCCCCTTCTCAACTCTTGCCAGCATCTAGCACTTTCCTTCTCAAGTCTAAAAGAGCATTTTGCTCTTCTCAGGCTGAGAGGAGTGTTGAGGAGGTAGGAATGAAAATAAAAAGTGGACTCAGCAAGTATTCATTCAATATCTTTCTTCCGTGTGCTCTATATAACTAGCCTGAGGCTGTTGAACTGAGTGATCTCAAACACAGCACTTTTGTTCTCGTATCTGGCAAACCCTTGCTGGGAAAGGTCATAGATTTAAAATGGCGTCCTCCCACACCAACCAAATATCTATTCTTGGCTGCTTGATTATGTGAACAATGGCTATATAGTGTAATATTATACACCACTAACATTCACGTTGTGGAAGAACAATGAATAGTATGTGAAGTAAATTTCAATTCTTTAAAAAAATATGTTATATACAATAAAAAGACAGATTAACATCCATCCTCTCAGTAATTATCTCTAGGTGGTGAGATTATGCATGGTTTTAATTTTATTCCTATTTTCATTTTTAGTATTTCTAAAATGTTCTCATGAATATGCATTATTTCTATAATAAAAAAACCCAGAACATAGCACTAAATGAGCTATGACATTTTCTGACTCCAAGGGGCTCATGACAAGGAGACATTATTTTCTCAGGACCCTGTGGGAGGTCGTGGGGCCAATTCAGGAATCCCGGGCCTCCTCCAGGCTCAAAGATGAGTAAACCTGAGGTGATTCATAACTGGAGTGTTCCCTGAACAAGAGCTAGGGGTGGAGAGTAGCTCTGAACAGGAAGGGAACCCCCAATGCAATCTTGTGAGTATTAATAGTGGAACAACTACTGACTGCATTACATTAGGTTGTATAATGCCATCTGGCAGGATTTTCCAAATATAACAAGAATGAAGGCTTTGGAAGACAAATCCTGGAAGTTTTTGAAAAGGAAACACCAAAGATAAATGGTAAGTGCAGAAAAAGACGATTCCAAATTGCATGGCCTCAGGAGGCTCTAAGAAATACAACCAGAAACGGCAGCAAAAATGTGGAACCTAGAAGCCTATTAGTAAGAAGGTTTCCCCCACGCCCATGCTGCCTTAAAGAGCAAACACAAATGCACATCCAGCAGAGAGGCTTCCTCCATATGCACACCCTCCCTCCAAGTTAGTTCTTTCACACTTTGCCACCTCCCTGCCTTTTCTTCTGATAATCAGACTTATGCCTGGAATTGGTCTAACGTAATATTGAAGTGATTTCTGATTCCCTCTAGAAAAAGTTCTAAAGGTCATTCTCATGATCCTTTCTGAGAGCATCAGAAATGTCATCTTGTGATGGACCAATGGTGTCATGCTACAAAGTCTTTCTCAGTAGCCACAAAGTCTCCTTTATGAGAAGTTGTGGCTTCCTCTGTGACATCATACAGGTGTATAGTAACACTACATTCTCAAATTGCCTTAGGAATCCATTTTGAAGTTATCTCTCAGAAAACCACCCAAAACCTCTTTGCACATAATTACGTCATTAGGGTGAAACATCTTTTGGGATAACGAGGTTTTGGTAGCCGTGCATGTCACAAAACAAATTAGACTTAGGATCGCTAAATCGAGGTACAAAATTGTTCTTCACTACCAGCTTGGATAAGTCTTTTAATCTCTATGTATTTCTGTTGTCTCATTTCTAAATGGGTAAAATAATTTCTCAACTTTTAGGGATGTTGTGTAATTAAATGAGAAATTTTATGATACATTTAACAAATATCAAACCTCTTTTCCATTCAATCTACAAAGTAATATTTCTCTGTTTTTTTCCTAAAATCCCATTTTTTTCAAACTTAATGGGAGTATATTATTGAGTTCTGTTCCTCCAAGATCTGGTGAAAAAATTACCCTGCTGTGTGTTTAATCTTCTTAATTATATGGATTTTGACAAGATCCTCTATCAGCCTTTATTCTTCTGGCTCATCATTATATTTTGATAGTTTGTGTAGGGATTCTTCTATTCTCAAAGATAAAGCCAGAGCCCTTTTAGGAGACAACAGGGTAGATTTTTCTACTATGACTATTCCCTAATATAGGTCCATATCATATTTAAACATTTCCAAAATTTTAACTGTAGTATATGAAAAACTTAAAATGAAGACTTGGAGTTCAGATTAAAATTCTGCTGGTGTTGTTAAGAATTTATCATCCCATCTTTTATTACGTTTAGCCATCTCTTGAGTGTCTACCTTATTTCCTGCCTCTGCTAAGGATAAGATTTATTAAAATAACGGAGAGAATATCCCTGTCCTTAAAGCTTATGATCACAATAGGAAGGTGTATCTTACACAACAAACACAATAGGAACATTTGTAAGATGCTGAAAAATGCCACTAATCACAAGACGCCCATCATTCCCACCTCTGTACTGTCACACAGTGGTGATAATCTTCTAGTCACAAGATGAAGGTAAAGAAGAATACAAAATCCTTAGAGATATGTAAACCTTAGAGTTCTTAATAGGATAAGTTTTTCTCTTCATCATAACTTGCTTCATATTCCACTTCAATTTAATAACTTCTTCGGCCAGGGGCACCTGGGTGGCTCAGTCAGTTGAGCATCTGAATCGGCTGGGGTCCTGAACTCAGGGTTGTGAGACAGCTGAGCCGGGGCTTGTGCTCACTGCTGAGTCTGTTTGGGTTTCTCTCTCCCTTTTCCTCTGCCGCTCCCCCACACGCATGCACTCCCTCTCCCTCTCTTTCTCTCTAAAGTAAATAAATAAATCTTTTCAGAAATAACTCCCCCTGCCCATTAGGTAATGACCCATATCCCATAAAAAGCGATAGAGGCCTTTGCCAGAAGGGAAGAAGGAAGCATTGCTGTTGGATTTGTTGATATAATCCAGGGATCTCCTGATACCCTGGTAGGCGGAGATCTGTTATTTTAGCCAATCAGATTAGAGAATCCTCCATCTGAATGAAGATGTCACTGACACATTGGTGCCACTGATACCTCTTGACAGACTTCTGTCCCTCTCTGGCATCAATATACAAGACAAACACCTTAGACGTATGGTTCTGATCAAGCAAAAAGAAAATCAGAAAATCCATCTCTGGCTTTATGCTTATCATGCTTAAGACTACAGCAATTTCTAATTTCAAACAGGATGCAGAATTTCATCAAGAATATAGGGTGTTGGAAGTGTTTTAATCTCCCTAAAATATTTCTTTGGGAAAAAAAGGGGGAGAAATTCAGGCCCAACCAAGAGTCTAGAGTGGAGGTGATATTGAGGGGGGTTTGAGATAGTCTCTGAATCCTTTTACTCCCAGAAATTGAGTGCCCTCGTTCCATTTCTTTGTAGCCTTCTCCAACCCAAAGTATGGTGCAGGTAATGCTCTCTTGGGTGGAATGGACTGTCTTTCTATACTGTGGTCGTTTAGGGAGAAGAAGCCTCAGGTGGGTTGGTTGAATTGAGGAAAGTTTCACGTAAGAGGTAGAATTTCAGACAATGAAAGATAGTAAAAGATTTCAAAAGGCACGAGAACTGAGCAAAACATTCTTCAGTCTTAATGAAAGAGAAATTGTAAACAACATGAAAATAACTTAATGCTTACAATTTCTCTTTCATTTAATCTTTCCATAAGGTTTGTTTTCCTACATCCCCCAATCTGGAAGGACACAGAGATGATGAATGTATTAAACTGAGTTCTTATTTCCTAAATGCAGCCTCTTTATTTAGCTGAGAAAACAAACTTAAATTTATCTCAAGTGTCTAATGTACATGTCTCTTCCTTAAGCCACATAGATTGTGAAGTCACTACTTTGTGGAAAAAAATTCATATAATGTATACTCTACCTGGTTACTTTTCAAATTAATCACTACATTCAAAGAATTGACACTAAAATCTCATGCTAAGAGTGTAACTTAGAATAATGTGCCTTTTCCCCTCTCCACTGTAATCAGTTCCTGCTGGTTTATCTATTTCACAGAATTTATGGCCTGAATGTTTCAGTGTTGCTATGGTTATCCCAGCTTCTTCCCTTAGGTCTGTTAACAATGAATATTTTAGAGATCTTATACTTGATACTCTTACTGATGCTTTTTCTACTTCATGATATGAAGCTAGAATCAATATCTTTTTCCTTCCACTTCAGTTATTTATGAGAATGTAAGCTCTCACTAATTCAAAGGCTGAAAGAAGTCTTATTGTGGGTAAGTCAGAACTTTAAGACAGATGGAAACAGGGCCCTCAGAAACAAGCCCCTTTTATGTGATAGGTAATGCTGACTTTTGGTTTCCCCCAACCACTGCTTGATGATAATCTGCCCTTAACCCTTCTCACTGTGACCCTCTACTCTTCTCTTCTACCTTTCATCGGCCTCAGGCCAGGAACCTGTGACTCTCATTCTCTGCAGAGTCCCACCTTAAAGGGAAGAAAATAAAAAGCGCACACTCATGTCTGATAGTGAGGACCCCAAGAGGAGAGAGCTCAGTCCATGGGAATGGATCACAAATTATGAATTATCAAGCATTATAGAAGGATAAGGAAAACAATTACATGAAATCCTTTCTCCTACTTGTCAAGTCACACTGACTTTCTAAATCAAATCCTAATGAGACAATGCTCTGAATTACTGTTACAATAATCAGAGTTCAGGCTGGTGTTAGTGGTGTAAAGAATAAACATCAGAAGCTGGGGCAGTTGTTGAGGATCTTTGACCTCTGGCGTGACATTGCAGTTTCAGTTTGCAAGGCTATACTTCATGCTATTTCCTCCTAGGTGCTCTGGGGCCTGGGACATGGGTGACCTTTGGGGTTTCAGAGAAAGTTCTCCCAAGGGCATAGATAAGTGAGTCACAGAGGCGACAACCCTTGTTAACTTGCATTTGAGTTTTGCTTATAAAAATAGAACTACAAATGGATATTCTTTCCGACTGTTCATTACAAAATGTACGAACAAGTCCAGGTCTCTAATGGAAAGGTTTAACATGGGTAATAAAATGCTTTTGAACTTTCTTGAACTAACTTTAGCATTTCTCAAGGACTTTATTTGCACTGATTATCTTTTCTAACAACCAAGCTGAGGTTGCTTTGACCAGTATATGCCTTTTTTCCCATAGCATGGGACTTCCCTGAAGGCAGAAGCACCATCTCAGACTGATGTCATCAGCACTTAGCAGAGTACCTGCCAAAGCATGAGCACTCAATAAATTATTGAATTGACAGTGACCATAATACCCTCTTGGCTGGCTTGAGAGACACACGGGTATGTAAGCAGATTGCAGACCCTGAGTAAGGCTCCTGTGGTCCAGGGGTAAAGTGTCAGTGTGAGGCTGTTCTCCTACATCTTAATTCCTAGGACGAGGATTGCCCATTGAATAATTTATAAAGTGGAAACATTACTTTTTCTGTCAACATTCGTAGGTGCTATCAATGGTCCATTTTTTTCTTTTGTCACAATAGTAATCAGTAGCACATTAGAGCATTTAGGCTTATTATTTATAACCCACCTTATTTCCCAAAGACATGGAATGACTTGTGTAAATATTTATGCCATGCCCGACTATTTTAAAGAAAGAATCTTAAGTGGAAAAATGGAAAGCATGTCGAGGAAGAAGCACCTTACCAAGGAATAAAGTGAACAAAAATGAGAAGATTGTGTGGCCATGGTCTTTGACAATAGTTATTAGTGACTCAGTGTAATTAGCAGCAGGGTTTAAGTGGGGTCATAGCACACGTATAGGTTATGGAAAGAGGGGCAGTGCACAGAGTTCTTAGAAACGAAGCCTAAGAGATTGCATGGCTAATGCTGAAGAAATTAGTCTCAACTAGTAGAGAGATAGCAAGGAGTCACTGAAGGACTTTAAGTAAGAGAATGAGTGAGCTAATCAGATTTGTGCTTTTAGAAAGATTCATCCAGCAATAAAAAAGGCATATTGGACAATAGCATATTACTCAGGCATCAGAAAGGATGAAATCTCACCACTGACATCAACGTGGATGGAACTGGAGGTTATTATGCTGAGGGTAATAAGTCAATCACAGAAAGACAATTATCATATGGTTTCACTCATATGAGGAATATAAGAAACAGTGCAGAGGATCATAGGGGAAGGGAGGGAAAACTGAATGGGAAGAAATCAAAGAGATAGGGAGTATTAACTCTAGGAAACAAACTGAGTGTTGCTGGAGGGGAGGTAGGTGGGGGAATGGGGAACTGGTGATGGGCATTAAGGAGGGCACGTGATGTGATGAGCACTGGGCGTTATATACAACTGATGAGTCACCGAGCTCTACTTCTGAAACTAATGATGTTCTATATGTTGGCTAATTGAATTTAAATTAAAAAATTAAACAAAAAGGCGTATTGGAAAGAGATAAAATTAGCTGCAGGAAGGCACCAAGACTGGAAATTTTTACATCAGTCCATATGGGGATAAACTAAGGAAGAACCGCTAAGGGTAAAAAGGAGGGACTGGGTAAAGCATTTTAAGGAAAGGTGAATCAACAATACCAGGTCACTAGTGTAGAATATATCAGGGATGGGAAGGCATAGATGACCGTGTGGTTTCCAGCTTCAAAGGTGGATGGTTCACCACAATTAGGAATAAATACAGGAGAAAAGAGCAAGATGCTTTTGAATATGTTGAGTTTCCTGGGGTGGGGGAGAAGGGAGAGTGTAATAATTAAAAATATTTCAAGTCAATAGGAAAGAAAAAGGACCATATAGTGTTCAATGTTCTGATAGCCTTGATTCTCAGGGTGCATTTAAGGAGAAATTTCTATAAACTATCACCAACCAAGTGTCTATAATGAGCCCGTGCAGACTTGATCATACTCACCTACTCCTCAGAGCCAAGAAAAGAGCAATAAACGCTATACACATGATTATTGCAGTTCCCATACCTAAACGGAGGGGCTCTGGAGTGTCACATCAAACACACAGGGACACTGTAAGATGTTGTACATTTGCAAGGGAAATACAGGGATACCTGTCAAATCCTGTCAAACAACTGCCATCAAGTGTCTGGGCCTGACTCCTTCATAAATAGAAGTGTTAAATATTACTTTTGACCTAGGGACACCGTGAAAGAATTACTGAGACACTGAGGACATGGTGGACTAAAAAAATTTGGAAACCTCGGCATTATTATAATATTTTTCACAGATTTCTCCTTATATAACCATAAACTCTACTCTAAAGTCATAAATAGGCACACACATTCCAGAATTTGTCTCATTACCAGTTCTGATAATTAGGACGGATTCTTCTACAATATTTCTTACCTGAGTTTGAACATCCAATAGTGACTTTACAACTTTAAATTGGGGGATTTCTCTGGAAATTCTCTGGAATTTTGTTTTGCAATGTTTCTTTACCTAGCCCAGAGTTTATGTCAGATATTCTAAAGTTCTTATGAATCAGGAGATCCTACATTTGCCCAAACATGGAATGCATAAAAATTTTACAAAATTCATGAGTAAGATGTAAGAGGGGAAATTTTTTCCTCCTATACCAAGTTTAAAAATTCCTTAGACACAAAATCCACTGGTCAAGTTAAAATACATATTTTGTCACCTCATTCCTCTCAACTCTTCACCATCAATCCTAACAGCAAGGATTAAGGTCTGCAGAAAATAATCACTTTCTATCAAGCCAAAATATTCACCCTAACCATGGACTCTGACAATAGCCTGAAGCTTAGAGAAATAAACACAATGTCTTCCAAGTTTTTCCCCAGAAAGTGCTTCCATTCACCATCACATTTTTCTTATTAGTACATGCAAGAAGGCACTTTCTATTAAATGAATACCACTATCCCCCCTCAAAAAAAGGTTTCTCAGATTTTAGTGTGCAAAAGAATCACCTAAGGAGCTTGCTAAAAATGTAGTTTCCAAGATCCACTCCCAAGAGATTCTAATTCAAAAGTTATGGGGGAGGATCCAAGAACCCATGTTTGAAACAAGACCCTTAGATGATTCTGAGGTGGCTAGTCCTTGGATCACACTCTGAGTAACTTTGCTCTAGAGGAACGGTCCCCAGAAAATCAGAGCTCCATTGTGTTGTTGCTTCAAGTTAATCCTCAAAATGTCTGCCAAGATACTAGGATTCAGGGTTCTAGAGATAGTTTCTCCTTGATTCTTTTCCAGGGAGACTCTGATCAAATTTTTAGTCACAGACATTAAGTCTCCTTGTCACTTGCCAGATATTCAATGATTTTTACAAGTTTCCTTGTAAGAAGAAAAAAGATGGAAATAACGGATTTTTACAGTTAGGCATTGTTCTCAATTTATTCACACTCAGAATGAACTGTGGGTTTTAATTTCAATGAATGGAACGCCAGTACTTCAAAGTTCCTGCATGTAATCTTTATCCAAGAATTATGCTAGCTTGCTTTTAAAATGTTGTTATGAGGTAACCAGAGAGGGATCTGCCTAAAGAATCCTTATCAAAAGAGCCAATGGTGTTGTGATCGGGCCACCTCACTGCCAATCATTTCTGCTGGAGCTGGGACAGAAGCTATTAAAGGGGGCCACTCTATGCCCCACCTTGGAAGAATATATTCAGCTGAAGGCAAACTCTTTGTAGTCCTCCTCTAAAAGTAGGGCAGTAATATGGTGTCCCTTCTCTCCTCAGACAAGAAAAAAGCTTTCTCCTAAGAAAGGCAAGTGTTAAAGTCTGCATGGGACTAACTGAACGTCATGTAGTGCTGTTTTTAATAGACAATAAGAGACAATGACACTTTGGTGTCCAGGTCTCTTGGTGCCCTGAAATTTTACCTCACTGATGATCTTAAAATAACTGAAATTAAGTCCAACTTGGAGAATAAAGGTCATTGAAATGTTACTGGAAGAAGACAGAGTGTGCATATGGAGTAGTGAGGAAAATAACATCCAATTTAGGAAAGAAATCAGACTTGGAAGGAATGGTTTGCAGTTTAGGAGCCTGTGGGCCACCTGCTGGGCTCTCAGAGATCAGAATTGCCACCCTGTTTAGTGTAGGTTGTTGAAAAGAATATTGGCTCTGAGTCAGACTGATAAGGTTTTAATTTCTCCTCTGCTACCTGTGACTCGAAAGTAACCTTGAGCAAGTTATTCAGTCTTTTTAGGCTTCAGTGTTCTTATCTGAAAATGGAAATAACAATAATACATATTGAATTACCTCAGTGGTTGGGATAATCCATAGAAATATTCCATTTGAGATGCCTTATCAATGAATATGCCTCAAATGGGAAGAGCCATCCCACCATTAGGGTCCAATCAGCCACATTGTTGGGGAGAGGTCTTAGTTATGTCTTTGTCTTATCCCTCATGTTGTGTAGTTAAGAAAATGTCACTGAAGGTGGGAAAAGACTCACATGTGCTTACCAATATGGAATAAACAAAATCTCTGCAGTTACAAAGACAGCTGTAACAAGGTAAAAATAACTCAGGTTTGAGTGTTCATAACCACCCCCCCCGTGCCTCCTTCAGCTTGCCAAGAAAGAATCATAATTGCGAGTCCAGTGCCACCACCTTTTTAAAAGGGAGGCTATGCCTTTCCATATAATAAAGGCATGGGGATGAGGAGTGGGGGAAGGGGCAAAAATGAGTAAAGAGAGGTAACAAGGATGTTTGGGAAACCCATGAGGGAGTTGGTCCAAGCATCTGTAGGATGTGATAGGTATGAAAAGGGGGAGAAAGTAAGAGTGTTGCTATATTGCTGTTAACCATGTGTTCATGTTTCTTTGTAGTTTATATGAAATGTCTAAGTAAAGGATTTCAAGTATTTCAAAATTATTTTCAGTTGCTGGGATCTGTGTTCTTGACTATAACGTAACTTGAACCAAAGCAATATATCATTAACAATAATGGTTCCATGAATCCTGAAGAATGACCAAGTCTACCTTTGAAGACTTTAACATTTCCCACATACCATCTTTTTCTTTCTTGGGAAGAAGGCAACAGATAGGAGGAGCCCAACTCAGCCACTTCCCTAAGTCCCCTGATGTTTTCCATGAGAGGAAAAGATCCAGGGTCAAAGGAGGATGGTTATTCCCTTCTCCCTGCTCCAGCAGCCTAATAAGGCATGGAATCTCCACTAAGGAGAAAATGGGGTGATGAGAAGTACAACTGGATCTGGAAGCGGAAGTAGAGCTGGATCCATCTAAAGCCACACCCTGCTGGCAATGACCTCAGCTCTGACCAGCATTCCCAGCTCATCAGTATTAGAGGCAGGAAATGAGAAGACTCACACACCAGAAAGCTTTTCCTGTAATTCCAGAGAGAAAGGACAATAACTAAATAAGATGCGTAGTAGAGGCAGGTGAATGCAGAGCAGAGGACCCGGATACTGCTCTTCTCTTGGGGGAAATGTACCAGCTAGGAATCTCAGTGAAAGCCAGGACAGGGACTTTGCCTGAGGATTCTTGATGGCATGGAACCAAACTGCTGCCTCTTCCCCTTCCTGTTGGGTAGTGTGCCTTGTCCTAAATTCAATAGTTTTAAATGTTGAAATCATAGGTTCCAAAATTTAGTAACACATAAAAAGGCTGGCAAATATAAGATGTCAAGGAGAGCACTGTTCCAGTATTTTCTGGACTTATCGAACAGGTAGAATCACCAATGTCCTGAGTAACTGAATTGTCATAAATATCCTGAGAAATGGGGAACAAGATATTTTATAGAGCCAAATTGGACCAGATGGGAAATCTGTAAAGAGGAGATGAAGGGATAGTTTGCTATCCTTCCTTGGGTGAAGGGTGGGCTTCTACAATGGCTGTTTTTTCTGACTATCCTCATTACCTACCAGTAGAAAGAAATAATGAACTAAAAATTAAAACAGAAAATATAACTTAGAAAATTATTAAAAATAAAATGGTAAAATATTAAAATGGATTTGTAAAATAAAATAAAAAATCTATCTGATGAAAGATTCAGAAAACTAAGGCCTCAATTCATTCAAGTTTAAAAAGTAAGGAAAAATAAGGATTGACCTTAAAATGATAGAGAATGAAGAAGGCAATGGTAGAACAGTAAAACTTAGGCACGTGTGTTGTGTTTCATATAAAAGGGCCATTCCATTGAGACCACCACTGAGCTGGTGTCCCATTTCTCCATGACCCTAGCTGGCCAGTCAATGTTCCTCTGAGAATATCCTTCAAAACTGACACTGTATCAACAAAATTTTATTTATTTTTTTAAAAGATTTTTATTTATTTATTTGAGATAGAGAGAGACAGCATGAGCAGGGGAAGGGACAGAGAGGGAGGGAGAAGCAGACTTCCCACTGAGCAGGGAGCCCAATGCAGGGCTCGATCCCAGGACCCTGAGATCATGACCTGAGCTGAAGGCAGATGCTTAACCAACTTAGCCACCCAGGTGCCCCAACAAAATTTTAAAGAATATATTGACATGATGGTTACAACTGTGATGAAAGGTAATTAGAGGAAACAACAGAAAAAATGAGAATAGAATAAAATTTAAATGAAAAAGGAGACAGAAAGCTAAAACCAGAGATATTAAAAGTTAGGGGGCCCAAGTCAAATAACAAATAAGTTAAAAACTTTCATAAAGTTTTGAGTTATGAAAGAAAATAAAAAAACTAGATGGTAAGAAATGAGGAAGTTATAAAAGAATTTAGAGTAAGACATAATAAACATTGAAAGGACCATGAAATGAATAAATAATAAAATGAGGAGTTTCAATTCAAGAAACTTGGGAAATATCTTTTTAGAGATATATGTACTAAAAAAAAATGCCGTTACCTTAATGCTATTTGTTTTATGGTTTTATTTCTTTTATAAGTTAATAGAGAACTTCTTGGTAGAACAAAAGAATAAAAGCATTAATTCTAGAAGCACAGCAGTTGCAAGCAAGTGGCATAAGAACTTATTAACAAGCACTCACCATGCCTCTGTAGCACATACCTACCTGCGCGACTCTGGGCAAAGATGACAGCACCTTTAGACCGGTGATTCTCAGCCCTGAGTGAACTGGAATTACCTTCTAAACTATACTTGTGCTGTGCCTCACCCCCCACCAAGGAATTCAGAATGTCTAGCAATGGGGCCCAGCTGATTTTAATATGCAGCCAGTGTTGAGAACTACTGCCTTAAACGCTTGCTCTTCGCTCCCAGCTTTGTTTTCTTGTTTTTTTTTTTTAAAGATTTTATTTATTTATTCAACAGAGATAGAGACAGCCAGCGAGAGAGGGAACACAAGCAGGGGGAGTGGGAGAGGAAGAAGCAGGCTCATAGCGGAGGAGCCTGATGTGGAGCTCGATCCCATAACGCCGGGATCACGCCCTGAGCCGAAGGCAGATGCTTAACCGCTGTGCCACCCAGGCGCCCCCAAGCTCCCAGCTTTGAACATGCTCTTCGAGTTTCAGATAGAATTAAAAGAGGTCAACAATATTTTGAGCAGATAAACAAGTGTGTATTTCAAGTTCAAAGACATGCTTGCTGGTCATGCAAACACCATGAGACCCTCCTCTCTTATTTCTCCCATAATATTCCATCGTGTTTCTTTATCTGTTCATCTGTTGATGGGCACTTGGTTTGTTTCCATGCTACTCGGTCCTATGTGTTGGCTATTGTGAATAAAGCCGCGATGAACGTGGAAGTGCCATTATTTCTTCAAGATCCTGATTTAATTTCCTTTGGATATACACCCAGAAATTGGATTGCTAGATCATACGGTGGTCTTATTTTTCGTTTTATGAGAAACCTCCATACTGTTTCCCATAAAGGCAGCACCAATTTACATCACCACCAACAACGTACAGGGTTCCCTTTTTTTCATATCCTGACTAATATTTGTTATCTTTCGGTTTTTGATAAAAAGCATCCTAATAGGTATCTCATTGCAATTTTAATGTTTGATTTCCTTGATGATTAGTGATGTTGCGCACCTTTTCATATACCTGTTAGATCATACAACTGTTGGCCGTTTGTATGTCTTCTTTGGAGAAATGTCAATTCAGTTCCTCTGCCATTTTTTAAATCAGTTTATTTGTTTTTCAGATATTGAATTGTAGGGATTCCTTATGTATTTTGGTGATTAATCCTTAATCAGATATATTGTTTACAAATATTACGTCTCATGCCGTAGGTTGCCTTTCATTTTATTGTTTGTTGGCTCTGCTGTTTAGGAGTCTTTAGTTTGATGCCTATTTTTACTTTTGTTCCCTGTGCTCTTGCTGTCATGTCCAAGTAATCTTGCCAAGACCAAAGTCCAGAAGTTTTTTTCTCTGTGTTCTTCTAGGAATGTTAAAGTTTCAGGTCTTATGCTTAAGACTTTTACTCATTTCAAGTTGATTTTTGTGTATAGTGTGAGATAGGGGTTCAATTTCACTCTTTTGCATGTGGATATCTAGTTTTCCCAACATCATTTATGGAAGATACTATCCTTTCCCCATTGTATATTCTTGGCATCCTTGTCAAAGATCGGTTGACTTTGTATGCATGAGATTACTTCTGAGCTCTCCATTCTCCTCCATTGATCTATATGTCTGTTTTTATGCCAGTATTATACTGGCCTGAATATTGAGACTCTGTAATACATTTTGAAGTCAGGAAGTTTGATTGATGCCTCTAGCTATGTTTTTCTTGCTCAATATTGTTTTGGCTATTTGGGGTCTTTTGTGGTTTTGTAAATATTTTATAATTTTTTTTCTATTTCTGTAAAAAATGCCATTGAAATTGTGATAGGATTGCATTGAATCTGTAGATTGCTTTGGGTACTATAGGTATTTTAACAATATTAATTCTTCCATCCATGGGATATCCTGCCATTTATTTGTGTCTGCTTTAATTTCTTTCATCAGTGTTTTACAGTTTCAGTGAAAAAGTTTTTCACCTCCTTGGTTAAGTTTATTTCTAAGTGTTTTTTCTTTTTAATGCTATTATAAATGAAATTGTTTTTTCAATTTTCTTTTTGAATAACTCGTTAATGTTGTAGATTTTTAAATCTAAGCTTTATCAGATTAAAAAAATTTTCCTTCTCTGTTTATGTGAGTTTTTTTAACTCATGTTAGTGTTGAATTTTCCAAATGCTTTTTCTGCATTTACTATGATTTTTATTATTTTTTTCTCCTTTCATTTTAATGTGATCAAATATATTGACACACTTTTAAAAACATTACATGAATTGTGAATATCTGAAATTAAGCCAACTTGGTGATGATTTTATATATCATTGAATTTTATTTGATAAACTTTTGTTTAGAATTTTACATCTGTATTCATTAAAGATCTTTACTTTTGATTTTTTCTTTTTTTCTGGTAAAGTTTTTTAGCTTTTGGCATCAAGGTTACCCTGACCTCATAAAATCAGTTGAAAAACTTTTTCTTTTTTTTTATTCCTTGGATGTGTTTGAGTTATTCTTTCCCTAAATAGTTTGCAGAAATTATCAGGGAAACCATCTGGGCCTGGTGCTTTGTCGTGGGAAAGTTCTAATTACAGATTCAATTTCTTTAATAGCTACAGGACAAGCCAGATTTTCTTTCTCTTCTTGTTTCCATTTTACAAACTTGTGCTTTTTTAGGTGTTTGTCTATTTCATGTATATTTGTAATGCTATTGGCATAAAGTTGTTCAGAACAGTCTCTTTTTACATTTCTAATGTCTAGAATTTCTGTGATGTTTGCCTTTTCTGATTTTTGTTGTCTCTTCTCTATTTCTCCTTGATTAGATTTGTTGAGTTTAGAGATTTCATTAATCTCTATATAGAGCCTCTATTGAAACTCTAATATATGCTAATTTTCTATTTCATAAATTCTGCCATTATTACTATTATTTTTCTCCCTTTTACTTGATATTTATTTTTCTATGATTTTACCTTTTTTGGTGGATATTTGTTTTATTTTTTTAATTTAAATCAAGTTAGTTAACATATAGTGCAGCACTGGCTTCAGGAGCAGAATCTAGTGATTCATCATCCACATATTAAGCCCAGTGCTGATTACATCAAGTGCCCTTCTTAATGTCCACCACTCAATTACCCCATCCCCCACCCACCTTCCCTCTAGCAACCCTCAATTTGTTCCTATTGTTAAGAGTCTCTTATGGTTTGCCTCTCTCTCTGTTTTTACCTTTTTAAAATTTTTTCCTTCCCCTCTGTTCATCTGTTTTGTTTTCTGAGTTCCACATATTAGTGAAATCATGCATTTGTCTTTCTCTGATTGACTTATTTCACTTAGCATAATACACTCTAGTTCCATCCACATCATTGCAAATGGCAAGATTTCATTCTTTTTGATGGCTAAGTAATATTCATATATATTTCATACACACACACACACACACACACACACACACACACCCACCCCACATTTTCTTTATCCATTCATCAGTCAATGGACATTGGGCTGTTTTCACATTTTGGCTATTGTTAATAATGCTTCCATAAACATTGGAGTATATGTGCCCCTTTGAATCAGCATTTTTGTTTCATCTGGATGAACACCGAGTAGTGCGATTGCTGGGTTGTAGGTAGTTCTATTTTAAAATTTTTGAGGAACCTCCATACCATTTTCCAGAGTGGCTGCATCAGCTTGCATTCCCATGAACAGTGTAAGAGTGGTTGCCTTTCTTTGCATCCTTGCCAACATCTGTTGTTTCCTGAGTTGTTAATTTTAGCCATTCTGACCAGTGTGAGGTGGTATCTTGTTGCGGTTTTGATTTGTATTTCCCTGATGATGAGTGATGTTGAGCATCTTTTCATGGTCTGTTAGCCACCTGGATGTCTTCTTTGGAAAAGTGTCCATTCTTATCTTCTGCCCATTTCTTACCTGGATTATTTATTTTGGGGGTATTGATTTTGAAGAGTTCTTGATAGATTCTGGATACTAATCCTTTATCAGATATGTCATTTGCAAATATCTTCTCCTATTCTGTAGGCTGCCTTTTAGCTTTGTTGATTGTTTCCTTCACTGTGCAAAAGACTTTTATCTTGATGAAGTCCCAATAGCTCATCTTTGCTTTTGTTTCCCTTGCTTCTAGAAATGTGTCTAGTAAGAAGTTGCATGGCCAAGGTCAAAGAGGTTGCTGCCTGTTTTCTCCTCTAGGAGTTTGATGGTTTCCTATCTTACATTTAGGTTTTTTATCCATTTTGAATTTTTTTGTGTGTATGGTATAAGAAAATGGTCCAGTTTCATTCTTCTGCATGTGGTTGCCCAATTTTCCCAACACCATTTGTTGAAGAGACTGTCCTTTTTCCATTGGACATTCTTTCCTGCTTTGTTGAAGATTAGTTGACCATACAGCTATGGGTCTATTTCTGGGTTCTCTATTCTGTTCCATTGATTTATGTGTCTTTTTGTCCCAGTACCATACTGTCTTGATCATTACAGCTTTGTAATACAGCTTAAAGTCCAGAATTGTGATGTCTCCCACTTTGCTTTTCTTTTTCAAAACTACTTTGGCTATTTGGGCTCTTTTCTGGTTCCATACAGATTTTGGAATTGTTTGCTCTAGGTCTGTGAAAATGCTGGTGTTATTTTGATAGGATTGCATTTAATGTGTAGATTGACTTGGGTAGTATAGATATTTTAAAAATATTTGTTCTTCCAATCCATGAACATGACGTGTTTTTCCATTTCTTTGTGTCTTCTTCAATTTCTTTCATAAGTGTTCTATAGTTTTCAGCATACAGATCTTTTACCTCTTTGGTTAGGTTTGTTCCTAGATATCTTATGGCTTTTGGTGTAATTGTAAGTGGGATTAATTCTTTGATTTATCTCTCTTCTGCTTCATTATTGGTGTATAGAAATGCAACAGATTTTTGTACATTGATTTTATACCCTGCATCTTTGCTGAATTCATGTATCAGTTTTTACAATTTTTTGGTGGAGTCTTTAAGGTTTTCTACACAGAGTTTTTGATGGATATTTAGATCATACATTTGTGTTTAGCCTTTCTTGTTCTTTTGATACTACATGCATATAAGGCAAAGCTTTATTTATATCTTACAATGTTAGTCATGTAGTTATGTTCATTATTAATCAGTTCAAAATGTGTTTGAATTTCCAGTGTGATTTCTTACCTTATTCTTGAGTTATTTACCAGTATGTTGCTTAATTTTCAAAAGTATTTTTCTACTTATTGCTTTCGGCTCTTTTTTACGTTTTTTAAATGAACTTTTTATTTTTAAATAGTTTTAGATTACATAAAAATTGCAAAGATAGCACGAAGAGTTCCCACATAACCCATACCCACTTTCCTTTATTATTAACATCTAGCATTAATGTGGTACGTTTGTCATAATTAATGAAACAATATTGTTACCTTAGTAACTAAACTCCACATCTTATTCAGAGTTCCTTAGTTTTTACCTAATGCCCTTTTTCTGCTTCAGGATTCCGTCCAGGGTCCCACATTACTTTCAGTCATTATGTCTCCTTAAGCTCTCCCTGGCTGACAGTTTCTCAAATTTCCTTGTGTTTGATGAACTTGACAGCTCTAAGGAGTACCGGTCACGTATTTGGTGGAATGTACTTCAATCAAAATGTGTCTGATGTTTTTCTCAGGATTAGATGAGGTTTATTTGCTTTTGAGAGGAAGACCACCAAGTTAAAGTGCCATTCTCATCACAGCATGTCATGTCTTATTGTTGATGCTGACCTTTATCCCCTGGCTCAGGTAATGTTTGTCAGGTTTCTCCACTGTAAATTTATTCTTTCCCCTCATTTCCAAACTGTCGTCTTTCAAAAGAAGTCAGTATATACAGTCCACACTTAAAGATTGGAGAGTTAATACTTCACCTCCTTGAAGGTTGCCTATCCCTCATCATTTATAATTCTGCATGGGAAATTTAAATTTTCTCCCCCATTTGGCATTTAGGTCTATAATACATTTAGCATTGTTTTTTTTTTTTTTTTTTTTTGTAGGATATAAGGTCTGTGTCTAGGTTCATATTTTTGGATATGGATGTTCAGTTCCAGTATCATTTATCAAAAATACTATTTTGTCTTTATTGTCTAACATCTTTGCACTGTGTCTCAAATCGGTTGACTATATTGGTATAGAGTTATTTTTAGCCTCTCAATTATGTTGCATTGATCTATGCACCAATTCTTTTGCCAACATCACTGTCTTTATCATCTAATTTAATATTAATTCTTGAAATCAGCTATTGTGAATCCTTCAACTTCGTTCTTCAGTATTGTGTTGGATATTTTTGGTGCTTTGCCTTTCCATGCAAATTTTAGAATCATTTTGATGATATTTATGAAGTTTTTTGCTGTAACATTGGTATTCCTTTGAATCTATAGATTGGGTTGGGAAAAATTGACATCTTAATATTTAGTCTTCCATTGACTAAAATTCTTGTCCCAACTCATGTGAATACAGAATATCTATGCGATTATTTAGATTTTGTTTGATTTCTTTCATCATTGTTTTGTAGGTTTTTGTTTTGTTTTTGTTTTTGCATTCAGGTTCTGTACATATTTCACTAGATTTATACCTAAGAATTAATTTCTTCCTTCCTTCCTTCCTTCCTTCCTTCCTTCCTTCCTTCCTTCCTTCCTTTTTCTTTCTTTCTTTTCTTTCTTTCTTCTTTCTTTCTGCTTTGCTTTTTTGGTGTTATTGCAAATTTTTGTTTGCTTTCAATTCCAATTACTCATTGCTGATATATAAGAGAATAATTGACTTTTGTTTACCCAACTTGCGTCCTGTGATCCTGCCTTGTACCCTGTGATTCACTTATTATTTCCAGGATCTGTTGTTGATTGTCTGTGGTGCTCTATATAAACAATCATGTCATTTTGGAATAAGGGTAGTTTTACTTCTTTCTTTCCAGTATGTGTATCTTTTATTTTTCTTGTCTTATTGCACTAGCTAGGACTTCCAGCACAATAATGAATAAGAATGTTAAGAAAGGATATCCTTGCCTTGTTTCTGATCTTTGGGAAAAAGCATACAGCTTTGCACCATTAAGCATGATGTTGGCTCTAGGGTTTTTTTGTAGATGTTTTTTTATTAAGCTCTCCTCTATTCCTGGTGTTCTGAGAGCTTTTATCATGAAAGGATGTTGGATTTTGTCAAGAACTTTTTCTGCACCAATTGCTATGATCATATGATTTTTTTTCTTTAATCTATTTTTCTGGTGATTACATTCATTTTCAAATTAGAATAAAACTCACTTGGTCATGGGATATAATTCATTTTATATATTGTTGTATTTGATTTGTTGATAATTTGATGAGGAATTTTGTGTATCTGTTCATGAGAGACACTATTCTATATTCCTGTCTTGTAATGTCTTTATTTGATTTTGGTATTAAGGTAATGGTGGCTCATAAAATTAATTTTAAGTTATTTCTTCTGTTTCTATTTTGCAGAAGAAATTGTAGAGAATTGGTATTATTTCTTTCAATAAATGTTCAGTAGAATTCACCAGTGAAGTCATCCAGTCTTTTTCTTTTTCCTTTTTTAGAAGATTATTAATTATTGCTTCAATTTCTATAATACACACAAAGCTTATTCAGGTTATCTATTTCTCCTTGTATGCATTTTGACAGTTTGTGTTTATCGAGGAATTGGACCATTTAAGTTAAATTATCAAATTTGTTCACATTATTCCCTTATACTTTAAATGTTTATAGGATAAGTGTTTATTCACATTATTCCCTTATACTTTAAATGTTTATAGGATAAGTGTGACAACTCCTCTTTCATTTATGGATAATTTATTGATAATTTATGTCTTCTCTTTTTTTCTTGGTTAGTCTAGCTAAAAGTTTATCAATTTTGTTGATCTTTTCAAAAGAACCAGGTATCAATTTCATTAATTTTCTCTATTGTTTACCTCTTACTGATTTCATTAATTTCTGATCTAGTTTAATTACATCTTTTCTTTTGTCTAAGTGATGCTTAAGGTGTTCTTTCCCTGATTTCCTAGGTAGAAGATTATTGCTAATTTTAGATATTTTTCCTTTTTTACTGTATTAATTGCATGGTATAAATTTCCCTCTAAGAGGTGCTTGCACGCCCCACTAATTTTAATAATTTGTGTATTCTTATTTTATCTTAGTTCAAAATACTTTAAATTTTTCCTGAGACAACTTCTTTGTTCCATGGGTTATTTAGAAGTGTTTTGTTTCAGTCCCAAGTAGTTGGGTTTTTCCAGGTATCTTTTTGTTCTTGATTTCTAGTTTAATTTCATTTTGGTCAGAGAATATTCTTCATATGTTGTGTAGTGTTTCAGATTTGCTCAGGTGTATATTTTGGCCCAGAATGCTGTCTCTTGGCGAATGTCCCATGGAAGTTTGAGAAGATTGTATATTCTGCTATAACATGATGGAGTAGTCTTAAATGTCAAATAGATCAAGTTCGTTTTAGTGATGTTTAAGTCATTTATATCCTTACTGATTTTCTGCCTGTTTGATCTGTCAATTACTGACAAAGGGATGTTGAAGTCTCTAACTACTTTAGTTTCTGCTAAAATAGTGTATTTGTCTACTTTTTCTTTCAGTTCAATATATTTTGCTTCATATATTTGATGCCTTCTTGTTAGGTTTATATAAATTTAGAATTATTATATAATCTTGCAGAACTGACTCCTTTATCATTACGTAATGTCATCTTATTCCTAATGATTTTTCTTGTTCTGAAGTCTGCTTTGACTAAAATTAACATAGTTAATCCAGATTTCTTTTGATTAGTGTTGCCATAGTACATCTTTCTCCATTGCTTTATTTTTAAACTATATAAGTCTCTATATTTAAAGCAGATTTCTTGTAGAAAACATATAGTTGGATTTTGTTTTATGATCCACTCTTACAATCCCAGTTTTCTCACTGGTGTGTTTAGATCATTATTTTAGAATATTAGAAACAGTCTAGTACACGAAACTTTTGATCACATAAAATCTGAGGGATAAAAAAAATCTTTATGCATGTGCTTTTGTCTTTTCTTTATCTATTCAACTACCTGTATAAACAATTTGTGAGTCATACTTATATAACTATATTAAAATTATAAACCTCATACAATAACTAAATTTAGTAAGAACTGGACAAAGATTAAATAAAATATTTATGATACATTAAACTATATTTTATATTATAGAAGAATTTTTGTTTTCACTAAATTAATATTGGGTATTTTTAAGTAAAAGCAATAGTGTTAAATATGTCTTTTTTAAAATCTTGGAATAATACTTTGATATAGCAACTTAAAGTCTGGAAATTTATATAATAATGGTTTTAATGAATGTTTAGCTAAAAATTATATCTCATGAAGAAATTTAGATACAAAGAGGGGAAAAACATATTATTGATTGTGCTTGCTGAATAATGATGTTCCTTTTTATTCTCATACTACATTAGAGGTTTTTGCTTTTGTTTGTTTTTTGTTTGTTTTAAATTCTGGAGTAAGTTTCTTTGACATAACTTCAATCAGTTGTTCTTGAGCACTTATCAGAAGGAATTACATTTTTATATTTTTAAAATTTAGTGACAAAGCTGCTAAAACTCTTTGGAAAATTGTAAAACAGAAAATTCTGTTCGAAGTTTGTAAGTGTTCAGATGGGAATGTTTTTATGAGTGACATTTCACATTACTTTCATCATTATGATAAAAATATTTCAGATGTTCTTTTTCAAAATGATCTTTCTGTTACATAAGTTTTCTCTTTCTGTTAAAATGTCATCGTTACCTTGAAAAGACAGATTAAGTATGTCTATATTTTTCAGAAATATCTCAAGGTAACATACTGCTAGAAGCTATTTGTTATCATAGGAAAGGTCAGAAGATTTTGAATACTAATAATTTTGAGCAAAAGAAATTCATGATTCATGTTTAAGCTCAATAACCTTTAAGTGCTTTGCCACAAAATTAGTGGTGAACATTTTGTTAGTGCTAACCATGTGTGAGGCAGTGCACTGCGTTCTTTATACACTTGAACTCATATCGTTCCTCCTAATTACTCTTTTGCCATCCTTATTTTCTAAGTGAGGAAACTGGATTTAACATAATGTTTAAGTTGCTTTCCCAAGGTCACCTACAGAGTGTTTGGGGTCAGATTTTTCAAAAGAAGACCCTCAAGATGAGGATTTTTTGTGTAAGTGATTTATTCAGAAAGTACTCCCAGGATTCATGGGTAAGAAAGTGGGAGAAGCAGGAAAGAGAAGAGAAGAAGCCAAGCAAGGAGTGCCATCGCAATAGTCTCAGCCTCAGCCTGATCTCTTGAACATTGATTGCAGAGTTTGTCCAACTACAAGGCAATAGATCCGAGCTTTTACAATCTGGTCCACTCAGTAATGGCCATGCCACCTAGAAGGATCAACACTCAGGCAAGCTTTCTATCAGTTCTTTAAAAGGCCTTTATAGTTCCTATGGGACACTTCCTCTGAAGGGAATCCCAGGTATGTGTCTTTAAAAGAAAAGCCCGTAGAAACTGGAGGATATGTACACAAAACCTTTCAAAAGTATCTAAGAGAATCTGAGTGTAGTATTGTCAGTATTTGCTATGGTAAGTGACATAGTATTTGGCATAACTGGGATTAAACCCAAGCAATAGGGCTCCGGACCCCCTCTTCTTAATTGTTATACTAGACTACTTGTGATAACCAGCAAATATCTGGGTAGGAAATATATTTCCACAGTCATTCTCCATTTACAAACACTATTAACACTTTACTCTGTTTTAAAGGTATTTTTCTGATAAAATTTACCAAATCAATGACATCCTGCAACATTTGGTCTTTCTGACTCAACTTTTTGCTGTAATGTATTGCCCATGAATTACACATTAAGTGAATTTTACAAGAAATGCTATCTCTGTAAATTACCACCAGAATTTTTAAAAATTCAAATCAAAGGAGTAGCCAATCTAACTGAAGAAATAACTTTGTTTTCCAGTGTAGATTTAGATGTAGATCTTTCAGAAATTGACTTCCTATGTCAGATGTGTATGTATGCTAACCTAATCAGTCTACTACTTTACATAACAGATATTCCTACAAACCATGGTGATATGCATCTTGAAAGGAAAAAGTAATCAAGAGGCTCATCACCACCCTCGGCCTTAAAACTTAGAGTTCTTCCCACCGACTGTTTTGTGACATAGTCACGTGACAGACCCAAAGTCTGTCTAAACTTTGGGGTGCAGCTCTAGATTAAGTGACTGGGACTTGGACTAAGTTCTCTCCTAGGGGAAAGAACAGGTTATTCTAAGGAAGATGGGTGGAGACTGATGGGATTAAGTCAGGGTCATATTCCCTTTGTGTCTTCAGGATAAGTACAAGTTAGTGAGAGCTCCAACTTTTCTCTTCTAAATATTTTTTTAAATTTATTTATTTGACAGAGGTAGAGACAGCCAGCGAGAGAGGGAATATAGGCAGGGGGAGTGGGAGAAGAAGAAGCAGGCCCACAGCAGAGGAGTCTGACGTGGGGCTCGATCCCATAACACCGGGATCATGCCCTGAGCCGAAGGCAGACGCCCACCCGCTATGCCACCCAGGCGCCCCCCAACTTTTCTCTTCTACATCAAGAATTGCTTCAGAAGTGATTCTAAACATTCAGTAGGGCAATTAACAACTATCAGCCAACGATGAAGTGTAGGACTGGGAAAAGTGAGTGGTATAGGACAAATAAACTTGCTCCACTCCAGCTCTCCACTGGCTATTTGGGAAAGGAATTCTTAGCTCATTAACAGGGCCAGGTTAGGAACATTTAGCTATCTTAATCACTGAAAAATAACAACAGCTAATACCTAGACACCTATGTAGTACTTTTTGAGTGCCAGTGCCATATACATATATATGTATATATATATACACACACACACACGTATGAATTCCATATATTAACTTATTTAATAAATGATATTATTATTCTTATGTTATAATTAAGGAAACTGAAGCACAAAGAGATTGAGGAGTTTGTGCAAGACTACACAGCTTGGAGGAGGTAAATCTGGAATGTAATCATTTTAGTTTTAACTACTAACATATACTGTGCATAAGGAAGGCAAGAAATTAAGCTGGGATGACATAAATAGAGGATGGCCTCGTCTATTTTTGTATAAATATTTGTTAAAATGAGTGACAGATAAACAATGATATCCTTATATTTTTGTGTATCTAAATAATTCATAATTTATAGAAGAAAGAAATTATGGTTTTTACTTGTATGAAATACAAATGATAAATAACACTAAACTATGAAAGAAGGGCTTGGAAATCTAATAAAGACTTTTCTCTGTATGTACCTACTGTAATACATTTTTTGAAAATATCAAATTTTTTCCTTTTTTTTTTTGGTACCTCCTTCTTGAACTGACAAAAAAGCAAGAGGGTTCAAAATGAAAAGAGCCTTCAATGCCTGAAACCTTTTATGGGTATAGAGAAAGCTGAGCAAACTACTCAGTTAAAAACAAAGACCTTTCTTATAAAAAATGGAGGATGATTCGGAAGAACAGAGCCAAGAAACCAGAGGGCAAAGCTAAGAGACACCAAGAATCACCCTGAGGGAGAAGAATTGAGCACTAATCAAACACATAGTAACATACACCTGACTAGATTTTAGAATTACTATGGGTCAGTGACTGCAACATGCCTCTAGCCTTCCTCCTCTTTTTTGAATAGGAATGTCCATTGTTGTTCCAGCATGCTTCAGCATTGCATGCTGAGGGTACGGAGAGCTGAGAACTTGTCTCTTTACCTCTCAGGGCTGAGATGGACAGCTTCACGAAAGGAGCTGTATTGAAAGAAGCACGTTAAGGAGTCTCATCGACACCTGGGCTCATTTAGATAACAAAATCCTAAACATCAAGTATGAGCCAGGGACTGTAGTAGGATGAGTGATCTTGGGAAGGGAATGAGAGTCTTTTGAATGTGGGAGAGAAGGGAATCACTGGGGCCAGAGGGTGAACTGTGATTGCCAGCTAAGAATCTTACATTAAGGAGGGCACGTGATGTGATGAGCACTGGGTGTTATATGCAACTAATGAATCATTGAACATTATATCAAAAACTGATGATGTACTGTATGTTGGCTAATTGAATTTAAATTTTTAAAAAAAATCTTGAAATCTCACCACTGTGAGCTTTTTGCTGTTTCTGCATAATGGCCAAAGACAAATTATAGTTAAGATAAGAAAGGTCAGATGACATGCCTGGAGATGTAACACACTAGCATTACATAAAGTTTTATCGGGGACGCCAACAACTGCATGCATTCGTTTATGTGGGTATACAAACTGTCAGTTTTTAATTGAAAGTTTCCTGAATTCGGATTGAGTTAGAAATGGATATTTAATGCCTTTTAATATGGTAATTATACATCTATTTTCCAATAATGCAAAAATGATTTTGTGGGGATGAGAAAATAGATAATGCTCTGCCAGGTTTCTGGTCTTCTATAAAGAGAGGGGTTTCCTAGCCACTTTTTCCACCACATGGGACATTGTGACCTAGTTCTGGACAGTGGATTTGGGGTGAAAGTGATAATGACTACACCAGGACAAGGGGGACCCCATCACCTAGTTAGGAGTCATGCTCCCTTGGCCAGTGCATTTGGCAAGGATTCAGTTGAAAAAATGTATAAAGCACACTGTTTTTTCCAAGAGCACTTATAGGCATAAAATCAAGTATTTCCTTCTTCTTTAAAAATTCAATTTAGTTAACATATAGTGTATTGTTCATTTCAAGAGAATTTAGTGATTCATCAGTTGCATACAATACCCAGTGCTCATTACATCAAGTGCCCTCCTTAATGTCCATCACCCCGTCATCTCTTCCCCACACCCACCATCCCTCCAGCAACCTTCAATTTGTTTCCTAGAGTTCAGCATCTCTTATGGTTTGCCTCCCTTTCCATTTTCATTTTATTTTATTTTTCCTTTCCTTCCCCTATGTTCATCTCTTTTGTTTCTTAAATTCCACATAGGAATGAAATCATACAGCATTTGTCTTTTTCTGACTGACTTTTTTGCTTAGCATAATACCCTCTAGTTCCATCCATGTCATTGCAAATGGCAAGATTTCACTGGTTTCAATTACAGTAACAAAAAAACAAAAAAAAAAGAGAAGGCGTTCTTAATCAGAAAAAAATGTTGTCACTGTGTGGTTATCTAAGTCAATTCGTAGGGCATTTTGGTAGATTGGACTCATTTTGAAAGTTGTTTGTGAAATATATTTAATTGGTTTGTCTGTTTTGATTTTGAGTGTGAGTCTGTGTAGCTGTCGGTGTAATTATGGCAGTTTTTCAACAACCACGGCGGGGCGGGGGGTGCGGGGGGCAGTTGTTCAGACTGAAGGCAAGACAGAGAGTCTGTGTGTACATTGTATATAAGGCCTTCTGGCCATGAGTATTAAACTGGTATAATGAAGACCTCGTACTTCTTGTATGTGCAGCCAGAACTCTTCTTACAATGCCAGGGATCTGGCATCCTCTAAAGACTGGGAGTAGCTGCTGCCAAAAATGACTGAGTATCGTGAAAGCCCTAGTACTGTACAAAATGATTGTGGAGCGGGTCCACGGGAAAGACCTGAATTTGCAAATAAAATATTTACCGTCTGAGTTAACTGAGGAGCTCCTAACAGCTGGATGTGTCTGGGCATGTGTGCACACTTATGCGCATCTTGCTGCTGTGTAGATTCCAAATCTAGCTGAAATGCAGTAGTGGTACGATGTATACGGACCAATTCCATGAGAGATGTGGGACGAGTAAAAGCTTTGAAGGCCTTGCTGTCTGAAAGTACTGTATACTGTTTGTTAAGGATACTGTGTTATTTCAAATACATGTCATTCGGCTGTCCAAAAGAAAAAAAAAGTCATTGCCACAGACTGAAGTGATCCAAACATCCAGGGAAATGGCAAGAATCGGGATGCGGAAGAAAACTGCTGGCAAGGTGCCCACATTCCAGTTAAGGGATAGTTGGTGGCATGAGCATCAAAGGAATATGGGGTTTCTTTTTTTTTGTTTTTAAGGTTTTTTTTTTTTTTTTTTGAGAGAGTGAGAGAGAGCACAAGCAGGGGGAGATTCAGAGGAAGAGGGAGAAGCAGACTCCCCGCTGAGCAGGGAGCACAAGGTGGGGCTCAACCCCAAGACCCCAGGATCATGACCTGAGCCAAAGGCAGACGCTTAACTCACTGAACCAGCCAGGCACCTCAGGAATATGGGGTTTCACATGAAGGTGGAGGAATAACTGTTGGGAAGCCATCTTGTGTGTTCTAAAGAAAAGATTCAAGGCAGCTGTACTCTCTCAGTTTTGAAGAGGAGTAACATTTTATTGGTATTATAAAAATCTAATAGAAACAGAAAGAAGAAAAGGGAAATCTATGCATCGATGAGGGCAGTAGGAAGCAGCAAAAAACAAGACAGAGTTACCTCAAATCAGGTACTTACCACATCCAACCTCACTAGCTGGGGAAGTCCTATGGAGGCAGCCAGGCTGGAGTCCCGATTGAGAGGCCTGGGCTGAGAATCGTCCCTACAGGTGAGACTTTCAGCTGACCATCCCCATAAGGGCCATATTGATAGGGCAAATGACAGGGTTTCAAGTTAAACCTTAGTTCCCCTATGTGCAGCTTGGAGCGAGCTGCATTCCTGTGTTATCATGTCTTTTCATCTTCAAGGAACCTGGGCTAGGTATGCTTGCCTTCCCTCCCAGTTTCCATTCTGGGGGGCCACCCTAGCCTGAAGCTGGGAGGGGATATAAAGCAGAATTAACAGCTGTGGCACCCAGATCAGAAAGGCCAATTCTGACCCAGAGGGCAGCTAATGCCAACTAACCAGGCTCCTTAGGTCACTCATGCAGCACAAGTCTTGCAAACAACAATCCTTAATCTGCCTGCGTATGTGCAGGTGTGGGTGGTCAGTTATGCAGGACAAATCACAGAAACTTCCATCCACACAATACACCGGGGAAGGGGAAGTCAGCCTCCTTCCCTACCACGGGCAGTGAGAAGGCTGCATTCCAGGAAAGAAGGCAGGATGGGGAGTGGAGTCTTGCAGGCATGCCATGTTTCATGGGAAGAATGTGTCGTGAAGAACTTCAGATTGTACCATTCTGGTTTGAGGGTGGTGAAATGGTGTTCCGGAGAGCATAGTTAAGGATGAGAATTAGAGAAGCAGGTTGGGTAGGGCAAGAAAACAACATCAATGGGGAGAATGTTTCAGAGAGTCTAGACCGCTGGAGGGACTTCTACCCCAGATGCTAAGGACAGCCAACCAAGATGTGCACTTAGGAGGGATCATCATTCCTACTTAAATTGTATATTATATGCATTTATGGGGCATTTCTCCATTTCTATCTTGAGATACAATCTTGATTTGCCTGAATATTTTTCTGTGTTAAGTCAGTTGAAATCCATGTCCCAAAAAACCACTCACCAAATGTAATAAATCCACAAGAGAGATGAAATTTTACATATTTTTAAATTTTAATATGTGTCTACTAAATTATGGATTTATTTCTCTTCAGTAATGTACCAAATGACAAATAATAAAATTATTTGTTTCTTTACAACATTCATCACTCAGGAAGAGAATGGCAAGAGCAACATGTTTTTCACCATGTAGTGTGCTCTTTGCTCTGCCAATGGTGTAGACAGTTAATATTTACTACACTAAATGTCAACCGTGTATGGGGAAATGGATCGACAACATAACAGGGCAACTCCGGGGCATTGCATTCAGGAATCATTATATAGGAAGTCTTTAACAGAGCATCCTGAACAAAAAGTGGACAATTGGGTTAAGGAAGATGGTAAAATGTGGTTCAAGTTCCTATAATAAACTTAGCAATAGTAAACAGAAAAGAGTATAAGGCACTGTCCTTGTCTCCAATGATAGAGTTCTATCCCTTTTAAGGTTATCTAGGTGAAGAAACTGAGGATACCCTTTAAGTTGCAATGGAAGAAGGAAATGATTAAAAGAAAGAATAAATTGTGCCTTCATTAAGTCCTGTGGAGTTCTGGGAAGAAGCAAGGCAGTGTGATCTAGAAAAACTATATGACTGTGAAGAACAGTTTTATCACTTCTTTGGGTAAATGTGGTGGTGAGGCAAGCAAGGAGCTTGGTAACTTTCAAGGCCAAAAGAATAAATCAAATGATGTAATATTTGTGAAAATATGAATTGCACAGCCCCATATAAGTGATTAGCATTATTTCCTTATTATCATTAACACTCATAGTTAAATAAGTGTTAAGAAGCACTGTCAGAGCCATCAGAATTGGCATAATTACAGAAGCTCAACAATACAGTGAAACCAATTCAAAAGCTGAAAAGGAATTCTTAGGTGGCCAAAGCCTGTGATTTCAAGGATCCTTTGCTTTAAAGATAAGCTCTTTTATTAATGAAATGAACAATCCATGACTTCCGAATCATTTTTCCTGGTTGGATTTTTTTCCCATTTTTCCCATAGTTATGTTTATTGTGATGGGTTTGGCTTACACTGCCTAATGATGGGCAAACTGTTCAGCTTTCACATGACCACTTCTGTATTCATTACTATAAACTGGAAAAGACACATTAGAGTCCTAGCAGAAATAATATGTTACTCTGGGGTGATGTCTGGACAAAGATCATTACAGAAATATGGGTAAAGACATTTGAGCTTCCCTTTGCAGTAATGGCTCTCAAGACATTTGACTTAAATATCACACGCTGATAATGAAGATGATGAATCTGTGTTTCTAATCATCTCTCAAAAGATACGGCTATGGTTTGAATATTTGTTTGTTTTGCATCACAGAGCATACAAATACAAGTGTCAGTGGTACCATCCTCTAAGCTTTACCTTTTTAGGATTTCTACACTGAAAGACTAGAATTGCCTTACCAAACAGACTCCATATTACCAAACATGGACAAAATTTTCATATAGCAAATACCATAGGGTTTATTAAACTGCCTTTGTAAAAATAGCAGAATCTCATTAAACTTATCTGTTACTGGAAATTACAGGGATTATTTATGCGTGATGTTTTGGTTAGGTGGCTCAGAGGACCGAGGTTTGCTGCAGTTGTTTTCAGCAGAAACAGACACTGAGTGGGAGTGAGAAGTGAAAAAAACAGGCATCAAAGCCTGAGAAGAGAAGAGAAAGGAAGAACTGGATAGAGGGTGAAGCTGAACAGCGATGCAGTCCCAATAAAGTCTTGGCAGGCAGATGGGGGGCTCTGGAGCGAGTATTGACCATCAGAGTGCCCTGCACTGGGTCTGATGCAGGCGGCTCTGGGGAAATACGTCTTTGCACAAAAACTCTTAGGTCAGTGTGGCACCTGAAGTTGCCAACAGCTGGAGACTGTCTGCTGAGTACCCTCCTCACAGCTGCAGGAGGGTCTGAGACTGAGTGACATAGCTCCCTGACAACCTCAAGCCTGATTAGACTAAACAGACATGGAAGAATATTTGGATTGCCTCTAACTTCCTATATCTAATGCTGGACTATGTGTGTGTTATTATTAATTTTTTTCCAGTGGGTAGAGATACACTGTTGACAAGTTGATTGATGGTGAGAAATGGATGTAATTTTCTATTTCTGAGATTTGGAGAACAATAGCATCAAGAATGAATTAGGAATCTGGGCTAACAGGTGGAGAGATAACTGGAAAAGGGTTCACAAGAAGAGTACCTGAGAACAGATATTTTGGAAACTCATCAAAGGGCAAGTCAGTGTACAACTAGGTGAATTGCAACCTGAAAAAATATACAAAATGATAATATAAGAAAAGCTATCTAGGATGGGGATCTAGATATTCTCTCATGTACTTAACTCTTTTTTAAAAGGTGTTTGAATTCATTTCTTATTGAGATATAATTGATATATAAAACTGTATGCATTTAATGTATACAATTCAATGAGCCTGGACATATGCATACACCCATGAAACCATAACCACAATGAAGGTAATAGACCTATCCACACCTCTGCTTGTTTCCTTGAGTCCCTTCACTGTTGTTGTTTGTGTGTGTATGTTTGTTTGTGATGGGAGTCAGGGGACATAAGAACAGTTAACTTGAGATCTCCAGCATCTTAACAATTTAACTGCACAATAGAGTGTTGTTAACTATAGACCTTACGCACTAGAGCAAACCTCTAAACTTATTCATCTTGCATAGCTGAAAGTATGTATCAGTTGAACAATTCTTCTCCATTTCCCCTTCCTCCAGCCCCTGGTAACTACTATCTCATTCTTTGCTTCTGTGAGTTTGACTATTTTAGTTAACTCATAAATGAAATCATGCAATATCTGTTCTGTGACTGGCTTACATTTTTTAAGAAGTTTGCAAAACACAATCAAAAGAATGGAAGACTAAAAATGTCAAAATAAAAAGTGCATTCTTGCTATAATGATGTATTAGATGAGTGGGTGGAGGCAGTGCACCCTCAAAATAAGAATTAGTGGTGAGAACTTTGTTCCCGAGACCATCTCTACCAGAAAGATACTTTGCACTCACAGATGGTGATAGCAAAGCCATGCTTTAGAGCCTGCTCTGGCTATGACGTCATAAAGGCTAACTGTTGGCCAAGACTAAGTTATGATAATTCCATAGTTTTGTAGAAGAAGGAACTAATGTTTACTGAGCCCTTAACTATATGCCAGATACTAGGCTTGGCATTTTATGTATTATCACTCATCTCAGACTTTCTTAGCCTGCACTTTCTCCTGCTATGGAATATGGCCAAAATGACATCACAGCGTGTGTCCATTATGAGAAGAGCTTGCATCAAAGAAGGCTGTTATTTGAGAACTTGCTACGGTCTGACTTGTTACAATTCATCAGGGCCTGATTCTTCACGGGACATGGTCCTTGCAACAAAGGAGAGATGGGACTTCAGGCTTAAGAGCATTGGCCATGTCCTTCCTACCCAGTTCTCATCATCTTTCTACTAGGGCCTGACTTCCCAGTTCACATCATCCTTCTACTAGGGCCTGACTTCACTGAAACTACAGTGTACCTTTGGGCTCTGGAGACTTCACAGTTAAATAATTTACTCATTCAAGTATTTATTGACTATATCACAGGTGAATTTTTTAAATCCAAAATATTCAATAGATACTGATTTTCCTTTTCCCTGAAACTAACCCATATTCTAAAGGATCAGATATATAGGGAGACTTTGAAGTGATCATTTGTTGTTTCTATCTGTCCACCATCTTTCTCCCCTTCCTCTAGCAACCCAGTTTCCCTTCCCATTTTTTTCTCTTTGTGGCACTCATTTTATGTGACTTACACAGGGATCAGCATTGCTGTAAGAAACTGCTTTCTTGGTAGAAATAATTCACCATTCATGGATGATGAACAAAGGAATGACTACTAGCCAGCAACTTCTCCAAGGCTTGGAAATGCAGATAGTGAAGAAATCCTAATTACAATCCTGCCTTTTGTACTAGAACAACCATGGAAGATTCCTCATGTGGAATGACCCTATTTGAGAAATGGAGAGCACGAGAGCCATGAATCCCTGGACTGAACTATGCCTGAAGGAAAATATTCCCTTCTAATTTTTCAGCTACATGAACCAATGAAGTTCTATGTTTGGCTTAATCTAGGTTGAGCTGTTGTTCTGTTTTTCTTTTTTCTTTTTTTTTGTTTTTTATTATTATGCTCAGTTAGCCACTGTATAGTACGTCATTAGTTTTTGATAGAGTGTTCAATGATTCATTAGTTGAATATAACACCCAGTGCTCATCACAAAACATGCCCTCTTGAATAACCAACACCCTGTTACCCCCTCCCCCCCCGAAACCCTCAGTTTGTTTCCCGTGGTCCATATTCTCTCATGGTTTGTCTCCCTCTCTGATTTCTCCCCCTTCAGATTTCCCTCCCTTCCCCTATGGTCCTCTGTGCTATTCCTTATGTTCCACACATGAGTGAGACCATATGATAATTGTCTTTCTCTGCTTGACTTACTTCACTTAGCATAATCCTCTCCAGTTCCGTCCATGTCAATGCAAATGGTGGGAATTCATCCTTTCTGATGGCTGAGTAACATTCCATTGTATATATGTACCACATCTTCTTTATCCATTCATCTGTTGAAGGGCATCTCGTCTCCTTCCACAGTTTGGCTATTGTGGATATTGCTGCTATGAACATTGGGGTGCATGTGTTCCTTCTTTTCACTACATCTGTATCTTTGGGGTAAATACCTAATAGTGCAATTGCTGGGTCGTAGGGTAGCTCTGTTTTTAACATCTTGAGATTCTTCTGTCACTTATAACCAAATGAGCCCTGACCATTTTGTAGACTTTTCCTTGAAAAAGATTTAGGGGAGGGCAGGAGAAAGTAATATTGTTCCAAGAAACTATATGTGCTGGGCATAAAGCTAGACACTATCATTTTATTAATTAATGTTTTTTATTCATGGGGAGAGGAGACAAAATTAGGTTATGTGTTTTGCCTTATATCTCACTGTAAGTTAGAGATTCAGTCCCAAACCCAGCTGTGACTCCATATCCAACATACCATGTTGCCACCCCATGTTGCAATTATATTGCATATTCAAATACAATTATTTATATGCAAATACTATTTGAAGAATTAAGCAATAGTGAGAGGTGTTGCCATAAAAGATAACAAAGCAGATTGAGTTTGGAGAGAAAGTGGAGTCGGTAGGGAACTTCCGAAGTAGTCCAGAGCTGTCCAGAGTTCTGACCTCAGATATCTTTGATCATCATCCTTAAGTCAGCTCCCACTTTTCCAATACCATAGCCTTGTTCACTCTCACCCTTGTAACATTTACTTCTCAGTCTTTCCCAAGGAAATTCATGAATTTTGTTAGGCTGACTTATACAAAATGGTTTGAAGTCACCTAGACCTTAGTCCAATTTTTAGTACTTGTGTTAATGAATCATATAACTGAATAAATCACATAACCTCAGACTCAATTTGATTATTGTAAAAAAGGGGATAAACTAGGAGCTGCAGTAACTAGAATCTAGCAAGAAACTTCTTCACTTTGGAATAAAACTTGAAAAAAAAGGTTTATTGGCAGAACGATTTTTTGAAATTATATTTGTTGTGACAAAATTTTACCTATTGGTGTTTTCAGACCTTTATTGAAAGTTTTTAATTTCACCTACAAAAACTTTATCTTCCTGGGATAAAGATTTGGGCAGCCTCCTATATAGATTATGCTCTAGATGTCCACAGATTTATGGAAGGAAATATTCCAGCTCTGTGGAATCGAACTGATTCTGGATAGCAAATCTCCCTTCCCATCCTGTTTCCTACTTGGTAATGCTTTCATTTAAAGAAAAAAAAAATAGGAGCAAAGTAAATTGGATTATTCCTGATAATATATATATTTTTTCTTCTGGCAGGGATGGCAGGACATAGCAGCTGGGATAAATGGGCAAAATATTCCTTCTGATTTGAACCACAAATACAGTCAAGTAGAAGATGGAGAGATAATTTTAGTTTTCAAAATATATATTCAAGTCAGACATTAGCTTGACAATGTGATTTGCACTTTTCAGGTTTTACATAAAGAAGCTAGATTCAAGCCCCAGCTTCTATAAACCTGAGAAAAAAAGCAGATCCACAAAGGGCACAAAACACGTGGAGTAAATATGTACTTGCTCTCCCATGTATAAGTCTGCTTTTTCTTTTAAATCTCCCATTTTTCATACATGATTATTATTATTGCTACCATTATTTTAGCAATTTATGCTCTTCAAGGAGTTGCTCTTCAGTTCTAAACACAATTGCTGTTTTTAAGGTCTTTTTATTATGCTGGGTTATTGCAATGTGTCTTTTCCCTAAGACTTTACAATGGAATAAAAACGGTAAAACAAAAGCCATCAAAGTTACCTTGCTAACCTCACTGATAGTTTTCGGGATCATTATGTATTGTACTTAACATGTATATGTGTGCACTTAAGCTATGGGGGAAAAAAATCACATACTCTTTTGATTACATCCATAAATGGTCTCCACACACTATGGTATAAAATAATTTGTTTCTGTTTTAATACTTAATTGATCTAGAATTTTTTTTTTTTTTAAGATGTAAGAAAGAGCAATGAAGAGTGATTGGAAGCATGTGGGCCTTGGGGTTGAGGAATGCTAAGGTTTGAGCCCAGGTTCTCTGAGTTATTTTGTGGTAGATTTCAAGCAACTTACTTAAAATGTGTAAGCCTCAGTTTCCAAATATGTTCTGGGACAATACTAAAGGTTAAATTAAGTAGCAAAGAACTGTGGCAGAAACTACTGGTTGGCTGATCCAATGCTATTCCAAATCTTTTCTTTTCTTTTTTTTTAAGATTTTTTATTTATTTATTAGACAGAGAGAGAGACAGCCAGCAAGAGAGGGAACACAGGCGAGGGGAGTGGGAGAGGAAGAAGCAGGCTCCCAGCGGAGGAGCCTGATGTGGGGCTCGATCCCAGGACTTTGGGATCACAGCCAAGCTTCAGCTTAACGACTGAGCCACCCAGGCACCCCTCCAAATCTTCTTTTCTAACCACCTTTACCTTTGTACGTGGAAGTCTCCCAGGAAGGGCTTCCCTTCTCAAACAAAACAACAAAGTTTTTGGTTGTAGCGCTTTCTTCCCACTTGCAAAGAAGATATGACGTCTGGAGGTAGAGCAGCCATTTTGGAACTATGAGTATAAAACCACACAATGGCACAGAAGGAAACTAGAAGGAGCCTGGTTCCTACATGATATTCTTGAGCAGCTGGCGCCAAACTAGAGTCATTTTCTCTGTACTTCTTATTATGTGAAATCAGTCCCTTACCTAAAAAAGCCACTGTTTCTGGAATTTTCTGTGATTCAAAGTTGCAGCATTCCCGCATGAGATAAGAAAAAACATAGTCCCCAGGCCATGTAAGGAAGTTCAAATAATGTTAATCATTGTGTCCCCTCCACTGGTAGTAATGGCCATATATAATAGATGAGGCAGAGTCTCAACACACGCTTTCTAAAAATAAATAAGGTAAAAATTTCAGGTATCACTTTTCACTCCCTTGTGAGTGGTTTCACCAGTCACCTGGTTTACATTTCAGAGTCTTAGAAAAAGTCCTGACTTTCTTCCCCCTATACAATCTTACCCAATCCAGGTCTCAAAGATTTTACCTCTAAATGTCTATTGCATCAGTGACTTCTTTCCATCTCCCTGCCCTCACCTTAGTCCATTATGACTCATCAGGGTGGTCACATTCTCACATTCTTAAAGATGAACTTCTGCACATGCTGTGCCTTCCACCTAGAATATTCTCTCCTACAACTCCTTATCTTTCTGATGTTGGCTAAATCAGCATGTACTCAGAAGACCTTTCCCTAACTTCCTTGCTTTGATCATTTCCATTTTGTATCTCATTATATCTCTCTTTTTAACAAATATTAAACATTTTACATTTATACGTGAGCCTTAATGTCTATCTCCCCTCCTGTCTGTAAGTACCAGGAGAAGATAGCCTGATGTTTTATCGTTCATCATTTTATGCCCAAGTCAAGCCCAGCACTGAGCATATAAGTGCTCAAAACTTATTCATAATAACTAACATTTCATGCGCATGGCCTGTTTTTAAGGCATTTTTATGAGTGCTTTCTGTGCATTAACTCAGTTTAGTAGTAGTCACAGCAATCCTATTTTACAGTTAAATAATCCCATTTAACAGATAAAGAAGCTAAGACACAGAGAAGTTAAGGACTTCGTCTGAGGTCACACAGGTAGTAAACCAGGATCTGAGTGAGGCAGTATATCTTTGGAACCTGTGCTATTAACCACTATCCAAAGCTGAATAAAAGGATGAAGCTTGCCACCAACTGGATAATGATAATCACTTTGGTTCCACAGCTTTGAGGGTCAACAAGAAATAAATAGAAGCTTCTTTGTACAAGCTATTCTACTGGGGTTCGGCGGTTAAGATGGAGTTTAAAGGCACTCAATCCATATTTTAAAGGCTCTGTATAGTTAAACACTGATTAGTCTGTGAATACAAAAATTTCTCCTTTATGTTTTCCTTAAAAGCAAAATTCCAATGCATTATATAACTATTGGCTTTCCTCCTCAATTTGCTTGACCCTCCTATTACCTCATACAAGAAAGTACTAGATTTCTTCTTTATCGTGCCACATTGGGTAATGCTATATTGTTTTTTTAAATTCCAAAACCAAAATTATTTTGAAAGAGTGAAGAAAACACCATCTGTAACAATTGAAATCATAATAACATTTTTTTCCTATTCTGAAAGACATCAATGTTATATAAAGAAGGGAAAAATGATTAGTCCCAGGCTGAGCCTGACTGTGCCAAATAAATATGCTAATTTTGTTGGCTTGGTTAGAAAACCCTGAAATCCTAAATTTATGCAGGGATTTGCAAGTGACAGACTATTTATGTACATCCATATCTTTATACTTCAACCACTAGTGCATTTAAAATGGGATTGGATTCAAGGGGGGAAAAACAAGAATGAAGGAAGAAAGTCGGTAAAGTGATGGAGAGAGACTTAGGGGCCAAAATTGGGTCTGTATTTGATTCAGAATTACCTGAACTTTTAGATGAGTCTACAATGAAAAATAATTAATGTTATAGCAGTAATTGAACATGTCCAGCATGTTATGATTTTCAAAGCACTGTCACATTATTAATCTCACGTAATTCTTACAACATTCCTGAAAGTTTGATGATATGGCTATTCTCATTTTATAAACTAGAAAGTTGAAGCTCAGAGGCTTTAAGGAAAAGAGGCGGTAGTGGTCTGCAATGAGGACTTTACAGAGAGGGCTTTCAGCGTGCAGTACAACCTCACCCCAGGGAGATGAGGGTATGCATCTTTTCACCTTAAGTCAAGTGAGAGAGAAAGGATCAAGAGCACTGCTCAGAGAGTTTCACACTGAGTTTGGGGACGCAGGTCGTGGTGCTTCTACTCCAGATAGGAGAAGGTGGGAGGCTGATTGGTGATGGCTGAACAAAGAGAAGGTTGCGTTGGGAATGAATGAGTTGTATACCTACTGAAATTGGACTAAATGTGTGATTCCCTGCCACCAGATATGGACCTTTAGAATAGAGCTTGCCTGTAGTTATCCTACATTGAACCTCTTCCAAGAAGAGGATCTGGAAAGGTGTGACTCCAACAAAAGAGTGGGTTGCTGGAAGTCCTAGATGATACAGAAGCAGTTGAAAGCAGGCAGCTGGAGGAGGCATTGTCTGCATTAGGGGAACAGCAATCAGAATCCCCTTTGTTAAAGTGCCGCATTGTTAATGTGGGGACTGAAGGAGCAGCAAGTAATGAGGAAAAGAGCCAACAATGTCTCTCCTACTAAAATCCCTTTTCCACTGTTAAACGATTTTTCTTCAGTTTTGTCCTTGACCAATGCAAAGTAACCTACAAGTGACTCCTGATTGATGTCAATAGTCGACTACAGTCATTGCATTGTCCAAACCGTCTTGGGAACTATCAATGGAAATATCAATTTTGCTCACTAGCAATAATGAACATCTTTTAATGAGAAAGACAGGAGAATCTAATGAAAAGGGGTTTCAAATTCTGACCTTTCCACTAATTATTCATGTAACTGAAGGCAATTAACTTGGCTTTATGGATTTAAATTAAGTAAAATGTTCTCTAAAATCTCTTCCCACTCTAATTATAGGATTTGGTGAGAAAACCTTAGAAATTCAGACCCTACATTCAAAATTTATGATAATTTCCCCAAACTACTGCCTGATATCCTTATGCTGCTTTTAGTCTGAAAAAAAGTTGAGTGGGGGAGGATTTACTAAGTAAAGTTATCATGTAAATAAGGATTTTAAAATAATCAACTGATTTAAAATATTTTAGAAGTACCAATATAGATATGAAATTGTTACTTCTATGTCAGTTGAATATTCTATTGGGCAAATCCTAGTGGCAGTGGGGAAAAAAAAAAAAGCCAGTTTTCTTCCTCTGAGAGTCTACAATGTAACCTTTGTATCAATTCTGATTAGTCTTTCTCTTGAAGACCAATAGAGTTTCAAGGTCTTTTTTCCCCCAATTTCTCCTTATGGTATTGAAATATACTTGATTTTCTTCAAATTGAATTGGAAATGACATATCAAGGTAAAGCAATTTTCAAGCCTCTGAAAAGTGAGGAAAGTATTTCTTCTTATTTGATGGGAAATGTCAGGAAGGAGAAAGTCACAGGTACTAAAACAATGTGTGTTTCTAAGGAGATTGATGGAAACTTGCAACATCCTTGAGGAAAGAAGTACTATGTTTCCATCTCTTTGTGTGAAAACTAATGCACAGTGAGTTTGACTTTCTGAAGATCAAACAATAATTTTACGTCAAAGCGTGGGCCGGTTCTCAGATCTTGGTTCCTCCATCATATTTCAGTTTCTTTGCTGTCTGCTCCTTTGATAGATACCAGCACATCTTGTTTTCAGCTCAATTTCTTGCTTCTAGAAAGCACAGCAAGCAGCACTCTGTCAATAGCACCAGGTTTCCTTGAAATCGATTGAGGCTCTGGGCTTCCAGCTAAAACCCCGTTCTTGTGTCAAACCACATGAAATAAGCACTTTTCTTAAATAAATGTGAACTCTGCCTTTTGTAGCAGCCAAGGACTATTCAAGATACCAAATGAAAACAGCAAATTCTCTCGGGAGGCAGAAGGAAGTTGTCATTGTCTTCAAAGCAAAATTGGGCTATTTCACTGAACAGGACATCAGACAGAAGAAGCCAATTTGGTCTGCATTAAGCAACATCATTGTTTGGGTCACTGTCTTCTAACAGCTTTATCTTTTTGGGTTTTGAGTTATATGTCTGCTGTGGGGTGGAAAGAGGATGGAATAAAGTAAATGGCTACTCCCTTAGTTGGCACCTACCTGGCCATGCTCCTGTCTTTTCTCCCCTTCTCCTTGCCAGTTTGGTGCCTTCCTTCCTTCCTTCTCCCCTTCCTCCCTCCTTTCCCTCTCTCTCTTCCTCCCTTCCCTTCCTTTCTTTCCAAAGGTAATCCTGTTCCCCCGATTAGGGGCAAACTTCTTGGGAATGCCCTGATTACTATTTCTACTTTTCTCCCTCTCGCCTCATTCTCTTCTCCTAGTGCCAATTCTCTCTCCTCCCCAAAGACTTGACTGATTTTCTCACTTCTTCCCTGCTACAGGAGCTAGAGTCTTTTAACAAGCTGGAAATGCAGTCAAAGAGCAATGCTGATGATGCTCTGTTGCCAAGTACTCCGAGCAGAAAATGAGCAGATGTGGGCAACAGGTGTAGGTCATTAACAAGAAGCCTTCCTGGCTCCCAGGCCTGGGGCACCCTGCAGGGAGGGGTGACTGTGAAATTTTTAAATCTGAGAAGCTTAGAATTGGAGGAATCTTGTAGATCAACGTGTCAAAAACTGTCACGTTTAAAAGATGACAACACTGAAACCAAAAGAAGTTGAATGCCAGGTGAAGGCAGAGCCACGAATGAATCGAGGTCCATGACTCCCAGACCTGTGCTCTAGGCACATCAAACTGCCTAGTTTACGGGTACTTTCAGGGTGCAAGAAGGGGAATGAAGCATGGAAAGGCAATAGGACTTGGTGCCTTCGTCTGTGGACATGTCATTCATTGCGATTTATTGCCAAGGGTAACTTTCAGATACTCGTTTTTACTAAAATACCCCAAGTACAATCCCATTCATGGGGCAAGTTCACCTCCAAGAAATATCTTGTGATTTTCATTTTGTCCTGATTTATACCATTACCCACCAGAAAACAGCATTTATTTCTGTTTCCTAAGAAACTGTGCCTATGGCAGCCTCAGTGACGATCTCAGGATTCCATCCCCAATCACATACCAGTTTCTATGGCTCCTGGTTTTGCCTCTTACTCTTCTTAGCCAGCTGTATTTCGTAATGATAGGAACAGGTATTTCAACTCATGGCTCAATTTTAACTTTCCAAACTCTGTCTATATTTGATTCGAGGCTTCCCTGCCCCTTTGAGGGGCTCTGGGAAGCAGAAATGAATACTCCAAAGAACACTGTGTTGTGCAACCCTGCAGTGAGCTCTGGCAGTGCGTCCCACGGCCTGCCCCCAGAACAACCCCTCAGGAATGTGGACTGGCGGAACCAAGACAGATGGAGCAGATGATGGAATTATTAGTTAAGATTAAAGGCATTTTTGTAGCATAGAAAAATTGGGAAATGTTGAGACACAAAACATATACACAAATCACTTTTTCCAAACACGAGACCAGAACACATGGTCTGACAACACCCATAGCGTAAAAAAAGGAAGAAGTATCTGAAATTAGGATTTACCCAGAGAACCCATGGAGGCCATTGTACACATAGAGAAGAGGGGAACCAGTCTGGCAAGCAGTGAATTGTGTGTCCATTTTGTAGTATTGCTCTAAAAGTTAGCATGCACACAAACCACTGGGGATGGAGCCAAAATGTAGGTTTGGGTTGTGTAGGTCTGGGGTAGCAGCTGAGGTTGTGCATATCCAGCAGGTCCCTCTGGTGATTCTGCTGGTGCTGGTCTAAGGACCTTTGGAACCAAGTTCCTAGAGGCCTTGTCTTACTTGGCTTTGCATCCCTAACATCTAGTAGGGTTACAACAAACATAAAGATTTGGTGAACTAAGTTTTAGGCACTTTACATACACCCTAAATTATTTAATCTTTTCAATAGTATTCTAGCATGGGTGCTGTTATCCTGTTTTACCAATGGATAAACATGAGCTCGAACATTTAGTAATCTAGATCTGTATGAGTAATTCTAAAAATAACCTGGCATCATTGGCCTTCAGGATTTAAAATTTGTCAGTGCAAGCAGAATCTTTTTTTTTTTCTTCAAGATTTTGTTTGTCTTTGTCAGAGAGAGAGACAGCCAGCGAGAGGGAACACAAGCAGGGGGAGTGGGAGAGGGAGAAGCAGGCTCCCGGCTGAGGAGCTCAATATGGGGCTCGATCCCAGGACCCCAGGATCATGCCCTGAGCCGAAGGCAGACACTCAACGACTGAGCCACCCAGGCTCCCCAAGCAGCATCTTTCTTTCCAACCTAATTTCCTAATCTGCCAAGATGGCATATGGAAGGTGTTATACTTAAGAACATGGACTTGAGGGGCACCTGGGTGGCTGGGTCAGTTAAGTGTCTGCCTTTGGCTCGGGTCATGATCCTTGGGTCCTGGGATGGAGCCCTATGTCAGGATCCCTGTTCAGTGGGGAGTCCACTTCTCCCTCTGCCTCCTCCTGCTTGTGTTTGTTCTCTCTCTCTCTCATAAATAAATAAAATCTTAAAAAAAAAAAAAAAAGAACATCGACTTGAGCTGGTCATGCTAGTCCAAATCCCAATTTCAATCCTTACTAGCTATGCAACTTGAATAAGTTCATTATCTACAACAAGGTTCAGTATAGTCTGTGAAATGGGAATCATAGCAGTTCTCATCTCGTAGGAGTATTATGAAAATTAAATGACTTACTATCTGTAAAGCACTTAGAACAGTTTTTGCCATGCATTGTATGACATAGCATGGATTACATGGTGGAGACAGTAAGGAGCCAATGACCTATTGCCTAGAAATTGACAAACACAATGCTTTAAAGATACTTCTCAGAGATGTGTCCTACAAGTTCTTGTGGCTTATAGTTAACTGGAATAATGTGTTTCATAAGAAAATTGCACCCCTCTATCCCAGTATCCCAAATCGAAGTGACCACATCTCCATTTGAAAAATAAACTAGCTTTCGTCCATTGGGTATTTATAATTGCATTCAGAGCACAATTAGAGAGGTATTGTTAAAAGTGAGATTAAAGTGCTCGTAGAAATTCTTTTTGAGAACATAGCACATACTTGCTTCAGAATCGAATACTTTTTTTCCATTTTGTTTTTAGAACAAGTGGGACTTACTAAGTTCTCTAAGTCTTTTGTCTCTGGCAAGAGGCACATTGTATATTTCCACCCGCTGGCTTTTGATGACACGCAGAGAACAATGATTCACCCCAGTCAACATTTTAATATTATTGAAATATCTCCCTTAGTCCCCAACACAATTTTCAAAACATGTTAGTCGATGAGAACAAAGGGCATCAAACTGTCTTTGCTAAATTATTTTCTGTTTCTCTTCCTCTGCCCAAATTTCCTCTGATCTATAACTTGCCAGCCAGCAAGAAGACAAATGGGATTCCTAGTTAATTAATCAAAGTCAATCTATTGTCATTTAGTAATATCCACCACTGGTTAGTCTGGCCACATTTGGAGCCTAATTAGTTGGTCTTCCCTGGCTTCAACTGTACTTTCATCATGTGTGAAAGATGACATTAAATAAATCTCGCCCCAAGACTTTCACTTAATCTAATGAATCTTGGCCTCATTTGGAAATCATCATGTCATTCTCAAGGCACTGTGAGTATGTATGATAAGGAGCAGAATGATCCAGAATGGTGCTGACCAATGGGCCCTGGTTCTTTGATGTCCAGCCTTTGAAACTGGAAGCAAGTCAGAAAGAGGATTTCAAAAAGAGTGCAGCAGACTCAGTTTCCTTAATTTAGTCACTAAGCACCAGGGGGACAGTCTTTCTGCCTCCTGCCCTGATCAGCCCGTGCCCCAGGCTTAAAGGCTTTTAAATATTTTAACACTCTTCTTTTGGCTTCCAGTCCTGAAGATTGTTAATGGAAGGCTCAAGTTAACAATTAATTAGCACAGTCACACAGGACTGAAGGGGATTTGGACTAGTCTGAAAGGAAAGCAGCTGGAAGCAAGAAAAACATGTGAAAAGTAGACTCTGATGTGGCCACTGCTTTTCTCTTCCCTGGGCCTTTGATTCTATCTTTGTGATCAGGTCTTGGCAAGCCAAGGAAGGATTTGCTTGCTTGCCTGCTTGCTCTCTTCTTTTTTTCCTCTCCTTCCTTCCTTGGTAAGATAATTTTTTTGCTTAATCGGTGAGTGTTTTAGGTTAGCAAAAATACCAACCTGGAAGTTTAACAGAAATTGAATTTTCTATCAATATGTTTTGTAATCCCAAGCAAGTCTCTTTTTGAGGCCAAGGGTTTTAATCTGAAAATAGAGGAGTGGAATTAGTCTTTGAGGTTGGTTCGGACTCTGAAAGGTATTATTAAAAGCAAGTTGGGCACAAGGACAGATGTGATATATTAATACTCTATGGGGGCCATATTAAATAGGCCATGACAATCTACCAAAGGAAGAAGTAGGCTTTCTTGCCCTTCTTATATGTTGCCATAGGTAAGAATAATCAGGAGTATAGCTAGATTGATTAAAGTCTTAGACACATGCCCCAACAGGGTTTGGGAATTTGGCCTACCTAGTGTGGCTTTGTTTTACTAGATCAAGAGTTAAGATTAGCTGTATGGACTATCATTCATTCAGGCTAGGCATTCATTCACTAAAATTCATCAGCCTTATTATATGTGGGACTCTCCGACCTGTGCCAGGGATACAGAAGTGAGTCAGTCGTTGCTCTAATACATTTGGTAGCATCTCTCGGTGAAATCTGGATTAGGGCTGTTCTGGCAAGTTCCCTGACTCCTCTCTTTCTTTGGGTCTGTATCACTCTCTACATTGTGAGAATAGCACATCATAGAATGTATGACAACATTTTGTGCCCAAAACTTTGGTAACTGGAGAGACTTAGAACAAGGAAGAATTGTTTTTCCACCTTCTTGTTTCCCAAGACCCTAGACAAGGCCTGACGTATTCATTAACTTAATAAATATTTATTAATACTATGTGCTGTGTATTATTTGATTTTTATTTTTCATTTGTTAAACTACATTGTGATATAATTTACATATAATAAATTCTACATCTTTTAAGTACCAGGTGTGATGAGATCTGAGATACATATACGCATGTAGCCCCCAACCTTGTCAACATACAGGCCATTTATTCAACCCATAAAGTCCCTTCATGCCTCTATAGTTAATTACTGCATTTTCACCCCCATCTGCTGCTCCAAGAACCACTAATATAATTTGCACTGCAAGAAATAGTTGAGAAAATTCTTCAAGCTGTAAGAAATGATACCACATGGAAAATCAAGTATACAGGAAATAATGAAGAACACAAGAAACAGTAAATAAGTGGACTAGTATTAAAATGTGATATTTTATTCTCTTCTTGATTTCCTTAGGAAAATTATGAATTTTCAGTGCCAAACTTAACAAAGCCTGTTGGTCCTTTCTTGGGGTAAAGAATTACTTCCGTTGGACTATGAGGAAGGCTCAGTAACTGCTCTACTCTCTTGCAACCTTTCAATATCAGCATTAGTTCCAGACTCCAGGAAGCTCTGGAACATCTTGAGATCATATCTATGTTGAAAATCCATTTGTATTTTTTTTTACTTTCTCCAAAACAATTTTATTGGATAAATATCTATATTACATTCCTATCTCTGCTGTAACAAATTACCGCACTACAGGCTTCAAAGAAACAAATTTATGCTCTTACTGTTTGGTAGTCAGAAGCCTGAAGTAAGCCTCAGTGGGCTAAAATCAAAATGTCTGCAGGGCCTGGTTTCTTCTAGATGCTCCAGGAGAGTCTCTCTTCTTTCCTATTTCAGTTTCTAGTGACAACAAGCATTTCTTGGCTCACAATCCTTTCTCCATCTTGAAAGTCAGTGACGTGGCACCTTCACATCTCTCCCTGATCTAACTATTCTGACTTCCTCTCCCACATTCAGAGGAGCATGGTGATTACATTAATTCCATCTTCGTAATTTTGGTCAATCTTAGTGTAAGGCCAGCTGCTTAGCAGCCTATTTCGTTGCTACGTTAAACTCCCTCTTCCTATACAAAATACCATATTCAAAGTTTCCATGGACTAGAATGTGGACGACTTCAGGAAGCTCTTATTCTGCCTACTAGAAAGTCTTTTCTGAAAGTATTTTATTTGGTGCCAATCAAGAAATGTTACATAAAAGAAATAAACCCAGAATTTATCACAGCCCCTAGAATGACTGCACACACTATTTATTCAAAATATTATGCAAAAATGATTGTTTTGTGAAGAAGACCTACAACCACCTGCCCCTTACTCTATCACACCTTATCGGAATTGTCTTATTTAATTTTTAGAAAAGTCCACTCTGTGAGGAAGAGCTAGGGTGAACTCCATTCCCTATGGAGAAATGGGGCTTGAAGAATTTAGTTATCTTCTCAAAGTTGTCATTGCAGAAAGGGATGGGTGTTGATTTCGTTCTGTCAAGATGCTCTCACTTTTCAAACTCTGCCAGGGGTCCCAACCAGAGGTGGTTCTTTTCCCCTGGGCACATCTGGCAATGTCTGAACAGCTCCACTGAGCAGGACTGCTCCCAACACAGATGATGACCCTGCCTCAAAGGTCAGATCGAGTGTGAGAAAATGTACTCCAGACCAGCACTTCTCCAACTTCAAGCTGCATAGGAATCACCTAGGATTCGAGCTTAAATGCAGAGTCTGCTTTAGCAGGTGCTGGTGGGCCCAGGAGTTCAGCATCTCTAACAAGCTCCTGAGTGATGTCGATGCTGTAGGTCGTGGTCTGTGGATGACGCTTTGGAGTAGAAGGCTATTGTCCTGTGAAGATCCATTTGTATTACGAAGACTTTCCAAATGTGCTGCATTTGGTACGATGACAATGTGAAAAACAAGAAATCTCTAATAAAATGATTGTCTCATAAGAGTCAACTTTTCTGCTTACAGAGTTTATATTCCTCATTTGCTTCCTTAAGCTATGTCCTTACCAGACACCAGACACTCCCTGTATATCCAATTTGGCCCATGAACCTAGATAAACAGTCATTCAACTTTATCAACTAAGAAAGCAGGTCATTATTTTCGGAGAAGATAACTCAACCAAATCTAATGTCTGTAGCACGAACAGCTATTCCAGATTATACACGAAGGCTTAGCTATGAATGAGCACTACAGAGAGGACTCCCAAGTTGCATTGGTGACAATATAATTAAGGGTGAGTGCTTTTTTGTTTTTCTTCAGGTGAATGCTTTTTTAAAAGGAAGATATCCTAAAATGATAGACACAGATGACAAAAATGTGGCTAGAGAGTTATTAGTGGATTATTATGGCTCTTAGGTTGACATCAGTTTCTTTGGCAATAAAAGAGAGGATGTGTTTACACAGTTGAGCTAGAAAGTGCTTCAGTTTAACTGGTGTTGTGGCTAATAGGCTAAGGTGAGGAGGCATTGAGAACCAGAAAGAGTAGCTCATGTCTATTGTACCATAATGGTAAATATTTGGAAGTCAATAACTCCTTTACATTCTAAGAAAGGAGTCAATTACTTAGATATTGGGAGAAACTATCTCCACGTTGATGGCTCCAGGGTTATGAAGCACCATTTTCTATCAGATGAGTATGTATTTGAGTAAATACTATTTTGAGGGGAATAAAAACAGAGGATGCACTGAGTATCCCTAAAAAGGTCTGATACTGGTGTTTTGTGTTTTGTTTTGTTTTGTTTTGTTTTGTTTTTTTGAAGAATTTCTCTCCAGCATCTATGAAAGAGCTGAAAAAAGTTGGCACTGGAAATTTTGGCTTCACATTTATCTTTTTTTCTTAAAGAAACCTGATATTTTAAAATGGTGTGAACTATTTTTGAAGGGCTTTCTCAACTCTGAGAACTGCTAGCACACCTGGATCCCTGAATTCAGGGTCTATGTAACACGCTAGAGATCCGAGAACCAAGTGTACTTTCCTTTCAGTATTGTCTGATGCTTGGCTTTTGCATGGCTGTGTAGAGCAGCTGCTGCCGAGTTCGGGCAGGGCTAAGCTCTTGAAGACCTTTTTCCCAGCACCGTACTGACTGCGGACACTTGATACAAGTGGCGATTTCAGTAGTTCCCACAAAGTTTCTCTTTAAAATTAAGCTTCAGCACCAGCGTGATTTGTATAGCAACTTAGATCTGTGTAAGAACTCAAGGGTACCTCACATGATAAATGTGCTTGAATTTTTCTTCCATATTTTCTCCTCTAGGCAAAGTTATGGTTCTAGTTTTCAAATAAATTGGTTTAGTGGTTGGATCCAGGTAGAATTTTACTTCCTTCTCTTAGATCTGAAATGCTTTGACAGGTGCTTTGGGAAATGGATGGGCAACCTCCCCTAATGGTGTGAATATGTCTTGAGACAGCCAGATTTTTGACAACAGGCTTTTTTTTTATTACCTCTCATGTTAACTGGTGGAAACTTTCTGCAAAGATGCCAAGCTGAGTACTCTCACAGAACAGCTTCCCACACCAGTAGCTCTGTGATCGGTGTAATCCAGAAGGATGCATGGCGATCTAAACAACTTTGGCAAAAGTCCCCCTGAGGAAATATTGTAAAAGATATCTTTCCTCATCGAAGATATGCCTTCAATCTTGTAATTGTGGCCATTTCTCAGGAGTCGTTATAAATCATGAAGAATCCCGGGCTAACTAGGATATAAATTGGGATTTCACCGCCACATGAATAACCAAGCTCTCCCAATGCTAGGTTATGTAAATAGCTATACTAATTCTTGGACTTCACTTGAGTGGACTGGAAGGAATGCTTCCTCAAGGCTTACTTGAGTTTTAAAATCCACACACTGCTTCACTGAATCTTACTCCATGCAGAGGCTGATAGTCTAAGTCGATCAGCAGATATTCTGGAAAATGCAATCTGACAGGAGACACTTGCCATGTTGGCAAGAATTTTATGCTCATGTGCCATGGATGATGTATTAAAAGACAATCTTTTATTTCTGTGACATATATTCACGTGTAATCTGAGCCCTCTCTTGGAGCAATGTAAAAAGGACAAACAGGTTACTATCAACATTCACCATTGTAGGGAGAAAGTCCTTCATTGAATCATTTTTTAAACTGTTGCTGGAGCTTTATTTTTACCTTTATTTTATTTTAATTTTTAGAATAGTTTTAGGTTCACAGAAAAATAAAGCAGAAATTGCAGTGAGTTCCCATAAGCCCCCTGATCTTTATGAACTTTTAAAAAGGTAACTTCTATTTTTAAATAGTTTAAGATTCACAAAAGTACAAAGAGTTCCCATGTACCTCTCTTCCAGCTTCTCCCAATGATGATATCTTACAGGTCCATAACCACAGTACATTATTAAAACCAGGAAATTGGTGTTGGTACAATATTATTAACTCCGGTATAGACCTCAATTCACCAGTTTTTGCACGCACTCTTTGTTTAAAATTTTGGTGTATAGTTCCATGAAATTGTATTATACTTAGATTCAAATCACCTTCAACATGGTCAACATAAAGACCTATTCCATCACCACAAACACACACATACACACACACACACACACACGCACGCACACGCGCCTGTCCTTTATATTAACCTTGGTCACAGTGTTTTCTGAAACTTAGTGCTTAGGCAACCACTGCTCTCTTCTCCCTCACTATAATTTTGTGACTTTAAGAATGCTGTATAAATGCAATCATACAATATATAACCCTTTGAGATGTGCTTTTTGCACTCACTATAATATCCTTGAGATCCATCCGAAACTACTGTCTATATCAGTTTTTCCTTTTTATTACTGAGTAGCATTTCATGGTATAGATGTACCATAATTTGTTCATTTATTCACCTGTTGAAGAACATTTGGGTAATTTCCAGTTTTTGGCTATTGCGAACAATGCTACTATAAACATTCACATGCATTTTGTGTGTGTGTAAATCTCAGTTTTTATTTCTTTAAAATAAATACCCAGGAATGTGATTTCCAGGGTTATATGTTAAGTCTATGTTTAGTTTTTCTTTAAGAAATTGCCAAACTATTTTCCAGGGTGGTTGTACCAGTTTATTTTAATTTTTATTTATTTATTTTTTATTATTATGTTCAGTTAACCAACATATAGTATATCATTAGTTTTTAGTGTAGTGTTCAATGGTTTATTAGTTGCATATAACACACAGTGATCATCCCAACATGTGCCCTCCTTAATACTCATCACCTGGTTACCCCATCCCCTCACCCCCCTCCCTTCTGTAACCCTCAGGTTGTTGCCTGGAGTCCAGAGCTGTACCAGTCCCACCAGCCATATATGAGTGATGCAACTTTTTTTAGTACTTGATTCTTTTTTATTTCACTTTTTATTCAAAATTTTTTATTTTCGCCATTCTACCAGGAGTGTATTGGTATCTTACTGGCGTTTCAATCTACATTTCCCTAATAGCTAATAATGTTGAATACATTTTCATGTACTTATTTTGCCATCTGTATATCTACTTTGTGAAGTGTGTCTTTTGACCATTATCTAATTGAATTTTTTGTTTTCTTATTTTTGTGTTTAGGAAAGTTTTTAAATATGTTATAAATACAAGAACCTTGTCACATACATGATCTGTAAATATTTTCTTCTGCTCTCTGTGTTATTGTTGTTTTGACAAAACATCAATATGCCACCCAAATTTCTGTCCCTCAAATTTCTATCTCTAGCCAAGACCTCAATGCTCAATTCTAGATTCACATATATAATTTCTGGCTTTTATTCCCACTTGTATGTCCTGGAGACATTTCAGTTTAACACACTCAAAACTTAACTCACCTTTCTCCACAAACCCATTTCGGTGGAAGGCAATGCTGCCCTTCCAGTTGACTGGCCAAAGTAGTTTTGTCATTCTAAGCTCCTCCCCATGTGCAATCTGCCAGATTCAGTCTGACTTCAAACCAGAGCCATGCAGTGACTCAACACTTCCATAGCCCATGCCACAATCATCTCTCAACTGGATTACTATGACGGCCTCCTAACTAGTCTCTCTGGTTTTACCCTTGTTCCCCTACAGTCTATTCTCAACCAACAGCCTTGAATAATCTAAAATTGTAGGTAAAATTATGCCCTTCTTGGCTCCAAACCCTCCAAAGCTCTCTATTTCACTGAGTAAAAGCCAGAGTCCTTACGATGGCCAACAAAGCTTCACCTAACTTGACTCTTGCCGTTCCTCCACCATGCTCACAATCTATGCCAGCCAAGATGTCCTTGCTTTCCAGAATATTCAAAACACATGCCAGTCTTGTGGCTTTTGCCTGGCTATTCCCTCCATAACTTCATGTGACCAACTTCTTCATGAATTTCAGGTTAACCCAAATGTCGCTTTTACCGCTCTGGCTCACCCTGAATATTCCACTTAAAATCAGAACCACCCTGACACACATGACCTCCCCTCCATCTTACCTTACTTTTCCTTTTTCTATATAACTTACTACTTTCTAACATACCAAATATTTAATTAATTTATTATATTCTTATTTATCTTCTGTTTTCCCTCAGTTGTAAGCCTTATGAAAACAGGGATTTTTGTCTACTTTGATATAACCCACGCACTCAGGAGGGTATCTGGAATGGAGTAGATAGATGTTTAATGTGTATTTGATTGAATGAACTTGGGCAAATTGACAGCTTTGTAAACTCAGTTTACCAGCTTCAAACAGATTAGAAAAGGAAAAGCATCATCACCATCATTATCATCATCACCACCATTTTGTTGTTTTTACTGAACTCGCTCTAAATTAAATAATTACATTTGACCACTGAAATTCCTCTGGTGCATAATTTGAAGACTGTTAGAATTTCACTCAAATTGAAAATAAATAAATAGGCTCTGAGGGCCTTTCCTTATAGTAAAATGAGGGAATTTTATTGAGAGGATATTATGATTTATTTTAATTTCTTGTCCTCAGGATTTTCAAGATGCATTTTCTAGTTCATGTGCATATTTAGGTGATTGACATTATTAAAGAAGTGACATATGGTGAGATGCTGCTGTACCCACTTTTAGATCCGCCCCGACCAGAGCTGAGTGTGTAGATTAAACAGACCTTGATTGATGAAGCCCTCCCTGCCTCCTCTAACTAGGGACAGAAAATGGTTTTAATAAGATACTCCCAATTCTAATAAAACTTCCATTTACATTTCGTAAGTTTATCTTTTCCTCAGTATCTTACATGAAAAGGCTTAAAAGCTTGTTTATTATAACAGACTATGGTATTTCTGTATTCTTTAGCAACATATTCATTTATTCATAGAGAAAAACATTTCCAGTTCACACAAAGCCTTCCAACAGGAAAAAAAGCAAATGTTTCTAATCTTTTTTAAAAAAGTGATTCTCTTAAAAAACTTAGTTAATTGAGCCACCCATACTTTATCTCCTTGTATGTGTGTGTTTGAATTAAAGATCTACGTTGCCATTGACTTCAAGTCTTAAGAGATATTTATAAATATTATTTGATCTTTTCTATCAGTCCTAGTTCTCATTTTCTATTTATATGTGAGTCCTATCATAGTAAAAAAAAAAAAAAAAAAAGTCGGTCAATAGCATAATACATTAAGTGAACACACTATTCTTTTGATACCAGAGTTGGTTTCTTTTCCGGAAACCACAGTCAATACTTAATAAATATTTCTGATGACTGAAAACCAAATTTATTTTAGATTTAATTAGGATTCTCTACTCTTGTTGCCATGCCTACCAATGAAACAGGTATTTTGCCATTAAGATATAGTAAAGAGTCAATTAACTAAAACGCAATTAATCAGAGCCTTCAATTTACAAAATTTATTTTTAATTCATCATAAATTTTAGACCAATGAAGAAAACCACAGGATACTGAGTATTTTTTAAAAGTCCTATCACTTTTAGGTTATTTTCTGACATTAGTGCACATTTATCCCTCTCTCTCATATTTTCTCCTTAAGAGGTACTGCTGTAAGGAATGAAATGATGGCCTGTGCGCTGGGAAATACTCCGTTATCAAAACTCAATTCTGTTTTAAAACTCAATTAAATTCGCACTACTGTTTTACTAAGATGTTAACATAGATCATTTAGAAAGTTCTTCATGGACAAATGTTAATGAGTAGGCAACAAACTAAATATATATCCAGAACATTGGCTTCCTTAACTTTGTTTTCTATTGGAATTCAAGAATTTTATTCTGAAAAAAATGCGAAGTATAAATAAGAAGTTCAAATGGTCTAAGTAAAGGGAATCATATTTTGCTAAATACCTAAGAAGCGATGGTCATTGTCCTAGGTACATTAAATAGGCCTAGAACTTCAAGTTCCTCTTAACATATATGTAAGCTTTCTGAAATAAAGAATCTATATCTGGCAAAAGAAACTTGTTTCAGAGGAAATTAATTATGATGAAATGTGATTTCCCTAAAGCTTTATTTCAAACTTTATAATTATACTCTTTTGTTTCCTCCTCCCCTTTCTTAAATTTTTCTAGGCGAAGGTAAAAAGAGGTATACAGTCTATTTTATCTTTGTCACATGTGATGAAGATTTGATATTTTGAATCATTTCCCATCTTTTCCGAGGAACAGTTGGAGGAGATTGTGCTCTTCTAACAGAAATAAGACCTTTTTTTTTGTACTTTCGCTCGAAGGACCTTCAGACGTCAACTTGATGTATTCAAAGTAAAGTGTAACCATGTTGAAGTGTTTTGCTAACATAATTGTGTTTGTGGGCCTTGGTGCAGAAGTGCCCTTGCTATTACTATAGCAACACGAAGGCTTATGCTCTTAACTATAACGTATGTGATTGTGTTTCTATATTTTCATGGCAAACCAGAATGAACATGCATAAGTATCTATGAAGTTCAGCTTTGCAGGGTACACAGTTTGAAGGTAAGGAATTATAGTATTAAATACCTCACTTTAAAGATGAAGAAATGGACAACCATAGAAGAAAAGCGATTTCACTAACGTTATTTTTTAAGCTCAGGACATGGCAAGAATCCTGACTCACAGGGAAAAAGTGTGCATTGTAAAATTGTGCATATAGAGTGCTGTATTTCTAAAACATCTATTCCATGTACAGGATTATTATATAAATATATAGTATGTATATATTGGTATGTGCTATAAACATGCGTTTGTTTTCAAGTAATGTCAAGATATGTGATGATCTGGATATTCATAGGGAAGGTAGAGTGTGGCTTCCTGGTTGCTAGTGCCCTCTGTTCCGTGTCTTCGGAGGGGTAGGTTATCTGAAACGAAGTGAGTACTTATCTCCTGAATACATCCTATTGATTTACAAGCCATTCATTCGAGCTGGTTCTCTTTTAGATAGGTTTCCCTATATATCCTAACTGTTCTCCTGTGTGGAACTTGGAAGAGAGAGAAAGATCTGGAAGAGCCATGTTTTCTAGACCAGGATCGCCAAACCCTGGAGGTCCCCTAGAGGAACTTACAGTCAAGAGATTGTCCTTTGCAGAGTCGTCCATACCTCATCCATTGCGTTCCGAGTTGCACATAGGAAAAGTCTTGAATCCCCGTAACTTGTCCTGTTTAATTCCTCTGCCTTATTCCCTTCTCTTTAGACACGTAGTGCTTTGCTTCACACACATTCCTCAAAGCACTCTGATTCATTCCTGGCTCAATGCTTAGTACTCTGCTGCTTTCCCTTTTGACCTGGGTGTCAAGTCTTATAACAAACCTGGGTCTAAATGAACAATCAGAAATTCTTTTAGCTGAAAGCATCCCATACTAGTTTTTTCCTCTTCCTTCTTCAAAACTTCTGTTTCATTGCAGCTTCTCTGACACCCTTCTTCAAGGAGCTGGTGAACTAAGGCGGTAACATTTTTTGTATAGCTTAGTATGGTGTCCCAGATACTTCGAGCTCTAAAGCTACCACTCTCTGAGCACTTGCATTTTCCTAGATGCTTTCATTATGTCATTTTACTTATTCTTCTTGACAACCCTACTGTTAGCTGTTATTATTGCCATCATTGCCACCCATTATTGCAAAGGGAAAATTGAAGGTCAAAGAGGTTAAGTATCTTGCTATAGACTGTACAATTAGTAAGCACAGAGCCAGGATTTGAACTCAGAGCTGTGTGACTCCAGGGGCCATGCTTTCCTCTTTTTTACCATGTATCCTGCCTTTATTCAACTAAAAAACTCTTTAGATGCCTGTAATTTAAGGAATGACCAACATTGGGATTCTAGGTGAAGGAGGGAATCCAGCAAAGGACATATTTTGATTCAGAGGCACTTTCCTCATTGAAAGTAAACTGCCCACATCACTCATATGTGAAACTAGCCCACTGCCTTAATGGGAACCCTGATTTCCAAGTGTGTAGTTAATAATCACTCACAGGTCGACTTAGTTAATCTCGCCTCTCATTACCTCTGCAAAATGACCTCCAACATGCACACAGGCACATATGTGGTAGGAAAGGGAGGTGTGGTTCTAAATATCTTCGGTCACTATTTCCAATAAACCTAACAGTCCTTACCAGTGGCCTGGTAAAGCACAAATAGAGTCCTGGTTGGTGTTCTTTTCAAGCCTTTGTGCAAATCCAATAGGAGTTTGGACAAGTTTATATGTGGAAACTTTTTGGCACCTGTCTTGAGATTATGAGCCTATTTCTTTGGCATCAAATGCTCATGCCCACTAAAGAGTAAAGTTCATTCCCTCCATGATATCTGCTCGGCATTTTGTCAGAGGCACATGACATTTTGATGCTTCAGGCTTCGTTAATGTCAAGGACATTGTGATGACGCTGTTTGCCCCAGCTATGAGAACATTTTGATCCGGCTTTAAGATCACCTTTTAAAAATATTGGTAGTAAAAAAAAATTTGTAGTAATATACACCCAGGACTAATTCATATTCTATTCTACTTCTTTCTTTTTTTTTTTTTTAAGAATTTATTTATTTATTCGACAGAGAGAGAGACAGCCAGTGAGAGAGGGAACACAAGCAGGGGCAGTGGGAGAGGAAGAAGCAGGCTCATAGCGGAGGAGCCTGATGTGAGACTCGATCCCATAACGCCGGGATCACGCCCTGAGCCGAAGGCAGAAGCTTAACCGCTGTGCCACCCAGGTGCCCCCTATTCTACTTATTTCTTAAATTAGTTTCTTCAATTAAACAAAAAGTGAAATTTCTGTCACCAGTTCCCTAGGACATAATACTTGGCTGTCGATCTGTGGGCTAGAAAATCTATATGCTTTCCAGGCCCAAGTTACTAAAGCAATGAGGGGATCTCCCTGTTTTAAATGGTGGTAGAAAGATGTCTTCTTGCCTCTTCTCACTGAAGCCAACCAAAAGCAACCAGGAGAACAGAAGACAAAGAAAGAAATCTCTTCTTTATTAAAAATATGAAGTATCCCTCACTGCAAACAAGCAAATGAAGCTGGATAGCTATGTGGTTCAGAGTGAGAAGACACACCACCTCCCACTGCAGATTTGGGGCTGAGGCTCTGACCTCATCAGGGGCAGTCGGGAGGCTATGAGAATTTCCTTGAACTCTGCTTGACATCTCAGCTGGTAGGAGAGGTGGGGCTGCAAGAAGAGAGATGAAGATATGGCATCATTGCAAGAAGAAGGCTGACAGTATAGTCGGAGAGTGGAGAAATGGAAGGCGCCATGCCTCTGGTCAAGGCTGGTCACACATGTGACTTGAATCTAAGCTGGGAAGACTACCTGCCCTGAGCAGAATCAAACTCCCTGGTGGAGAATGTCCATAGGAAAGTGTCTAGAGAGAAAAGACCAATGGACAAAAGTCCAAGCTGCTGGTTCCTTCTGGTTCCTTTCAAGTCTACCTTCCTGGAAATAGCCATTCCAGGAAGAACACCCTCATTCAAATGTGAAAAGCAACAATGCAGAACAAAACAAAATGGAACCCCCCAAAAGCTTAGGACTTAAGGGAAAATATGCCAAGAAAAGAGGAGAAAAACACTAAGCAGAGACAAAGCATGAGAGACTCTTAACTGTAGGAAATAAACCAAGGGTTTCAGAAGGGAGGGGGTGGATGGACAGGGTAACTGGGGGATGGGCATTAAGGAGGGCACGTGATGTGATGAGCACTGGGTGTTCTAAGCAACTGACAAATAACTGAACTCTACATCTGAAACTAATGACGTACTATATGTTGGCTAATTGAATTTAAATTAAAAAAAAAACAAGCAAAGACAAAAATGCACCTTAGCATTATTTGAAATGATTAAAACTTTCCAATAAATCGTTCTCCATGAAATGAGATAAATAATGTTTTCTCTAAAACAAAAGTTCACTGAAAGGCTCAAAGAGGAAATAACAACAGAAGGAGATTAGGTATGACCTTTGCAGATCTCAGAAGCTGTTTGTATAAAATAGGAATTATTAGTTCCAGAAGGTTTGTTAAAAATTCTTGCCAACATGGTGCCTTTCCGTCATGTGACAGAACCTTTGTTTTGCTTGCCACTGGATCCACTCTGTCCAGGATTTCTTGCACGAATTATAAGAACTACTCTGGCTACCTCTCCTATCTTCTGATACATGCTGATTTCTTGCACGAATTATAAGAACTACTCTGGCTACCTCTCCTATCTTCTGATACATGCTGATTTCTTGCACGAATTATAAGAACTACTCTGGCTACCTCTCCTATCTTCTGATACATGCTGATTTCTTGCACGAATTATAAGAACTACTCTGGCTACCTCTCCTATCTTCTGATACATGCTGATTTCTTGCACGAATTATAAGAACTACTCTGGCTACCTCTCCTATCTTCTGACACATGCTGATTTCTTGCACGAATTATAAGAACTACTCTGGCTACCTCTCCTATCTTCTGATACATGCTGATTTCTTGCACGAATTATAAGAACTACTCTGGCTACCTCTCCTATCTTCTGATACCTGCTGATTTCTTGCACGAATTATAAGAACTACTCTGGCTACCTCTCCTATCTTCTGATACCTGCTGATTTCTTGCACGGATTATAAGAACTACTCTGGCTACCTCTCCTATCTTCTGATACATGCTGATTTCTTGCACGGATTATAAGAACTACTCTGGCTGCCTCTCCTATCTTCTGATACATGCTGATTTCTTGCACGGATTATAAGAACTACTCTGGCTACCTCTCCTATCTTCTGATACATGCTGATTTCTTGCACGGATTATAAGAACTACTCTGGCTACCTCTCCCCTCTTCTGATACATGCTGATTTCTTGCACGGATTATAAGAACTACTCTGGCTACCTCTCCTATCTTCTGATACATGCCGATTTTGATGTAATTCGTTTAGTTCTAAATATTTCATAATTTTCATAGTCATTTCTTCTTTAACCCATGGATTATTTAGCAGCGTGAGGATTTTTAAAAAGACAAATGCGTTGAGATTTTTTTCAATTTCCTTTTGTTTCTGATTTCTAAATGTATTTTATCATGCTTAGATAATGGCGTCCATGTCATACTGGATTCTTTGGTGCTGAGGATATTTTTATGGGCTTTATGGTGCTTGTGTGCTTTTTTTGGAGGGGGGTACGGGAATTGGTGGCATGCATCTCTCTCTGGCTATCCCTTTCTTTCTCTCTTTCTTGCTCCATCCTCCCCTCCCCCTTTCTTTCCCAGCCTTCAGGAAATCTAGTTAGAAGTTACCTCTGGCTTTAGCTGTGATGTGAAGAAGGAGAAGGGCCGGCCCTCTGATCTGGAGGCAGCAGCAGAGCAATTAGTACAGTTACCCTGAGTGGTGATAGTCCCCGCCAGATAAGGCTTGCACCAAGGTCATATGGCACAGGGCTGGCTGTGCAGTGGGTGGCAGGACAGCAGGTAGGAGCAGACAAAAAAATGAGTCAATAGTCCCTGGGTCCTGAGGCAGACCTCTGGCCAACTCCCAAAGAAGCTGGGCCGCACATCTGAGAGGGACAGTTTCCTGTCAGTTAAGTTAGGTTAGGAAGGGATTAGGGTACACCAGTTTACGAATCAAACAGGAATGTGACCTGATCATGTAGTTACAGTTTGTACTTACAGGACGAAGCTCTCTTTCTTTAGGCAAGACACAAGCCCTCTGTAGCTGTGCAGATTGTGAACTGCTTGACTTGACTGTCCCCACTGTGGGTCTTTTTTTTTTTTTTTTAAGATTTTATTTATTTATTTGACAGAGAGAGAGAGAGACAGCCATCGAGAGAGGAAACACAAGCAGGGGGAGTGGGAGAGGAAGAAGCAGGCTCCCAGTGGAGCAGGGAGCCCGGTGCAGGGCTCGATCCCAGGACTTTGGGATCATGACCTGAGCCAAAGGCAGACACTTAACGACTGAGCCACCCAGGCGCCCCCCACTGTGGGTCTTGAGCAAGGCTGCACCATTTTAGCATAAGGGGACAACCCACTCTGTGGCTTTTTTTTTTTTCTTGCTTTGCTCCCCTTGCCCTTTTTGGGGAAAAGGAGGAGATTTTTTTTTTCTCTCTGGAAACAGAAGCAAATGTCCTGAGGTGTGTTTCAGTTATTAGAAACAAACTGAAGGCTTCAGAGGGGAGCGGGGTGGGGGAATGGGATAGGCTGGTGATGGGTAGTAAGGAGGGCACATATTGCATGGTGCACTGGGTGTTATACGCAACTAATGAATCATCGAACTTTACATCAAAAACCAGGGATGTACTGTATGGTGACTAACATAATATAAGAAAAAAATATTATTATAAAAAAATAAAAACATTACGGCCGAACTTTACCATAAAATTGGCCCTGAAATCAATAGATTTTTTTTAAAGTACGTGACATTGACCTAACATTCATTTCTTAATTTAAAAAATTCCCATTTAGGGGCACCTGGGTGGCTCAGTCAGTTAAGCATCTGCTTTGGCTCAGGTCATGATCCCAGGGTCCTGGGATGGAGCCCTGTATCTGACTCCCTGCTCAGCGGGGAGCCTGCTTCTCCCTCTTCCACTGCCTCTGCCTGCTGCTCCCCCTGCTTGTGCTCTCTGTCAAATAAATAAATAAAAATCTTTTTTTTTAAATTCCCATTTAGTTGAGTATATAAAAGAAGAATGTTAGCACATGGATTACCAGCACCTTGAACTAGAGACTTGCAGCTTTCCTATTTATACCGCTGCTCAGCTCTGTCCATCCCAAAACCATTGCCGAGGGAGTGAGGACATGGCACATGGCAGGAGAGGGTCTGCAGACACACTCAGGTATCTAGTGTTAAAGCTATCGTGTCGAAATTTTGCACTAGGACTCCTGCAGGGCACACCTCCAAAAATGCCTTCCTGTGTGTGTGCTGTTCACGCTGCAGTCTGTATCATTTTCTGTAAAAATTCACAGGCATGATATGACAGCCTTCGCACAGATCAATCATTAAATACATTCTGCCCATCCAGCTTTTGTCCGGTTTCTAATGGACCCCATTTTCTGAAGTTGTATTTTACTATATTTTCTTTGACGATAGAATGCTGATGTAATGATTTTGCTTGCGCCAAACTGTAATTGACAATTTGCTATAAAAGATATCACTGTTGCCTTTGGTTTTGATTTACGGCTAGATCCAGAATCTTTGCTCTGAAGAGCTTTGCTGCATTTGAACTGAGCGAGAGCCCACCCTACTGCAGCTTCCTTGGAATGTCTTATTTTAAGGGAATGTCTTATTTTCAGGTAATCGGGGGGAACCAGGTACACACCTAGTAATGCTCCCACTCCAAAGTGTAGTGTGAGAAAACATTGTGAAAAGCATTCCAAGGATCTTGAACATGTCTTTCTATTTTTATTGCAGTGGCAAAAGTACTTATTAGCAGTTAGGAAGAATAAGGATACCCGCAACACTGAAACGCACATCCTGGGAAGGAAGGGGAGGTGTCGGGGTAACACTGCTCAGAGGTAGGGAGGATTCAGGGATGTCTGGTCTGCACACTTTATTTGGTAATGACGCAGAGCTTTTACATTTCGAAGCAGCTGCTTTATGTCATTAAGATCAAATAATCACATCAAAACGTCGTTGTCAAAATGCTGTGTCAAAATGACCTAGTTAGAATGTCCTACTGCATGTCAGACTGCTCTGGCTTGGAGACTTCACTATGTTAACCTCGAAATATCACCGTGTACCTGACAAAGAAAACACTGTCTTGTGTATACCGCCTTGGTCTTTAGCTTCCCTGCTCAGCATTTACCACTTCGTTCACTCCTTGATCCCTAGAAATGTTCCCAGTATCCAGTACAAGTTAACTCATTCTTCACAACAACGACAAAATTAGCAGACCCGAAACCTGAGCCAAATACCAAACACTGTTTTAAGCACTGTACATGAATGAACTCATTTAATCCTGCACAATCCCTATGAAGGGGTCTTATTTTTTTTTTAAAGATTTTATTTTATTTATTTATGTGACAGAGAGACATCCAGCGAGAGAGGGAACACAGCAGGGGAGTGGGAGAGGAAGAAGCAGGCTCCCAGCGGAGGAGCCCGATGTGGGACTCGATCCCAGAACTCCGGGATCACGCCCTGAGCCGAAGGCAGACGCTAAACGACTGCGCTACCCAGGCGCCCCAAAGGGGTCTTATTTTTATTTGATTTTAAAGGTAAGGAAACTGAGGCAGAAAGAGTTTTGCTTGGCATTTTGCCTAAGATCACAGTTAATAAATAGTGAAACTGAGACTCACACTCCTAAATTCTGACTCCAGAGCCTGGGCTTTCTGCCACTTTTGAAAGTGTAGTCTACTGTATATGATATTATAATGTAGTATATACACACACTAGAAAACAAGTATGGGGGATTCCTATCCTATCCTATCCTATCCTATCCTATCCTATCCTATCCTATCCTACCCTACCCTACCCTACCCTACCCTATCCTATCCTACCCTACCCTATCCTATCCTATCCTATCCTACCCTATCCTATCCTATCCTATCCTATCCTATCCTATCCTACCCTATCCTACCCTACCCTACCCTACCCTATCCTATCCTACCCTACCCTATCCTATCCTATCCTATCCTATCCTATCCTACCCTATCCTACCCTATCCTACCCTATCCTATCCTATGCACACAGTAGCTCATTCTTGGTCATTGACATTAGCTAAGCCTAATAGGGGTAGGTAAATTCCTTTCTTCATATTCCTGGTGACACTATGGATTGTTTTGAGAGATTGGTATTATGGACTAAATTGTGTCCCCCCTCCCCTTAAGACTTGACCCGTAGTCCCTTAGAAGGTGACCGTATTTGGAGAGAGGAACTTTTAAAGAAGAAATTAAAGTTAAATGAGGTCAGATGGGTGGGTCCTCATGCAATCTGACTGGCGTTCGCATAAGAAGAGGAATAAGGACATACAGAGAGAGACACCAGGGATGTGCTCACACAGAGGACACATGTCATCTGGGGATACAGCAAGAGTCAGCCATCTACAAGCCAAGGAGAGACACTGCAGGAGAAACCAAACTTGAGGACACCTTGATCTTGGGCTTCTAGCTTCCAGAACTGTGAGGAAATCATTATCTGTTGTTTAAGCCACCCAGCCTACAAGGCTTTTAAGTAGGGCAGCCTGAACAGGCAAATACAATTGGAAAACAAAGTTGGGTGCATACAGATCCATATATGAATATCGTATAAAATATATTTTCTAGTATTTCAGTTTCAGAGACGAAAGTGAGTTTTTCAGGCAACTGATAAATGAGATGAGTGACTATTGCCTGATGATTTCGATTGACTGGTATGTCCGAGCTTGAGTACGTGCAAGCATGTGTGTATTGTCTGTATAAAATTCTAACAATAACCATTCTTCTGCTTTCAGGGACCGACTTCCAATATGTGTAGGGAATAATTATATCAGTTGAGTAATACCGATGTTTCTGAACAAAAATTACATATAGCTGTTTGAAATAAAACTTGGCCTCATTTTCCTTGTGAATCTTGATAGTTGGTTTAGTTAATGTTAATGTAGTGATTACACAGTTTATATCAGCTTACACCATCATTCTATTTTAACAAAAATAAAATAAATACAACAGTAATATGTGTTTTATTTTTTCCAGGGAAGCATCAAATGTAATTGGACTTAAATTCGTATGCCCTACAAAATTTCATTTGGTGACAGCTAAGTAAATTAGATTTTTCTACTAAAACAAGATTGTCTGAGGTACATATGACATTATGTGTCTAAAAATTCCCAGTGAACAAAATATTTTTAGTTTGAATAAAAATATGTTGATATCTAAGGCAAAATGCCAATGAGAAACACATTATATTTGGAAATTGTATTTCTTATCACTACCTAAGACATATCTTAAGTTAAATTAATATCAAATGTTTTATTTGCTAAAAAGTTAAAAAATATCTTTTCCTATCAAAAATGTTCGTACCATTAAATAATAAAGACAAGCGTATGACTTACCACGCCAAGAGACCACCCAGTATTACAAAGGCTATTGTACTTAAATTCTAAATAAATGATCTAAAGTAAGACTTCTCTTATTAAAATTTAGGTGAAATCTGTTATAAACAAAAAAATCCTTACTTTAAAAAAATTCTTACTTTTGATTCCGATTTCTTTACTTCTCCATTACCATTAGTTTCATTTTTAACATACCAAAATTGGTAATAAAAAGTTAATACCTAGAGGAATGAATTAGTTGAGCTACTTGGAGGGGAATTTGGTAATATTTTAATAACTATAAATTCTTACACTCTTTGACCCAGAAAGTTCTGTTAATCCTTGCATATACCCCAACATGTTTTCAAGAAATATATGCACAGCAATGTCCAATGCAGTGTTATTTTTAGTGGTAAAAAGGCCATCAAAATGGGACTATGAAAATAGAGTGCAACTTCCAGAGGAGACATATGTAGATGGCCAACAGACACATGGAAAGATGTCGAACATCACTCATCATCAGGGAAATGCAAATCACAACCACAATGAAATAGCACCTCACACCTGTCAGAACGGCTAAAATCAAAAATACAAGCAACAACAAGTTTTGGTGATGATGTGGAGGAAAAGGAACCCCTGTGCACTGTTGGTGGGAACGCAAACTGGTGCAGCCACTGTGGAAGATGGTATGGAGTTTCCTCGAAAAGTTAAAAATAGAACTACCGTGTGATCCAGGAATCACTCATTTACCCAAAGAATACAAGAACACTAATTCAAAGAGATACATGCATCCCTAGGTTTACTGCAGCATTATTTACAATAGCCAAATTATGGAAATAGCCCAAGTGTCCATTGATAGATGAATGAATAAAGAAGATGTGGTATATAAATACAATGGAATATTACTCAGTGATGAAAAAGAACAAAATCTTGCCATCTGCAACAACATGGATGGACGTAGAGGGTATAATACTAAGTGAAATAAGCCAGTCAGAGAAAGGCAAATACCATATAATTTTACTCATATGTGGAATTTAAGAAACAAAACAAATGAACAAAGGAAAAAAACAAGAGAGAAACCAAAAACCAGACTCTTAACTATAGAGGAAAACAGATGGGTACCAGAGGGGAGAGGGGGTATGGTTGAAACAAGTGAAGGGGATTAAGAGTACACTTGATGAGCACTGACTAATATATGAAAGTGTTGGATCACTATACTGTATATCTGAAATGAGCATAACACTGTACATTAACTATGTTGGAATTAAATTTTTGTTTAAATTTAAAAAAATAAGTTAGAGTCTAACTAAATGGAGGAATACTATATAGTTATCAAAAATTAGAATAAAGAATCAGGAATATTTTGTAACTGTCAAAAAATTAGGTGGGATTTTGGAAATATTCTTAAGAGCAAGTGGAAAGAGCAAAATGCAAAACACTTTGTATAGTTTGATTCTTTTTATATAACTTCTTAAAATCAACATTCCATGTAAATATACACATGCTGGAAAATGCATAAGATTTTGTTTGTCTGCTTTTTCTGAAGACTGCTTTTTCTGGAGACTTTAACAGGAATTCCTTTAGAAGAGCAAGACTAAAGGCAGAGAGAAAGGAGGCTTTCTGTCTTTATTTTGTGCCTTCCTATTGTCTATGAATTTCTCACAATGTTCATAAATTGTATACAATTAGTGAGCTAGTGAGCCATTGTATATGTTTTCTTCCAGATACATTTTTATGCTGGAAAAAACACTTAAGGTAGAACTTAAATGTTCCATTTTTTTTTTTTTAAAGGTAACATGTGAAGTGATGAATGTGTTAACTTGATGGGGGAAATGCTTTCACCAGGTCCACAAATACCAAATTCACACCTTGTACATTTCAAATACCTTACAATTTTACTTGTCAATTATACCTCAGTAAAGCTGAGAAGAGAAAAAAAACACTTAAAAATATTTTTAACACATAGTTTACAATGAAAAGATTCTTCCTGTCCTTTTCAAAATCATATTCAAAATGCTCTATTTGCTACTTTCAAATTGACAGTTGCAGTATTCACTACCAATGTCAATGGACTTTATTCTTTTTGGACACTAGAGGGAGTTTGGAAATGAGATGAAATACATCAAAGAACCAGAATGGCTCATAAAATTCTATGACTGGATCTCCTTACTCCCGTTAAGAACCTCTATAGAACTAAGGCATTACAACAATGGTTGACTCTACATATATATTCCTAAGAGCTTGTGTGTAAATTGAATCATATTTTAAGTTCTCCTGGAGAGACTGCCATTGAGAAGAGTCCTACTGTGAATAGCCTTGTAAAAAAAAAAAAAAATGAAGCTTTCAGAAAACAGATAATCACTGCCAGTTTATCATTAGATGCCAAGAGTCTTGTATTTTATTATCTTCTTTCTGGGCAGATATTGTAAACCTGAGGTGTGATTAGATTGGTACAATCAGTTTTGCAAGCCTCAGAAGGTACAGGTACTCAATAAATATTTAATCATCTAATTCTCCCAGGATAATGGAATAAATAGCTACTATGTCTGGGGTTTTTTCCCTATTAACCTAATTTAAATGATCCCGCCCATCTGTGTCCTACTAGACAGCTCTCTGTCTTCATTTGTTCATGCATAGTTTGAGTGTTTACTACGTGCCAAAAAGAGTAACATCATTGGTGGTAAGTAATATAAAGCTTCTGACCTCAAAATTTTTTCAATCTAATGGGAACAGACCAGAACCAAATAAGCAAATAGATAAGAGATATAGGATATCATTAGGACATGTGATCATGATAGGCAAAAATTAAGTATCGTATGACAAACATTACTAATGAGTAGCTGATTCTCCTGTACTTCTGAGTATAAGTGGGTTATACTTCTCTACCCCACTGAAGTCAGGCATGGCCATTTGATGAATTCTGGCTGGTAAGATGTGGGTAGAAAAGTTATGTGACTACCAGGCTGAAGTTCTGGATCGGTAATGTGTCACTATCCAGCTCTTTCTCCCTCTCATGTGGGAGGCAATCAGGAAAGCACACCAGGAGGTATCATGAGGCAGATAGAAGGAGAGTGGGATGCTGGGTTACCACATAGAAGGTGGCTTCACTGAAAAATTGCCAAGACCTTTTCTGGAAAGTTTTTGTGAGTAAAAAGATAAATAAATAAATAACTTTGGTTTAAAGCCAATATCGATTTGGAGTTGTTTGTTACCACAGCAGAGCGAAACCTGTCCTGACTGATGGAGAAGAGAGAGCGTGAGGGGGTGCCCTTTGGTCAGGATGGTCAAGGAAGGGCTCTCTGAAAAGTGGCAATAACAATAGTTATTGTTTTTGGTTTTTTTTTGAGGTGAGGTTGTCAAGGACCGGTAGCCATGGAGAGGAATGGTTTTTAAATATTGCCCAGTGAACCCACTGCTCCAAAATCATTGGAGGAAACTTGTCAAATGCATAGATATTTTGGCCTCTCCCTGACTTGTTGAATTAGAATCTCCAGTGGGGTGGTGTCGGGATTCTCTAATTTTAATAAACTCCCCAGGTTATTTTGATACACGGCCAGCTCTTAGGACCATTGAATTCATCTTCAAGCCCTGACTGTTCACCTTCCTGACATATGTGTTGTGGTGTTTAGAATTTTAAATCGTATACCTCTCAACCTTTTCCTTACTCTGACAAGGGGGAAAATAAAGGGAAGACCACATTTTGATTCTCATCAAAATAAGTTTAGGGGTGCCTGGGGGGCTCACTCAGTTAAGTGTCTGCATTTGGCTCAGGGTCCTGGGATCGAGTCCTGCATCAGGTTCCCTGCTCAGTGGAAAGTCTTCTTCTCCTTCCACCCCTCCCCCTGCTCATGCTCTCTCACTCACTCTTTCTCTAAAAAAAATAAATAAAACCTTAAAAAAATAATAACTTTCTTTTCTTTCTAGAGTTCGGACAAAATATGATCCCATATGCATCTGTCTCAGTTTTATAGCTTCTTCCTGAAGTCTTCACATCATAACAATATCAGAGACAGATATTTTTTTGTTTGACTTATACAGACAGAATAAAATTGTAACATAAAGAATGTTATTTTGAGGAAGAGAAACATCAAGGTAGTCCAGAGTGGTTTTGCTGTTTGAATTTTAAAACAATCGAGACCATTTATTGAGTGTTTATTTTGTGCATACAATCACCCTATGAGGTAATAGATACTTCTTAATGACATTTTGTTTTCAGAAAAATGTTGGTGCTTTAAATTGTTGTTTTTTTCCTTTCAATGATATCCTTTAAAAATTTTATCATTTTAATAACTACCTCTTTGGGGCAAATTACTTCATTTAACCAAGGAGCTTGGTTATAAAATGATTGATTCTTGAGTAATTATGAATTTAGAGCCTTCATTCTAGTTTTTTGTTTATGTATACGGAAACTGAATGACTGAACATGCATTCAAGGCTCTAAATTTGGGACTAAAAGGGGAAAGCTGGTGCAGGGTGGGGGAGGAGTACTTACCATAGACAATTACTTTGTAAGACTGCCTGTATTAGATGTTTTGATCTATGCTTTTCAAAGCCAAACATAAGGTATATGTCAAACCTAGCCTTTTTGTAATATTGTATAAAGATACATTTTCAATTAAAATGGGGAGAGAAGAGACACAAGGCAGACTGATCACATATGTTCATCTCTGCTCCATCACAGAACCCACTTCCATCACAGTAAAGGATAGAAGGCATACAATTTTGTGCCTTTATACAAAGGCAAGAGAACAGGATAAAACCCTATGGCTACAAATAATAGAAGAGAAGCTGATGGCAGTAAATCCTGTCTCCAGCTTCCACACAGACACCATTATGTGTATGTGAGCCAACGAGCTATGGTGATGGCGGGGAAAAGACCGGTTCCTCAGCACTATAGCCCTATCGCCCGCGAACCCCAACATTCTTCCATAAGAAACACGTAGTGAGTGAGTAAGTGAATAGTTCTACAAAATTTCAGAGGGGCTCTAATGACGAAACAGTATCACTGGATTTCTAAGTCAACTTTTTATTTCAAGTGCCAGATAACTCAAGTAAAATAAGTGGATAACTATTCTGTGTTGGTCTTTCTCCCTGGTCGAGAGCCTGGGGAAGAATCTAAATGGTAATTTGGAGCGGACCTTTTGCTGACAATTAAAAAGGTCCTTTAAATTCCTTCTGGTCTTCAGGTTAAACAATAACGTTTGTTCAATTATTATTATTGCCAAATTCGCCACCAGAGGGAGCCCATATATCCCCTTCATCTAGAGACCAACAGGCTCCAAAGTAACATTGCTTTTCCTTCTGATTTTGGTATTAAAATATATGATGTCATTTTGCCTGGGATAAATGTTGGAATGTTTATTTAGATTTATGCTATTGTAGTCGTCTCTGAAAGCAGCACAGAAACTTCCATCAAAAACACGTTCGTTCTCCAATTTGTTACTTCCTCAAAACCTCCCCCAATTGGAAAGAAGCAAAAACTAATGGGAGAATTACATTTTCCGCATGTACCTTCTAGAACCCTAAAATTAATTCTCTCTGCACATGCTCCGATTTAAATATTACTCTATTTTCCTAATGAAGCATCACATCAGGATTTTGTAGGCTCTGGGAGTCAAAGTCTAGAGGAAGGATCTTTGAAGAAAAATGATTGGCTGGTTGGTGACTGGTAAGTCATTCAAAGGAAGAAGGGATTAGCTAATCAATAGGTATAAGGTCTCAGTAATATCAAATGGACAAGTTCTAGAGATCAGCCCTACAACACTGCTCCCACAGTTAAGAATATACATTATATACTTAAAAATCTAGTAATAGGGTAAGGGGTACCTGGCTGGCTTAGTCCTAGAGCGTCTGACTTTTGATCTCTGGGTTGTGAGTCTGAGCCCCATGTTAGGTGTAGAGATTACTTAAAAAAAAAAAGTAAAGGTCTGTTAAAAGGGTAGATCTCAGATAAGTGTTTTTATCATGATAGCAATAAAAATATATTTTACGTCTCGCATATCCCAAATTGAAGTCACCATCTGTCCTGACATAAATAAATCTACCTTTGAGGCTCCTGATTATTAATATGAAGTATAAAGAAGCAGAGGAAGTGCCTTAGGACTTTATTTGCCAAATGATTTAACCCATAACTAATAAAACAATATCCATCTTTTTTGTGGGAAAGTACATGATCTCTGAAAGTAAACTAAAATTAAGTCCTGGAAGATTATATATTAGTTTTCTTTTAGAATCTGCTGCTCAAAAGCAAGAATTTCATTTATTTGTGTCTTTATCTGCCAGTAGCAAAGATTTGCCCTTTAGAAAACAGACCCATTTTGATATTTTTGAAAACTCAGTAAGTCTATTGTATCTGTAAATATTTGAATACTGTAAATGTCTGGTGCTGAGGAGAGTATTTCATTATTTACTCCATTTTACAGAACTGTGACCATGGCAACCAGGTGCTATAAACTAACCCCAATGGAGGCCACACTTACCACTTTTATCTAAATTGCTCCTGGAAGCATACAAGCTTTACAGATCTATTGAACTGCATTAGATGATGGGCATTTTTGGAGGAGTTCAAATGGGAGAAATGGTTTGTTTGTTTTTATCCAAGGAAGTAGAATTGTTATTTTATACTGTTTCCTGAAGGTAATATTCATATACAACTTAAGGATTTAAAGAAACAAAGGAAGGAAAATGACAGATGTACATACGCTTATCCCATATGCTTATCCCTGCTCCACCCCAGAACCCCTTTCAATAACAATAAAGGAATATAAGCTAGACAGTCTTGAGCCTTTATACAAGACAAGAGAGCAGGAAATAGGATGACAGCAGGCCAGATTGTCAACAGAATTTTGAAGGTTGGAAAATAGATAGATGAGTCATAACTGATTTAGCAGAGCAGAAATGCTAAAATCAAACTGTCTGTTGAGAGGAGGAGGGAATGACAATAGGCAGGCTGATTCATGCTAGAATCCTCAAAGGCACAGTGATTGAAGGGACTAGAATCTTCCAAATGAAGTCTGGGATATGGAGTGGAGCCAAAAACATGGAGTGTGGTGCTGGATTGAGCGTTCACATCTGCCAATTCACACCGCAGACACTGAGTTAGGTAACTCTCCTGGAAGAACAAGCTGAGGGAGCAATGGGTCACTGGGCTGAAAACAGGGTAATGAATAAAAATCTGAATTCCTAAAAGCCAGACGCCCAGCCCCCTGCCCTGCCCAGCTCTCAGGTACATACCAAACAGGCTGGATACTGAATGAGTTTTTTTGGGAAATAGGCAAGGTATGTCTATTTCAAATGATCAGCCTCATAATAGTATTAGACTTTTTAAACTATGTGCACATATCCCTAAAATATAGAAATTAATTATTAATGTCAGGGAAGAGCTGCTTTGAATCTGTGCCTCCCCAGTGTAGATTATGTATGTGGTATGTAGGCAGAAATTGTAATGTGCAACCCATCACTCAGTGATGCAGATCTGACGGCATGTTGTAGACCTACCCTGTTGCCTCGGAATTAGAAATGGAGGGACAGAAGGAGGCTTGAGAGCCTGGAGGTAAGGCATCCTAAAAAGACCTGTAAATAATGAGCACCAGACAGCCTCCTCTTACCAAAATGTAGCCAGAGAGTCTGCTGCCCCCAACCACGGTCTGATAGCTTCTTTCTCTCTATTCCCTTCAGGAGATAAAAGGAGAGGAAATTTGGGGGTGAGATCGAGGAAGAGAAAAGCATTATTGGAATCCTAAGACTTGACCCCGCTTAGGGAGAAGTCCACAACTTTGTGGAGGGGATGATCTCTGCCCTCCCTCCAAGCTAAGAGAGAAGGTGCGTTAGCTTCCTATCACTGCTGTAGCCAACAACCACAAACCTAGCAGTTTAAAACAACACAAATGTATTATCTTACAGTTCTGGAGGGCAGAAGTCTGCAGTGCATCTCACTGAGGCCTGCATTCCTTTCTGGAGGCTACGTGGGAAAATCTGCTTTCTTGCCTTTTCTAACTTCTAGGGGCTGCCTGCATTCTTTGGTTTGTGAGCCCCTTCTAGCTTCAAAGCCAGCAATGGCCAATCAAGTTTTTCCAGCATGACATCACTCTTAACAGTGATTGCCTATCCCCTACTTCCCCACTTGAGGACCCTTGTAATTACGTTGGACCCACTTGTATAATCTAGAACAATTTCCTTACCTTAAAGGTCAGCTAATTAACAACCATAAATCCGTCTGCAATTTTAATCCCCCTTGCCTTATAACGTAATGTGATAGTCACAGGTGCTCCGAATTAAAACACAGATGAATTTAGAGGTTGGGAGGTATTATTCTGCCTACCCCAGAAGGGTTCAAGAAAACGATTCATCACAATCTGGAGTGCCTATGATACGGGGTGGCATCATTTCCAAATGGGACATAAGCTTAGACAACTCTGATCCAAGCTAAGCTACCAGGGGAGGAGATAATTGGAGATGAATAGTGAGCTAGATAAAAGGGAACAGCCTGCACTCTACGATTTGGAATGGACAGGATGCTTACTTTCTGCGGGTTAAGCAGCACTGCAAGAGGCAACCAGGTTTGAAACATCTGTCTGTAGGTCAAGAACCCTCAAAGAAGAGGGAAGAGGCTCATCAGAGCTAGATCTCCTGTGCCAGGGAATTGGAGCCCTGGGAAACCCCACAGGCTCAGCACCTCCAAACTGATACACACGTGTGTCCATAAGAGCCAGTATTTTGCATACTGCACCAAGGATATCAGGGAAGATACACTGGCCAGAAAGCAATGGCTCTCAATTATAGTGCAGTCACATGGTCGGTTAAGTAGGAAAAGTGTCTGTTTCTCTTCCATCTCATCTTCCCTCACCCCAATTCCAGAAGCGTTAGAACTGGAAAGGGAGGCACAGGTACCTTGAGAAAGTAGACCACATCTCCATCTCTACTCAGGGTCTTCTAAGCTCCGGTTAACAGAAGCTGGGATGAAGAAAGGTTGAGGAAGTATGAGATTACAGTTTTCAAATGGTCTAGACCAGATTTTTTTTTAAAAAGCTTTTGCTAAAATATAATAAAGATACTGAAAAATTCATTTAAGTGCATAGATTGCTGACTTTTCACAAACTGAACACGCTGGGGTTACCAACGTTCAGGTCAGAAACAGAATATTCTCAGCTCCAAGATAACTCCTTCCCCCCTTCCAGTCCCTTAGCCTGGTCCCCAGAAAGTAACCAACATTGTGACTTCAAACAACATAGATGAGTTTTACTATTTTTGTGCTTTATACAAATGGAATCATACAGCTTATTTAGGGTCTGGCTTTTTCCATTCAGTATTATGTGTGTGAGAATCATATTTTTACAAATATTGGTAGGTCATTAACTGTTATTACCATGAAGTAATCCATTGTGTGAACATACCACGGTTCATCAATTTTATTGTTTATGGGCACAAGAATAACTTCCAGTTTGGAGATATCTAAAATAGTGCTTCAATATATATTCTAGTGTCTACGTTTGGGTGAAAATATATTTACTTTCGTGGTGGATATGTACTCAGGACTAGGATGTTTGGGTCATATCTCTGGCTTGGGGATAAGTCATCAGAGTTTTCTAAGGAGCAGTATGTAATCATTCTTGTTGCTCCATATCTTCATTTTACACTTGGTGGTCTCTATTTTAGTCTAGTTATTTTACTGGGTTGGTAAAAATATTTCAGGGTAGTTTTGATTTGCATTTTCCTGATAAGTAAGGAAGTTAAGAACTTTGCATATGTTTATTGGCAAATTACATATCCTCTTTTGTGAAGGGTCTGTTTAATCTTTTGTGCATTTTTCATTGAGTTTTCTTGCTCTTATCTATTTAGATGAGTTCTTTATACATTCAGCTCCCACTTTATACATATCAATCCCACTATATATAATAAATATCTTCTCCGCCTCTGTCAGTTACTTTTTCACTTCTTTAAATAATGTCTTCTAACAAACTGGATCAAGTTCTTAATTTTAAGAGTCCAATTTCTTAATATTTTTTATGGTTGATATGTTTTATGTCCCATTTAAAAATTCTTTGCCACCTCCAGACCCTGAAGTTATTTTAATTAGATTTGTTATTTATTGCAAGTGACAAGAAATCTATGAGCTCTGCTTGAAAAGTTGATTCACCCGAATGTGGTTGAAGTCAGTGAGTGGAGACAAATCAAAACTTGTCACAACTGTACCTCACCCAGTTCAGGTTGTTAGATAAACTAGTTACACAAAGAAAACATAATTTAATTTTTTTTCTGATTTAGTCTTCCTCTGTAGCTTCCTCTGAATGGGGCAAGAAAGAAATTTAAGCCAGACAAAATCTCAGTCTCTTCTGGTTTAAACAGCCACTTTTAGGTAAATGATAGATCTTCCTTCCCACTCCCCTGAAGATGTGTGACTAGGGAGTCTACCACGTCCTTCTCTGACAGAGCCCTCCGTAATCTCACATCACAGAAGGGCCAAGGGAACTTTCTTAGGCCTCTTTTATAAAGATACTCATCTCATTCATGAGGGCTCCACCCTCATGACCTAATCACCTCCCGAAGGCCCCACCTTCTAATACCATCACCTTGGGGGTTAGGATGTCAACATATGAATTTTGAGGGGACACATTCAGACCACAGCCCCTCAGTAGCAAAGGAGTCTTCCCAAGTCCACTGGTCATTGCTCATCCCTTCTGGAAATGGCTGCTCAAGTGTGCAGTCTGAGGGCTCATGGTTTGTCCTCTCTCAGTATGGTCAAGTGCTCTGGTCTCTCTGCTGAGTCAGCCCACCTGGCTTCCTGCTGGTGAGGTCCGTGACCCTCACTTGATTCCTGGCCTTGGTGAGCATCCTGCAGCCTCCGGCACAGACTCATGTGGATGCCCGCACGATGAACTGTCCAGCACCATAGCTGTCTTCTGTATCCCACCAAAGGGCAGGCTGACACTCTTGGATACTTCCCACTATTGTCACCAAGGAACAAGAGAGAATTCAGGGGGTTAGACCCAGAACCTCCCTCTGACGCAGCAGCTCTTGCTGCTCATCTTATTGCCCTGTATTCTTCCTAAGTCAGCACTGAGGTCTCCTCTTAGAGATGCAAACATGAATCAGGACTAGGCTCTATGATCTTTATTTTCCTGTCATCCTATTCAAGCACATCCTTCAAAAGCAGGAGGGAGAGGCACAAGGTGGTATAGGGGAACATGAACCTTGTGGGAAATTGTTTATAAAAATGGACACTATTATTTCCCTTCCTGCTCCCTTGTAATATGACTTTAAAGTCTTTCCCATGCAGAGGTGGGTCTCTTTCTCTACCCCATAAGACTGGGCCGGCCTCGTGATTTGCTTTGACCAGTAAAATGCAGAAGAAGTGATGCCATGTCATTTCTGACCGTAGGCTGCGAAAGGCCTTATGTGCCTCCACCCTTTTTCTCGGTACACTGCCACCACCGTATGAATAAGCCCAGGTTAGCTGGCTGGAGGAGGGGAGACATTGGAAAATAGAGACAAGCTTGCCCATCTCAGGCCATCTTAGACCAGCCAGTCCGCCTACTAGTCAATCACGGACTTAAGAGTGAGCCCAGCCAAGACTAGAACGACCTAGCTGGGCTCAATCAAATTTGATGACCTGCAGAATCATAAACTAAATAAATTATTGTTGTTTTAAGACAGTAAATTTTGAGGTGGCTTGTTATGTAGCAAAAGCAAATTCATCTCTCACTGTCTCCTCCTTCCCATACTTCACCATCACATAACGGCAGGTTTTCATTTCATCTCCCCTTGTGTCATGGACTGTACTTAAGTATATCACCAATCACCATTCATCTTCCTGGGACATCAGGTCTCCCAGTGCAGTCTTAATGGCAGAATCAATCTTTTCTCTACACTATGGAAGAAACCCTGTAATCTGATCTGTCAAGCCTAGCTCCTAATATGTTAATGATATCCAAAGGAATTTAAAAATACTTTCTATGAAGCCTGGGTTCTAAGACAATGTGATTATTGTAGACTCAAAAATTCTACTTTGTATGCAAAAGCTGAATGCCTCCTCTTTCTCATTGTATCTATGCTTTAATGATCCTAGTCCTCCCAAGACAAATGGATGCCTCTGAAAGAACGGGGACGGAGCAGAAGGTCAGACTGACACTAATACAAAAAGAAAAGAACACTGAAATATGGCTTAAAACATTATCTTCCTAACATGTATGATCTATGTTTCCTTGGGGCTGTAAAGCACATCCTAGATCCCTCATTTATAGGAGAGGATTGGAATTCACGATCTTCTGTGTCTAGGTGGAACATTCTATGACTTTTTGATATTTACTATGAACTAGTTGGAGTTGCAGTGCAAGCCTAAGTCACAGATTTATTTCATATGCTATGATGGCCAACGTAATTTGAATAAAAGTGGTGACAATCAACATCCTTGTCCTGTTTCAGTCTTAATGAGGAAAGTATTTGGTCCTTCACCATTAAGTCTGATGTTAGCTGTAAGCTTTTCATAGTGCCATGTGATAGGTCGAGGAAGGTACTTTTTATTGCTAAGTTGCTGAGAAATGATATGAATGTTGAGTTTAGTCAAAGCTTTTAATATGGTCAATTTTATATTTCAGATAATGTACTTTACATCTTTAGAATTTCTATTTATTTTTCTCACCCTGCATTTATTTTCTCATTATCCTCATGTTTCTCTGTGACTCTGAGCATGTTTAAATAGCCATTTAAAAATCTTTGTCTTACAGTTCTACTAACTACCTTATTTCTAGGTTTTTAGCTATTGACTAATTTTTCTCCTGACAACAGGTCATGATGACCTGCTTTTTGGTATTTCTAGATTTTTTCCCCAGGATCCTAAACATTGTGATTTTGCATTGTTGAGTGTCTGGATTATGGTTGCTGTTTTTTAAAGAGTGTTGAACTTTGTACTTGTCAGCAATTACATTTTTTGCCTATTAGCTTGGTTATTTCAAGTCTTGATTGTAGCTTTTTTAAGATGGGTTCTACATAAGCCTTGATTTGGGGGCAAGTATGGTTCTATTACTGATGCATGATGCCCTGCTGGTGTCTCCACTGAGTGCCCCAGGTGCTCAGTGGGACACCTCACTCTCGCTAGTCACAACTCAGTGCCTCGTAGGTGAGAGGGAGCTCTAGGAATTGTTTAGGTTGGAGCTCCCCACTTGTTCTTTGCTTGTCCTCAGGATAGTTCATCTTTTGCCCCAAGTGGCTTAGTATTTATCAGCAGGTTGGAGGGAAAACCTATGCAGATTTCTAGAGCTGTCTCTCTCTATGGCTTTCTTCCCTTTGGGACTCTGTCCCACAAATTCCTACCTCCTCTAGTTGTTTCTTCTGTGAGACCATTGTAATGTTCCAGTTAACCCACCTCACAGGCCAATTCAGAAAGCGTCTCCAGGCGCAGAGCCATGTGATTCTAAGTCTTGCCACATTGACTGTCCTTCTCTCAGGGATCCCAGTCCTGTGTTACCTTTTGTTCAATTTCTAAATTTGTTTGATAAAAATATCAGTGTTCTAGTTGTAAAGGTGGATGGCAAGTTCTGTTCCAGTTATTCCATTAAAGTCAAAACCAAAAGTTTTTTCTATATTCTTATTGATATTTTTTCCCACATTGTCATTTACAAGAAAGAGGAGTATTGAAAATCTCCAGCAATCATGGATTTATTTCTCCCCCTAGTTTTGTCATTTTCTCTTTTTGTCTTTGAAACTCCATAATATAGAACATACCCATTTAGGATTGTTGTGTTGTGTGTTCTTGGTAAATGAGCCATTTATCATTGAAATGTCTCTCTCAATTTCTGACGAAATTCCTTGCTTTCACAGTCCACTTTGTTTGATAACCATTCTAACTTTTCTATGTCTACTCTTTGCAGGAAATATTAATTTTTACCGTTCAGTTTACTGTTTAGTTTACTGTTTAGTTTTAACCGATGTCCTTACATTTAAAGTGCATTTTTTGGAGATAGTATATATTGTATCTTGCTTTTTTATTTAGTCTGCCACTCTGCATTTTAAGTGGAATGATTAGACTACTTTTATTTAATAAGAGTATTGATTATGTTGGATCAAAATCTAACATGACATTTTTTGTTTTCTATTGGTCCAACCTGATTTTTTACTTTTATTACTCTGTTACTACCTTCTTCTTAATTAATTGTATATTTTTTAGTACTACATTTAAATTTTTCTGTTGGGGCTTTAACAATAACTTTTGTTTATTTAACACTTGCTCCGGGTATTAAAATATGTGTCCATAATTTATCACACTCTGCTTAGAATTAATATTGTGGCATCTCACATAAAATATAAAAACCATGTAGCAGTACAATTAATTCTACGTACTCTCCCACAATTTAAGCTGTAATTATCATATATTTTATATCAACCTTTGTTAAAAACCTCAAACATGATGTTGTAATTCTTGCAATACACGTTCAGTTTCTTCTTGAAAATTTTAAAAAGAAAAATATTCTTTGGGGACCTGGGTGGCTCAGTCAGTTAAGCATCTGCCTTTAGCTCAGGTCATAATCCCAGGGTCCTGGGATAGAAGCCTATATTGGGCTCCCAGCTCAGTGGGGAGTCTGCTTCTCCCTCTGCGTCTGTCCCTCCCCCACCACGCATGCTCTCTCTCTCTCTCAAATGAATAAATAGAAACTTAAAAAAAAAAGGAAAAGAAAGTTATTATTTGATTTTTCCACATACAAATGATTTATTGTGCTCTTCATTTCTTTCTGCAAATCTGAGGTTCTATTTGGTGTTACAATCAGCCTAAAGAATTTTGTTTTTGATCATTTCTTGTGGTATAAATCTGTGTGTTGTTAGTTAATTCTTTCAGCTTCTGTTTATCTGAAAATGTCTTAATTGACATTCATTTCTGAAGGGTATCTTTCCTGGATATTAAACTCTGAGTTGATGCCATTTTCTTGTTATTGAGCACTTGTTCCTCAATTGTCTTCTGGCTGTTACTGTTTATGATGAGATATTAGCCATGTTCTTATCATCCTTCTCCACTTTGTGATGTGCTTTTCATTCTATAAATATTTTCAAGATTTATCTTTATCTCTTGTTTTCAGTTATTTGCTTTTGACTTACGTAAGTATAATTTTGATTATATTTACCCTGACCACCTTGGACTTGTGGAAGCTTGATTTTACACTTTGCTAATACAGGTCTGTTTTAATTTCCCCCTTAAATTCAGATCTGGGAACTAATATGTACTCCTAAGACCCTCTCTTTGTGAGCATTCAGACTGTAATCTAGATAACCTGGGTAGTGGACAATAGCTGAAATTTCTACTTAGCTTTTTAAGCCATCTAATTTTTGCTTTTTGGGCATTAATAGTTACTGGGGCAGGCAAATGTTTGAGGAAAGGTTCTATGCATATCTGTGAATTCATCAATTTCTAGTCTTTCAACAGCTTAAATGTCGTTCCCTGATACCTAAGTCAATGAGACTATACTTTTTTCATGAATTCTAGCTACCCCACAGTAGGTATACCAAACAGAGCCTTCATAGGAAAGTGTTACAAATATAAAACTTACCTTATGCATTTCCCTTCTTTTAATGCTTATATTCCCTTCAGTTTTGCCTACCTTGCTTACTTCCCAGGACCTTTATAGAAATACTTTTATATTTTTTGCTGATAATTTTTATCCAGGTGACAGTTTGATACAAGCTTTCTGCCATTTTTGGAACTGCAACTCCTCTTCCAATAGGTCTTCTAAGTATAAAAATGAGGCATCTAATGTTAAAAGAAATCTGTTGCTGATGCTCTGAAATTTCATACATGCACCAGATTTCTGGAAAATGCTCCTTGATCAATGAGTATAGTTGGTTTGATATTGAGTTCAGGCCATCTTCTCTACCTTCGATGTTTTTTCTATAATGGATTTTCTAACATATTCTCTCCCTCTTTCTCTCTCTCAACAGGAAGAATACTACCAATGTCTAGTTGCTCCATAGCACTTCACTAACCATGTATTTAGCAGACTTGAGTCTTATTTTAAATCTTTTTGGTTAGAACTCCACTATAAGTAAAACAGTATCCTGCCTTGCCTCAGAGCTCATGTTTTTGATGCAACGACTCCCTTCTGACTATATATTTCTCCTTACACAATTTCTGCAGTTTTTATTTTTAAATTGATTAAATGACCTGTGATGATCATAACTTTTTATTACTTAATAATTAGCCTTCAGAGCTTTTTATATTTATAGCTGGAATGCATTTTTCAGAACACTTTCTACTTTATGAAAAGCAGAGAATTATATCTTTCATTCACACAAAATGATTTCACATACACTCCAGTATTTCAGAGGTCACATAGCAAATTGGTTATGAGTACATTCTGTGACATCGGATTCTCTGATTTTACATCCTGATACTTAATAGCAATTTAACTTTGGGAAAATTACTTAATTTCTTCATATTTTGGTATTCTCATCTATACAACAAGAATGACAATAAGCAGTACTACTGTTAGATATAGACAAGTAAAGCCTCTGCTGGAGGCTCTGCTTTGTGTAGAGTGGGAATGGAAAGGAACACTTTCCACGGAGTTCTTTAAAATTTTCTGAGCATACCTCCAGTGCTTAGAACTGGAGGGGCTGACAGTGTTATCAGGCAGAGAATCCCAAATCTAGACCAGGATCCATATACCCTGAAGTTTCCATTTGTCCCTACCAGGGAACTGCCATGCATATAGGGTTGACCAGATACCTTGAGAAACTCTAGGAATTCACCAGTGGGGGCATCTGGGCCTCCAGTGCCAGAAGGCAGGCCTGGCCTGTACATTATTTTCACCGACGAAAGCTGTGTTTTCTTTTGATTAGACCACTGGAGTGATGCTGGCATGGTCCTTTGGGGTGACTCTTACTCATATCCAACAAAAGATAAGGTAAGGGCACTAGACTATGGATGGTTCACTATCAAGCTTTGTTTCTTTTTGTTGTTGTTTGGTTTGGTTCGGTTTTTTAAAAGATGTATTTATTTATTTGAGAGAGAGCACACGTACACACGCATAGGTAGGGGTAGGGGCAGAGGGAAAGAATCTCAAGTAGACTCCTGGCTGAGCACAGGGGCCAAGGTGGGGCTTGATCCCACATCCCCATGATCATGACCTAAGCCAAAATCAAGAGTCAGACGCTCAACTGACTGAGCCGCCCAGGTGCCCCTCAAGCTTTGCTTTTAATCTCTGCATGGCGATTCATTCATCAGTTCCTGCCTATTTGTGTTTCAATCATACCATCTTTGGTCTATAGCACCCAAGGGTAGCACTGTTGTGGCAGGTATTTTTTAACTCCGAGTGTCCCCACTGATGACATCCAGGGCAATCACTTCATTCTCTCTACAATTTTCACATCACTTAACAAACTGGCTTTTGGGGGTGGCCATAACTATCTTTTCATTAAAAGCAAGTCCTCTGTAATGCCAATGGATCCTACCAATCAATGTCTTTCCTTGCCTTCAACCAATGTGGTAGTGTCATGTCATCCTTGTCAGTCTTAAGTCATACTTTATGTTTTTTTTCTCCATAGTATATACATAGCAGAGATGCAGTCAACACTAAAGGAATTCACATGCTGATTGAAGGATAAAGGGTTCAATAGAAAATATGGTTGAAAGATGCATTTTCTACATTTATTCTACATAAATTGGAGTGATAAATTGGAGTGATAAATTGGAGTGATAAATTGAACATCTCCAGAAAATGAATTGTCATTTATCTTTTTTCCCCACATAGTATGACCAAGACTTGTATTTGCATATTTATGGTCAGCAAAGAACATTTGAGAGTACCACTGGAAATAACTCTTCTTAGGTAACACATGGATAACGCAGTGTAATCAATAATGATACAACCAGCATTAAGTAGATGGCATTATGGAAATGCAAAGGCAAGATGATCTATATTGTTTTAATACAAGTAGTCCCAAAGAACCATGATGATACAGACAAAATTTGAACTGCCCCTGCCCCAATTTTGCCCCTTGCTGTACACACTCTGCGTAATCACTGGGACTGTGAACATGATTAATTTGCTCCTATGAAAAGGAAATGCTATGTAGTGGAGTTGACTTTTAAAAAGGGACATTATCCTCTGTGAGCCAGACCTAAATCAGGTGAATTCTTTTTTTTTTTTTTAAGATTTTATTTATTTATTTGACAGAGAGAGAGACAGCAAGAGAGGGAACACAAACAGGGGGAGTGGGAGCGGGAGAAGCAGGCCTCCCACTGAATAGGGAGCCCGATGCGGGGCTCAATCCCAGGACCCTGGGATCAGAACCTGAGCCGAAGGCAGACACTTAATGACTGAGCCACCCAGGCGCTCCTAAGTCAGGTGAATTCTTAAAAGTGACTTGGCTCTTCTTGGCAATCAATCAATCATTCAAAATGTGAGACAACTTATAAAAGGAGCCATGTGGTGAGGAATGCATGGCCACTAGGAGCCAAGGGCAACCTCTGATTGACAGCCAGCATGGAAATGAGGGCCTCAGTCCAACAGCTACAAGGAATACTCTTTTTGGGTAACCCTCACAGCAGGAGCATAGAAGCAGATTTGTCGGGGCCCCTAGGTGGCACAGCGGTTAAGCTTCTGCCTTCAGCTCAGGGCGTGATCCCGGCGTTATGGGATCGAGCCCCACATCAGGCTCCTCCGCTATGAGCCTGCTTCTTCCTCTCCCACTCCCCCTGCTTGTGTTCCCTCTCTCGCTGGCTGTCTCTGTCAAATAAATAAATAAATAAATAAATAAATAAATAAATAAAGCAGATTTGTCCCCATATCCTCCAGAAAGGAATACAGCACACCTACTGCTCTCATTTCAGTGTGGGGGACCTGAGCACAGAACTCAGCCGTGCTTTGTCTAAACCTCTAACCTCAAGAACGGTGACATCATAAATGGGTGTTGTTCTAAGTGGTGAAGTTTGAGGTAATTTTTTATGCAGCATGGAAAATGAATACAGATGGCCTTGCTATCTTTTCCTGTGGTGGGAAATATTAAAATGCTGGAGTGGCACATCTAACAATAAAGGACCTGAAGAGAGGGTTCCTGTAGCTGAGCAGGAGGAGAGAGTGCCTAGACAGCGTGAAGAATCTCCATGTGCTCTGACTGGGCAATCAGCAATACCCAAGTTTCTATTCTCTCTCTCTCTCTCTCTCTCTCTCTTTTTTTTCCAAGTCTCTATTCTTTATTCCTTTTTCTGAATCTTCGACTACATTCTTTGTGAACTCAGTAATACATTTAAAAAATCAAATTGTGAATACTTACAGGGGCCCCACACACCCTCAGGGAGGCACCAATAATGGTATTTACCTCACTGGGTTGATGTGAGGATTAAGTGAATTAATATATTTAAAGGGTTTATCACAGTTACTGACAAATACTAAGCAGACAATTAACATTCGCCACTATCATTTGATCTTTTAAACTATCCCCAGGTGTAGGAAGACAGAGCTTGTAGGAATAGATCTTACAACTGAGGAAAATGAGTCTTAGCAAGGTCCAATGACTCATCCAGGGTCACAATAGTGTAGAGCTTGGAATCAATCCCAGATCTTGGAGATGCCAAGTCCCTTGCACTTTCTGCTATTGATTTTTTTGCAGAAATTTCTATTAGCACAATGATGTCAAAGTTCTTTACCTTTAAAAGACAAATCTGCACAAAGTCACATTCTCAGAGTGACACAGCAAGTGAAGGCTCCTGGTGGAGTGGCAGAAACCAGCTGTCACCTTACATCCTCGTGACTCAAAGTGTGGCCCCTCTACCAACAGCATCTGCCAGTCGGAAGGGTTAGAAATCCACCACATTAGAAATATAGGTTCTTGAGCCTTACCCGTGACCTACTGAGTCACCACCTGCATTTACTAAGACGTCCAGGTGGTTCATATACACACTGAAGTTTGGGAAGCACGTTTGCGGAGTTTTGGCCTCCTTCTCCATCTACATGGGGTCTCCAAATGAGTTCAGCTGGGTTTGTGTTTTTCCCCAATCTTGCTTAGTGTATCTTTATACATCTTCTATCATTTTAATAATAAAATTCCTTTATTCTAGCCACTAAAAGTACATTTCAATTTCTTGGAACATGTTCCAGAGAAGGAAGGGGTTGGCTTTACTCATTATTTTTTTCATACTTAAACATATTTTAAACAATTACATTTTTACAAGCATTTTTCCCTCCAAATCCACATTTAGGGCATTCCAGACCACAATATCTAATAATAAAGTGCAGTCAAAATACAGGTCTGAGTTGACTTGGGGGAAATTACTATAACATGGAGCTTATCAAGTTAGTTTTATGCTATCCTTAAGTTAATATTGTCATCCCTGTTCCTGTTCGAGTCCAATCTCCTCTTCCTAATGAACAACCAGTTCCTTGGGCTGCTCTGACTTTCAATGCCAAGGAAAAAGTGGGAGCAGGAAGTTTCACACTTCCACCCAGAAGCCCACGGAAATTTAGATATAATTATGTTTGCCCTGTACAATGGGTTGACAGCACCAGAATGCACTCAAGCTGTAGCCAGGCTGTTTTCTGGTTCTTTTTTTTTTATTATTTTTAATTTAAATTCGATTTACTTAACATATACTGTATTATTAATTTCAAAGATAGAATTTAGTGATGCATCAGTTGTGTATAACACCCAATGCTCCTTACAACCAGTGCCCTCCTTAAAGCCCATAACCCAGTTACTCCATCCCCCCACCAACCTCCCCTCCAGCACCCCTCAGTTTGTTTCCTAGAGTTAAGAGTTTTCTTATGGTTTGTCTCCCTCTCCATTTTCATCTTATTTTATTTTTCCTTCCCTTCCCTTATGTTCATCTGTTTTGTTTCTTAAATTCCACATATGAGTGAAATCATATGGTATTTGTCTTTCTCTGACTGACTTATTTCACTTAGCATAATACCCTCTAGTTCCATCCACATCATTGCAAATGGCAAGATTTCATTTTTTTGATGGCTGAGTAATATTCCACTGTGTGTGTGTATGTGTATTCCACATCCAAAATCTATGAAGAAATCAAACTCAACACCCAAGAAATAAAAAATCCAGTTAAGAAATGGGCAGAAGAGATGGTCGTAGCTTTTAAAATACATACTAAAGTTATTCTTCTTACTTTGAGTACTATTTTTCAAAACTATTACTGACAATACTCACAGTTTTATTACCCCAAAGATACAGATGTAGTGAAAAGAAGGAGCACATGCACTCCAATGTTCATAGCAGCAATGTCCACAATAGCCAAACTGTGAAAGGAGCCGAGATGCCCTTTAACAGACGAATGGATAAAGAAGATGTGGTCCATAGATACAATGGAACATTACTCAGCCATCAGAAAGAATGAATACCCATCATTTGCATCAACATGGATGGAACTGGAGGGGATTATGCTAAATGAAATAAGTCAACCAGAGAAAGACAAATCATATGGTTTCACTGATATGTGAAAGGTAAGGAATAGCATGGAGGACATCAGGAGAAGGAAGGGAAAATGGAAGGGGGACGGATCAGAGGGGGAGAGGAACCATGAGAGTCTATGGACTCTGGGAAACAAACTGAGGGTTTCGGGGAGGGTGGGGGATGGGTTAGCCTGGTGAAGGGTATTAAGGAGGGTGTGTATTGCAATGAGCACTGGGTGTTATACGCAAACAATGAATCATGGAACACTACATCAAAAACTAATGATGTACTGTATGGTGACTAACATAACATAATAAAAATAAATAAATAAAAAATAAATAGCTTTAAACAAAGCAAGCTCTGGATCAGGCAACTCAAGCTCATCTTCTTATGATCAAATCTAAGTCTTCCATGTTATCACATTAGGCATTATCATGTCTTATATCACAATGGGCGTGAAAGGAACAGACAAAGAACAGTAACATTAAAGAGGACAAGATTTAATGAATGCTTATTATGACCCAGGTACTGGTCTAAACACTTAAAACACAATCCTATTATCTTGTAACTGAGGTGTGATGGCACACATAAGAAGGATTATAAAAAGGAAAAAACTAAGAAGAGCTTATCACTTTTAAAAAGCCCTGGTTCTTTTATACTCTGTGATCTTTGTCAAAGAAACTGAGTCCTGCTACTCTAATCAGCTGACTGGAAAACACCCTAACACCCATTAGATGATGCATTTGATTAAATGTGCACCAATGTGTCCCTTCTCCTGAATACAGCTTTCCTTACAACTCCCTAATTAGGGAAAGTGGGTTTGGCTAAACAAAGACAAGTTTGTTGTCCTGGGAGCGGAGTGTCGTTTGGAAAGGAGTTTTTCAGTGAAAGAGAGATTGATAAGAAGTCTCCCCAAATGCTGAACAACACACTTACATGCCAGGCTCACTGAAGATAGAGAAGGATGCTCCTCACAGATGTCCCTTTTCGTCTTGAGCCCACATCCCTAGGTCACAGAGGGGTTCCCATAGGATATCCCCAAAGCTGGCAGCCTGCATGAATTTATTAAATATAAAAAATAATAATAATGAGTAAAACCAACAACTTTCTTCCTTGGAAAATGTTGAACATTTTTTTGAAACATCATTAGATGCTTGAATAAAGAAATCTTAGGGGCGCCTGGGTGGCTCAGTTATGCATCTGTCTTCGGCTCAGGTCATGATCCCAAGCTCTCTGCTCAGCTGGGAGCCTGCTTCTCCCTTTCCCTCTGCCTCTCCCCTCTGCTCATGCTCTCTCTCTCTCTCTCTCAAATGAATAAATAAAATCTTTTAAAAATTTATTAAACAGTGGACTCATTTGATATCCATGGGACATGATAGCACATATTAGCCTGTTCAGCTTTGATTGCCACCATGCTGTTGTTCCACTTCCAAAAGTCTTCTACCTTGCCTGGTTCTTGCCTTTCCTGTAGGAATGGAATATTTTATCCAGCACCTTGCATTTCATACCCTTTCTTTTTCCAAGCTTGCATCCATCCCATATCCCCAGATTAAATATTGATACTGAGTCTCCTTCTCATCTCTGATAAGGCATTAGCAACAAGAGGGTGCTTTCTCAGACCTTCTATGGCACTGATTAATTATTCCTCTATCATACCAAAGTACCTTCTTTTTCAATGTGTTATGCCATTTTTCAGAGGGGATTTGAATTTTCTACTAGCACACCTGTCTTCCCTACCAGAACATGGGCTTATTAAAAGCAATGCTGAGGGACACCTGGGTGGCTCAGTTGGTTAAATGTCTGACTTCGGCTCAGGTCATGATCCCAGAGTCCTGGGACCGAGCCCCACATCGGGCTCTCGGCTCAGGGTGGAGCCTGCTTCTCCCTCTCCCTCTGCCTGCTGCTCCCCCTACTTGTGCTCTCTCTCTCTCTGTCAAATAAATAAATAAAACTTAAAAAAATAAATAAAAGCAAGGCTGTTATCCTTATTTTCTGTAGAGCTAATGAATGAATGGGACTGTCAATTCATTCCCCAGGATCTACATCTCTCCCTTATTTGTCCTATTAACTACTTCCTAATCCCCAACACTGCATCTGCCCTTTATGTCCAGTCTGCTAGAAGACCAATGTAATGGGTATTATTTTTGAATCTCCTGCAGGAAAAAGTACTGGCAAATTATTTTCCACATCAGCCCTGAGACATACATAGCACAGGGTTTGTTAGAATCCAGGAACCATTGTTTTCAGCATGTTCACCTGCCAGGTTCCAAATATTTATTGCCATAAGGCCGTTGCATTACTTGGAAAGTGAATTTGTCTCTTGATGGTTATGCTATTAAAAGACGGCCTGTTTTTCTAGATCCTTCTGGGTCCCTGAATCCCATTTGCCCTCGGGGTCTTAAGCTATAGGTTTCTTTCTCTTTCATTCCTACCATTTCTTCGCTGATGTTCTCTTCTTGATGACACTCTTGCGTAATACGTCAGAGCCGTGTCTTTGGCTGGAGTGCACAGCTGGGTGCAAGCAGCAGCACGTTCTGTTTAATTGTTTGTTCTGAACAGCTAGAATAATTTGTTAAATGGTCCCTCTGCATGTCTATGTCTCATGGAAATCCAAAGACGTGGTGTGATTTCCGCTGAGTCTGTGCAAGGCATACACTTTTAGAAATCTGAGCTGCTCAAATGAAGGAGATACAGAATTACTGAAATTTGATAACCCTTTCCTTCCAGAGTAAACTTGATGTTTTACTGTTACATTAGGTTCTTAATGTAACTATAGCAGAAGCTGTGAATGTTCACCCCTAGGTCACTGGCCTGGTCCCCTTCTGGGTGTGGGATCTTGCTCAGTCAGGGTACTCATGCAAAAGACTGGAAGCAGAGGGGGGCAGGCAATGGCCCAGGGGTGATCGCCAAGCAGTGACATAAGTTCTCTAGCTACCTTCCACCCTGGAAATAGATTTAGAGATATTTTTAAACATTCTCACAGAAAGGCGCTGATAAGGTTGAACCCCAAATGCCAAAAGCAATATCTCATTTATTAATTCAATTTTCCCTTTATTACTTCTCCACTTCCCAAATAAACTACTTGTACCCAAACCCTTGTCTCATGATCTGCTTTTAGTAGAACCAAAAATTTTCAAATTCGTCCAAATGGGTAGAAACAACAAAAACTCTCCATTCTAACAAACCACTCAATGTTCGTGTGTCAATCGATTGTGGGCTGGGATCTTGAATCTTTTTGTTAAGGGAAAAGGATCAAACATAAAGTCCTCCTCCATTTGTGCTATGAAATGTGCCAGCTGTCTCCTATACATGGTCTTATGTATTCTTAATGGTACTTTCCTCATGGAGTCAATGTAAGAATTAAATGAGTTAATGAATATACAGTGTTTGGCATAGTGGTTAGTTATTATTACTATTATGTACTTTTTATAGATAAACAAAATGAGGCCCAAAGATATGGAATGTGTTTTTCAAGGCAGTGGGTGAGGGTTCCAAACTCAGCTCTGCCTAATTCCAAAGTCTTCCACCCTCTGCATGCTGCCTCCCTTTCCATGATGGCCCAACCCATTGTTGAGAAGTGAAAAGAATAATTAATTTACAAATGTAAACACCTTTCCTCTGAAATATCAGATCTACTCCTCGGCTCCTTTCAGCATTAAAATAATACCTTGTCTTCATTTAAATAGGCTGGCACCCCTCCCATGAATCATCATGCAACATGTTTTTCTTTAAGATTTCCACTATAAAAGAGCAGCCTTCACCAAATTCTCCACTGGCAGGGATATCTTTTAAAATGTCAGATCTCTAAGGAAAGAAATAGATCCGTCTCTATTTCTGTCTCCTATCTTAACAAAATCCAATTATGGTGGCAATAACTGCTCATCTGCTTACTATCAAGATCAGCCGGTATTGGACTATTCAAGATGACAGATGATTCAAGTGTCCCCACATTACCGTCAGAAAAGAGCCTATCTTTCTGGCTAACTTTTAGGCAAACTTTGAATAATTATTCTGAAGATATTGCAAACTACATTTATATCTTCCATCCAACAGACAGAACACAACTGGTTAATATGATACAATAATCTTAATGTGTTCTTTTTTTCCATACATTGGTGGTAAATTTTTAATCTTGTTTAGAGACTCTGCTAGGCAAGAGGAATTAATCCTATATCTTTGACCCAAGGGATCTGTCTTTTCTCTGGGATTGCTGTCATTGATTGAAGCTAAGACTTTCAGAGGAAAGTAATACGTACTTAGCTAGCCTTAGCGTCTTGCCTTGCCGTAGTGATGTTGATACTTAAATACTTTCCAGCAAAAATAATACTGACTTATTAAAGAGTATTTGGAAAATATAGATTGTTAAAAGAAATAACTGATGGAATGGGTAGGTTAATCACCTATAATCCCCTTCATGAAAATACATTCACTCTGATATGCCCCAATTAATATGTTAATGCATTTCTATCATAACAATCACTCTATGTATTCAATTTTGTATTTTTCTTATTTAACTCAACTTAATATCATGAATATTTTTATTATTTGTTCTTTTAAACATAATTTTCAAACTATTTGCAAGTTCTAATTGAGTAGACAGACATGGCTTACTCAATGATTAACCTATGGTTGGACATTTTGGTAGCTGCCACGTTTTTGGTGTTATAAATAATGATATATATTTTCTGTATTTGGGATTATATTATCAGACTCAAATCTTCAAAATAGAATTACTAGACCAAAGGCATAAATAAGTGAGGGCTTCTTGATAAATACTGTCAACTTGACAACTCTATTTGTACATAATCAAGCTCAACTCTTGGCAAAAATTTGAATTTGCCAGATTGTCTAATGTTTCTTCTAAAACTTTTACCCTCTGTCTTTTCCTTTGTTGTCCCTTTTCTCTTCATTTCCCACTCTGACACAGCCCCTGGCCTTGCTTGCTCCTGCCCACTGATCTCAGGCCAACTTCTGGTTCTTCCTCCATCCCCACTTCCCTATGAGATGTCTCTCCTGATTCTCTTACCAGTCTTAAATCTCCTTCCCTTGAAAACTCGCTCTCCATAGATATTTGCCATTATATGACTTCAGGAATTACTCCTTATCAGATATTTACCTTTTAACAAATACCTTCTATATTTTAATCCACAAGGAAATGTAGAAATTGTACACTTTGTGGTCAAAACCATGTAAAATAATTCAGGACAAGAATCTCTGATGGTGTCATTTACATTATACTACATAGGAAATTGCCCAGTCTACCTATTGATTATGAAATATAACCTTCTTTTCAATGAGTCAGTTTTGATGTATACTGACATTTCCTATGGTTTTCTCTTCTATGGGTGCACATCAGTAGCATTTAAGCTAACAGAAAGTCTGATTCTCAAGGTGGGAAAGTGGGAGATACACTGTAGAATGTTATGAGTCTTTTCTGCTGTGTAGTTTGTCAAGAATAGTCAATGATTGATGTGGCTGTGAAATTATCTGAACCAGCTTTGATTCATAATGTACTATTGATGGACTTCTAAGCTCACTCAAATGTCAGGAAACCAGTTGGTGACTATTAGTATTTTCCTAGCAACAACTCATTTTTTGTTTCCCCTCAACATGAAGAGAAAAATAAGAACAGGGAAACATTCAGTCAACCTTTGAAATTTGTTATTATGCAGCTAGAGTCACTTCTAGTACCAGGAAGGGTGAAAAAAACTACACTAAAATGTTAGGGGGAATTTCAGACCATCATATTTGTCAGTTAGACCCCGATTAGAAATGATTTCCCGGTCTATTCCCTAATCTAAACTGTTTCGAGATCAGTTTATAATCTAAAATGTTAACAAATGATATGGAAGGCCATATTGAACTATAAATCATACAATTAAAGATGGAACATCCTGTGCTTATCTGATCTGGTTGCTAAGTACCCACTCTTTATGACTCGGGGGCCCACATAGATCTGAGGCACCAGCTGTACTCCAATACAGCAGATTTGGGAGACAGCAACACCAACCTGTGGAAAATAGAAAAGGGGGAAATTGTCTCAGGATTTTAAGGTGGTTCAGGCAAATGAGGCGAGGAAAACTTATTTAACATTGAAACATTATGAGGTGATAGCCCAGTCAAGAACCATCTGGAATTTGCCTTGAGTTACCAAAGGATATTTCAGGCACAAAACATTCGTTTCCTCCATGTGCTGAGAAATTACATTTTTCCTCTCTTGAATCCTGCCCAGCATCTAAATATTATCAAAAAGGAGCAGATTGTTTAACTCACCATTTTTTCCCCCTATGCAAAAATACAGACATGTAGCTACAACGAAGGCAGGAAATCACAGTGGTCTGGGTATGGCCCTGGAACCTTGACTCACAGTTATCACCAGCTGTATGACCAGGCTGATTGATAAGCTTTCCATGCTGCAGTTTCTTCCTCTTACAAAATAGGCTCCCTCATGAGTGAAAGTTAAAAAAGATGAAGCTCAGAAAGTCCTTGGCCTAGTATTTAGGTCCTAATATATACGGACAATCTATACTAACAATTAGTACTATTCCTTTCTGGAGGGACATAGACAATGGATCTCAATTTAGAGCATTCTCTGTTTAATTCAGTTTGTTTCCCTAAACTCAGGCAGGAATATTACAGAGAAGATACTATACGTATTTACCATAGAAGAAACATGCTACACTCCAGGTCTATCAGGGAACTATGAATATAAGGAGTTAGTGTTCAAATACTTAAAAAGAAGGATAATTTGGTAGCTAAGGATGGTGTTTCCAGAATTACATAGAGCTGAATTTAAATCTCTGCTTTGCCACTTACCACATGGGCAAGTTACTTTACTACCTTGTCCTTCAATTTCCTCATCTGAAAAATAGGGATGATAATGGTATACACCTTTTTATGGCTTGTGAAAATGTATGAAATAATTTATCCAAGTTCTGTAAAGCACAAGACCTGGGATATAATAAATCTACTGAAAATGTGAGTTGTTTTTATATGAGGAATCCAAGGAGTGGAAGGGGAGAAGTTTAAACAGGTAGAACTATTCAAAGAATTGCCTTCCACTTAATTGCCCTTTAAAAAATGATTATGTATCAACTGAAAAATTTAGCAATATAAGTTCACATCTTTGATATGTATACAAATATTTTTTTCATCTTAGATTCTTGCATATTGGACTTGTTATAAAGAGGAGTCCCATCCTGAAAGGTCTGTTTTAACATAAGAAATTATTAATATTGGTTAAAGCAAAAACTTTCATAGTTATTTTATCCACAGAATTCTCACATGTTCATTAGTATCTGAAATAGCACTAATATATAATCAGCCAAACTTATAAACTCACTTACTTTTCCATTTTTTTCCCCACCAGTGTCTCATTTTTTTTAAAGGGAATTGAACTCTTACTATCTACTAGTTCCTTCCACTTCCAAGACTCTTTGATTCTACCTTTCAATTCCTGCAGAAAGAACTAAGCTATGACATTTCCAGGTGAATTCCACTTAAAACAAACACCTACTCCAAACTTTGGCCTGTTCCTGCCTGATCCACTGAATTCTCTCTGTCTTTCTCAGCACAGGTGGCAATGTTTCTGCTGAGAAAAACTTGGAAGGAAACTTGTAGGTTTTCCATGTATGTCTCAAGGATTCCCTCCATCAAGCAAGAGGTATCTCAATGGATCCTTTCTTGATAATCTTATTTCAGTTTTTAGCTTCTGCGGAGATGGCTGAGAGAATCCAACCTCAATCTCTTCAAATAGCCTTTTGTGTGAGTGGACATCGACTTTTTGCAGGAAGAATTGGCTCAGAATTTCCCAAACAGCAAGTTTTACTTATTTTTTAACAGTTGTTTCTCCATTTTGGTCTTCCCTCTCAAATTTTACTGCAAGCAACAATGAGACACAGATCTCACTTCTTGGAAGTCTTTTGAATTTCATCAGTTTTAAGTTCTGCTTTCCACACAATAGCAGGACACGACTCTGGTATGTGTTCTGCCACTATATAACATGGGTCCTCTTTCCTCTCATTTCCAGAAATATATTTCTCATTTCCTGCTACACATTCACTAGAAAAGCCATTAGCATCTGTATTTCTGTTTACAGTCTAAGTCATTCTAGGCATTTTTCTATCATGCTTTTCAAAATTCTTTCAGCCTCTTCCCACTGCCCAATTCCAAGGCCACTTCCACATTTATAGGGATTTGTTAGAACAGCACCCCACACTCAACACCAAAAACTATTCATTTTCATTTCCTATTGCTGTTATAACAAGTACCACAAAGTTTGTGACTTCACGATACGAATTTAACGTCTCACAGTTCTATTCGTCAGAAGACTGACTGTCTCACTGGTCTAAAATGAATGCATTGGCAAGAATGTATTCCTTTGTAGAGACTCTAGTGGAGAATCTGTTTCTTACCTATTCTAGCTTCTCAAGGCTGCTTTCATTCCTTGGCTTATGGTCTCTTTCTTCCATCTTCACCTCCGGCAATGGGGGTTGAATATTCTCACATTGCATCACTCTGACCTTGCTTTTGTCATCCTTCTCTGACTCTGACTCTTTTGCATCCCTCTCCTGCATTTAAGTAACTTTGTGATTCCTTTGGGCCCACCTGGACCGTGCAAGATAATCTCACTGTTTCAGGTCAGCTGAGTAGCAATCATAATTTCATCTGCAACCTTATTTTCCCTTTGCTGTATAACCTAACGTATTCACAGGTTCCAGGGATTAAGATATGAACATCTTTCGGGGGTCATTATTTCTGCCTACCATAGCCCCTATTCTATTAAATTCCAAGTCATTAATGCCTTATAATCAATCTTTCCAAATAGTTTAATTCCTGATGGCTGATAGCGCTCTATTCTGAGTAGAGAACTAAAGAAGATGGGGTTGACAAGGCAAGTTTGCCAAGCCCCAACTTTCTAGGCCTGCCTGGAGGTACAGTAGAGGGTTTTCAATTGACAGTTGAGGGCTCCAAACAAATTCCCCACATTTAAATCTCCTCTCAGTCTTCACTCTGGTTTCCTAGAACATATAACCTTTGTATATTGAGACACACTTCTCATATCATCATCATATCATGTCTCTTTGTGTGTGTGTGTGTGTGTGTGTGTGTGTAATGCAGAGCTTAGGAAATTTGGGGGAGAGGAATTGGAAAAGAAAGCTGAATCTTGGCTAGCAATCAGAATAAAAATTCTGATTCTTTGGAGCAGTGCACTTACTGGGTTTCTTGAAAGGTCAATCCCAGGAAAATGCTGCATCTCGGAAAATATCTAAGAATCTAAATTACTTTTATTATCATCCAAATTCTTTCTCTCTAAAGATAGTCTGGTATACTTAGATTTTTCTTCATCAATAGAACTTTATCAACTCCTCCTAGGGAAATAGTGGATACTTACTATAATTTTGATAGGTTAAGAGAGAAGGAAGATTTTTTCCCCCTCAAATACCTTTATTTCTTTTTGGTTTTACCTTTTAAGAAGCACTTAAAAACAATGAGCTTATATGGACTTTAAAGAGACAGTAATAATATTAAAGAATCACCTGTAATGTCAAAGTTTATAAATTCAGAATGTGTTAGGTTCGGAATGTGTGATAGTCAACTGGAACTGAATTTAGCATATAGGTTCTAGTGAGTTCACCGTGATAAACTACTCATTTCCACCAAATACAATTTTGTTTATGTGTTCTGACCCAGTACGTTATAAACAAATTTAGTCATGTTTTAGGGTACTGATTAAATTAATCATAACTTAATCATGCATTGGAGTAATATCATAAATTCTTCATGTGAGCCAGCAGTTATTTCTTAATTATCAAAGCTTTAAGAAATAACTCAATCTTTTAACTACTATTTCATATTTAGGTGTATCCCCCCCCAGAATACTATATTGGCTTACACTGGTGTCTACACAGTTTTTACCTACTTGTCTAATTCTAAGAGCAAGTCAACTTACATTCTATAATCATATCACATTCTCATTTTAAGCATCTCTCTAAAATCTTAACAATATGGGGAAATATATAAGCATTCACACTACAATCTTGGACTTACCTCATGCCTCTGCTTGAATGAGCTTGAAGTATTAAGGCTTATCTTAGTAGATTGCAGTCATCTGCTGTTGAAAGATTTTTACTGATGGGCCTAGATTAATAAAGTGCAATCGTTTCTTGATTTTTTTTATTCCAACCCTATACACTTCTGGGATGGAGATGCTGTCTATGTTTCCTACTCTTACTCTCATTAGCACTTTGATTTGTTTTGATTATTGAAGGCAACTCACTTCTCTCTTGCCTCTGTTTCTATTTGCATGGAAATCAAGAAAGAGAGCCTTGAGGGGTTTACAGTAAAGGCATTTAATCTTGGTGCTTGCAGACTCGCAGAAGTACTTTGAGAAATTGATTATAATTCCTATCTTTGAGTTTCCTCACTTTCTCTTTGCTCTTAAACCCCTACCTATCTTAAATTTATCACAAAATGACCCACGGGAGTTATATTCCTCATGGACTGAAGGGAGTGGAAATTCTTGCTCTATAAATTCATTTTACTGCCATATAAACCCCTGCTAAATTTGTAAATAAAAATACCCTAGATCCAACATTGGCTTTCAGAAATGAATTTCTAATACCCAACACTTTGAGAGATTTGAGCATTGCATGAGAAAATTGGTCTGCTTACTCACTGAAACATTAGAGCCCCCGAGTTAATTATTTTGTACCAAAGGGTATTGTGAAGGAGTTTTAGAATTGCTTCATTGATTTTAACCAACATGAATTTTCTACAAAAAGCTCAATAAGTGTCTAGAAACTGGAGATCTGAATCAGGGTGGGAAATTGCAATTTGATGTTCTTGTAAACAGAGCAGATTTTTGGATTTTCCCCTTGAATGAGAAACACATATGGGGAGAATCTGGTCTGAGCTACTTAAAATATAATTCCATGTGGCCTGAAGGACACAGTCACCACAATTTAGTTAACTCATTAATCTTATTTATGTATAAACTGGCAGACTTGAGTCACTCAAAATAGATTTTACTTAGTTGCCAAACAAATATCACTACGTATTTACTCATAAACTATATTGAAAATATATTCACTATTACTAATACAGAAGTTCAAGACCATAGTTTTAGGATCATAAATTTATGGAAATGAATATACTAAGATAAATAAGTAAATAAATGTGAAAATCATATTCTTTGGGGCTTCTGTTTTGAACTCTTCAAGCACCAACAGTCAACTGGCCTCAGGGCCAAAAACAGAAAACAAAATACATTAGCATCGAAGGACTTGCCCATCAAAATGGTTTATAGTTGCCTCTGTTGCATCTATAAGGCAGGAAGACCTGTAGTTATCTAAGTGGTTACTTTGGTGTCTTACACTGGTTCTTTGAACCACAAAGTGGACAAATTGTAGAGTTGACAAGTTGATGAATGACCACTGACAATAAATTACTTTAAAAAGCATTTCTATTGCACACATGTTATTTATGCAGACCCATACTAGGTGCTAGGGAAGATATAGAGATTAATAAGAACAGGAAATTAATCAGAACACCACAAATAACTCTCATCTAAGGTAAAGGGAACTGCTCAACATGACATTGATATGCACATTTTATGACATGGCCCCCAACAGGGTGCTGGAACAGTGGAGGCCAAGTATGTAGGAATCTGAGAGGAGACCATACGGTTGGATAAAAAGGCCAGTTTTAGACTTCAACCAAGGAATAGCATGTTGGTGTTAAAGAACTCTGCCAGAAGTTGAATTTAAGTATGATATTAAGTATTCAACTCTGGCAAGAACATGGTGAGGCCAGTATGATCTTAAGTGATAGTGGAAATGTAAATCCATGAAAAAATACAATTGTCAAAAATATTTCTGGAAACTAATTTAGCAACATATGTGAAGATTCTTAACAGAGTTCATATTCTTGGATACAATAATTCCTCTTCTAAGAATGTATTCTCATGAAATAATCTGAAATGGTCAAAGATTTATGTATAAAACTCTTTGATGTCATCATAGTATTATTTATAATATGGAAAAATTAGAAACAATATATATATTGAATGAAGAGTGGTTAAATAAATTATGGCACATCATTTATTGAAACGTGATGAAATTACTAAGTAACACATACTTAAAAAGAAATCAATAAAATAAAAATGCTCAAAATATAACATGAAATAAAAAATAAACGAATACAAAACCATGTATTTAGTGTGATCCCAATTTTGTAAAACATACACTGGGAAAATATATCAAAATGGTAAAGCATGTTTTCTTAGACTGAGTTTTTAGAGACAGATTTTGCCTACACAAAGTTTATTGGGGAGTGCTCTCAGATATATCTGCATGGAAGTGAGGGAAGCAGGGTTAGATAGTTATAGAAGATGACCCACAATGTGGTTGCAATGAGTGCTTCCAAAGACCTCATAACGTGTTCTGGAACTGGAAAGACCCATCAGAGTTATTCTAAATTTAGGCAAGGGAGTCAGAACTTTCTACAACAGCATCAACCACCCATTGGCTGGAGCTACAGAAGGGAATGTAACCTTGGCAAGGCAATTGCCAGCTGAGTACAATTTCCAGTGAGGGGCAAAACTTTGAGCTATCAGGAGCCATAGTCCCAAAAACTGGAACATGAGTACATAGCTCTGAAGAAAGGATTGGGGCAGATAACCACAGTATATATTACAAATGGTCATTTCTAATAGTGAGAGATACCAATGGTTCCTATCTTAGTTGTACAATCAAAAATTGATCACTAAATCTTAATAAGATGATAATAAAGTATCAGGCCATTTGGAGCTCTTATTTGAATTTCCTTAGTTCTCTAAAATAGGGAGTACAAGAGAATCAGAGCTTGGCTCAGTTGTCTTTACCAGACATTATTTGCATAGTGACAGAAATTGCTTTTTTTTCCTGACGAGGATGACACTTCATGGAATATAAAAATGAGATTGTGACACGGTCTTGTGTCTTTAATCACTAAATATTAGTTTCAGATATCATTATAAAGCTTTTATCTGAGAGTCGTTGGCTACCCATTCAAGATTATGGCCTTAGCTTAGCCATGAAGAACAAATGAATTTGAGATGAGTTTGAGGTGTCCTCCTGCTCCACCGGACCCCTCAAGTATTTCAGCCTCAAGCCCTCCTGTCTGATATTGTCATAAATATTTGTGCCTCAATTAGTACCACCCTTCACTAAACTTTTATGGCATTTAGGTCACATAATACTGTAGCCAGTATTGAAAATAGACAGGTCGTCTGTCTGACAAACCAGCCGGAAACTGGGAAAGATGAATAAAGGGTGATTAACGCATTCTTCCATTCTACCTGTTTTTGTTAAGGATGAGCCATGGCTGAGAAGAAACAGTATACTGCCTGCTAACATCAGCTATTAAAAGAATTTTATTCCAGTGGGAAACAATGAAAAATTCTGAATTAGCAATGTGAATAAGAGTTTCCTATAGTCATCTTACCTCTTTCCTGTTTTCCTGAGAGACGGTAACACTGACCTTGTAAAGAGTGTGGAATGACAGTGATGAAGACAGGTGGAGAGCCCAATTCAGGAGAGCATGTCGGAATCTCTAGGATAGATGACAGCGTGATATATCCCTCTTTCTGGATCTCAACCAACCTCACTTTTGATTATTTCTAAAAAGTAGCAACAATTGAAGATAAAAAAGATAGTATATCTGAAAATCATCTTTGATTCTCACAGTGATTTTTTTTTCTCTCCTAAAGGCAATGTTCTATGTATGGGCAGGTCTCTCTTGGTCTCATCTACAACAGGAAGGCAACCTCTCAGCCCCAGCATAGTTAATATGGTTTCTTTCCTTCCCATTCTAGAGGAGGGTGAATATCCTGTAGCAGCAGGGGCCAAACACTTAAGGTGAACAGCTGGTCTACACTGAGTGGGAGACAGTCTTCCTGACCTCATATGATTCCATCTCTTTCCTCAGTGGGACTGAATGCTGTCTGATCAGTATTTCTTTTTCTAAAAAATCCATCAGCCACAGTGACTAGTGTTAACCATGAGGAACCATTCCTCTTAGTCTTAAACTTTTATTCATTATTTAGTTGGAGTTTTGGGTCTGTTCCTCCTTGGGAGAATGTTATGTTATATTGTGACATATGGAGTAACCTTTCCCAAAATGTCACACACTAGAAGAGGAGCAATTTTCAATATTCCCAAGCTCTTCTTTTATGTGGAATGGTAACCAAGGGACCTTCTACCACGAACAAAATATCAACCTGATAGTCCTGATTCTTCCTACAAGGTAATATAGAAAAGCTAGAGGAATCAGTTGACTGAAAATTCACACACAAGACTCCGGATAATCTTGCAGAGTCTTGTTAAGTAAAACTCATTTGGGGAGATTTGGCACCAAATGCAGCTGGGTATTATGTTCTTATTTGATTTCTGACATGATTTGCCCATGATATTTGAGACGGTTTTGCATGTTCAAACAAGCTAAGACAGCCTGGGGCCAAACAAATTTTAAAGAAGTGATTTCAGTTAAAGGACAATCTAATTCTGGGCAAACCTAAATGTCATAGGCTGGAAGTACAAGCTTCTAAAATATATAATAATAAAAAAATTCAGTTACTATTGGTTATTTGCTATTTCTCAGTTAAAGGTTTTGAAAAATGAATTTTTGGATGAGGTCAATTTAATTAATTTAATATTTGGCAGATATAAACGGAGAAATATAGAAATGTCCAGTAGATGGCAGATCCAAAGAGTGAATTTTGGTGAATGGAAGATGTTGATTTAATACCAAGTAGTTTTCGGAGCCAAATAAATAGAGTATTTATGAAACAGCTCGTTAAGGTTATTGTTTTAGATGCCGGCTACAAGAAAGTACAGCTGAGTCTTGAGCAACTTGAATCTGAGCTGCATGGGTCCACTTATGGGTGGATTTTTTTTAGACAAATACATTACAGTAGTATAAATGAATTTTCTCTTTCTTTGATTTTCTTATTAACATTTTCTTTCCTCTAGCTTACTTTATCGTAATAATACAGTGTATGATACATATACATGCAAAATATGTGTTAAACGTTGTTTATGTTATTGGTAAGGCTTGAGGTTAGCAGTAGGCTAGTAGTAGTTAAACTTTAGGGGAGTCAAAAGTTATATGTGAATTTTTGACTGTGTAGGGGGTCGGAGCCCATACCCTCACATTGTTGAAGGATTAACTGTATTATTATTATTATTATTATTATTATTATTATTTAAAGGGAGGAGGAGCAGAGGGAGAGAGAGAATCTTAGCCCAACTCGGCACTCAATCTCTCAACCCTGAGATCATGACCTGAGAAGAAATCAAGAGTCGGACGCATAACAGACTGAGTCATCCAGGCGCCCAGATGAATTGTATTTTTAATTCAAGTTATCTGATAGTGAACTAAATTATCATTGCAACAATTTTTTGTTGGTTACTTTGATTTAGATATCGTATAAGGAGATTCTTAAAGCCTTCGCATTTGGGTAAACAAAATGAGCTTTCACTTTATCGCGTATACTTCCAGACAGCTTTCTTCTACTTGGGGTATAGTTAAATAAAGAGTAATAAAAGGGGAAAAACTAAAAAAAAAAATTATCGGAAAGTGGTGTTGGTCAAAGGATTCAGCTCTATGGAAGCTGGGCTAAAAATAGGGAACAACTTGCATTTTTATGATGTCTTATAGCTGCCAAGTGGCTTTTGGAAAAAGAGGGAACATAAACACAGAAAGAGAGTTTTTCTGTCAATTGCTTGGGGTCATAATTTCTGGGTGTGAGTCCCATATCTGTCACCATAGCAGAAATGGCTTGCTTGTCACTAAACCCTGTGCTTTTTTGGCACACAAGTAGACTCCATATCCTGGCCCCTCTTGTATTCAGACATGGCCGTAACTAAAGTCTAATAATGAAATTCGAGCAGAAGTACTATGTACATTGGCCTTGCCCATAAAACTTGCGTAATTCTTCATGTTCTTTCCCCTTCTGCCTCCCTGGGATGGAAATCATAGTGACCTTGGAGGCCCCATGTAAAAGATTCTAGAACCACAACATAGAAGGACCTGGATTTTGGGAGCTCTGTGTGGAGGAGGACTTCCCACCAACCACCCATTTGGATTTTATGTGGGAAATACTCTATGTTAAGCCACTAAGAGCTATGTGTTTATTCTTTATAGCAGCTCACATTATCTTAACGAATACATCCAGTTTTTCCCTGACCTTGGTCAAATTACTTAACTTTATTATGCCTCAATTATTTCCTCAATAAAATAGGAACATTATGAAAAACTACCTCAAAGAGTTGTTGGTAGAATGTGTGTAAGGTACTGTCACAGGCCAGCTGTGTGGTAAGTTCACAGCAAACAGCAGCTGTTATTAATCACTCCCATGGAGTGCATAGTTCATGTTCAACATCAGTGTTAAACATTTACATATTTTATCTCATCTAATGCTCAAAAAAAATTGCAATGCAGGCATTATCATTCTCACTCTGTCCACAATAATAATTATGATAATATAAAACAATGATCCATTTCTACATCTCAGTACTATTCCAAGAATTTCACATGCACTAATATAGAACCAAGGGAGGTAGGTTTCTGAGGTACGTTCTGTTATTATTCCCATTTGATAGATGAGGAAACAGACACTGAGCTTACATCATCCCCCAGCCCATACAGCTAGTGAGTGCCAAAGCCGAGATTCAACACAGGAAATCCGACTCCAGAACTCTTGCTTTTAACCACTGCTGGTCACTGAGGTACCTGCAGCTTATCGGGGTCAAGGGAAGTACCTGAGATCATATGTGTGAGAACCTCTGGCCTTGGAACCCAAGGGATCTAATGAGAAGTGATGGCAATTGCACTGGTGCATCTTAATCAAGGGGTCAGTAAAATGAATTTAAATGTCTCAAAGCAAAACTAGACCAGTGCCATCCAGAGCCAGTCCTACAAGTTGGGCTGGTCTGGTATGGCATTTGGCAACAGCCATGTAATGTGGGCCATTCTAAATATTGATATAACATAGAATCTGGTTTTAAACCTAAAATGTTCCAAATTCCCACAAACTCTTGCCAACTAGGAAATGTGGATGGCATTTGCCAAGGCCTTCAGTTTCTGTGAATCTTTGTGGTTATCGCTTTTAACCCAGACAGATCACTCCAGCAGCAGGACCTAGAGCAGGTACGGTGAGACCAAATTTTTGCTTCTGCGTCTCTGTCATTAGGTCTAAGATGAGCCTGCAAAGCAGCCTGGTTCCTGACTTTCAGGGGGAGGGGTATTCTAGAACATTAGTGACGTTTAATAATTTAAGTGAAGATGTTGCAGGGGCTGTAAACGTAACTGATTAGCTGAGTTTACTTTTTCTCATGAGAAATATTAAGATGCCACAACCGTGGCGAATCTCTTTGCCTTCTAGCCCTTGCATGAAAAGTCCATTTTACTGGTAAGTGTTTTTCCTTTCATAAAAGCAAATGTTTCCTTCTGCAGAAAACTGCATTTAAGTTATCCGTTGAACATTACAGACTGACCAATTCACTGTTTAAAATATATGATTGAGTTTCATCATTTTAAGAGTGAGTTCATTATCTGTCTGCTGCTCAATTTCAGTGATAAAAATAGTATAAAGTGTAAGATGTGTTGAAACAGAACACAGTATTTTTCTGTTCTTCGGAAGCACTCTGGGCAAAATCATTCTATCAGTCCTCCAACATTTACACAGCCAAGAGTTATTACTCCACTATCAGTTAAAGGTACAACCAAGCTTTCAGGTGGATAGAGAATGGCTCCAGAAACAACCTAGTTCACATGAAACTGTATTATTAAAGGATGTATAAAAAAATAAGGTCATGTACTAAATACTGCAATATTTTTATTGTTGTTTGTCTTAAACTGTGGGTGAGTATGTGTTTGTTTGTTTTGAGAACCAAAGACCTTTTATGGTTAGACCATACAGTTAAAACTCTAGGAGTGACGGCAAGACCACAAGAAGAGCCAAATGTCTTCCAGGGATGAGGAATCTTCCTTGCCTTCCCTATAGCAACCAGACTGGGCCTCTGGACAACACTGGAAGTATGACAGTCACACCTTCTAGAAGAAGACCAAACAAGGTAGGAGCCTCCAGTGCTTAGCTCACAAGCCTCAAGTAATTGCCCACCAGGGAGCCAACAGCAAAGATAGCATTCTTGTGACACACGGGTCCCTACAATCTTCAAGCAGATCTTATGATCCTGCTGAATCACCATGTCCTCGTCCATTGTCTGTAACATGGTGGATTGGAGTTAGGATAATACTCTATCTATAATGGGATGGAATTAGAAAAATGCAAAGCATACGAAAGATGAGTGAATATCTACTGCTAACAATGTGGCCATTTGCTTGGTAGGATGCTCGGTATCCTTTAAAGTACACAATAGAATTCTGGGGTTGACGCTTGGGTTCTGGGGTCTGTGTAACCTTCAGTAAGTCACTTAGCTTCTCTGTGACTCCATATCCTCATCTGCAAACATGGTAACAGTAATACTACTATAATTATCACTAATATAAGATAATAATAATTCATAGTGTTGCTGTAGAAATAAATGGAATCAAATATAGGAGTTTAGAATAATACCTGTCCTAAAATAAATGCTTGATAAATCTGTGAAAAAGGGATAAATGTTATTTTCTTGGATAAGCATGAATTACTTTTTCAAAAAAAATTAATACATTTAATTAAAAATAATGCACTAATTTGAGAGGAAACTTTAGTTTTGAAAGGTGTGAAAGAGATAATAGGATGTTTAGAATAAATATATGCTACCTTCCCTACTAGAGACCACATATTAAGAAAGTGAAAAACAAGATGGCAGAGAGGCCAGTATCTTCCATTTCCCACTTGTCACTGTCTCCCCTTGACATGTTTTCAGGGAAGAAAGAACAATCTAGGTATCAGTTCCAAATTCTAATAATTAAGATTAATTTGGGTGAGTTCCATTTTAAATGCAACTTGTCTCTCTTATAGGAACTTACTTTACCCACTCAGCTTGTTTTACCTAATTCATTCAGAGAGTTCAGGTTCTCAAAGAATGTGAAATATAAGTGAGAAGCTTTAGATGAAAATAAACTATGGGAGACCTTCTCTGTGTGGCACTTGGGCAGTATGTCAGTTATCACCTGCTGCTTTTAAAACATCCTCAAAACTTATATAAGTATGAATGAAAGCAATTAGTTGAGCTCATATTTTTGTGGGTGACAAAATAGACTGAGCCCAGAATGGATTGAGTGGTTCTTCCGATCTAAGCTAGTTTGGGACTTTTAGGTTGCTTTAGGTCACATTTCTGGAGTCTTGTCTGGAACAACTGGGCTGTATTAGCCATATGGACTCATCCCGCAGCATGCTAGCCCAAGTCCATTCAAATGGTATACATGGAGTCCCAGAACAAGTGGAAGCATGAAAGATATTTTTGGTTCTAAGCTGAGCACTGGAACAGTGTTGCTTCCACAACATTCCTTTGGCCAAAGCAAGTCACAAGACCAGCCCAGATTCAAGGATTAAAGCATGGAATCCACAGCTAGTTAGAAAGAGCTACAAACTCACATCACAAAGGGTGAGGGTAGAGGCAAGGGAAGAATTTGTGGTCATTTTTGCAATCTGCCAAAGGTCAGTCAATGTCATTCCTATATTATAAAAAAGAGTGCTGAAGATTCAAAAAGAGGGTCCTGTAAGATAGGAGAGCATCAAAGGCTATCTTGCAAATTGGCTAAGAGTCCCCTAATCTTAAAATATCCTTATTTTTCTGGTACTTGGTTGCATTCTATTGTCTAGAGTGAAGCAATATTTTGTGTAAGTAGAATTACTGGTTGGACCAAAACAAGGATGTATATACGATCCACTCTAATTCAACCCATGTAACTGGAGAGTCAAAGAGATCCATAATTTTGCTGCCATTAAGTGAAAATTAAGAATTCTTTAAAAATATAAATAATATAGATAAATTACTCACATACCATTGCTATTGATTTAGTTTGATCAACTGTGAGAGACAACTTTTCATATAGAAAGGGGTGACAGGAGATCAGTTTCAGTAATTCAGTGTATTAATCCATTAACACAATATACTTTTCTGGACTAAGGAGACCTCTGCGGTAGGTACTTTTAGAACCCTCCCTTTTGGGTTTATATAATTGTATTATAAATCTTACTAAGGTTTATTTTTAGAATTTCAGCTTCTAACAACCTCATCTATCAGTCTGCAGACTGCAGGGTCAAGACCCTTTGTAAGAGGCTTCATGAACATACGAAGTTAAGGCGGTTATTAATGCTTCTAGCTAAATAGCATGAACACCTAATGAAAGCACAAATAATTCTTCAAGATGCAGACAGAAAATATGACCTTCAAAAGTTTAGAAAACATCAGGTTCTTTAAAATGAAATTGTATTGGAAGTATAAAAAGCTAGAGGTAGTCCAGAAAAATAGTAGGGGGAATCAACAATGTTTGTTAAAGTAACTAGAGATTATAATAGTAATCTTACAGTTGCCTCTGGATCTTCTCTCAGCATAATATCTGTGGATTAGATTCTCCTTTTTCTTCTGATCAAAATGTACAGAGGAGCAAGTAGAAAATCTTTAGAAGTTTATCAGAGATGAGATGAAAATGAACGGTGAAAACAACCCAGGGAAGTTAAAATCATAAAATGTAATAGCTGAAAAGATCCACAGAGAGCAGATTATCTAATCCCTCATTTTAAAGTTAAAAAACTGAAACTCAGAGAAGTTACCTGCCCAACATTTGCACAGCTGATGGGTGACTAATCTATTCCTTAACAACTGATTTTACTGTACTTGCCTTGGGGCATGATCATAATTGCATCATAAGTTCCCAGTCATGCTTATCCAGATTTTAAGATGTTATTTTAACATATATGAAATATTTTAAATGAATTACTGAAAATTTTAATAGATCAGAAGATTATGGGCTCATAACTGGAATAAAAAAGGCTTTCTTGAACTTCTGGTTTAAATCTCAATTCACCTCATTACTGAGTTTTTGCAGGTGTGGTTTGGCAAACTTGGGTTACTTGAAAATTCAGGAAAGGCTTCAGCTACATATCTCTCTTCCACTTGAGGTCCCACTCTGCTTCAGACCAGATGAATGGGCTACAGATTCAGGTAATCACATGAGTGAAGGGGCCTTGAACTTTTTATTTCTTTACCGTAAAGTGGACACTCTTGAGTTGTTGATTCTGCAAGGACAAAGCATTGCCCATTCGTAGGGAGAAGTCAACTAATTATGGTATCAGGCATCTCAAGCTTGGACAGCTCCTATGACGTAAGGACTTCACCCCCGTACCCTGCAGAAGCACGCTCTTCTCTGCAGTAGACATGTGATGCCAACTGGGGAAAATAGAAGAGAAGGGGAGAAGGAGAGAATTAGAAAACTGAAAGCACAAGGGGCAAAAATAAAGAGCAAGCACCATTTGACAACACTTTGGGTATTGGGAGGGGAATTGAGAATGAATAGAAGGAGAAATAGGGGTTTGGGTCCAGTTGAAGGAAATAAGAGAATTCTAGAATGAGGAGTAATGTGAGAAAAGGAACATTATGTAGTGTGATTATGGATTATAAATTAGTTCCCTTGGTCATTATTTTATTAAAATTGATAAATAAATAACGTCATTATTTTTATGACTACTGCTTGCTTAATGGAACTTCTTTGTATGTAATACCTTTTAGAGATGGGGCCTTGAGGGACCCCAGCTTTTATCAGGTTATATCACCTGTTGCCTTCCCAGTCTCCAACTCCCATTTCTGGAACTGCATTTCCTCTACACAACCTCCTGTTCTTAGACGTGGCTACTCACTGTGCCTGTGGTCCCACCCTTAACACAGCAGGGCGGTGCTGCTTCGTACCTCTCCGTTGATGGAGAGAAATGAGAAGCAAATGCATAATAGTACAGCTTAAAATAAATACTACCACAGAAAAAAATCAAAATACAGGGATTTGGGAGGAAATGCATCTGTGGGAGACAAAGGAAATGAGAAGTCTGTGAAGTGCTGCTACAATGAAAAGGCTGATTCTAAATCTGAACTTAAAAACTCCTCTTCTCATTTTCTCTGAGTAATCATATGGCTCATATTCAGAACGTGTTAGCTTAGGCATCCTGCTTAAAATACACTTTGATTAATTCTGAATTATTCAGCGTTAATCAGGTATGGCTTCAAGTTATCTTCTTTGTGTTTCATGTCTCCAAATTCCCAAAGTTGAGTTCAAACGCTTCTGAATAAAATCAGCCCTAAATGAAACGTCAACTTGGCTCTACCAGCGGTTTACCAGACATCAAGGGTGTTAGAAATGCAAGGCTGGGCTGCCAAAGGGCAGTTTAGAAAGAAAAGGAAACTATTTCTCAAAAGATAGATATAGTCTATCTGAGGATGGAATTCTGCTTAAATGGTTTGGACGCTCCAGGGCAGCCGTGTTAACGGGTGGTGCGACCAATGCTGTGTTTCTGGAAGGTGTAGAACAACACAGGGTTTTGATTAGAAGGACAGGCCTGTTTTGGGATAACGCTCCAGCAAAAATGGACGGGGGGAAACCAAGATGCTTGTTATTACTGAAGGGGAGTCCCGGTGGAGCAATAGCACGATGCATTGGAGAGTGTGATTTTGGCAAGGGCACCCCTGGGTCCAGTTCTGATTCTCCTTCTCATCAGCCATGTGGCTTGTACAAGTTGAGTGACTGAACTTCAGTTTTATATACTATTTGACATGTGGTAGATATCCAAGCATTGATAACTGTTAATACTGCTTTTTTTTTAGTTTGAATTTTAGGTAGTTAACATACAGTGCTGTATTAAGAAGTTGCCGTCCATATATACAATGGAATATTATTCAGCTATCAAAAAGAACGATTTCTCAACATTTGCTGCAACATGGACAGCATTGGAGGAGATAATGCTAAGTGAAATAAGTCAAGCAGAGAAAGACAATTATCATATGGTTTCTCTCATCTACGGAACATAAGAACTAGGAAGATCGGTAGGAGAAGAAAGGGATAAAGAAAGGGGGGGTAATCAGAAGGGGGGAATGAAGCATGAGAGACTATGGACTCTGAGAAACAAACTGAGGGCTTCAGAGGGGAGAGGGTGGGGGAATGGGATAGACCGGTGATGGGTAGTAAGGAGGGCACGTATTGCATGGTGCACTGGGTGTTATACGCAACTAATGAATCATCGAACTTTACATCAGAAACCAGGGATGTACTGTATGGTGACTAACATAATATAATAATAATAAAAAAAAGCATACAGTGCTGTATCAGTTTCTGGAGTAGAATTCAGTAATTAATCACTTACATGCAGCACCCAGTGCTCGTGATAACAAGCACCCTCTTTAATGCCCATCATCCATCTAGTCCAAGCCCACCTACCTCTCTCCATCAACCCTCAGTTTGTTTCCTGTCGTTAAGAGTCTCTTGTGGCTTGTTTCCCTCTCTCCTTTTTTTTTCTTTTCCCCCCTTCCCATATATTCATCTGTTTTCTTTCTAAATTCCACATAAAAGTGAGATCATATGGTATTTGTCTTTCCCGACGGGCTTATTTCACTTAGCATAATACACTCTAGTTCCATCCTTGTCATTGCAAATGACACTATTTCATTCTTTTTGATGGCTGGGTATTATTTCATCGTGTGTGTGTGTGTGTGTGTGTGTGTGTGTGTGTGTGTGTATGACGTCTTCTTTTTCCATTCATCAGTTGATGGATATTTGGGCTCTCTCCATAGTTTAGCTATTGTTGATAATGCTGCTATAAACATCAGGGTGCATGTATCCCTCCCAATCTGTATTTCTTTATCCTTCCGGTAAATATGTAGTAGTGCAATTGCTGGATCATAGGATAGTTCTATTTTTAACATTTTGAGGAACCTCCGTACTGTTCTCTAGAGTGGCTGCACCAATTTGCATTCCCACCAGCGGTACAAGAGGGTTCCCCTTTCTCCACATCTTCACCAACACCTGTTGTTTCTTGTGTTGTTAATTTTAGCTGTCTTGACAGGTGTGAGATGGTATTGCATCATGGTTTTGATTTGTATTTCCCTGATGATGAGTGATGTTGAGCATCTTTCCATGTATTTGTTGGCCATCTGGATGTCTCCTTTGGAAAAGTGTCTATTCATGTCTTCTGCCCATTTCTTAACTGGGTCATTTGTTCCTTGGATGTTGAGTTTGATAAGTTCTTTGTAGATTTTGGATACTAATCCTTATATCATTTGCAAATATCTTCTCCCATTCAGCAGGCTGCCTTTTAGTTTTGTTGATTGTTCCCTCTGCTGTGCAGAAGCTTTCTAATTTGATGAAGTCCCAATAGTTCATTTTTGCTTTTGTTTCCCTTGCCTGTGGTAACGTGTCTAGTTAGAAGTTGCTGCGGCTGTGGTCAAAAGGGTTTCTGCCTGTGTTCTCCTTTAAGATATGCCTTCAGTACACAGAGTGATGGTTTGACACCATGTGGTTCTCCCACAATGCTTTTGGATTGGATTGTAGTGCATGGAAGAACTCATCTGATTGAAAGGGGCATGGTTTCTTGCATAAAAATAGGAATATCAGCTCCAACGTCTTCTGACATGAACTGTCCTTACACTACAAGGAATTGAGGGGTGGTACTGGTGGCTAAAAGATACTATGTGAACATGAAAGAGTACTGGAAAGGACAGCTTGGCCTCAGAGTATGGGACTGGAGACAGGCCAAGCTCCAACCCATTTGCTCCATCCCTGCGCAGATGCAAACAGCAGTGAGCTGGCTCAGGAACAGCTAGTAATGGCAACTATGCAGCTGGAAGTCAGGTTTACTCAAAGAATTCTTGCTCTTATCAGCTTTTAAAGTTGATACTATTGGCACCAAATACATAAGATCTGCATGTTTGTGTCTGAGAATATTTCTTCTTGTCCTCTAACCCATAAAATCTTTAAAGATCGGATTCTACTTTAACTCCTTTTGCAATTTTGGCCATACAGCTTATTGAGTGGAATGTGGTAAAATATAAACTGAGTTTCATGGGCCAAAATAATTCATTATGCTGAAGTTGTGCCATTTCAAACCTATTCCTTCCAAAAGACATTTTTGTTTGACACTTCTGTCTTTATACTTCTTGGTCGGAGAATTTATACTTGCTTAGTTAATCAACTTTGACTTCATTTGATTATATTTTTAAAGAGCAGTGTACTCTTTCCATCATGTCTCTTTCCTCCTGAGACGGTTTTTAAAATTATTTTAATAAGACAAAGAAGAATTCACTGTTCACTCCATTCAGATTTACTTCTTCTGGGCGTTCTTTGTCCAGCTCCCTATCTGCTTCTTGGCATCTCCTTGCCTAGCCCCCTTTTGTATCCTAAAGTTACTTTGGGAAAAGATCTTCATCTCTCCCCAGTTATATAAACCGAGAGGCTCCAAGTCTTCTGCTCTAAGTCTTACCTTCATCCTCCACATTCGATGTGCCACCAAAGTCTGTCCATTTTACTTGCTGAATATTATTTTTTAAAAATAACAGCTTTGGGGCGCCTGGGTGGCTCAGTCGTTAAGCGTCTGCCTTCGGCTCAGGGCGTGATCCCGGCGTTCTGGGATCAAGCCCCGCATCAGGCTCCTCCACTATGAGCCTGCTTCTTCCTCTCCCACTCCCCCTGCTTGTGTTCCCTCTCTCGCTGGCTGTCTCTCTCTCTGTCGAATAAATAAATAAAATCTTTAAAAAAAAATAAAAGCTTTATTGAGATATAATTCAATAGCATAAAAATTATCCTTTTAAAGTATACAAGTCAGTAATTTAAAAAAAATATTCATAGAGTTGCACAACCATTGTCACACTTGAATTCCAGAACATTTTTATTACCCCAAAAGGAAACTCCATATTCATTAGCAGTTATTCTCCCTGCATCCTCCCCCCAATGCCTGACAAACTTCAATCCATTTTCTCTCTCTCTGGATTTGCCTATTCTGCATGTTCAATATGAATGGAATCATACAATATGTGGTCTTTGGTGGCTAGCTTCTTCTATTTAGGCTAATGTAGTCAAGGTTCATCCACATTGTAGTTTGTATCAGTACTTCATATCTTTTTATGCCAAATAATTTTTCATTGTTCGCATATTCCACATTTTGTTTATTTATTCATAGGTTGATGGACATTTGAGTTGTTTCTGCTTTGGGGCTATTATGAATAACATTCATGTACCAGTTTTTGCATGAACATGTGCTTTCAATTCTGTTGGGTAGATACCAAGGAGTAGAATTTCTGGATCATATGCTAACTCTATGCTTAACAATCTTGAGGAATTGTCAAAATTTTCCAAAGTTGCTGTACCATTTTACAATCTCACCAGGAATGTACGAGGGTTTGACATGATGAATATTTAGGTCCCCAGACCCTCGTCTCTACCTCACTATCAATGTCTCAGATACCCATCTATCCATGTTATTTCTGATCCCCGTCATCTCCCACCTGGACTGTGACAATCACCTGATTGGCCTGGTCAGTGTGGTCGGCCTTCGCTATGCCTCTTCCCCACTCCCACAAGGAAGAGTTCTTTGTAAAACACAAAACTGACTAAATCACTCCTTCCTATCAATCTTCACACATCTTCCTGTTCCACTTCCAAAACGCATTGCTTATAATGAAGTATAGGAATCTTTGGGGGCAACTTGAGATTATATTTTTACATTGAAATATATTCTTTGCCTTTCACAGTGTCATCCAATAAATATTTATTGAACACTCACTACTAGATCAGAAAATAAGCATAAACATTTTTCCTCTTGCAGCATCCAATATTTAGACCTAAGATTAAAAATATTAATATTTTCAATTTACCTAAAGTATTTATTTATTGGAAAGTGCTTAAAAAGTCGTACTATTCACTGGAAATGGGTTTTAGATGTATTATTAACTAGTATTTTATTATTCAAAAATTTTTATTAAGGATGTGTGCTAAAAAATGGTTCTAGGCACTTGGGATACAAAACAGACAGAATATCCTGTTGTCATGAGTTTTCCTTCTAGAAGGGAAACACAGGCAATAAACAATTATGTAAAGTACTTTAGATGGCAGTAATGGCATGGAGACATGTTAAGCAAGGTAGGGTATCGGAAATGTTCAAAGAGGATTGTAATTTTTAACAGAGTGGTCAGGAAGGGCCTCATGGACAAGGTGACGGTTGAGAAAAGATCTGAAGGAAGTGAGGCATTACATCATATGGCTATCCATGAGAGGAGCAATCCAAGTAGAAAGGACCCTAAAATGGCAGAGTATTCAATGTGTTCTAGTTACAGTCAGGAGACTAGTGCACTTGGAGCCACATGAACAACTTAGTGTGTGTTGAATGAGAAGAGTTCATTTGTTTCATAACAAAACAGAGAATGATGTAGGTCTGCTCAAGGACTTGCAGGGCACACAGATGAGGACCTTCTCAGAACTGAACCTAGGAAATGGTAGAAGAAGCCTAGTTCTGTTACTGTTTAATGAACAACCAGACAACTTGGGTGAGGGGTTCCTCTGTGAGATGCTTACAGCTCAGTCATTTCCCTGACTCTTTGTAGAAGGAAGATAGGAGGAGTCCAAAATACCAAAAGCTTTTCCCAAAAAGAGTTTGCTTTTTTAATTCAGAGACAGCAGGGAGACAGGAAACTGGAGTAGCTTTTCATTGTCACAGCAACAGTGGGGCCGTGGTGGGACCCCTGTGGAGAAGTGGGTGTGGCAGTGAGGGAGCAGTTGAACTACATTCCCAAGTATGTAGGTAAAAAAAAAAGAGGAAATTGGACCTGGCCATGGGAGATGTGTGAGCTCCAGTGTTTGGCCGACAGCAGTTGGTCTCTGGCAGGTATTCTGACTGCTTTTAAGGAAGATTCCTGTTATCTTGTTTGCCCTGGTTATCATGTTTGCCCTTGTGAAATGGAAGCTGATTCCTGTACTGAAGCAATTAATAGTTAAAACACACGTTGTCAGAATATTTCAATTGCAAATTTGTTCTCAACCAGAATATTCCAATAAAAGAAAGTTGTGCCTATCAGAAGCCTGATAATTGCTTTTGTCTCTTTTTTAATATATGTTTTTAAGACAAAAGTAATACATGCACATAATTTCAGAAGTCAAATATTGCTAGATTTATGACTAAAAAAAGTATCCTTCACATCCTCTCTCTTTGTTCCTCTTTGTTGACATTCATTATCACCTCTTTTAGCTATTTCTTCTGGTCTGTACCTCAAGAGTTTCAAATTAATGACAAAATTATTTAAGGTGTTTCTTTTCTAGTGTCATATGCTATCTATTAAATTCTCTCTTTAAAGAAATGGAATTTTGCCTGGACTGGATGGCTCCATAGGTAAATTCCACCAAACTTTTAAAGAAGTGTTAATACCCATTAGTCGTAAACTATTCATATGTGGAATTTAAAAAACAAAACAAATGAACAAAGAGAAAAAGGGAGAAACCAAAAACCAAACTCTTAACAATAGAGAACAAACTGATAGTTACTAGAAGGGAGGTGAGTGAGGGGATGGGGAAAATAGGTGACGGGAATTAAAGAGTACACTTATCATGATGAAGATTGAGTAAAAAATTGTTGAATCATTATATTGTATGCCTGAAACTAATATAACACTGCATGTTAATTGTAATGGAATTAAATTTTTTTAATGGGATTTTAATTCTTTTACAAGTCCTCCTACCATCTTCCATCCTCCCCAAAGAGTTATATTACCCTTTTGGATTAAATCAATCTCACTGTTTATATAATTATAAGTATTTGAGTTGTATTAAGCCAAGGACACTTCACTTACTCCACTGAAAGCCTACAACCCTCTGGGCCCATTCTTTCCTTCTTCCAATCCGTTCTGTGCTCTAAGGCCAGAGGCTCTTTCTAAAACTCCCAAACTGAAGCACAACAGGCTTCAAATTCTCAGCGAGTTTCAATTCTTCTATGGAAACAGTCCAAAATGCCGACCTAAACCCACAAAACCACTTACTTCCCTTTGTCATTTCTTTCTGTTTGAATCCCTGCCATTTGTTTTACTCTACTTTTGTTGTTGTGGATGATGATAACGTTCATTTTGTTTTTAAAACCTAGTTTTCCGTGTTCCAGAATCTTCATGCAGCCGTCTGTGTCTCCTGGAAATTTCCTGTCTCCACCCCCTCTGATGCTTGCCCCTCATCCTGAACTCTTCTGCCCCACGGGCAATTCTGCAGACTTAGTTAACTTCTCAGGTGCATGCCTCTCTATCACATTGCCCTTCTTCGTAAAACATGTTATATCTGTCAGGTTTCATAAGGGCAGAGGTTGGATCAGCTTTCTTCCTCATTCCACATTCAGTTGACTTTTAATAAGTATTTGCAGAAGAAAAAAAGAGAGAGAGAAAGGAGGAAGGAATGGAAAAGGGAAGAGCTCAGGGAGACAAGGAGGAAGAGAGAAAGGAAGGGTGAGAAGCCTTATTACCTAGTTATTAATTTATTGATTGCTAATTTCATCTTCTAACACATAAAATAATGTTTTCTAAATACTTTGGTCAGCTATGGCCACAAAAGTCTAGATAGCAAACCACCCTAAAATGCAGGGCTTATAGACCTCAAGCATTTATTTTTCTTGCTCAGGAACTTGTGAGATGGTTGGTACAGCTTTGCATTGGCCTCTTAGGTCATTTGGGTTTGATCAAAAACTAGAAGTTGGGTTCACATCTGCAACACATGGTTCTTCATTCTCCTTGGACCAGTGACAATGAAGGGTATATTCTTATGACACATCACAGAATTCAGGACTCAACCTGGAGCTGGCATGGTCACTTCCACTCACACTCTATTAGTTAAAGTCAACCACAAAATCCAGTCCATCATCACTGGGTGGGAAAATAGATTCCAACCACACTAGGGGGTGGTTCTGCAGAGTCACATGGCAAAGGGCATGGAAATAGAATTCTAATATAGAAAATGCATGAAGAATTCAAACAATAATTCAACACTTTAACACTTTGCTTTAACACTTAGCTTACCATATCATTCATATTTTAAAATCTACTTTTCTTAATTTCCTTCTATTTCCATCTGCAGGAAAATCACAGGAGCCAGTCTTCCTCCTGACAGCTCCTATATAGGTTGATGGAGGAGAGGACAACCCATGACACCCTGTATCCTTCACCTGCACAGTTTCCCATGACTACATTTGCCCATGACTAGATGACTACCTTTATTGTTCTCCTTCTTTTCAGCATCACCTGATGAGAGCTGTTTTTTTGGTAAATTTGACATTACTGGTATAATTGATCATTTCATACTAAAGACAGAGATGCCTAGGGTCTTCTATGATTAGATAAATTCATGAATGACACATGGATTGCTGATTATTTAGGGAAGATGGGACATTTTGATGCACCCCAGCCTTTGAGGACAATATATAGGAAGAGAGCTAAACTTTTCCATGCTCAGGGCCCCGGTGCTTATGTAAGATGGAACATAGGTCTGGCTCAATATGATAGTGTCCCTAAATCTCATCCTCTTATTTTAAAGACAAGGAAGTCAACGTCCAAAAAGTGGACTTACTAGTCCAGTGGGCAGTATTGGAATCAGAATTCAGTCTCCTGACACCAAGTTTTACAAACTTTACATTAGATGCTTCGTGCTCCGATGGATGTGTGTGCCATGAAGAGAAGGTAGAGCTTAATGAAATATTCAGGCATAAGCCATGGAAACGGAAACAGTCCCAGGGAAACCATTTCGACTTCTCACTTCCATGACTTAGTAATTAATTGGTGTGTGTCAATAGAAGATAGAAGTTAGATTATTTTTTAAGATTTTATTTATTTATTTGAGAGAGAGAGAGAGCACAAGCTGGGGGAGTGGGGAGTGGGCAGCAGGCAGAGCGAGAGGGAAAAGCAGACTCCTCTCTGAGCAGAGGGAGTCCGATGTGGGACTTCATCCCAGGACTCTGGGATCATGACCTGTGCCAAAGGCAGACACTTAACTGACTGAGCCACCCAGGTGCCCAGAAGCTAGATTATTAAATTGCTCTAAATCATAGTCATCTTTTTAAGTCTGATTCTTCTATTTCAGGGCATTATTTAACCAAATGGCCAACAGATTTCAGGCAATGCTATACATTTTTTTAACTGTTAGGAGACGTAGTAGGCAAAAAGGGAAGAGAAATTGAAATTTGTTCATTAACCAAGTCTTCACTGAACTAGTGAAAATATTTCTTTTTAAAAGGAGCAACAATAGAAGCTTTCCTGGGGCTTTCAGTCTCCATGTTTTTTCATTATTATGTAAGGAAAAACTTTATAAGCTTCTTTTCTTTAATCCTAAAAGCACCCGTAAAGATGATTAGAATTTACCTTCTTCATCATTTCAAAAAACAGCATTTTCTAATCTAAAAACACTGGGTTTATAAATGACCTGTACCATTACTACTGTTAGAACAGCTGCATTATGGATTAAATAGACAAGCTGACTTGGGATCAGAATCACCCTTTATGATGGTTCTCAATCTCTTTTTCCACATACTGATGATTCACAATTTAGTTCTGTCTCAGTTATCGTGATATGGAGAGAAGGGCTGGGGGAGGCAGAGTGGAATCCATATACTTGGAATATATTCTTGATTTAAAATGTTTCCATTAATATTTCTTACATCTTTACCAACCATTGTTTCTTATCTGCGATTAAGCTTAGCAAATGGCAAGGTATCAGTGATGATTGGACAAAGAACACATATTTAAATGGAAAATTATTTTCATGGATACATGTGCTCTTGGTTGTTATTTGAAATTACATACAAATATTAATTCATATTTCTCATTAGTTGAATATTACTATTTCCTATGAAGGAATTAAATGTTAGTATTTCCTGTCTTGCAGAAGAACCATGCCTTCCAGGTGCTCCCCCACCTGAGTAAATTTGAAAATCTCCCTGCACAGTGAATAATATCTTCCGTGTTCCAAACAACTAACTGAAAAATGAACCTTTGAAAGGTAACCTGTTCATAATAATAAAGCCATAGAATATTTGTTTCTATTTTCTAGTTTCCAGACTTTCAACTTTCATTATTACATTTGAGTTCCAGTAACACCCCTCTCTTTTCGGTAGGGTGTACAGGCTATTTCCACTCTCCAGATGAAGAAACCAGAACACAGGGAATTGAAGTGCATTTTTCATGTCCACGCAATTAGTAAGTGCCCAGGTAGAATTCAAGGTCTGCCTTTCTGATGCAAATCCAGGGTTCATTTCTGCAGCTGATGCCATTATTTTATTTGCTATGAAAGAAAAGAGTGGAAAATGTCCCAAGTACTGTATAATAACAAACTCAGGAAAAGAAACAGCAATATACCAAAAACAAGCCCTCAAATCATCAGATCCCTTTTCATACTTGGAGGTCATGGAGCAACTTAAAGTAATTTTATCCTTGGTAACATTTTCTCTAGCCATAAAGTGATATTAATACCGTGACACAGAAATAGAATATTGGAGGGCTAGTATAG